>NC_056627.2:268577005-269777005 GCF_002870075.4 Lactuca sativa
TTTTCTTTCAAAAAGATTATCAATTCCTTTGTTTGAGTTCAAACACACCCGAGGTGCCTAAATCCCTCGAACCATGGCTCTGATACCAACTTGTAACATCTCAAAAATAGCTACACAAATTTTCATTTTTAAAACATTACTTCCATACCACCATTTATACCAAAACTAATCAGAGTGAATTGTATTTTCTAAACATCAGAGTAAAACAAATATAATCAGTACGGAAAAGCCATCAGGGGATGTTGTGCAGTGAAGCCGTACCCTTCCCTATGGAACTGGAAGTCTCTGAAAAATGTTAAACCACAAACCGTAATGTTGGAACCTGAAAGTGAACCTCTAGCAATCCTAAGTCCAAGTGATTATTCCGGAGTCAGCATCAAGTTCCGAAGTGAAGAGTAGTCTGGACTTGGAGAGAAGATTTTTGAAGTTCAGGAGTGAAGATGTAACGACCCGTGTCCGGTATGGTAATTCCTTGGTATTTATTTTGAAGTTTTGCAAGAGGGACTCGGCGAGTTCATAGCCTGACTCGCCGAGTAGGGTCGGGATTTCGAGCACGTGATTAGCTGGCGACTCGGCGAGTCCATATTCTGGACTCGGCGAGTCTGCCCGTCTGGGAGAAACCCTAAATCCCCGGGTTGCCCACTATTTAAGACACCTTATAGCCCCATTCTCGCCTCCCTCACCCTGAGAACACTGTGAGAAAGAACCCTAATCCACCCTTGTGTGAGCTAAGTGTTTTGTGCCTTTTTGTGAAGGTTTGAAGAAGGAGAAGAAGCAAGGAGCAAGGAGAAGAGGTGTAGTGCAAAGATCCAAGGGCAAATCTGAGTTATTTGAGGTATTTTCGGATTTTCCCTCTTGTTATATGCTTTAAACCTCCATTAGAGCTCTCCTAGGATCTAGTTGATGCTTGTTCCAAGCCTTATGTTGCATGAATGCCTCAATAAGTCGTGATATCTTTAGATCTGAATGATTGGGTGTTGTAGAGCCCAGATCTACCGCCTTTTTGGAGTTACCTTGCATATTAACCATAGATCTACCCATTTTGTGCATCTTTTAGCCTTATTTCCCTTATTCATGAGGTTGTACACGTAAAGTTGGAAACTTTACATGGTAAATCAGCTTATTGGACTCAGATCTATCAATTGTATGTACTGGATTCGAGCAGAATCGAGTGTAGAATAGTTGCATGGCGGTGACTCGGCGAGTCGGAAGAACGACTCGGCGAGTCGAGTCGCGAGTCCCCGATTTCTTCCTTTTGAGCGATGTCGAGTGGGCCCAGTGAGTTGTGGAGTGGACTCAGCGAGTTCGAGGGTGGACTCAGTAATGGAGGGACTCGGCGAGTTGTTCATACAACTCGGCGAGTCCAAGGCAATCTTCTTAGATTCAAGAACAACTCGTCGAGTTGTTCATATGACTCGGCGAGTCGGATGAAGATTGTCTGAGTTCTTGGATCGAATGAGTACTCGTCGAGTCGATGCCATACTCGACGAGTAGCAGCGAGTAGGGTCAAGGAATGAGAACAGGGACTCGGCGAGTTGGCGGCCCAACTCGGCGAGTCAGGTCAACTATGGGTTGACTTTGTCCGAGAGTTGACTTTGTCTGAGAGTTGACTTTGACCAAGGGTAAAAGAGTCATTTTACCCAGTGCAGTGTTTAGTATTTGATTGAGTGTGTTTATGGACTTGTAGCCGGGGAGATACCGGAGCAGCAGCAGTTAGCCCTCAGAGCTATTCACTCAGCAGCCAATTCACGAGGTGAGTTCCTTTTCAGTAGAAACGGGTCTAAGGCCACAATGCCGGCCCGTTTAGCTAGCAGTAGTATCCGGATTTTTATCCGATGCAGTAGTTAGCATGTTTGATGCCTTCGTGGCTCAGACAGGGTTATGTGTGTTCAGGTTAAGTGATACGCTTATGTTATGATCAGTCAGCTTCGGACTTCGGTCCGATGTCAGCTTCGGACTTCGGTTCGATGTAGGGGACAAGGTCACGGTCAGCTTTGGGCTTCGGTCTGATGTGAGCTTCGGACTCCGGTCCGATGTAGGGGACAAGGTCCCAGTCGGTCAGCTTCGGACTTCGGTCCGATGGAGGGGGCAAGGCCCCAGTATGTGCTTGATATATTATTGTAGGGTATGTGGTAATTTGGGGGAGCTCACTAAGCTTCGTGCTTACAGTTTCAGTTTTGGTTTCAGGTACTCCCGCTAGCAGAGGGAAGAGCTCGGGTTGATGGCATCGCACATACCACAGCTTCAGCTTTCATCCTGGGAGTTGATTTAGTTCTTGATTTTTATATGACATGGATATGATACAGTTTTCCGCATAGTGTTTTATTATTATTTTGAGATATCGCATGTATGGTTTTACGATATGACACTCAGATTATGGTTTTTTGGGTATGTTGAAAAACGAAATTTTTGGGTCGTATTTTTGGGTCGTTTCAGAAGACATTCCAGAATGGACATTATGTCCGGAATGTGTGGTAATCCGGAGAAGCTGTTTTGTCTCTTTATGTATTAATTACTTTTGTCTCTTTGCATGATTAGACATTTCATAGGAATTAGTATGTTTGTCAACTTGGACAATCAGAATGTAAGAATTGCTCCTTTTATCCGGTCCTATGTATGTTTATTGGTTAGTACCATGTTTCACTCACTCCTATTTAAAGGAGATTTCAATGCAATATTATGAGACGGGTCATTCACTCACTTTTGGCATTTTACTAAGTTATTTCAACTCTCTTTCAAACATTCTTCTTGTTCTTCATTTATTAGCTTTACCTTGATCATTTATTCTCATTCCTCATTTATTACTTGATCATTTGTTGAATATATATTAACTAAGACTTGACTGGTCTATCCAGGCTTGACTAGAACATTTATTAGCAAGCAGACATTGATCTTAAGCATTCACTAAAGGTTTGAGTTTTCAAACCTTGTCCCTGCACATCAGATCTATTTTGTTCTCTCAATTGTATCAGATCTTGAGTGGTTGTCCTCTGAATCCATACGATCATATTATAGTTGGTTTGAAATTACCTTGGTATTTCAACCATTTATGTGTTAAGGATAAAAGTTCTTCTATATACCACTTTAGATTGAAGATATTTTAACTTCAATGGCTACTTCTAATTCTCAACAAATGATTTCAATGCAAATTGCAAATAGTGTGGGTGGCCCTACATGTAACCATTACTAGTTGTGGAAGAATATGATCACTGGAAAGTTAGAATGGAAAGATTTTTACTGGCCAAAGATAAAGGTGAAGAAATCCGGAGATCCATCAAAGAAGGTCCTCATGTTCCTATAAGAATAGTTGTGAGAGATGCTTCTGCTCAGCTTATGGGTCAAGATGAAGCTCGTCTAGCTCCTCTAACTGCAGATGATATTGAGAAGTTGCATGCTGATCAAGTTGCTTTCTCAGAAATGGTGTTTGGTGTTCCTCATTCACTCTTCGAGCACATCAAGTTGTGCAAATCAGCCAAAGATATTTGGGAAACTCTTCAGGACCTGATTGAAGGTTCAGAGAATATGAAAGACAAGCACCTCACCTCAGTTGTCAATGACTTCGATACCTTCACTACCACTCCTGGTGAATCAATGGCCTCAGCCTCCAACCGTTACCGAATCGTGGTTAACAACATGACTGCTCATGGGATTGTCCAAACTCCTTTGGAGTACAATCTCAAATTCATAAACAGTCTCGACAAAGTACAGGGAAATGTGAAATCTTGTCTCCAAAGCAATGGTTCCTTGAAAAAGTTAAAGCTCTATCAACTTTTTGATGAGCTTCAAGGACACGAGTCTAATGTTGCTCAAACCATAAGGGAACTCTCCGGAGGCCCTCTTGCCCTTGTCAGTTCTTTCGAACAAACCATTCCGAACTTATCTAATTCGGACCCTTTCAAACCCATTGTTCCATCTATTCAATCCTTTGCACCCATCTTACCCACACAAAACTATCCTGTTGACGATTCCGAAGCCATGGATTCTGAACTCCGTTTCCAATAGGAGTTTGCTCTACTCTCCATGAAATACAAATGTCCCTTCAATCCCTCTTACAACCATACCAAAACCGATTCCATGCCCCTCACCATAACAATCCTCAACCATTTTCAGTTCCAGAACCTAAACCAACTTCGGAAAATCCTCCCGGATACAAACCAAACATCACTAATCCAAACTCTACTCGAAACCTTCTCAGAGTTCCAAATCGGACAAACCAAAAATTGTGTGTCATAAGTGTGGACATGCAAACCATTTTGCTAAAGATTGCCTGGCTGATGCTCCGCAGAAACCAAAAATCAAGAATTCTGCTTACTACGTCCGAAAAGCTCAAGAGATGGCTGAAAGCGGAAAAGCCTTTGTAACAACGATTTTAAGAGATGTTGAAGGATAATGGTCATCCAGGGATGATGATGACATGGTAACTGGAAGAAATATGTGTTTGATGGCAAGAAAACTGTTGAATGTGATGAAGGGTATTGGTCATCTGGGTCAGAAGATGAAGATGATGTTGTTGAACCTCACTATTGCTACATGGCCACCAACGATCCAGCTAGTCGAAGCATCGTTCAGCAGGTAAAATCTATGATCTATGATAATAATTTTGATTTGTCTCTCTACGAACCTTATCTAACCCAGATTCAAACAGATATGAGCACCATCTATAAAGTCTATGAGTTTGCCATAGAAGCGGGTGAGAAGAAGGAGTGTGAATTAAATCGTCTTAGGTTACGTTTCGAGGATAAAAAATTGAAAATCGAGTCTTTAGAGCGTGAACTTGTAATGTCAAACGATAAATGCATCATTTTAAAAGACAAATATGAAATCACCTATTCTGAACGAAATGTCTTGATTTTTTATAACAACCGTCTCAATACTAAGATAGATGCTTTGCATCATTCTATAGACATGCTTGAAGCGAACGATCGGATGACTCATAATTTTCGTCATCCATGGTCTAAAGCAGCTAGTCTTGGAAGCGAGTTTCCGAAACCAATTGCTCGTCCCTTGAAGGAATTGCAAAATTTGACATTCATGGGAGAGGTTTCGAACATCAAACATTCAGACACCTCTATTTCTCCCTTGTCACCTCTTCATGATACCATATACCATTTTGAGTCCTTAATTCCTGAGTTCCAACCAATTGTTGTCCAATGTCCCTATTTCACGCCTTTTTCGCCTCTGATAAACCTAGACCTGAATCAGACCATGGAATTTCATCACAATGTTTCAAATTGCATAGATTACGTTCCTAAGCGTAATTATCCGAACAACTGTGTTGTTGAAGAAATCATTCCGGTGACAACTAAAACTGTTACCTCTGAGTTTGTATGGGCATCCTTAGATGGTAAAGTTGTAAATTCAAGCCGTGTCTCCTCTGATTCTTGCGAATCGGATTCCTTAGTCGTCTCAAAAACGAAATTGGTTCCCATTAATCCTGAGTTTAGTAATCCATCCGTAGGACAAACTTCAAAATCCTCATCTCACCCCAAGAGAAAACCAATTCTGAATAGGAAGGATATCGTAGATCCCAAAGTAGAAGCTCGAAATGCACATAAAAAGGAAGTTAAGACTAGACAAAATTCCCGGCTCCTTGAAAACTCCATAAAGAGTGTATCTCAGAATTCTCATGCATCACCCCATAGTTAAAACTCCTTTACTCCCACTAAGATCCTCAAAAGACCTTCGTAATCTCTCGGTCCTGTAGAAACCAAAAAAGTAGTCAACTCTACTCAGCCTAAATCTCGTGTGAATGCCATGACTGTCCAAAACACTTCTCCTCAGACTGTTTCATCTGTTTTTATTGCTAAATCTGATGGCACAATTTTTAAACCCAATATTTCAAAAACCAATGTGTCATTAAGCAAATCCACAAATGCAAAGAAAATAAAAATTTCAAAATCTTCAAAGAAAAATCTTGTGTGGAAAGTCAAATCTCTAATTGATGAAACAACAATTTCGGAGGTTACAACTGTTTCCAACGCTCCGAAAGTCAAAGGTCTGAAGAAGACTGTTTGCAACCCTCAAGTCATTGAATATGATTACTGGATAGATGAAAAGACATTAACCTTTTGTCTGTTTCCAAAGTACTCAAAGTGTACCACCAGGAAACACAAAGTTGTTCCTAAGTCACAATCAAAGTCCAAAGCCCGTGCCTATGTCCCAAAGTCTAATTCAGAGCCTAACAACTCCATTACTCACTAATTTAGGCACTTAGTGCTTCAGAGCAAGAAATAATATGGTATATTAATAGTGCTTACTCCATGCACATGATGGAGCAGAAAGACTTTCTGCGAGATCTAAAGCTTTCTCCAAACGATGGTTACGTGAACTATGGCAACAACTCCAACTCTCAAATTCGTGGTTACGGAATTCTCACCAATGGAAACTTCTCTATCTCAAATGTGGCGTATGTAGCTGATCTGAAACATAATTTGATAAGTGTAGCTCAGCTCACTGATTCAAATTGACGTGTGGAATTTTGCAAAAAGTACAACTATGTAATGACTGAAGACCGGAAAGAGTGTTTAATCAAGTCGCTTCGCAACAACAACATGTACCCGCTCGACATCAACATGATTATTGGCAAACCGGAACTCTGCCTTCTCACCAAAGCTATTCCTGACGTCAGTTGGTTATAGCACCGAAGGCTCGCTCATCTGAATTTTCGGTACATGGATGATCTCATATACGGCGAGATGGTGAGAGGTTTACCCCTTCTCAAATTCGAAAATGATCATTTGTGTGTTACTTGTAAGTGTGGTAAGCAATCGAAGAAGGGTCATCCTATTATCATCGAAAAATCCATTTCGGAACCGTTGGAGCTTCTATACATTGATCTTTGTGGACTATCCACTGTAGAAAGTCTTCATCATAAGAAATACATTCTTGTGATTGTTGATGACTTTAAAAGGTTCAGTTGGGTCTTCTTCCTAAGGCTGAAATCCGAAACAGCCTTAGAGCTCATCAATTTTATCAAATGAATAGAAATTATTATCAAACTCCCAGTTAGGAGAATCCGAAGTGACAAATGGATCGGAATTCAGTAATTCCACCATTGAGAAATTCTTCACAGAAAAAGGAATTGACCACAACTTCTCAGCTCCTTATGCTCCACAACAGAACGGTGTATTCGATAGACGCAATAGAACTCTCATTGAAGCTGCTCGATCCATGCTAAACTTTGCAAATCTACCACTCTACCTTTGGGCTGAAACCGTATCAACTGCTTGTTTCACTCAAAATTGGAGTATCATCAATCGACGCCTCAAGATGACACCGTACGAAGCAATGAATGGTCGAAAGCCAACAATCTCGTTTCTTCATGTTTTCGGATGCAGATGCTTCATCAAGAACAATCGCGATCAGCTTACCAAGTTCCAACCTAAAGCTGATGAAGCCATTTTCCTCGGGTACTCCTCAAAATCAAAAGATTACAAAGTTCTTAACAGGAGAACTCGTGTTCTGGAAGAAAGCTTTGATGTTACTTTCGATGACAACTTTGTTCGCAATTCTGGCCCAACCCATATTACAACCAGGACTGTTAATCGGGTCAACCCGATTGGGTTTCAGGTTAAATGGGTCGGGTTAGTCGGGTTTGCAAAAACAAAAATTTCACCAAAAACCCAACCCTATTAAGGTACGGGTTAGTTGGGTTTGGGTTACGGGTTAATACAGTCGGGTTAGACGGGTTAATCGGGTTGAAATGTAAGTCAGACTAATGTTTTTCCATTTGAGCAAATCAGGTAATAGTACAAGGACTCAATATGTAAATTGCAAAAAAATGTTCAATTCATTATGCTGTTAGTGTAGGTTATACGTAGAAAGTAAGATGGATTCAATTTGTATCATTTTTATAAATCACTTATTAATATAAGGACTGAAAATATAAATTTCGAGAAAATGTTTTGTTTATTTTGTTACTTACGACAACTATCGTCGATGATGAGAAAACAATGAAAGCTTTTGTCTTCTTGATATGATTTAACTTTTAAATGAAGAGAAATAAAGCCGGAGAATAACAATAGGTATAAAGTGTTGTACTATACAAACTGTTAGTTAAACGGGTTGACCTAAAACCCGATTTTAGAAAAAAATAACCCTAAACCCGACCCTAACTTCAATTTGGGTTTGTTGGGTTAACCCAAATAACCCGATTAGAAATTTTGACCCTATTAAACCCGACCCTAATTACCTTATTCGGGTTTGGGTCGGGTCGGGTTAGTCGGGTTCGGGTTTTTTTTGACACCCCTAATTACAACTCACATTATGGAGTCCGATGCTCCACCACTAGGATGTCCGAACCCACAAACAATTCTTGAAGTTGATTTTGAAACTCTCTTTGGACCTTCCAAAACAGCCCTTGATTTGGAATCTCGAACAAGGCTAATCCCCACTCCTATCTCTCCTTCTGAAGCCCCTGTCTCGCAAAATGTCTCCGGTCCAATCCCAAGCCTCCCTCCATTTGATTCCGAACCGTTTCAACCTTCTCAAATTGAGGGGGAGAATGCTCATCCCTCTCTTGAATCAAATGTGGATGGCTTCCAAGATGCAGTTGCTGATTTCGATGACTTCAATCCTATCAACATCGATGAAAATGAAATTTTCTTTGAGTTCCTTCTGATGATGATGTTAACCTCTCTGGTTCAGAAGTTCAGGGGGAGCATCATCCTCATATTCAAACCAGTCAGGGGGAGCAAATCAATCCCAATGTTGATATCAGATCGACTACTGCACAAGAACTCCCAAGGTTACACGTCTGGAAGAAGGATGATCCTTTGATCCAAGTAATCGGAAACCCTAATGCTGGTGTACAGACTCGTTCTGCTACAAGTATCCAAAATGAATGCCATTTCTCAACATTTATATCCATGGTTGAACACAAATCCATCAAGGAAACATTAGAGCATGCTGACTGGATTACAAGCATGCAAGAAGAATTGACAAAATTTGTCCGAAATGAAGTGTGGACTCTCGTGCCTCCTCCTCAGAATCATCCTATTGTCGGTACGAGATGGGTATTTCGCAAAAAGCTAGATGACGCCAGAGTTATTATTCGAAATAAAGCAAGATTGGTGGCAAAAGGATTTACACAGATTGAAGGGCTCGACCACGATGAGACCTTTGCTCATGTTGCATGTCTTGAAGCCATCAAAATCTTTCTTGCTTATGCTGCTCACAAAGGCTTCAAAGTTTACCAAATGGATGTTAAGAGTTCTTTTCTTAATGGTGAACTCGACACTGAAGTATACCTTCAACAGCCCCCGATTTTGTTAATCTCTCCTTTCCAAACTAATGTTACGAGGTCCGGAAGGCAGTCTACGGCCTCAAGCAGGCTCCTCGGGCATGGTACGAGACTCTCACTGATTTTCTCAAGCGCTCCAGTTTCCAAAGAGGAATTCAAGATCCTACCCTGTTTCGAAGATCAAATGGAAAAACATCTCATGCTGGTTCAAATTTATGTGGATCATACCATTTTTGGATATACGGATTCATCTATGGTTGCTGACTTTGCTAAACTAATGATCAATCGATTCCAAATGAGCATGAATCGGGAGTTAAGCTTCTTTCTTGGCCTCCAAGTCAAACAACCTAACAGAGGAATATTCATTCACCAAGAGAAGTACATTTCGGAACTCCTCAAGAAATACTCAATGGACATATGTGCCTCAGCCAAGGTACCAATGGGCTTCGGACAAAAGATCTTTGTCGACCCTTCAAGTGTTTCAGTTGATGAAAAGAAGTACCGAGGAATGATTGGATCTTCGCTCTATCTCACAGCAAATCGTCCGGATATCATGTTTTCCACATGTTTGTGTGCCAGATTTCAAGTCAACCCAAAGATGTCTCAACTCTTGGCTGTGTAACAAATTTTCCGATACCTCAAAGGTACAAATAGTCTCGGAATCTAGTACCCAACAAATGAGAGCTTCCTACTTCAAGCCTATTCAGATTTAAACTATGGTGGTCTTCAACTTGATAGAAAAAGCACTTCAGGTGGCTGTCAGTTCTTATGTGGTCGTTTGGTTAGTTGGTCATCCAAGAAACAGAACTGCATTGCCCTCTCTACAGCTGAAGCCGAATACATTGTTGTTGCCAGCTGTACATCTCAGGTTCTGTGGATGAAATCTCAACTCTTCGATTATGGTTACCGCTTTCAACGTATTCCTATCTATTGTGATTCTCAAAGTGCCATTGCGATTTCTGACAATCCAATTCAACACTCAATGACTATGCACATTGATATAAGTTACCATTTCATAAAAGATCATGTTCTAAATGGTAACAATGAACTCATTTTTGTTCCATAGGACGATGAGATTGCTGATGTCTTTACTAAGGCATTAGACGAAACCAAATTCAATGGTTTTCTGAACAAGATGGGTATGATGATGCCATATCCTCAATTGTTTCAAGAGACTTGTTCTCTTTGATAGAAGTATCCGAAAGAAAATTAGTTCCGATCTTAAAAACCTTTTTTTTTCATCTCGGAACTACCTTCTCTCGGAATACATAGGATCATTTTACTTGTCTTTATTTCTAACCATCACTTGAGTTTTAAGTTGTACAGTTCATCCTGATTATTTGTTGTTCAAAGTCCACATAGTCATAGTGCTCGAATTTTCATCTTGAAATATACTTCCTAATGGCATCCCGGAATTCCACCCCGGAAAGGTATTGCATTCTGCACTTCGGAATTTCAAAATTCACTCCGGAAGTTTTCTCAAATCTCACTCCGGCATGCTTTCCAAATCATGTTCCAGAAACTTTTTCAAATCCCTTCCGGAAATTCTTGAAAATCACTATTTCAGATTTTTTGCTCCGAAATCATAAACCTTTTCCGAAATCACAATAAATTTTTGACTCCGGAATCGAATTTTTCTTAACTGAAACTCTCTCTGGATTAATTCCCATTTCGGACCATTTTTCAAAACAATCATGTTCCGGAGCACAACTCTTTATCCTCCGGATCTTACACTGTCCGGAACCGCTCATCCGGAACTCCAAAGGTTTATAAGGCGAATCGTTTTTTGTTGCAACGGTTACTTTGTAAGGATCCTTATTTAATCTTCCTTGATTTTTGTGCCACGACTGCACGTCTTCAAAAGTAACCATCCAATGGCTGTTTGGGTTTTCTATTTCTAGCTTAAAACAACCCTAACTTTCCCTTCCCAAGTCAAATCAACCTCCAAAAAGCCTTTTTTCAATTAATGCACCTGGTTCGAATTTGGATCCTCATCATTACCATTCCTAACCCGACCCATTTCCCTTACCTATATATACCCATCGAAAACCCCTTTTACCTATTTACGCGCCCAAACCTTCCAAAACCATCGATTTCTCTCTGTGTTCATCGTGTTCTTCAAGCACTCATCTTTCTGCAACAATGGCTTTCCAATCTTCTCCACAGAAAAATGCACCAACTGCCTCAACTCCCAAGAAGTCGATTGCAAATAAGAAACCTTCAATAGTGGTCATCGTCTTCAACATCGCCTGAACCCTTTCTCAAGGATACAACACAATTATTCTCACCAAACCCTATGGATTACGATGACTCCATTAGAGTTATGATCGAGTTCATCGCCAATCATCCCATCTCCATCCCACTCACTAGAGTCCTTGAACCACCTCTTCCACTTCATCATCTCCACAGGGCTTTCACAAGAATCAAGGAAGAAAACGGTATACTGGAAACCAAAATCATTGGCGATCGAATTGTTCCAATATACAAAACCACTTTCTTAAAGGCAATCGGTGTTAAAGAAAACCCCAAGGGCTTCACTGTTCAAGAACCAACTGCAGAAGAATTCCAGCTGTTCTTGAATCACATTGGGTACAATCAGCACTACAAGGCGAAAGACTTCAAGAAATCAACCGTTTCTAGACTCTGGACCGTGTTGATGCATCTGATCATTAGAGGACTATCCAGAAATCATGGAGGTACAGATACACTTAGCAAGGACTTTCTGTATGTGGTTTACAACATTTACTCCGAACGTGATAATGTTGTTGATCTTCTGGAGGTACTATGGCAAGACTTCTACAAGTTTTCCATCAAAAGAAAGGAGAATGAGATCTCAAGTCCTAGGTTTTGGGCTCTGACTCTGCATCAACTCTTCAAAGAGCTTTCCGAACCTCTTCCTTGTGCTGCGATTCCTCCGGAGGTATGCATTTCCTTCAAGACTGTTAAGTCCTATAGAGTTCCGGACCAATCTTCTTTTGGTCCTGTCCGGAGGTTACCTCAGCATATGTTGGACATTATTCTTTCCGATTCTCTTAATTTGAAAAAAACATTTGGAGACTTCGACTGTGTTCGACCCAACACAGTCTGCCCAAGTCCCCATTGAGCCCATTTCGGAAGTGGCCAAGCCAACATCTTCCGAACCATGGAAGACGAAGAAGTCCGCCAAGAGGAAAACTTCCCCTACTAAGTCAAAGCCTCAAAAGAGATCCAAAGTCGACTCTTCCTCTCTATAGGAAGATGCTCATGACATTCAGGCTGACTCTGGCCGTCCGAACACCCCTCCTGCCCACTCATTTGAGGTACCCCTTAATGTTTCAATATCACAAGCACACACACACACACGGGGAGTCTCCACATAATCCACCATCACCTTCTCAAAAAGGTGATGTCGGTGTTGACCATAGTTCCTTGCACCCCTGGAACACACCCACGTGTCACTTTTAATATCCAATTTGTTTCTACATGTACACACTCCAGAACCCATGTTCCGGATCCTAAGCATTCCGAAGCTAGAGTAGTCCCTCTGACTTCGGATGCCTCAACTGGTCTGATACCCGGAAAGGGTATAGGAAGACCCGGAGTTAATGATCCTTTGTGGGAAGATTATGTGAACATGGCTCACTCCAGACATCCGGAGCTCACCAGATCACAAGTGGAATCAACTGGTTGATCTCGAGTTCACATCCGGAGAAACTCCAAAGCCTCTTCCTCAATCTTCCAATCCTTCTGCTTCGGAAGATGAGATTTCAGAAGAAGTGTTACTGACCACCGATGCTGCTAATGTTGCTGATGCCCCCATGGTCTCTTGCGTTCAACTTCACTTGAAGCCATCCTCTTCAAAGTCAGTGTTTGAATCCGAATCAACTCACAAGATTCATGATGATGTTGCCACTCATCCCAACACTTCTACGAATCCCAAGCCTCACAAGGAAAAGCCTCAGCATTCCAATTCCGACACCGGATCCTCAGCTGGTGATTATATCGATCCATTTGTTCTCCTTGAGATTTAAACAAATGTGTCGGACACCATGAAGAAAGTCTCTTCCATTGAATCTTCCATAACAAAGAACAAAACCAAATTGGATCAAAAGGTTTCCGGACTGGATTCCAAGCTTGATGCTATCCTTCAATCTTTATCCCAGCAGTCCGGACCTTTAGTTGCGGAAAGAGAAGCTCAGTTGGATCAACTCATTTCTCTCCGACTCAAGCACTCCATAGAAGAAGTTGAGGCCAAATATGATGCCTCCATTGAACACTACCTGAAAACAATCACCACCATGCTAAAGGTCCATGATGACTTGGTGTCTGCTACCAACGATCTTATTAAGCAGACCCATGTTCGTCATGAGAAGAAAATTCAAAGGATGGAGAAAGAATTCAAGAAGAAGGACGAGATGATCCTCATAATTCAACAAGTCCTCATCAAGCTATTTCGATCCACTTGGAACATCGTTGATGTTCCGAATCGAAAGTTTGATGAGATGTGAGTTGTTCTTGGCCATCTGTTTGATCATCTCGCTACTCAGGCTCCCACTTTTGAAGCATACGATGCCCTCACTCGTCAACTCAACACGGGCCTTCAGAAAGTATTTTCCAAGTTTGAAGAGTTGAAGGAATCTTTAGTACTTGAACTGGTTCCGAAAACCACCGATGAAAGAGGGGGAGAAGGTCCAAGCCAACCATGGAAGCATGCCTCGGTTTTCAACTCCGAGATGAAGATTTGGATTCCGATGATGAAGTCCACGTTGTTTCCGGACTTCTAGGAAACAAATCTGATAATGAAGAAGATAGTGATGAAGAGAAGTATGTCACCAAAGGAGTTCTTGGTCTCGAGGCTTTGAAGAAGCTATTTCCAAAGGTGAGGACAGAGGAAGAAAAGAGGATATGGTCCGCAGTCTCTTGGCCATCCTCTTTACCTGACGTTCTACAAAGGTCTATTCAAATGGCCAAAGCAAAATCAATCCTCACAGCTCAAGCCTTCCGCGCCACTCCTTCAATGCTTCCACCTATTCCGGCTCCAAAAATTGTTGCTATAGACCAGGGTTCTCCACTCCGGATCCCTGATGTCATTCCGGAAGATCCTCTTCCGAACCCTACTCCGAAATATGTGGTGGATGAGAATATGCAGTTCATCATGGCTACATTAAAAAGAGACAAAGGAAAATTGCCAATGACAGCCGAACAACAAGCCTTCCACTTTGGACATCCTCTCAATCAAAAGCAAGGATGGTGTCAGGAGGAAATCAACAAGGCACTAGAGGATAACATCCGGATCCAAGCTCTCAAGGATAATCCTGATCCGATGCGTGGAATATCTCCTCTTTGCCGTGAAGGCATTCTCCTTGATCATGAAATTATTCCCTTCATGTATTACAATGTTCCCACCAATGACTCCGAACAACTCGATCTTCCTCTCTCTCCATACAGCAAATACTACATCAGGGTTGCTCCTCTTCACCCCAATGACGATCCGCAAGTGATCCTCCGGACGGAACGAGAAAGGCTTGAAACATTCTACTCCAAGAATGCACAACCTCTGAAGGAAGTATGGACAAGAAAAATAATTACTAAAGTCCATGGATTTGCAAGGAAAATCCTAGTGAACTTCCAACTCAACTGCCCACTATTTCGATTTCACGTCTTCCGGAAAAAGCCAACTTACCGGACCATCACTGATGTGGATTTCCCTTCGATGAATCCGAACGACATTCTGACTTTGGCTGATCACTTCTGAGGAATGCAAAACAATGATATTAGCATGGATGCTTTCCATGTTACTCTAAGCTTCCTCAAGGAATATGTCGCATAGTTTTGCAGATGCGACTATGAGCTGGCTGCTGGCCCATCTATACGGAACTGAAGACTTCATTGCGAAAATCACCTTTGTTCTTCCGGAAGCTGAATTGCTTGAAGAAGGTCCAATTGATGACCCGGTTCTAGGGTTTGTCTACACAACTAGGAAGACAAACAAGAAGGAATTTTTCTGTGTCCTTGACAAACACTTAGTTTCAACCAAAGCCCTTTAGAAGTTCATTTCTCGTGCATCCAAGTCTAAAGCTCTGGAACAGGCCAAGGCAAAGTTTGTAAGTTAACTGACCTGGTACATTGAAGTCAGAGAATGGTTGTTCCGAGCCTACACCTTCATCAAGGAAGAAGCTATACAACTGAATGGATTGCTAAGTTCACTTAGGGGGAGATTGTTGGAACCTGAAAGTGAACCTCTAGCAATCCTAAGTCCAAGTGATTATTCCGGAGTCAGCATCAAGTTCTGAAGTGAATAATAGTCCGGAAGCTGTCCGGACTTGGAGAGAAGATTTTTGAAGTTCAGGAGTGAAGACATTCCCGAATGGACATTATGTCCGGAATTTGTGCTAATCCGAAGAAGCTGGTTTGTCTCTTTATGTATTAATTACTTTTGTCTCTTTGCATGATTAGAAATTTCATAGGACTTAGTATGTTTGTCAACTTGGACAATCAGAATGTAAGAATTGTTCCTTTTATTCGGTCCTATGTATGTTTATTGGTTAGTACCATGTTTCACTCACTCCTATTTAAAGGAGCTTTCAATGCAATATTATGAGACGGGTCATTCACTCACTTTTGGCATTTTACTAAGTTATTTCAACTCTCTTTCAAACATTCTTCTTGTTATTCATTTATTAGCTTTACCTTGATCATTTATTCTCATTCCTCATTTATTACTTGATCATTTGTTGAATATATATTAACTAAGACTTGACTGGTCTATCCAGGCTTGACTAGAACATTTATTAGCAAGCAGACATTGATCTTAAGCACTCACTAAAGGTTTGAGTTTTCAAACCTTGTCCCTGC
This sequence comes from Lactuca sativa, assembly GCF_002870075.4. NCBI lineage: Eukaryota > Viridiplantae > Streptophyta > Magnoliopsida > Asterales > Asteraceae > Lactuca > Lactuca sativa. The sequence goes on from NC_056627.2 coordinate 268,593,081, forward strand.
GCATCAGATCTATTTTGTTCTCTCACGTAAGCACGAAGCTTAGTGAGTTCCCCAAAATACCACATACCATACATATCAATGGGCCCAACCCATAATAACGAGCCCAACCCACGTACCAATGTGCCCAACCCACATACAAATGGGCCCAGTCCAACATATCCATGGGCCCAACCCAAAATATCAATGGGCCCAACCCAACATGCAAATAACCCCAGTCCAACATGCATATAAATTAGGCCCAACCCAACACACAATGCAAGAGTCACAAAGACAACTAGCATTCTACATAGTATAGTTAGAAAACTCACTTGACTCATGAAATCAACTAAACCATAGCTCTCTGCTACACGACCGGTGCTACAACACGCCTATCAAAACACATAAGGTCCAACCTTAGCCTATGTACTGAATTCAACCATTTTGAACAAAATTCAAACATACCCAAAGAGCCAATGGTCAAAGTCAACAATCAATAATACCAACAACTGACCCTTACGTCGTGACTAGCCCTTGGTCACGTCGTGGGAATGCACTCAGCTCGGCTCCAACTCGACTCGTTCCAACTCAGCCAACTCGATCACAGACAACTCACTCAGTAAGCATCACGATGCGAACCCTCCTCAGTTACATCATGGGCATAACATAACAAAATAGTTGTGGATTCCTTCATAGTCACGTCATGATATCCCCTATGTCATGTTGTGACCGCAGTTTGAAGCAACAATCTAATTGTTTAAGTCCTTAATCCTTTAAGACTGCAACTCCAACTTTTCCAGAAGCTTAAGGGGACTCCAAAAGTCCATAAAAATGACAACTTTATGGACATGCGTGCCCCATGCACATCCTCTATCAAATCTAGGGCAAAGGCCAAGAAAATGACTCCAAACTCATGCAATGATCCCAATTCTCAACCAAATCTCAGATCTAAAACAAATAATACTCAAAAGGCTTCAAGGATCTACAAAGTTGCCCAATTTTATGGAATCCCATCATTTAAACTTACTCAAAATTGAAGATAAAGGGATAAAGACTTAGATCTAGAAACCTTGAAGCATAAAGGTTGGATCTTGGACACTTACACAGGTCCAAAAAAAGCACAAGATGACGATGATGAAGTTTCCTTGCTATATCCAAAACTAGAATACCTTTTTTCTCCTTCTTTAAGCTACCAAAAGCACCAAAAGGCCAAAAACCACCAAGAGGGATTAGGGTTAGGGTTTTCTGAGATCTGAGGGTGATGGAGGCTGATAATGAGCCCTAAAATCGACTTATAGATATTTAAATACGAAGGAAACCCTAAAAGATCATGAGATTGGGTTGCAGTCTACTTCACGTCATGACAATCCATGTGTCACGTTGTGACCTCAGATCCGATACACGTTTCTCATTTTGGATTGTCACGTTGTGACCATCCTATGGTCACATCGTGACACTCAGTTTTCCCCAAAAACCAAGCTTTTGACTCTTTAAAGCCCTACATTGAACCATTCTGGAACATAGGTGTTACATTTTCCCTTGGCTGTTTGCTTCACCCACGTGATATAGGATGGACCTCCCTTCCTAGTTCCTTCCTTCATAGCAAAAACATCTTCAATATTATTCTTTTACTTCATATATTCAAATCAAAGTTAGACTCCTGCATTGAATATGCGTTTATGATAACATTGCTTTTCTTTTCCTATTTTTGTGTAAATTGAATTCAAATCCACTCAACGCCAACAAAACAACTTCATGTTAATAATTACTCGATTACAAATGACTCATATACCTACTATGCTTTTGTCTCGTTTAGTTTTACATCACATATCTATTAACAAAATTAATAACTAAAAATAAAGACTAATGGACAAAAACATATCTATTAACAAAATTAATAACTAAAAATAATAACTAATGGACAAAGTCAAACTAATCAATACCTCCAAACTTCTTAAAATCCATTCTATCAAAATATGGGTTTTTAATCGACATAAACCTTTTATCTTGCTTTGCTAATAAAAGTCAATGATATATTTATAATCATATCTAACACATTTCTTACTCGTTTGAAATTCGACAAAAAATATTTTAAACGCTTCTTTATTACTTCTCCCTGTTTCAACCATACATTATGCTTCCCATAAGTGTTCACTCTTTCTTCCCTTCGAGGATATAATTGGGGTTTTCAATCAACGTGGCATTATCTTGTCATCGACTTGCTATTTTGTCATTTGGTGGTATCACACTATCTTCACCTCCTAACATCTTACAATCACTTCCAATTCGATTCAAACATTTACATGATGACTTTTAATGAAATAATACCGATCAAATATATTTTAATAGAGAAATGCCCAAACCCATCCTACATGTCCTAATAACATTATATTTAATTTTAGTTAATGGATGAAAAGGAAAATCCATATTCAACCATCGGAATTCAGTATTCCTTTTTCTTTTACACCATTTGTGATGTTTTCGTTTTTCTGTCGAATGGACTTAAGGTTCAATAATCCATGTTCTTACAACATCACAACAATTTCAAGTAGTAGATATCAAGTGGTGAGTCTCCATTGAAGGAACTCAAAACTCAAAGCGAGCTTCTAAAATATAGGATTTGTAACTCAAAGTGATTGCTTGGATGTATCCGTATTTCAATTTTCTTTTTCTTCATTGGAAATCATTATAATGATAATCAAATCAAAATATATTTAACAATTTTTTTAATCATTGGTCAAAGATTTAAAAATAATCTTCAATAAAGACTTTTGAGGGTTTTTTTTTTTTTTTTTTTTTTTTTTTTTTTAAGTTGCCATAATGATGTAACTATAAATAAAAGCTTCACCCATAAAAAATGTAGTGATTTCATAAACAACATGACAAATGAAAATAAAAATTGCAATTTATGTAGATTTTGTTGATAACGATTACACGTTTTTTAGAATAAAGCGATTAAATGAGTATCTTTAGTTAACGAGAAGGAAGAGAAAACAAATATGACTGTGTCATTTTGTATTCTTGAACCACAAACCAAAATTCTCTTATTTTGTATCCAAATAATTTTGAAAAGCATAAAAGAGATTTATCACTGTCATATCTACTCAAATAAATAATGATTATTTTGATACACGTCATATTTTCATTGATTTGGTCATATCTTATTTTATGATTATTAATTTTTTTTTCACTTTTCATTTTATTAGTGTTTTTTTTTCTTTTTTTTCTTTTTTTTTTTCTTTTTTTTTTCTTTTTTTTTTAATTCATATACCATTTAAATGTAATAATTGTAATACATGTAATAAACTAATAATAGGTAAATATCAATTTAATTAATACAACTTTCCTTTTATTTTAAAAATTTCTAAATTAAAACCTAATTTTTTTTATTTATCTCTTAAAATTTAAAAAAGAAATAAACATTTTAATTTTAATAAGAAAAAACATCATAAATGGTCCCTGTGGTTTACCAAAATCTGAAGTTTAGCCCCCATGATTTAAAAACCTCATAGATGGTCCTTGTGCTTTTAAAACTTTTGACGATTAGTCCTTATTGCTAACTCCATTAAGTTATGTGCGTTAACGAAAAAGTATTTTTGTAACTTCACTACCACAGGGACCATATATGATGTTTTCTCTTTTTTTTTTAAAAAGAAAAAAATTAAATATAATTATTTAATATGTAAAAGGTCCCACCTCTCCCTCTCCCTCTCTCTCTCTCCCCCCTCTCTCTCTCTCTTTCTATCTATCTATCTCTCTCTCTCTCTCTCTCTCTCTCTCTCTCTCTCTCTCTCTCTCTCTCTCTCTCTCTTACCCTTTTCTGTCTGCTGAAGTTGCCAAGAACACCCCCTAAAAGCATTATGCAGATCTATTTCACCCCTCCTCTTTTCTTTAGATTCAGTTAATAAATCTCCACTGGAGGTGGAGTTTTCCGACAGTCAAGAAGGCAACAGCCTCCTTCGCATCTCCCCTGCACCTGACTTGTTGCTGCTTCATTGATCCTTTCAGACCAAACTTCCCCTTTCCCTTCGTGATCAATTGCCGGAGCAAAAGCAAGTAGGCGAGAAGCTGCTTGAGCAGCCCCACGCTACACCCACCGAGACCACCAGCAACCCCGCTGCTTCCGTTCCCCTTTCCTTCTTCGGTCCAGTCAAGCACCAAAAGTGCTTCCTTCCATCGGGTTAAGCAACCTTTAACCTCCCACAATCTCTCTTTCATTACCCGATCAGATGAATACAGAGACATGTTCCCTTGGTTCTCAACCAACAATATTGCAAATTAAACCCTCGGAGGTTCGTCGAAGATCGATCTCCCCACCCCTCCTTGCGATTTGATAACTTCACTGTCGGAGCCTTCGATTTATGCTTCCATTCGTTTCCCCTTCCCAATCTGTTGAAGGAACAAAGATAGATACCTATTCCCCTTTTGTTGTGTTTTGCAAAATCCAGTTCTTCAAACTTACATTATCAGTCTCTTCAAAAACGAGGATCTGGAAACATGAGTACCAATCCAAAACTCAACGTAATGCTTGTTTTCTTTAATTTGACCCCCACAGTTCCTTTCAAACGGCCTGCCAACCCTCGAATCGTAGCCAATTCGACCCCAATCGTAGTTTTTGAACCGAACATTTGAGCTTCACAAGATGTTTTTCATGCTTGTCTCCGTTAACCCCCATCGTTCGTTTCTGGAGATGGAAAGATTAAGGTAGATATGAAGAAATAGGGTTCAGATTTCCCACTAATCGAACAAAAGGAATACCCGGGTAGAGAGAGAGAGAGAGAGAGAGAGAGAGAGAGAGGACCTTTTAAATATATATATATATATATATATATATATATATATATATATATATATATATATATATATATATATATATATATATATATAAGATAAAGCATCATAAATGGTGCCTATGGTAGTGAAATGACAAAAATACCCTTCAGTTAACAGACAAATTTAACGGAGTTAGCAATAAGGACCAATTGTCAAAAGTTTTGAAAACACATAGACCATCTATGAGGTTTTTAAACCATAGGGATTAAACTTCAGATTTTGGAAAACCACAGAGACCATTTATGATGTTTTTTCTTTTAATAATTTAATGTTTTTCTTGCTTTTATTATAATTTCAAACTTCCTAAATATACCTTTATATTATATTATTATTGTTTTTAATAAACCTGTATAATACATAAGTCTTAGAACTAATCTTTACTAAATTAATCACCAAATACAATGAACCGGAAGGAGAAAAAATACATACCTAAACCACATTACTCTCCACACTTATATCTATCTACCCTAATAAATGAAAATGACTTTGCCATATGTCCTCTTCTCATTCATTTGGACACATGGCATTTTCTAGAAATTTTAAATTTATTTATTTTCCACTTGTCATTTTATTTTATTTTTGATTTTATTAAATTAAAATCCACATTTAATATATAAGGTAATATATATGTAAGGTATTTATTAGAAATGGTTTATATATGTAATGTATCTAATGCATTAAAGTCTCATTAATTTTAATAATTCAAAAAATTTCTTATTTTTGTTATAAATTTAAAGTTTTCAAATTGTTAAAATTTTATATTTAATTTTTTTTAAATAAACCCATATAATACATGGGTCTCACACCTAGTGACTATGAACCTAAGGATTTTACAATTCTACATCTGCAACAACAAATATAAGTTATGGAATGTACCTCTATTCTATCTTATGTTGAGGATCATAATCTATGAGTATTTAAACGGCTTATATAAAACAAAATGAAAGCAAAAATTCCCCAAAAAAATAGAAAATAAAATCACCAAGAACACGATCTGTCATTATTACCCACATGATGAAATTTATCAAAATTATAAAAAACAATTTTAAGTTTTAAAATAATTAAAATTAACCAAAATTCCACGTGTACCAACTAATCTCAAATAAACAGACTCCTCAATCCTAATGTTTCTTGACTATCTTTCTGGGAAGAAAGAAAACGTATTTACATCTGAGCCATTAGCCTTTACTGATTGCTGTAGAATCCCTCACACGAACATAGGTGGTGAAACAGTAACGGATTCCATTTTCCACTATAGGAAGAGATGAACACCATGGCTGGAATTGTGTAACATCAATAGCAGGGATGAATGTATCACAATCAATATCTGTCTCAATTTCAGTTAAATGGATAGCATCACATTCACGAGCATTCAGGGATTCCCTGCAAATATTTCATTTAACAAACCTCAAAAAAGAAAGATACAACACAGAAAGTCAGGGAAATGATCAAATGAGGACCTTAAGATCTGTCCACCACCTATAACGAACACATTCTCTATAGAAAGACGATAACGAGAAGAAGCTAATAGCTTCAATGCAGAGATCATGCTTCCAGATATTACGACGTTTTTTTCCATACTTCCAATGTGAAAGCTTTCAGAACGAGTGAGGATAACATTGAGTCGACCAGGAAGGGGTCTATGCTGTAAAGGTATGCTCTCCCATGTTTTTCTTCCCATTATCACAGCATTCTTTTTGGCTGGATCTGATGTAGTCATGGTGAGATTCTTGAAGAATTTGAGGTCGGAAGGTAATCGCCATGGCAGTTTTCCATCTTTTCCGATACCCATGGTTTTGGTGGCGGCGACGACTACCTCATAACTCCTCCGACCGAGTATCGGGAACAGTGCCATTGATCTTTTCACCCGTCATGACCAAATTACGGGTCAGTGATAGAATACATCTTAGATATAAACTTAAAAGGGGGAAAGCTGTATATAGGATTAACGTATTACAAATATTAGAACACAGGTGAAAGAGACGATGACAATACCACTAAATTAAACAATACTTCAGATTAAATCAGCGTTCAAATTAAATTTAACTCATCGTAAACCTAATCACAACTAAATCAACTAGGTTATGAAATTAAGCTGCGAAAACGGTATGATGAGTTCAAAGTAAAGAAAAAGGGGAGGAGGAATGTTACCAATCTGAGAGCAAGACGTGAAATGCGCGAAATTTTGTTGGATTGTGTAAAGAGAACGGTGGTCAATTGCAACGAACACAATAAAAGAAACGGCTCCGTTGACGCGAAGTTCTGCCAAGGTGAATTTATCGGATTGCCTTTAATAAGATTCATTGCTGGACGGAACTTAATTACTATTGTGCCACTGTTCACAAATCCACTATTACGTTTTCATACATCATGAATTTTAAAGAAATCTCCAATAAATCAAAAATAACAAAATTGATCTAAACTGTTTCGGCTTCGATTTTAAAGAAATCTCCAAATGAAGTTTGGTTCTATTAAGCAAAAGCCCTTCTTCTTATTTATTAAAAAAAACCATAAACATTTGCAAAAAAACCATTATTCCCAGCCAATATTAGTTTTCAGGGTTTTTTTGAAAATTGTAAAGACTTTTCTTAAAATAAACAATAATATATGACTTTTTTGTTAATAGGATTAAAGTTTAAGGATTTTTCTGAAATAAATTTCTTTTTATATCTATTAAATTAATTAAAAAAAACTCAAATAAATGGTATCTTAATGATTATAGTTATCATATATAATTTAAGATGACCTTGTTGATTTGTAGTATGAAAGATGTTTTTTAGATCCATATGTTATCTTCATTGTTGAATATTCAGGTATTAGGTGTAAAAAAACGTCTAAGGTGTAAAAATGACAATAAGAGTTTGTATTTTTTAGAATTGATCAAATTAAGTTTAAGTTATTCTAAAACGAATAACTTAAATGTTAACATTGTTAAATAGTTGAAAAGAAAATTATAAAAGCTACAATAGTTAGAAAAAATACATGTTAACCAATAACTGAACTAACATGTTGCCAGGGGTAACATGTGTTACCCCTTAATTTCTTCGCATATATATATATATATATATATATATATATATATATATATATATATATATATATATATATACACACACACACACACACACACACACACACACACACACACATAATAGCCGCTTACCCGTGTCAAACGACAGATTACCCCTTAATTTCTTCGCATATATATATATATATACACACACACACATAATAGCCGCTTACCCGTGTCAAACGACGGATACAAATAGTTTTCAGAAATTAGTTTTTATAGCGGTTTACCTTACACATGTAATCTATGCAGTCTAATCTCTCGGTGCTATTAGTTTTATTTCGATGAATATTTTCGTTACACTGATTACAGTTTGTTTGTCTGGGGTATTATGTGTATAATTTATATGCAATATCGTAATACCCATGCAATACAATGATTAATGGAATTGCAACATACATAATGGAGGTGCTCAAAATATACGAATAAAAAAACTTATGACCTGTACTCATGTGTTGGCTACCAAACCATTTTCTTGTTTCTTTTAGGATTGAAAAACCGAATCAAGATAATCTTTTATGTATGTATTTTTAATTATTGGTTTTTTGTTAATCACTTTGATAAAACTAAAAATTGTAAATGGTTTTTTGATCCATTAAGCCAACATGATATTATTTAGACCTACACATTAGTGGTGTTGGATCGGTCTCGATTTGATCTCAAAATGATCTGATCATATAACGTTCTGGTCCTTTTCAGACCGACCGTGAAACGTTTTCCTATGTCTAATCTTTTTCCGAGCCGGTCTTGACGTGGTCTGATCTGGTCTTTTTTAGTCATTGTGTGCGTTCATTTTGTTTAGATCCTAGTTTTTTTTTTTTTTTTTTTTTTTTTTTTTTTTTTTTTTTTGTTTGTTTCAGCTCAATCGTATCTTTGGCTTCTTGTTTTTTATAATAGTCTTTGCTCGGTCTTGATCCGGTTTTTGGTCGGTCTCGGAAGGTTCATATGTTTCTTGTGATGGAACTTGAAACGGTCCCGCCATTTATTTTTTTTATCACCAACATATTTTGTTGTTTGGTTTCACTATAGAACAATTTGGTATTGGTTTTTTTTGGGACCGATCTTTTTGTTCGTATTTAATATTAGTCTATTGAAACATTGGTTTTTTTTTTTATTATAATTATTTTTAAGTACTCATTTATTAATTTTTATGTTATATGTCTAGTTATGACTATTTGTTATCATAAAATAGAACTTCAAAAATTGTGGAGGAAGGGGATGTTTAGCTTTTACATTTTATAGTTTTAGGTTTTGACCAACTCTCTTGAGGTTATTATAATTAAGTTTTCAATTGTCAAAATAAAAAGGCTCGTTATGCTTTAGGTTATTACTTTAAAAATCTATTATTATTATTTTCATAGTAAAAACATTGCATAAACCCTCTGACCCAAATAATATTTACACAACTGTTAATAGTACAACAAATTCTTTAGGGATTTCAGAATCAACTTTGTACCAGCCGAATATAAAAATTCATTGCCTCAGTATAATATGATTCCACCTCAAGTAAAACTCATCCCACCAAACAAAAATGGAAGTAAAAGCACATATAAAAAAACTATGTTGCAAAAACAATAAAATAAATGGAAGTACAGTGTTCACTTTTAACTTGACAATTCGATGATCAAGGTCAGCTCACCTACAACCCAAATAAGTAGTAGAACCTGTGATCTTTTGTGTATTGGAGAAAAGAGTTCTTGTTAATAACTAGCATGTGGCAATGACCAATTTACATTATAAAATTTTCCAATTGTCATAAAATCACGTACAATTGGTTCCTTGTATGATATGATAGGACAATGCTATGATTCGGCAAAAAAATCAAAGTATGATGCCTTAATTGAAAAGAAAGAATCAAAAGCATAAAGTTCCACGTGTAATTTTGTGAAATCTAAAAAGAAAGGTTTTTCCGGTATAATTAGGTAGGGCAACATTGCTAACCATAAGAGAAAGCTCTAGAGCATAAAAGGGCCATTCACAAATTCACCGTCCTTTAGCTTCCAACGGGAACCTAGATTTAACACCATCATCTTGTGATCTCCACTAGTAGAAAAATACCCTTTAATGACACACATTGTGTGTCATAAAAGGGTACAGATGACACACAAATGTGTGTCAAGGAAGGTCATGTCATAAAGGAAGACGACACGTATTTGTGTGGCGTAACCTTACGACGCGCATTTACGACACGCAATGTGTATCATTAAAGCCCATGTCAAGAAAGGCCATGTCATAAATGAAGATGCCACACATTTTTGTGTATCGTAATTTTAAATGTTTAAAAAAATATATTTATAGATTTACTAATTTTCACATTAAATTTGCATTTAATGTCTCATAATAGAAAATAAAATACGATATAAAAAAATGCAATCCATTGCACAAAAATTTAATGTCATACAAATAATCGATCCAATAGTAGACAAATGTAATACATCAAATGTGAAAGAGATGAAAGTCATCAACAAATAATAGTTGAACTACAAGAACTTGTTGCCCACCTTCATAACATCTGAGCTACTTTGCTTGACACTGTGCACATCAACAAGACCTGCAAATTTGAATAATACAACCATTAGACTCATATAAACCAACAAATCCAAATAATTTTTTTGGGATTTTGTAAAGAGAAACTAAAACCAACTTTTAAGTTTCAACTAAAACAAACTTTTTTTTCTAATCGTATGCGTATATTAATGTAACATGTCAAACTATTTTCCCTCTTACAAATTCATGTAAAAGGTTGTCCTTGCGGATTAAGAACATAGTCTGTATCACTAGTTTTCATGCTCCGCATTTACTGAATCTTGTTAGATAGAAAATTTACCTATGATTCTCTTGCAGACTCTGCAATTGTTGCTGTAACATTGCAACCTCCCTTTGACGGAACTGTAAATAACAAGTAGAGATTTTTAGGGTCATCCGTGTCATCATCATAAATACTTTAAAATGTATGCAACAAAATGTATGCAACAAAATAACTGTGAATTCGTATGATAAAAGAACTTTAGGTGCGATTTTGATTAAAAACATTAGAATTTTGAGTATTAGGAAGAAGCAATGTAAGCACCTGGAATTGTTATTTCTAACAGTCTTTGCATTGCCAAGTGCTTCCAAAACTGGGTTTGACTGCATTTACAGCATAGAATCAAGAGAATATGATAATTGGTTCAATGGATCATTTAAAGAGATACTAGAAAGATTTGAAGTTACTTTGGCATCTTACTTCTAGAACTTGCTGTTCAACTGTTCACCATTCTGTGCCTTTGTGACAACCAACATGTGCAAGATAACCTAAATCAAAACATCTCACATTCACCCTAATTTGTCTAGCTGTAACTGGCGTTATAAAATAATAATTTCTCCACCTCCTATACAAAAAGATGATTGAATATCCAGATTTTAGAAAGTACATGAATATAATAAACAAATCCACATTGTCTTTTTAAAGAAAGAAAAATAAAAAAAGGAGAAAGTTAAAGGAAGTAGGGGTATACTCGGTAGACGTTACTCCTCTATGCCCAGAGCTGATGTTATCGATGTAACGGACACAACGTTGCTCTAAAGGAACAAATTAAAAAAATTGTAATTACTCTTTTTTTCAACGATGATGGTGTGCAACTACCAATGCCATTAACTATTGACTATTGAGTGAGTGCCAAGGAACAAAATAATTATGCTGCTAGAATGGAATGAAATCCATTTCTTTCTTAAAAAGAATATGATAATTAATAGTCTCAGTCTTACCTGCCCCACTTTCACCACTAACCAAGATGGAGTTGCTTTTTCCTCCATTAACCATTTCCCTGTTTCATGATTCATCTCAAGTAAGCATGTCTATGAGATCCTTTAGATGATATATGTCTAAACAGAACACAAAAGGAAGGGAATGTTATAATTACTTGAAAGCAATTTCTGTAATTGCAAATACATGAGGACTTAAAAATGAAACTGAAGTTGGAGATCCTTTTACATAGATTTTATCTCTTTGATATATGATAGCTAAGTTATGCAAAACTCCAGGCTCATGCAAATAAGAAAGCTTGGTTATGTCATCAACTCCACCATCAGGAATGTCCATCTCTTTAGGGTATATTTTGATAGTTTTGTAACAACCTATCCACAGTAAATGGTAAATAAAATGGTGAAATTCGTAAAAATACCTAAAGGACATTTGGCAAGAGCATATGATTGATTAACTTACTCTCTTCCCATCAGTATTTCGGATCTCAGCTTCCGTTCCATCTATTTTGAATACTTCTCCATCGATCCAAGCCACTAATGGGTTTTCCACCCATACCTAAGAACCTACAGTGATTTTTCCCGTAGAATTTTGCATATGAATTCAAAGAGTCACCACTCACCAGAAGCCAAAATTAGGGTAGTAATTAAGATATGAAGGTCAATGAGGAATAGGAACAAATTTAACCACATGAATAAAATCGGCTTTGGAAGAGGAAGGTCGATGGCATAGGAAGGTGTTGAAGAAGGTGCAACGTTGGCGGAGGGTCGGCGATGACGAAGGGTCGACGACCAGGAAAGAGCACATAGCGGTGGTCGGAGTGTGAGGGGAGTAGTTGGCGGTCAATGTGGGTAGAGGAAAGAAGTATCGTCGATTATGTTTGTGGGGTGAAAAAAAGATGCGTCAAAAAACGCTTAGGGCAAAGAAGGAAGTGAAAGCGAGCTTTTCTAATTTTTGGGCTTTTCTTTTCCTGCTTATTACTAAAGAATGCGCGTTTCATTAAAAATTACAAAATGACATGCTTAGATGACACACATTTTATAATAAGCACCCTTCGTGTTTTTTTTTTCTGATACTAATTTTAGGGCACGCAAAAATGCGCATCCTAAATCCTTAAAATTTCTAGATAGCTGACATTACTTTTAGGTCACACACTTTTGCATATCATAAATTGCGTGTCATTAAAGGCACACTATCTAGTAGTGCTCCCTAGTGTAACCAAATTACCATCTCATCTTCTTTTTGCCTAGCCTTCCTTGAAAAGGCTCGGGAATTGATTTTTATTTGATTATGGTATACATATATTAGGGGAAATCAGGACTTTGTTACATCTGAAAAATCGATAGTTAGTAACAGTAATAAAAAAGGATGAAATTGTTACGAAAATTACACAACTTGACAACCTAATTGTGAACTACAAATGAGATGATTATGTACATATGATCCTGTTGGGTTTTGATCACTACAACATTCCTATGGTGTACATGTAACCCTAATGCTTTGGATCTAGATTTTCCTCAAGTTATACATGCAAGTAATCATTCAAAGCATAAACCCAAAGACTAGCATACATAATTTCGAAAATTGATAACTAAAACCAAGTTAGATAAATACCTTTTCCTTGTAGCTAGTTGATCTTGACCTTCAAGAGCTTAGTGCCTTAATTGTTGCACCTCTAATGAGTCACAAACACTAAATAGCAATGAAGAATATGAGAGAGAGGTTAAAGAGGCTCAAAATCGGCTAGGGTTTCTATGAAGCATTCATTAGCCGATTTATAGGAGCTAGAGGGTTCCTTATATAGTTGAGCTCCTAAGGGTTATCTACTTGGAAACCCTAAATCCCTTGCTTAAGCCTTAAGCAACCTATGGATCCCCATATGGAAGCCTTGGACGAAATTCTATGGGCTCCCCATAGATTTCCGTCCATCCTATGCCAATAGGATCCATTAACCCAAACTACAACTATTAGTGATTTACATAATCAGTCCCCGTTGATTTAATCAGGCTCTTTTGATCACTAAATTAATTTCTGATCAATACTAATTAAATAATATGATTTCACAATAAATATATTATTCTTATAATATATTAATAAATCACAATTAACCTCTTTCTCCATAATTCATCCTATCAAATTGTTATGGTGAAGGCAACCCAAAAAGACAATGCTACTATCGGGTCAAGTACATACCATTTATAGTTATGAGCTTAGACACCTAATCTAATAGACTCCTACTTGGATAAGTCTAATAACTATAACTGCAAGTACGACTTCAAAATCCGATTAGCAATCGTAGCTATGAAAAGCCGCTGTCGAACTTTGATCTTATCAGTAACACGTCCTTTAGATAAGGGATCACATATTCCTCCATTCTACAAGATATCGTATGGAAATGAGACATGGATTTATAATCATTCTCTCTGTCCATGTGTTGTTTCCCGATTTCCGATGTATGACGTGTAACGCCCGTAGATCCGGGCTAGTCAATTTAGAGGCAATAGGGGTCGAAAACGACTTTTCGACAAAAGATTATTAAGAATAAATAATCTCAACCATGTTTTAGTATATGTTACAAGGTTTCCGTACATATAAAGAGCATCGAAATCCGAGTTATAAAGAAGTTATGACCCGTCGAAGTTTCGCGACGGAACCGACACGATACCGGGAGGCGTAAATAGTGAACTTACGATAGAGCGGGATTTAGCCTTAGCAATCTAAACGAAAGTCGTAGTATATGTTAAACCGATAGTGTGCATAAAAAGAACATCCAAATCTGACTTCGTATGAGGAAGTTATGATTTTTCTAAGATTTAGCATAGTAGTGCACAACCCGAAATCTGGATTTTAGATCGGTCGATTTTTAGCCAAAATAATCTAAACGATAAATGAAGATATCGTTAATAGGAGTTAAACGATAAAAAGACAGTCGAAAATGGAGCTCGTATGAGACAGATATGGACGAAGCTTAGTCCTTACTTTTCGAGCGCGGCGAATTCGATACAGTTTTGTAAATCCGAGATAGAATGAGAATTAGCCAACGAGGTCTAAATGAGAGTTGAAGATCTCATTAATAGGAACTCAATGGTAAAAAGACAGACAAAAACGGAGCTCATATGCGAAAGTTATGGACGAAGATTAGTCTCTACTTTTCGAGCGCGGCGAATTCGATACAGTTTTGTAAATCCGAGATAGAATGAGAATTAGCCAACGAGGTCTAAATGAAAGTTGAAGATCTCATTAATAGGAACTCAACGATAAAAAGACAGACAAAAACGGAGCTCGTATGCAAAAGTTACGGACGAAGCTTGGAGACTACTTTACTATACAATTCCTATAAATAAGAGATGAACTCTTCATAATTTCCTCACACCTTCAAACCTTTCTTTCTCTCTCTAACCTCCCTAAACCCCTCCCAAGTCTAGGGAACCTCTCTATCACGAGAAGAAAGCCCCGGAGCGCCCGAAGGCTCCGAGAAGAAAAGCTTTCGGCTCGGAAACGCTGCTCCAGCGAAGCCCGGTTTTTAATAAAAACCCGCTGTAAGTGAGTTACGCCTATACTATATTTAATATAGCTTTTATTTAATTATAGTAACATTATTAGGACCTTAAAATAAATATTTGGGCTATTATTATGAGTTATATTGAGTGTTATTTAACGCTTATATAATAGTAATAATAGCTAGACTATTAATTAGTCGTGATTAACGTTAAAACTAAACTCTAGTGGTATTAATACTAGGTTTTGGTCAAGGAAAAATTGTTTTGAGATAACGAAGTGCTGTTCAAGTACCGAGTCACCACCTAATCAAGTGAGTGCATAGTTACTTTCATCTTACACATAGATATGAAGTATTTAATATAAATTACGTGCTATGTGTGCATATTATCTGTATACTTGCTATCTATGCTGGATGAACGTTTTATACATGTTTTAACTGATTTAAACTGTATACGTATTTTATATCTACAAATATGTTGGGTATGACATGGGTAGATGAATGTTGAGAGATAAAAGATGATGTAAGTAAACATTGGCAGCTATAAACTTAGTGCCCAATAAATAAACACCGGCAACTATGGACTTAGTGCCTATTGGAAAAACGATGGTAGCTATGGACTTAGTACTTATTAGGTAAACACAGGTAGCTATGGACTTAGTACTTGTTAGGTGTTGGTAGCTATGGACTTAGTACCTGGTAGCTATGGACTTAGTACCTGTTAGATAAATGTTGGTAGCTATGGACTTAGTACCTACACTGGTAGCTATGGATTTAGTACCCAACGAATAAACTATAGCAGCTATGGAATTAGTGCTTTACGAACGAACATTGGCAGCTATGGACTTAGTGCCAGTCCTATAACCCTGGAAGTAAGGGACTTCGGAATAAACGAATGCAGGATATATGACTCCTAGGTTAAATCCTTAAGAGTAAAGAAGTTAATGGGGATGGGTAATTGGGTTGATTGTTTGATTGTTTAAACATAATAATTATAATATTGTGGGTTGAAAACCCTATGTACTCACCAGTTTATACGAAGTCACATTACACTGAGGGATTAAAGAGATGTAGATCACTAGTGTAAATAAATGTAAGTTCCGTTTATGCTTATATTTATGTATTGACGATGACATCCCAAATATTTTAAAATGAATAAAATACGTTTCTTTGAAAATGTTTTGATAACGTATTTATCGTGTTTTTCTGGGAACAAATTCCGCAACCTTTTTATGAAATGAAGTACTCTGATTTTTATAAAGCATAAACAAAATCGGTCTTTTCTGTCCGTGAAAATTGAGGATGTCACATGACGACTGACTTCAGACTACAATTGAACACATCAACTTAGTCCAGGCTTGGCCAAGCGCTTAGGGTGTCATCACTAAATCATCTAGGGGCACACATATATCACTTTTATCCTTCTTAGGGTAAAAGGAATGAATAAACTTCGACTCATATGCTTGCTCAATTTACTCATCAAATCACACACAACAATATGTTTTATAACACTAAGTTATCGGTGCGTTTACGCATCATCAATGTGCAACTGACTTGTAAACTACAACTCATATGTTTGTGTTTCAAGAATATATGATATTATCGTCTCACAATCACTTGTGATAAAATCCATGAAGTGATTCAGATGAGTGTGGGTTTAATCCAATACTCAAATCCCATTTCAGGAGTACTCATGATCACAGCAACAAACTTGTGCTATGTCTAAACACATAGACAATCTACAGTCAGATCCATGACAGTCTTACCTCATTACTTACTTCCAAAGTATGATTGATTGTGGATGTTTGAATAACCTAGTTATTCGGGAAGTAAAACATGCAAAGTGAAATACAAGAATAATCTAATTAACTATGGTCTCAAAACTTTTGAATATAAATAAAACACTTATTATTTAATCACCATATTAATTTGACTTATTCATTGTATACTTTTTCGACTATTCAACTCAGTACTTGAATTAAAACAATAGTTATCCCATGCTCCAAGAATGCACAATATGTTTATCTATGGTCCTTTCTTTGTGGAATAGATCAATTGAACACATTCCCACTGATGCTCATTTCATAATTCCAAATCCTTATCATAAGTGTAAGAATACCAAATTCATGTCACTGTCAGAATGTGTTAGATTCGAACCTTTCATGCAATGATCCTTTGTAATGTCAAGGATCCAAAGTCACAAAGACTTTGCCAATGATATTACAAAGTATTCCACTGGAGATTGATAACAAAATAATTCCATGGAAGCGAAGTCTCAAATTCAAAGTACATTCCTTTGAACATTCTTCTTGCATAAAAGTTTCTAACCTACACATAGATTCTCAATATCCAACTCCCATTATGGAAACGTTTCCTCATTTTCCATATGACAATTCATTCTTAATAGAATCTTATTTATTCATAATAATGTCAATATGGCCCATCCATTAATATACTTCCAACTATGCTTAAGCAACCAATCCTTGGCGAACCTTAGAACGTTCTTGACAGTTGTTTAACTACTTTAGTCAAATCCGGTTCTGGTCCCTTTTCCCTCTTAATGCCCTAGGCATTTGGAAAAATCAGAAGACGTGAATATTATAGCATATGAAATCGATCATATATTCAAAGCATATGGGATACGATTCATAATGTCTTACATAAAGACAAGATACTTGACCAGATTCTTGCTATAATGTTTCCATATATAGAATTTCTTTATGTTGAATCATTTCAACATAACATTCATATATGCCCATGGCTAAATTAAAATTTCAATTTAAGCTTTTAGATTTGAAATGAAGTATGGGTACCTTCTCCCTATTACTTTCTATAGCTAAACAACATTTAAATTTGCAACTTTGCAAATTTGTAGCTTTTGTTTTCTATAAATAGCATTGCCTACTTGCAACACTAAGTGTAATTATGTTCCCACTAGCATAACAATTATACAGTTACTAGCATAACACTTATGCTCCCACTAGCTTTGACATGTATCCATAATTCAGCTGGACTTCTAGAAATCAATACTTATTGACTTTCTTACCAAAGTTCAGATCTCTAATACGTGGTGCTTTGATAAGTCCTTATCTAGACTTATCAAGCTCATACACATTTCATTATATATCACAAAGTGTGTGTTTAAACATTTTCAGAACTTATAGCAATAAGGCTCGAATGTTGAAACTATTTGCCATTTCTTACAATTCAAACTATGAAAAGGGAAGTTGTAATCATATTCGAATTCGAGAATGCAATTATCACAACTGCTAACTCTAATCCTTTAAAATCTACTTAGTGAAAATGTTTTCTCACAATCATTTTCATAAAGTGGAGAGAAACCTCTTGCCACTTTATATTTTATAGTGTATGTGTTCTTGTCTGTGTTAATTTGTCATTTCCAACCATTATCATAAGATAAGGTCTATGACAAATTCAAACTCATATGGATTGAACTATTCCAATCTTAATTTCTTGCCATCTGGTAGCACAAGGGTCCTACCATTGCTTCCAAGTTTTTGAGCAGCTCACCCATACAGTTCGATGTACTTTCCATTGATCAAGGTGCTTTGCCTTATGCATTCAAATGAGAACTCATAGAACTCACATGCATAGTCGAACTAAAAGGAATAGGCACAGAAACAAGAATATGTCAATACGATAGGTTGCAAACCTCAAGTCGTGTGCTAGTGATAACTAAAAAAGTCTATTCTTGATTAGTTCCTGAAACTATTCAAGACCATTAAGACTCCCACTGACCTCTTGACATATAAGATTCTTTGTCAAGGAGCATTCCTCGACAAACAAATATTCAACAGTTAGTGTGGGA
The DNA here is from genome assembly GCF_002870075.4 of Lactuca sativa. Classification (NCBI taxonomy): domain Eukaryota; kingdom Viridiplantae; phylum Streptophyta; class Magnoliopsida; order Asterales; family Asteraceae; genus Lactuca; species Lactuca sativa. The sequence continues at coordinate 268,612,030 of NC_056627.2, forward strand.
TCTTATCAAGATAACACTTCATATAATTGGTCTTAGTTGGTATTTGTTTAACTTAAAACATCACAACTACCAATTTCAAATGTGAAAAAGTAAGAAGACATTTCTATTCCACATTTTATGAGGCGTTATAAACCAACTTAGATGTGTCACTCAAGGTAAAATCTTGGAGTATGACTCTAAGACTCGATTTTGGAAAGAAGTATGATTCATCTTCTTGAATTAACCATTTCAACAATTCTCGATTCCTCTTCTTAGTCATACAAGTGCACTAAGGTGTCCTTGGAGGATCAATTGTGACATGGTTCCATAATCAATAGGATGATCATAAAACACGATACTAAAGTACTCTCATTTCCTTTCAAATTGGAGAAAATTTTATCTTTCTACCTAATTTGATTCTTCTTATTCGTTCTGCTATACATTGAAACTTTTCAATGATTCAGAATTACACTTAATCTTGTAAGCATAACAATATTTACTAAACTTTTAGTAAATCATGACGAATAAACTTTATCGTCTTTTGTGGTGAATCTGACCCGTACACATCAATGAGTACTAGATCCTTTTGTCTTTCACTTGACTCACATTCATATGCGAACAAGGAATTAGTCCCAATTTCCCCAAGTACCAAGATTTTCATGCATCACATAATTTAAATCATATGATTCCAAGTTTCTATCCAATTGAAACTTGGGTGATGGGAATCTTTCATTAATTAAAAAATTACAACACTACCACAATCGATATAACTTAGAATCAAATTCATCTTCAACATTGCTATTAATATATATAAACACCAATTTTCACAAATTCCATTGCAAGGATAAAATAGGACAAAATCAAATTTTTCTTTATTTATAAAATGCAGAAAACTTGTCCTTACAATGCAAATACAAATGAAAACTATATTACTAAATATTCTTAAGCAATCTATCATAACTCTTAAGCAGCAGCTCAAAAATCTGATCATTGAACCATGCGATCGAAATCCATCTCTTTGCAACCAGACTTTGCTTGCTCTTCCTTTAAACTTCCTTTCTTTTCTTCGATCCTACAAAACATCAAAATGCAATCTTATCACATCATGTATTAAGACTATAAATTAGGAACTTAATTGAGTCAGATAGTGAACTTACCTGAAGTAGAGTCATACATTTTGACTTTACCATCCTTGTGATCCTTCAGGTAGACATGGAAGTTTCGCATCCAATGCTTCTTCTCTTGGCAATAGAAACATGTCGGCTCTTTAGGAATGACACATGGGACTATCTCAAAATTTGCCTTTCTCTTATGATCAAACTTTTTGACCATGGTCGACTTCTTTCTCTTAGGAGGAGAAACCATTTCTGGAAATTTACCTTTGCCATCACCAATATCCATGGAAATTTTGGAGATTGATACTTCAAACTCTTTTGCTTGACCAGTGCTCTTCAGCATTTTTGCTTCAGTAGCAATAAGAAATTATGTTAGATCATTAAGGGTCACATCGTGATATATCATGTAGTAGTCCTTAACAAACTGACCATATGAATCGGGAAGTGACTGAAGAACCAAGTCAACAGCCAGCTCCTCTGGGAAAACGACTCCCAACATCCCCAGTTTGTCAATGTGTAGCTTCAGGTTTAGAACATGTGCATACACAGAACTTCCATCTCGATGTTTGCATGCCAATAGGGCTTGAGTGACCTTGAACTTTTCAAGTCTTCGAGAACATGGGTCAGGGAGAATCAATGGAGGGGGTGGAGGAAGTGAAGAATGATTTCTAGTTCCACCATTGCATGAAAAAGGGATTAATCTTTCACTTTGATCGATACATGGAAAATCATCTTCATGAGGAAAGCTTTTTATAAAGGGATAAGGAAGACCATAGTTGTCAGAGCTAGACATCTACAATGAGAGAAATTCAAGTTAGTTGATTTAATCGTTAATATAACACCCAAATGAAATATCAAGGCTAGGACCCAACACAGTAATTTACAATTTAGAAAAGGATGTCGTAATCCAATTTCAAATTATTTGAAGGTAGGTAAATGACGATTTACCAATTCCACCACGAAAACAAAACTTTAACGAATTAGGTTTTAGATGAAACTCCTAGATCTTTTGAGATTCATTGAACTTATCAATGGCATGTTTAATCTCGATTATGCCCTTCAAGTCTGTGACTGGGATACCGAGGATCACAAACAAGGTGTGAATAACCATGCAAATTAGCTTAGTACTCTCGAAGTCATTTATCACCTAATCAATGTTCCAGTTAACCACACACGCTCCATTGATCTATGATAACTTACGAGCTACCCATTTCCATCCTTTATTAGTCCCATATTAGTGTGCCGGTTAACCACACACGCTCCACTAACGACCAATAAGTTGCAATGTGCAATTTCATGGGTTAGCATCAAATGCACATTTTCCTTATTGTAACTAAGATTGAGAATTTATAAAACATTTAGTTACTTTATATTTCATTATACTTTTAATGAGATTTTAAGTGTCCTATCAAACCCGTTCGACTAACAACCCTCCACTGCTCAAGGGTGCGGTGGGTAAGAGTCAATACCTAATGGCGGTCATTTTACAGGCCGCTTCCTTAAACACCCTTTATAGACCAGCTTCGTGAATGAGACCTACTAAAGGTAAGACTGACTTTTTACTTATACATATAATATATTAGACTTTTAATTTTATATTGTATAAGGGTGTATTTTATACAGTTAAAATACTAAGGTTTAATCTTTTAATAAATTAGACTTTTAATTTAACACTTAATCAATTAACAAAATCCATGAGGGTGTATTTTTAAACTTTTAGAAAATAGTAGGTTTTTAGAATTTAATATCTCAAAATTAAAACCTTTAATCAAATTTTAAATTCCAAAACTTGAGGGCAAATTTTGAATTAAAAAAAAAACTCTCTAGATCAAATTTATAATAATTAAATTAATCATATAACTTTATCTTTATAAAAAACTTGACCTAATCCTTTACATGGTAAAATAACTCAAATCAAATTATACAAATAATTAATTTATCACATAATACTGTAATTATCTTAAAATTTGACAATTATCTTTCAATTAGATGAGGATATTCATTACATTATCATAAAACACGTTTTTGATTAGTTAAAACAACTTATGGTAACCATCCTTTTCTAATTTAAGCCAAGAATTCGGAAATTTTCCATCAGACCCGATACCACGTCGTGGCAGGCTTTGCTATGCCATGGTCATCAGGCTAAAAAAAAACAAATTTTTTTCCAGTTTTGAAAACATTACAATTGCATCATATAACAGAAAAGAACCCTAGTCTCTGATACCACTAATGAGTTTTGAGCACTACAACATTCATATGGTGTACATGCAATCGTAATGCTTTGGATCTAGGTTTTTTTGAAGTTATACATGCAAGTAATCATCCAAAGCATAAAACCTAAGACTAGCATACATAATTTCGAAAATTGATAACTAAAACCAAGTTAGATCAATACTTTTTCCTTGTAGTTAGTTGATCTTGACCTTCAAGAGCTTAGTGCCTTAATTGTTGCACCTCTAATGAATCACTAACACCAAATAACAATGAAGAATATGAGAGAGAAATTAAAGAGGCTCAACATCGACTAGGGTTTCTATGAAGCATTCATTGGGCGATTTCTAGGAGCCAGGGGATTCCTTATATAGTTGAGCTCCTTAGGGTTATCTACTTGGAAACCCTAAATCACTTGCTTAGGCCTTAAGCAACCTATAGATCCCCATATGGAAGCATTGGACGAAATTCTATGGGCTCCCCATAGATTTTCGTCCATCCTATACCAATAGGATCCATTAGCCCAAACTACAACTATTACTGATTTACATAATCAGTCCCCGTTGATTTAATTAGCCTCTTTTGATCATTGAATTAATTTCCAATTAATTTCTGATCAATACTAATTAAATAATATGATTTCACAATTAATATATTATTCTTATAATATATTAATAAATCACAATTAACCTCTTTCTCCATAATTCATCCTATCGAATTGTTATGGTGAAGGCAACCCAAAAGGACCATGATACTATCGGGTCAAGTACATACCATTTATAGTTATGGGCTTAGACACTTAATCCAATAGATCCCGTAATTCATCTTCAATATCTTATGTGGACGCCTATAATGGTTAAATCCAATGTTAAAAATAGAAATAATATTCAAAAAATGGAAATGGGATCATATTGCATACCCTGGTGGAATTTGAGCATACTCCTCCAAGATCATCAACATCCATTTGAATCAAAAGTTCTTATTTCCTTATGTTGTTAGCCCTATAAGACACAATTCACAAAACATAAGTGTCGATTGCAACTGAAATAATCAACCGTTACCAACATCAGCTCATAATAATCATCATCATCAATTGGAACCATCAACCATTGAGAAGCCAACAATTTAGCCTTAATCTCTCAAACGTTATTTGATTGATCAGTCACATAGCACCTGATCAAGTCATCGTCAGATGATGCATTTACTTTTTATCTTATCATAGTTTCATAACTCAAGCGTAATATTGAACATATAAACATACATGTTCATACATAAAAATACACAAATTCCATAAAAAACATTAATACTCAACCATAGTATCTTTTTGTCTATTCCAATCGATAATACTTTTCATTAATGTTGACCTGAAAAAGAAAGTGAAAACCTGATTAAGAGCAAAAAAAAACAAAATTATGGATCTGTGACGTGTGACCTAACACGAGAGAGAGAGAGAGAGGGAGAGGGGGAGAGAGGGAGAGATAGGATTACCAAAGGGTCACCAAAGAACCAAGTATATGAGAGTATTTGAAAACTAGCGAAATAGAGAGTATATGAAAAACCATAAAAGGTAAGTAACGACATAGATAAACCATCCTCTTGTCCTTTTCACCATTTTTTACAATGTTTTATTATTTGACTTACCATATAACAAAGATTACAAGGGTTTATAATCAAGTAAAAAAGCAAGATATGTATATTACATTCTATGTACAAAAGAAGGTGTTAAAATTTAGACCAAAGTTTGTCTAAATGAAGTGATATGGGTAGAGGATGGTTTACCTACAGTTAAAGTGATGATGGAGTAGATAGGGTCTTCACGTTAAAGTAAAATCTTCAAAACACACACACACACACAATGGGGTTATACAAAGGAAAAGAAAAGAACACAAACATGGTCTATTTCTTTGAACATTCTTGAGAAGAAAACCCAATACCGATGGAGATTTAGATCCGAATCCCCAAGAAACAAATCACTACCGGTGAATCGAAGCAAGCAATAAAGAGGACAATAAAGTTAAGAAGCCCCAAACAAATCTAGTTCTTCTTCATCGTCTCGAAATCGACTACTTCGAATACCTGCAATCGGTATAGTAAAAGAAAGTTATGGAACATGAGTTGAGAAAGTGTGAGACTCTATAGACTTAGAAAAAACAAACAACATCACCAGATGGTGTGACTGGATGCTAATTAGGGTTAGAGAGAAGGAGAGATGGTTGAGAGAAGGGGGAGCATTTTATAGAAACAAAAGATTTCTAAATTTTAAATAGAAAAGAGCATGAGAGCAAGAAAAGAAGGGATAAAGGATTTAATATACATGGGAAGCCGTAGAATTATTTTATTTAGATAACCATAGATCCGGTATTAAAGGGGACTGAGTCGTTGCTAATCGGATAAGATTTTAGTGTATAAATTCATTAATCGCATAAGGAATTGTACATCTTAAAATTCAACATTTGAGGCTTATAAAGATATATGGTGTAAAGAATGACCATGAATGGAGTTTCCATTTTTTATAAGAGATCAAATTGTTCAAAATTGTCCTATAATACATAACTTAAATGTGAATATGCTTAAATAGTTGCAAAAAACGTTATAAGAACTATAATAGTCATAAGAACATATGCTAAAAATGATATATAGTTATGATATTTATTGAAGAAATCACAAAAAAAAACCCCAAGATGATATATAAATTGTCATTATCGTGTTTTTAAATAAATAAAATTGAGTTTTTTTAGTGAATGATGTAGATATCTTTATTTTGGGGTTTTTAATAAATAAATATGTTTTTTTTTCATTAATTTAGTATATATAAAAGGAAAATTTTATAAGAAAATATTTAAACTTTAACCCTATTAACAAAAAACCATTTATGACTGTTTATTTTCATAGACTAACAAAAAAGCATTTATGATTGTTTATTTTCAGAGAAGTCCTTAAAATTTTAAGATAAACCCTTAAAACTGACATTAACCATGGTTTTTTTGCAAGTATTTACCTTTTTTTTTTTTGCCTAAATTGCAAAAAAAATAAATAAATAAATAAATAAATAATTCATAAAATCAAAGAGGGATTTTTCGTTAATAGATCCAAACTTCAAGAACTTTATTGCATATTTCTTCGATTTTCAACGGGTGCTATTTTAAATTAATCGTGATAATCTAAAATAAAGTTATGTTAGGCATTAAAATTACAAAGATGATTTAGTAGTTTTTGTTTTAAACATGAATCTCAAGACGAAACAAAATAGTTGTTTCTACAATATTTAGAACCAGGGACTAATTAATAATTATGCATCGTAGGGATCTATCTCATACTTACATTTTAAAAACTAGATGAGGAACCCCGCTTTACGGGGTATAGATTTGTTAACAGTAAAGAAAATAAGGGATTATTGATCAATTTTTTGTTCGTTTGTGGTATGCTTTGACAGTTTGGTCTGTCGTGGGTTATGTGTGTTGTGTTATATTTTCTTGTCAGTGGTCGATTTGAATCAGTATCGTAGGGGAATGAAGGTTGACCGAATGCATTTTTGGTTGATTGGTCTATAACCGTTACTTGAGTATGTCGGGGTTTATGAGAGTTTAGGTTTACTGTTCACAATGTATTATATTTCATTATATATAATTTAAAGTGGTTGGTTTTACATACTTATGGATGTACCCTCTCTACATGTGTAGCGTCGGCGTGCAAAAGAAATAAAGGAAATGGTGATGACGTGTATCTCTATGTGTCGGAGTTTTATAAAAATCTTTAGTGAATTAGTGCCCCCGCCCCCCATCTATGAGAAGTAACGGATTCCCCACACATTGTATCTATCGATCCGGAAAATTTATGTATCAGCTTGTGGTCGTGGAAGACAACAAGGTGATATTGGCATAGCGAGAGAGAGAGAGAGAGAGAGAGAGAGAGAGAGAGAGAGAGAGAGATGGGATTACCAAAGGGTTACCAAAGAACAAGGTATTTGAGAGTATTTGAAAACTAGCAAAACAGAGAGTATATGAAAAACCATAAAAGGTAAGTTGCAACATAGATAAACCATCTTCTTGTCCTTTTCACCATTTTTTATAATGTTTTATTATTTCACTTACCATATAACAAAGATTACAAGGGTTTATAATCAAGTAAAAAAGCAAGATATGTATATTACATTCTATGTACAAAAGAAGGTGTTAAAATTTAGACCAAATTTTATCGAAATGAAGTGATATTGGTAGAGGATGGTTTACCTGCAATTAAAGTGATAAAGTGATGATGGAGTAGATAGGGTCTTCACGTTAAAGTAAAATCTTCAAAACACACACACACACAATGGGGTTATACAAAGGAAAAGAAAAGAACACAAGCATGGTCTATTTCTTTGAACATTCTTGAGAAGAAAACCCTGAACCGATGGAGATTTAGATCCGAATCCCCAAGAAACAGATCACTATCGGTGAATCGAAGCAAGCAATAGAGAGGACAATGGAGTTAAGAAGCCCCATACAAATCTAGTTCGTCTTCACCGTCTCAATGAATCGACTACTTTGAATACCTGCAATCGGTAGAGTAAAAGAAAGTTATGGAATATGAGATTGAGAAAGTGTGAGCCTCTATAGCCTTAGAAAAAACAAACATCACCGGATAGTGTGACTAGCGGCTAATTAGGGTTAGAGAGAAGGAGATATGGTTGAGAGAAGGGGGAGCATTTTATACAGACAAAAGATTTCTAAATTTTAATCAAAAAAGAGCATGAGAGCCAGAAAAAGAAGGGATAAAGGATTTAATATACAGGGGAAGCGTAGAATCAGTTTATTTAGATGACCATAGATCCGTGATTAAAGGGGACTGCGTCGTTGTTGGTCGGATAAGATTTAAGTGTATAAATTCACTGTACAAATCGCATAAGGAATTGTACCTCTTAAAATTCAACATTTAAGGTTAAATGCTTATTAAGGTATAAAGATATATGGTGTAAAGAATGACCATGAATAGAGTTTCCATTTTTTTTATAAGTAATCAAATTAAGTTCAAAATTGTCCTACAATACATAACTTAAATGTCAATATGCTAAAATAGTTGCAAAGAACTTTATAAGAACTATAATATTCATAAGAACACATGCTAAAAATTATATATAGTTATGATATTTATTGAAGAAATCACAAAAAAAACCCCAAAATTATATATAAATTGTCATTATCGTGTTTTTAAATAAACAAAATTGAGTTTTTTTAGTGAAAATGATGTAGATATCTTTATTTTGAGGTTTTTAATAAATAAATATGATTTGTTTTTCATTAATTTAGTAGATATAAAAGGAAATTTTTACAGGAAAATCTTTAAACTTTAACCCTATCAACAAAAAACCATTTATGACTGTTTACTTTCATAGACTAACAAAAAGACCATTTATGATTGTTTATTTTCTAAGAAGTCCTTAAATTTTTAAGATAAACCCTTAAAACCGACATTAGCCGGAAATAATGGTTTTTTTTTTGCAAATATTTACCTTTTTTTTGCCTAAATTGCAAAAAAATAAAGAAAAAAGAAAATAAAAAAATCATAAAATCAAAGAGGGCTTTTTCGTTAATAGAGCCAAACTTCAAAAACTTTTTTGCAGATTTCTTCAATTTTAAACGGGTGCTATTTTAAATTAATCGTGAAAATCTAAAATAAAGTTATGTTAGGCATTAAAATTACAAAGATGATTTAGTAGTTTTTGTTTTGAACATGAATCTCAAGACCAAACAAAACAGTTTGTTTCTACAATATTTAGAACCAGGAACTAATTAATAATTATGCATTGTAGGGATCTATCTCATACTTCCATTTTAAAAACAAGATGAGGAACCCCACTTTGCGGGGTATAAATTTGTTAACAGTATAAAAAATAAGGGATTATTGATCAATTATTTTGGTCGTTTGTGGTATACTTTGACAGTTTGGTCCATCGTGACTTATGTGTGATGTGTTATATTTTCTTGTTAGTGGTCGATTTGAATCAGAATCGTAGGGGAATGAAGGTTGAACGAATGAAGTAAAGAAGAAAGCATAACTGAAATAAATATATATTAGATAGAAGTAATCCATTAACATGTGGGTACATTAAGGAAATTAGAAGAAAGACGGTGATCCGTGGTTACATATATATAGAACACCAACAGAAGGCATAGATGATTATACGATAGACAAGAAAAAGCAAAAAAAAAAAAAAAAAAAAAAAAAAAACAGTTGTCTTCAACTTCGAACCAGCTACATGCATGACCGCTACTTATTCGATTTTTCATTCTTGGCTTCTTGCTAAGCCATTTCATCAATCCTAACTTTTCCATTTTAATTCTTATTTATTAATAATTCTTGTGGAGTTAATTTTTTGATAATGGGCTTGAATGAGTATTACCTTCTTCACTGTACTATTATAGAGCCTCAACACCAACTGATTAGGGATTAGCATAATCAACCTCAAGAACTGCACCAATTTGCAAATCAATTTGCTAATCAATACCAGTAAGGATGTTGACAAAAGTTAGAGTTTCTAAAAATTTAAATAATTTATTGTAACAAACCTTATATTATTTAATAAAAGGAAAAGAAGATGTTTTTATTATTATATTTACTATTTTATTGGTAAATGATAGTTTATTAAGTAACCATATATTTTTCTTTTATTTGAACATTTTATTATCACTTTTATTAAACCCGTTGATATTTTGACCTTAACTTTATAACGACAACAACATTTGAGTAAACATACAGTCACAAAAAATATGAATAGTTTAATTAAATACAATTCATAATCAACATTGTAGTAGGAAGAAATGGAATTAGAATGCTATCTAAACTAATCAATGAAAGTTCGTTGCTAATACGTGCATGTAAAAATCTTGCATACCATGTTCGTGAAGATTGACTATTGATGTTTTCTCCCCATTGCCTCGGTCATCAATTTGTGAGTATCTAGACGGGAAAAAAAGGAACTACGTAGAATTTAATATTATTTTAAGAAATGAATTTTTTTTTTACTTTCTATTTTATGATAAAAAAACAAAGACAACCTCTCAATCCAAGACTTAAGAAGATTGTCAAGTTGTGAGTATCTCATCTAATTGGAACACCAAATTGCAGTGTGTTTTTCGTGCATTGGAACGGAAGTCAGGCGTAGACTAATGTCTTCATTTCTTGTCCCACCCAAAAAAGTAGAACAGGGACTAGAGTTTGTGCAAAAAAATGTAAAGGCCATTATTATCCTCATTATCAAATTTTAGGAGAAAAAAAATATGAACCAAAGCATTGTCCCACACCAAGAAAGAGCAATCTACTTTAATAGGCTTGTTTATTTTTCTAAAGTATATTGTTATTTCTTGCATTAGCATAACATGCAAGTCCCTATGCAACTTATTTCATAGCCAAAGCAACAACATAACATAGGTATAATTTTTCATGGAACCACGATAATTAAAGAGTATATTTAAAGAGAAGACTAAACATAACTCACACTAAACTCAAACATCTACACAATATGATAATAATGTATGAACTCACATGGAACCATGATATAGATCGATTCAAGTAAGTGGGGATATGATATACATTAATCATGGTGAATTTCTCATGCTTGAAATCTTATAGAACACTTGTTAGAGTTATGTTTTTTTATGGAAAATTGTGTCGATGTTTTAAGGAAAAATAATTATGGTATTGAAATATTTTATTTTATAAATAAAATATATAGGGTGATTATTTTGGGACCCCTACTTGGTATTCTGAACAAGGCTCCCCAACCCCACCAAAAAACTAAATAGGGTAAACCTGCCCGCCCTCCCTTATACAGAACAAGGTCCCTTGGAATCGGGATCCCACACTATTTTTAACGCCCATAAACAAAAGTTGCCAGTGAGTAAACTATGTACAAATATATGTGTGATCATTGGTCTAACAAAGTCCATAGGCAAGCACATGTAAATGCATTCACTAGAGTATAATTAAAGATCGATTTTTTTACATGTCATCATCTATCTAGCACTAAATACATCTACACTAAGTAGAAAAACTGATAACGCAATAAGATTAGGGTTTAACTAAATATTTATATATTACCAACAAAATGCAGTATATTATAATCTTAAATAATGGGTATTTAACTTGACAAGTTATTTAAAATATGGATAACGTCGTCGTAGCCCTACAAAGTCTTGTGTTTTTGTTTAAAAGGTCCCTCATGTTTGTTTTTGGCATTGTAGGGCTTAAACTATGAAATTCAATATAAAAACCTGAAGGGTTCAGCCGGTTATCCCTCTAAGTTAGCCGTTTATCCCTCTTAGTTAGCATGTAGTTGGCATTGGCAAAGCTTGTGTCCATGTGGCGGATTTAAGATGGCTTCCACGTGGACGTTGACCATGAAAAGGCCAACACTACCCTTGACTTTATGAACGTTCCAACTCTTGTATCCAATGTCAGAATCAGAAACCATAACCTTCATTGTCTCCTGGTCGACCTTATTCTCTTTCCTTTATCCATTCGTACACTTCCAAAAGCAGACCAATAGTATATTCCTTCTTATAAAAGCATACCAAATAAGTCATAGCTCTATTGCAGATAATCTTGAATTCATTTCTCAAAGAATATGATATGACTCTCTTGTCATCCTCTTGAATTCCTCAATAGCTTATAAGAACCCTCTAGTCATTTCGTCTTCATTATCACTAGTTACAAACCTATCCAACTCCACAACTTTATAAAACCCATATTTACCTAATCTCCAGATATAGATAGGTTTTGTTTGTAATCGAAACCGAAACTGATATATAGGAATTAATATTAAATCTTGAATTCATTTCTTAAAGAATATGATATGACTCTCTTGTCATCCTCTTGAATTCCTCAATAGCTTATAAGAACCCTCTAGTCATTTCGTCTTCATTATCACTAGTTACAAACCTATCCAACTCCACAACTTTATAAAACCCATATTTACCTAATCTCCAGATATAGATAGGTTTTGTTTGTAATCGAAACCGAAACTGATATATAGGAATTAATATTAAATCTTGAATTCATTTCTTAAAGAATATGATATGACTCTCTTGTCATCCTCTTGAATTCCTCAATAGCTTATAAGAACCCTCTAGTCATTTCGTCTTCATTATCACTAGTTACAAACCCATCCAACTCCACAACTTTATAAAACCCATATTTACCTAATCTCCAGATATAGATAGGTTTTGTTTGTAATCGAAACCGAAACTGATATATAGGAATTAATATTAAATCTTGAATTCATTTCTTAAAGAATATGATATGACTCTCTTGTCATCCTCTTGAATTCCTCAATAGCTTATAAGAACCCTCTAGTCATTTCGTCTTCATTATCACTAGTTACAAACCCATCCAACTCCACAACTTTATAAAACCCATATTTACCTAATCTCCAGATATAGATAGGTTTTGTTTGTAATCGAAACCGAAACTGATATATAGGAATTAATATTAAATCTTGAATTCATTTCTTAAAGAATATGATATGACTCTCTTGTCATCCTCTTGAATTCCTCAATAGCTTATAAGAACCCTCTAGTCATTTCGTCTTCATTATCACTAGTTACAAACCCATCCAACTCCACAACTTTATAAAACCCATATTTACCTAATCTCCAGATATAGATAGGTTTTGTTTGTAATCGAAACCGAAACTGATATATAGGAATTAATATTAAATCTTCCATAAACTTGGGAAATCAAACAATCAAGGTTTGTAAAATACAATTCATAAAAGATGCAAGTCCGAAAATATAAAGCCATTTAAAACTAGAAAGAAGTTACATCAGAGACAAAAAAAAAACTTCAAAGCCTTTCATGTAATTCGAACTAGTAATGAATTGGAGGGCAAGCCATGAAATTCATGATTTCCTTGATCAGATGATGAGAACATAAATGACGACAAGTAATGTGATTGCTAAAGACGCAGGATAATCAAGAAAAGGAATAGGGTAAGGCAATCAATAGATGATTGATGCAAATTTTGGATTTATAAGGAAAAGTTATCCGATTAACGACTTCATAGCTCGCAAGTAGTAGATAGAAAAATGGAGTTCCAAGGCAACGCAAAGGTATGACGATTTTTTTTTTGGTTTAATTAAGGTAAATTTGATGGATGGTTTCAAAGCCCCTACAAATCAAAAAATAAAATAAAAAATAAGGCACCTTTTATCCCTAAACACAAAATTATGTAGTGCTATAATGAAATTCCCTTTAAAATAATTAAAATTGTGTTACTTTATCTCGAACATGTCTCCAGTAAGATTGTCGAAATACAAAAGTTTAAACATTTTCAAAAGAATAATTTCGTCGCTAAAAATGGAAGTCTCGTATTTGTTTAATTATATGTTGGATTATCCAATTAAAACTAGATACACGTGAATATTTATATGCAAAAAAAAGACTTAAATCTTCTATTTATTCTCTCGTCCATAGCTTGTACTCATATTTTACTTTTCATATGTATCACACCAAATAAATGTATGCTACAATATATTGGGCGAATAAGATACGATTCAACATGATACAATCAACTCATCAAAAGTGAAAAATTAAGTTCTCCTGAAATTATCTATGTTATACAGTTAAGTTTTCATCAAACCGTCTATATTAAACTAGTATACTCTCATCAAAATCTTCTATATTGAACATATGTGTTCTCCTAGAAACCATATATGTTGAACAAGTGTGGTCTCGTCAAAATCATGTTAGAAATATGGTGTAGTGGCACTAGGAAATCTGAAAATCGTGATAATCACTTTCTAATCGAAGTATTTGGGTGGTACTTCCAAATCCTCAATTGGATAAGACTCAGATTAAATTAGAGAAAAAGAAAGAGAATGAGAGGATATGATTTCGTGAGTACCAGAAAAGAGACCAAAAAACTGAATTTAGATCTTTGTCTGAAAACTGTCACATGACAGTTTAAAACTGTCACAAAACCACCAAAATGGTCATAAAACGGGTCAACTAAATAAAAGTCCCCGCTCCCAGGGGCGCTGCCCCCGGACCCTCGTTCGTTCAGGGGCTTCGCCCCTAAATAACAGTGTACTTTGATACTTGATCAAACTTAAACAAGTGTGTACACCACACCTTCCTTACTTGTTTAATATTTATCAATATCATTTTTGGTCAACAAAGTAATCCCATTACACTTAAATAACATTGGTGATAACAAATCACCAACAAACCATAATGTCGAACATGTATGTTCTTATCAGAAATAACTTATGTTGAACAATTAAGTTTATTATCAAATGTAGAATCAACCAATTAAGTTAAAATGTCACATGATAACCGTACAATATGTTTTTGCCTTTTTATATTAGGAACTTACCTCGAAGAGCTCTTCTAAGTAATTAGATGACAAAATTCATCTACATATGTTCCTATGTTTGCTATAATTTAACCGCATTAACACAGATAAGTCATTATAGCCAGATATCCCCATAATTTAGCATTTCAAACTAGTTATTCGTATTTCGAAAATGGACATACGACTTTTAACTTAGAGTTTTCTTTTGTTATGTTGATACATGAACATAACTATCAAAGAAGGAATCTAGAAAAAAGCATGGCTAATAAAGAAAACATATATAAACAACAAGTCATGTCAATGTTGCATTTTCAATTCCTCCGTATCTTAGACCTAACATGCCTACCAAGGACATTAAGCTATACGCTAGGGTTTCGATGAATGCATTTTTGGCCGATTGGTCTATAACTATTCCTCGAGTATGTCGGGGTTTATGAGAGTTTAGGTTTACTGTTCACAATGTATTATATTTCATTATATATAATTTGAAGTACTTGGTTTTACATATTTATGGATGCACCCTCTCTACATGTGTAGCGTCGGCGTGAAAAGGAAATGGTGATGACCTGTATCTCTACGTGTCGGAGTTTTATAAAAATCTCTAGTGAGTTAGTGCCCCCCCCCCCCCCCCAATCTATGAGAAGTAATAGATGCCCCACACATTGTATCTCTAAGTGTCAAAGATCTATCGATCTGGAAAATTTATGTATCAACTTGTGGTCGTGGAAGACAACAATGTGATATTGGCATAGCGACGTGAAGCTTTCTATTTGGTGTTGGTGTTATGTTTTAGTGAATACTTAATTGGGCCAACATAGACAACATCTCCTGAAAGCTTTCAGAAGTAAGACGGTCCTTGTCGACATCTCTTCACACTAATTGTGTTTCCCACTGCAATCGAGATTGTGGGGTACCAGGGTGGTTATACAAGTTCATAAAAGAAATCATCCGGTGGTTTGGAAGAACCTAGATCCCTTGATGTGGTTGTAGATAGATTTGTTGAATTGCAATATGTTGGTGGAATTGTTTTTAATTAAAAGAAAAATGTAGTTTGTTTGGGTATATATCAGATAGTGCTCGGTTTTGTCACAGCGACGAGTCATACATAATAACCGTACCTTGTCCTATTTCATATCCTGATGAAAATATATCATTAAAACCAACTGATTTTTGAGTCTCTTAGAACTTCCCATCTTGTTAACAAGAATGAAACCCTTCAAAGGTCCTTATAGTATAAAAAGCCAGGTCCATGGTTGGAACTATGGGAGTGGGTTTACATGAAAACATCAAACAGCAAAGACTTTCAAATCATTAAAGTCTATTTTAAGCTATGAACTGAGTATTGGAGGGGTGCGCCTGGCCTTGGCAGTAGTGTAAGACCAAGGCGACGCATGAAGAACCCCAGCAGCAAGCTACTGTAACGGGCCTTCCCCCATAAAAAATAAGATTAATATCGAGTGGGCCGATGGCCCACATATCAGATATTAAACTAATAAGAAGAGATACTACACTTGATCTTAGCCAAAAGGACGAGAAAGGTATGCTTCTTACAGCCGTGGGCTTCCCTTTTTGTACTCGCCTCCCTCTTGCCTGCTTTCTTCATTCACCCGATGTGGGAGTTGGGATGCACACACTTTCACTTTCACTGCCAACTCCCTTCCTTCATGCACAAAAACAACTTCAATATTAGTCTTTTACTTCTTTACTTTCTGTGTATATTCAAATCAAACTTAAGTCCCGTTTGATAGTTTCTGTCTGGAAAAGTGCTGTCTAGTAAAGTGCTGTCTGGGAAAGTTTTCTGACTGGGAAAGAAACTATGCTGTTTGATTGTACATCTGATTGATTGTGCTGAATAATGGAAAAAAGTAATAATTCAATAAAAAATAAATTTAAAAAAAGTTATTTAAAAAAAGTAATAATCCAATAAAGAAAGAAAGAGGCGGGGTTTGGTGTATAATTGCCTTTCCACGCCATTCAGCCAGAAAGATATGATTTTGGGGCTTTCTAGGAAAGACATATCTTACCGGGAAAGACCCATTCTTTTGTGCAAATCAAACAGTCTTTCCGGCCCATTCATCCAGAAATATCTGTTTGAACCTGGAAAGATGCGTATCAAACGGGGCCTTAGACTGCTGCCTATGCATATGTGTTTATGATTGCATTGCCTTTTCTTTTATTAAGTTTCTGTAGTGTAACATCACTCATCAACACCAACAAACAAAACAAATTCATTTCATGTTGATAATTACTCAATTACGAATGACTCCTTCCACTCATGTACCTACTATGCTTTTCTTTTGTCCATTTAGTTTTATATCACATATCTATTAAGTAAATTAATAACTAAACACAATAACTAATGGGCAGACTCAAACTAATCATATAAGTCCAACTTGTTAAAATCCATCCTATCAAAATATGTGTTTTTAATCAACATAATCCTTTTGACTTGTTTTGCTCATAAAAATCATATTATATTTTGAAACCATATAATTTTATAATCATATCAAACACATTTCTTACTCGTTTCAAAACTTGACAAAAATTATTTTCCGGGCAACCGTTTCTTCGTTATGTCGTCCCGTTACCAGGTAACATTCAACCTTACATTATGCTTCACGTAAGTGCTCACTATTCATTTCCAAGATACTACCTGCTTTTTCAACCAACATGTACTTCTCTTCTAATCGGCTTGCTATTTGGTCATCGGTGGTATCACATTATCTTCACCTCCTAACATCTTACAATCACTTCCAATTCGATTCTAACATTTATGGGGATGACTTTTAGTGAACAAATATATTTAGAATAAAAAAAAACTCAATAATAACATTATATTCGAATTTAGTTAATGGATGCAAAGGAAAAATCCATATTCAACAATCGAAACTCAATGTCCTCTCTTGTTTTACCATCTGTGATGTTTATTTTTCAATTGAATGTACATAAGGTGCTATAATCCATGTTCTAACAACATCACAACATCATTTAAGCCGTCCATTTCAACTTTCAGGTAGTGGATATTAAGAGTCGGGTCTCCATTAATGGAACTCGAAACCCAAAACAAGCTTCTAAAATAAAAGAGTAACTCAACTGATTGCTGGGATGTAATTCATGAAGTAACTTGACTACTATCAACTACCTTTGCTTCAAACTCCAAATGTCATCCATTAGTTCAATCTTCTCCTCTTATTCTATCTATATCTTGTTCTTTAATAAACAATAGGGCTCATCTTAAGTGCTTACGTCATCATAAGAATTCTTCTTACTCATAACTTGTTCCCCTAACATTGCTTTTCATCTCATATTAGTATTACCCACGCCCGACTTAATTTCACATATGAGGTCTTTAGTTACTTTACCTTTATATCCCTACGGTCACATAGTTATAAATATAAGACATCATAAGAGAAGTTTAAATAGGTACAAGAGGCATACTTTAAGTTCCACTTATTGGAAAAAAAATCTATTTAACTTATAATCGTGAAATAAACTTGAGTCTCATATAACGTCAATGCCCAAATAGGCACAACACTTATCTTCGTTGAAAATCTAAAGTAGCAATGTACTTCAAACATCCTCGTTCATCAACTTTTACCTTTGAAAGATTTCATCTTAAATCATCAATTAGCCAACAGCTTAGCAATGATTTTGTATTTTAACCCACTAAAACTAATCGGTGGATAATGTATTACTATTAATGAGGTCCTCACCTTTGGAATCAGCTAAATTAAATATCCTTCTACTTTTGTTCCTACAAATCTTCCTATCTAATTAAATGATGACATATGTCATATTAGTGTATTAAAATATCATTAAATGAGCATTAAATGTTACATATGTCACTATTTAAATTGGGTAGCAAGATTTATAGAAACAAAAAGTAGGAGAATATTTAATTTCTCTTGGAATCAGAGTGAAGAAAGAACTACTACAGCCATGGGGAATATTAGCCGAAAGAAGGAATTCCGTGTTAACACCATCAAAAATATCATTTTTCAGTAAATCCTATGAATTTTTTTTTACAAACCTAAAGGAAAAACCATCCGGACCCATGTAGGTACTATAATAATAAGAAAAAATCTCTTTTTTTGTGTTCTTGTCTGCTCAATGTATAAAACAATTTTTTTTCTTTTTCTCTTTTATTGTTTGATGTATATAAAAATCATATTTTTTATAGCAAAAAGTTAAAAAGATAGTGTGTGTTTATATATATATATATATATATATATATATATATATATATATATATATATATATATATATATATATATATATATATATATATATACACACTAAAAAACAGCAAAATGATTGAAAATATACAAAAAAAAAAAAAAAATTAAAACTACACATATTTTGATAAATATTTTTAAAATTATACCTATTTGATAAATATTATTTCAAAAAACACGCTCGAAAACTCCTTTAAAATTTATACAACAATGCACAATTTTTTTAGCATAAAGGACAAAAATCATATAATAGAACACTAGGTGCCTGAGAAAGCAGGTAAGTTAGGTAAGATACAAAGGGTTTCACTTTCAACAACTACGATGCAATAATCAAACAAAAACCTAAAGATTTGATCTCTAAACCTTTAAATAACTGGAAATAGAGTCATTGCGAGGATTTAACGAAATGAATTGTGACTCTAGTGTGCATGGTTGAAGTTTACGTCGAGTTCGAACTAACATCCATACTAGGTCGCGAACAAGTATTGAGTTGTTAGGTAGGATCGATGACCTATTAATTAAGATAGCACGTGAAGAACAAAACATAACCGCAAAAGTTTATCGGAATTTCCTTTATGTCAGAAGCATCATATGCACGAGTTCGTGAATATTTCGCTGAGTTATTGGTCATTTTCTTAAAGTTCGGAAACTATGGTTGTGTAATAATATGAAAGATATAATGTTGTCATTTTGTTAAGGATAAGGTCGCCATTGGACACAATCGAGTTCACCAATTTTCGATCCACCCTTCAATATGCAAACATCTTGACGAACGGCTTATCATCATTGTTGTTCACCAACTTTCAAACCAATTTGAATGTTCACCTTTCTTCTCATGCTCCAACTTCAAAGGCGTTTTAGACAACGGTGTACGTTTAGCCCAACACACAGTTTAGTTAAATTTGGGGGAAAACAATTCTAAAATTAAACTTTTTAATTAAATTTGATTTGGTATATATTAGTTTTAAATATATACATTTGTAAGAAAAAACCCAATTTTATTCTTTTTGTATATCTACAGTTTAGATGCAACACAGAAAAAAATAATTATCTTCAACAAATAATACAAAACAATAATTTTAGTCTAGATGCAACAAAGAAAAAAAATACCTTTTTTAATCTTCAACAAATAATACAAAACAATATTTTTTTTTGTCTCATTTGGTACTATAATAATAATAAAAATCTTTTTTTTTTCTTTTCCTCTTTTATTATTTGATGTATATAAAAATCATATTTTTATAGCAAAAAGTTAAAAAGAAAGTATATATATATATATATATATATATATATATTGAAAAACAGCAAAATAATTAAAAATATACAAAAAAAAATTAAAATTTAAAAGTACACATATTTTGATAAATATTTTTAAAATTATACCTATGATAAATATTATTTCAAAAAACACGCTCCAAAACTCTTGTAAATTTATACACCAAGGCACAATTTTTTTTTAGCATAAAATATAAAAATCATATAATAGAACACCAGGCGCTTGAGAAAGCAGGTAAGTTAGTTAAGATACGGAGGGTTTCACTTTCAACTAGCTGCGTGGTCTATCACCCTCGCCATAGTTCCTGCCATTAACGATTCTCTCTCTCTCTCTCTCTCTCTCTCTCTCTCTCTCTCTCTAGGTAGAAATCACTATATATGTGTGTGTATGCGTCAAACGTGAGAGAGAGAGAAGGGTAATGGGAATTGACGAGGACCTGGTCAAATCGATGTGCAATTCCCCCCAAACAGCACAATCTCTCTGAATTTATAATGGGTGGTTTTCGAAAATCAGGGGTTTTTTTGTTGGCGGACGAAATGACGCAATTCTAAAACACCCTCCCATTCTCCTGTCCAAAAGGGTCCTGCTACTTTTTTTTTGTCGCTGGTAATTCCTTCTTCCTCCTCCATATTATCTGTTTCATTTCATTGGTTTTACCTTAAATGTTCATACCCTTTTAGGGTATGCACACCATCTGTTTGTGAAAATGCAAATTCATGAGTCTGGTTTATTGTTCTGATCAATAAACCATCAGATATCAATATATCGACCAAATCTTCAACGAATCTTGAATCGTTTATATGAAAACCATGAATGATATCATGATTTTGAGCTCAATTATGGCTTATGATGATTGTAACACTAACGTCATATAACCTTTTGTTTGTTCATGGATTTTGCAGCACACATATGTAAAAGCGCTGGTATGAACCTCCAGATTTCTTTTTCATTTGGCCACTTTATATACTTTTAACATATAATTTCTAAAAGGTGTAGACATTTGATAATGGCCCTAAATTCGGCACCAAAATCAAACTTACAAAATGCAACCTTGACTAACCATATGCACGAACCTCTTCACCACCCAAATCGGTCAAGTATGCTTCCTTTTCTTCTTCCTTTTTCTATATTAAATTAATTTTTTTTGCCTAATACCCAATATAATCTTAGTTTTTTTTTATGAATCAGGCATGGAAAAGATTGAGGTAGAGAACCATGAGGATGAAAAGAAGTGTAAACGTAACTCTTTCAAGCATAAGGCCATTAGTGCCTCAAAGAGGTTTAAAACTTCCTTCATCAAAAAGGGAAGGAGGAATAGTAGAGTCATGTGTGTTGTTGTTGAAGATGTTCATGATGCAGAGGAAATAAAGGCAGTGGATGCTTTACGTCAAGCTTTGATATCAGAAGAATTATTACCTTCAAACCATGATGATTACCATATGATGTTAAGGTTACCAAAATTTTCAATCTTTTTTGATGTTTCAATGTGAAAAAGTAAGTTTCTAAACTATGTTACTATAGATTCTTGAAGGCCAGGAAATTCGATATTGAGAAAACCAAGCAAATGTGGGCTGATATGCTCCAATGGAGGAAGGACTTTGGTGCAGATACCATCATGGAGGTACTTTTTCTTTCAATATAACCATTTGGTGAACTTGTTTTAATTTCAATATTTCAATATACTTCTTTTTTTGTTTGTTTGTTTGTTTAGGATTTTGAATTTAAAGAAAAGGAAAATGTTCTTGAATACTATCCTCAAGGGCATCATGGGGTTGATAAAGATGGAAGACCTATTTATATTGAGAGAATTGGTCAAGTTGATGCTACAAAGCTTTTACAAGCCACAACACTGGAACGTTATATCAAATACCATGTTATGGAGTTTGAAAGAACCTTTACTCATAAGTTCCCCGCTTGCTCAATTGCTGCTAAAAAACACATTGATCAAAGCACCACCATTCTTGATGTTCAAGGAGTCGTAAGTTTATTATTTCTAATATTACAACATAATCTAATGCAAAATATAGTAAATATTTAGTTCAATGGCGATGAATTAGGGACTAAAAAGTATGAACAAAGCTGCTAGGGAACTTATCCAAAGTCTCCAGAGCATTGATGGAAACAACTATCCCGAGGTATAATCTTTGGTATCAAGTTTCTTGATATATATATATATATATATATATATATATATATATATATATATATATATATATATATATATATATATATATATATATATATATATATATTTTTATAGAATTAAGAAAATTGTTGGTGTGTTTATTTAATTTTCTTGTTCCTTATAGACTCTATCTCGCATGTACATAATTAACGCGGGGTCCGGCTTTAGGCTACTGTGGAACACAATCAAATCCTTCCTTGACCCAAAAACTACAGCTAAGATTCATGTAAGTTAATTTGTACCAATTTTTTTTTTTTTTTTAAATTTTAATTATTTTTTAACTCATGACAAGTAAATGATATTGTTGAGTAGGTTATGGGCAACAAATACCAGAGCAAGCTCCTGGAAATCATTGATGCCAGGTAGTTTTAGAAATTAATTTTTATAAGCATTTTATGTTTTGTTTATAGTTATGTTGTCTATTTCATAATCATTTTGTTCTATTTTGACAGTGAACTTCCGGAGTTTTTGGGTGGTAGTTGCAGTTGTGAAGATAAAGGTGGTTGCATGCGATCTGATAAAGGTCCATGGCAAGATCCAGATATCATGAAGGTCATATTCATATTCATATTCATATAAATAATAAGATTTATTTTACTGTTAAATTGTGTATTAATTAATGTTTTAAGTATTCTCAGATGGTCTCTAATGGCGAACACAAGTGTTCCAAGGATACAGTTATAGAAGAGAAGATTATTTCTGAGGATCAGTCTGTAATTTCTTATATCTTTTTTTTTACCTTTCCTTTCGTTGTTTTTTATTCT
This sequence comes from Lactuca sativa, assembly GCF_002870075.4. NCBI lineage: Eukaryota > Viridiplantae > Streptophyta > Magnoliopsida > Asterales > Asteraceae > Lactuca > Lactuca sativa. Next base: position 268,635,130 of record NC_056627.2, read on the forward strand.
ACTATAAATTTCTTATATCTTTCCTTTAATAGTGTGTTGCTACGCAAAGGGAACACATGAAGCCCTCACAACTTTCTCCTGTTGTTGAAGAAGTAAGTCACCATATTTGCTAACATGCATAAAAAAAAAAAGCTTAAGGTTGTTTGGGTTAATAAATTGAATTGTAGGATTGTATAAGGAATGGAAAGGAGAGCAAAGATTACTCAGCCATGGCTGATTGTAAAGCACATGAAAAGGTTGATGATGATTGGGGTGAGGTTAGTTCTTCTACCGGTAAACTAGGGAACCAGGTGGTAACAGGTTTGATGACGTTGTTTATGGGGATGGTGACGATGATGCGAATGACTCGTGAAATGCCCAGAAAGCTAACCAATGCCACTCTGTATTCCACTGGCTTTTTAGATGATGACAATAAAAAACCCACAATTTCAAGGACAGAGTATCAGGATTTGATGAAACGGTTAGCGGATCTGGAGGAGAAGGTGGTTGCGCACAACAGCAAAACAGCTGAGCTGTCACCGGAGAAAGAAGAGATGCTCAACACCGCTTTGCGTCGTCTTGATGCCTTGGAAACAGAGCTTGCTGCTGCCAATAAAGTACGTAGACGTATCTTTAAGTTTATAGTAAATTACACAAATGGTCCCTATGGTTTGGGGTAATTTACATGTTTGGTTCCTAACTTATTTTTTAACTTGGAAGGTCCCTACTATTTGTTTTTGTTGCACGTCTGGTCCCTGTCTTACCTAAAAAGACTATTTTGTCCTTTATTTTTTAATTTATTTAAATACGATGAGGTAGTTAAGGTCAGGTAAGGTGAGATGGAAGTAAGATTAGGGTATGTTTATGTAAATAAATTAAAAAATCAATGACAAAATAATTTTTTTAGGTAAAACAAAAACCAAGCATGAAACAAAAACAAACAGTATATACCTTACACGTTAAAAAAATAAGTTAGGGACCAAACATATAAATTACCACAACCTATAGGGACCATTTATGTAATTTACTCTTAAGTTTATGATTTTGGTTTTCGAACATGAATTAAGATAAAGTAGCATACTGATGTAAGTTTATGATTCATCCAGGCTCTTGATGAGTCACGTGTTCAACAACAACAAGTGGTGGCGTTTTTAGACAAGCAGAAGAAGCGGAGGAAGAAGAAGAAGTTTTTTTGTTTTCAGAGCAACATATGATACTAACCAAAAAAAATTAGGGGATATTTTTTTGTCGATGAAAAAGAAAAAGCTCTATTTGTAGATATAACTTTACACCATCTATTGCTCCCATCTCTTTGTCCATCAATAAACCTTGGCCTTATTTTTTTTGCTGATTCATAAGTTTGATATGTTTATTTTGTTTTCTATTTTTGGTTATTGAACTAATAGTTAAACAGTTTTTTTTATTTATTAAATTACCCATAAAGTTTTGAGCTCCTCCTAGGATATAGGTATACCGTAACATTGAACAAGCCCAAACCCATCACACTGTAATAATATCAAAGCACTCTCAAAGTGGTAGTTAGCACAAAACACGTAAATTGTTAACATCTTCGTATACAGTAAAAACATGAAAAAGGAATACACATTTAGACACTTTTCACCAGCAAGAATATTTCTTCTTCTGCAAACACATGTAACAATGTATTAATAAACCTTTTCCTTCTTATATGCTACAAAACATAGCAACAATAAAACAAAACTCACCCTCAACTTCTTCTCCTCTTGACCATCAATGTAAGCCAACAATTCCTCTTGCCTCAACAAAGCTTCATGCAGAGCCTACACAACAAGTAGAACAATAACAATGACAAATATATATATATATATATATATATATATATATATATATATATATATATATATATATATATATATATATATATATATATATATATATATATATATAATAAACTGAATCATATTTTCTACAATATTATATATATTTTTTATTTACCTTTTTGGTAGCAATAAGTTCCGCTTCTAAAGCATCAACGCGACAAACAGCAGCATTCAGCAATTCCTCTTTCTCATAAGGCATCGTGGATGGCTTTGAGTTCAATGTATCAACCTTCTCTTCAAGCTCACCTAACCTTTTCAACACGGAATTGAAAACCTCTGCTTCTTTAAAAGACGGAATCGGTGATGGTGGTCGGAATTCCTCATTCCCAGGCCCATCAAACGAGAATTCCTCGGTCCTTTTGGCATCCTCAGATCGCGTGTCCGGAAGCTTCTTAGTCACACGCTTCAACACCGAATTCAAAACAGTAAAAACAGTCATCAAGAATGCCACAAGCATCACCCACATTCCGTTAGCTTTTTCCACTCCCTTTTGACCTTCAATAAATGTCAATGTCCGTGTTTGACTTTGACCTCTGGGATCATAAGGCTTTGGAGCTGAAGGTTGTTTCTTCCATCCAGAATCAACAGCTTTATCCACCATGGGAACGTACTCATCATATCCAGAAAATGGACCCGCGTAGCTTGTACCCCCAATTGTCTTCGCCTATACACAACACAAAATATAACTTTTAAATAATATATAAAAAAAAATTATGCTTCAAAAAAAAAAACAGTAAATACTTACTTCTTCACGAACAGGAGTCAACCTAAGATGTGAATAACTCCTCATTGCTTTTGGAGATGCAATATCTTCAGCTTCTGACCCTGACTCAGCGGTTGATGTATCGCTGCTTCTTAGCTGCAGCTCAATAAATAAATAAATAATGAGGAAAATATATATATTTTTTTTTCAAAAAAAATGTTATTTAGTTGTTCCTACCGCATGAAGCTGAGGCTTAGCATATGCGACAATCTTTCCTTCACTGTTTAAAACTTTAACCACCTGTCTTGCACGCCTTGCTTCACTATTAAGAGCCAACTGTCAAAAAAAAGTCCCACAATAGCTGATTTAGTTTAAATAAAAATATATAAGAAAATATTACAAGTGCTTTTGAGCTTAACCTTCAAGATTTCAGGATTATTCCATGGTCCTTTATCAGATAAAAGACAACCCCCTTTATCTAAACATTGTGTACACGTGCCACCTAAGAAGTCTGGCAATTCACTGCAAATTATTGTTTATTAGGATATATTAAACTTATAAATAAGAACCAAAAAAACATAATTAGTAATTTACATTGATGAGAACATTACCTGGCATCTATTATCTCAAGTAATTTATTCTGGTACTTGCATCCCAGAACCTAAACAGAAGAAAATTTATATTGTATACTAAACTTGAGATTTTATTAAAAAAAAGATATATGAAAAGATTGAAGCGTACGTGAATCTTTGAAGTCGTTTTGGGATCTAGAAATGACTTTACAGTACTCCACAGCAGTCTAAAACCAGGGCCAGCATTGATTATATACATTTGATGAAGTGTCTGTTAACAAATATATAGTGCCAAAAAAGTTAATTAAAGATTATTGCTAAAATTAAACTTCATTAATGAAGCAAACTAATCTTACTTACTTCAGGATAATTGTCGCCATCAATTTTTTGTAGACGCTGAATGAGTTCACGGGCACCCTTAGTGAAGTTCTTGAGCCCCTGAAAATATTCAAAAATGAAAATAATATTATTGAAAGTGATTATGTAAAGTGTGAACAAAGGGGAAGAAGAACATACCACGCCTTGAACATCCAAAATGGTTGTGCTTGAGTCTATGTGTCTTTTTGCAGCAATTGAACATGCGGGAAACTTAAAAGCAAAGCTTTTTTCGAATTCACGAACATGATATTTTATGTATCGATCCATGGTTGTAACTTGCATGAGTTTGTTGGGATCGACTTTCCCTAATCTTTCAATGTAAACAGGTCTTCCTTCTTTATCGACTCCATGGTTACCATGGGGGTAGTACTTCAGAACTTCAGTCAACTCTTGAAATTCAAATTCCTGATAAAAGATTTAGAGAAAGAAACGAAATATCAGTTTTTAATGCTAGATGAAAAACAAAGATCATGATATTGTATCATGTTTCGCAATTTAATCACCTCGATAATCGTATCAACACCGAAATCCTTTCTCCAGTGTATCATATCAGCCCACATTTGCTTTGCCTTTTCAATATCAAACTTCCTTGCTTTCAGAAACCTAGAGCAAATAAAACATCAATCTTTCATTCTTTTAGATGTTTTGAGGTCAAACAGAAATAGTACCTCAACATCATATGATAATCATCATGTTTTTCTGGAAGCAATTCATCCAAAAGGAGTGATTGTCTGAATTTATCAACAGCTCTTAGCTCCTCAGCATCTCGAATATCTTCAATTGAGACAGAGCTGACTCGCCCATCACTTTTTCTTCTACTCCCCCTTTTCTTGAGAGAATGTTTGAACTTGGTTGATGCATTTAGTGCTTTCTTTTTCAGTGAACCAATCCTTGTCCTCCTTTCATCCTCTGAATTTTCAAAATCAGATCTTCTTTCTCTTCTCTCTGATCTCTCATCATTGCCTGAAGACCCCTCAAAGCCTATGAAATAGCAGATACATGACAAGTGAGAACATGTGTTTTCAACACCTTAATTACAAATCTACAAGAGTGGCAATTACCCACACAGATTATTTAATATCCTTTTACATAACTCAGATACCATAAATACGATTCCAAATGGCAGAAACAAAAGTAAATGTTAAAGATCCCCAAAAAGAACAGGAGGAATGATAAAAATCAGAAAACAAAAACCCTAACTTAAAACATTGAGGTACCACTACTTTTCAAGCTGATCATACAATACTCCAAACGGCATCCTGAACCCCGTGTGGCCAATTACAACATAACTAATCCACGACATGAGCTCACAGATAATATAAAACACGTAATTACACGGTAATTCCGGTAGTATCGACAAAAATTATAATCTAACTCTACCGAAACCCTAATTGCCTCATCGGCATCAAGAAAAAAGGAAAAGTAAACACTTACAAGGCCTTGCAAATCGATCGAGTGGTCCAGACATCGATTCAAAATTATCAACAAATCACATAAACCTCAGAATACTCCCGCTTTCAAGATCAACCGCAAAATCACACCACAGAAACTGTATCAAAATTAGAATATTCTAAGCTGAATTTTGATATGTAGAAACAGTTAATTGACCTTTAAGAAACTATACTTTTACCTTCGCGGGATGGATCCAACGGCGTAATCACAATCGGCCGGTGACGATCCAAATATTTTGTAAGAAATAAAATTAAAATAAATTATGTAAAAGAAAATATCGACAAACACAAAGAGGTCGATGAAGGGGTTTAATCGAGGGGTGTGGGGTCCAGAGGATTGAATCAGTGGGGTTGGGGATGCCACGTGGCAGATTGAATGTCGGGTGGAGTCAGAAGAATTATTCTGCGGAAGCGGCATAATTGAGTGATGATTCGGTCACAAGGCGGTGACATGTGAAATCAAAGTCAATGTTTTGACTTTTAAGGTATGAAGCTCTTTTAAATAACAAAAAAACCTATTTGTTGTACTTTCCATTATCTTTCATTATTTTTTAGGGCATTTCTATTCATATTTTACTTTTACATTTTATTTTAAAGTGTTAAATAAAATTTAGAATGGCTAATATTTAATCTCACTTTAAAGTCTATTTTATATTTTAAAATTAGAATGTGCAAAATATTATAATCTTCCTTTTGATTCATACAGAAGGAGAAAATTTTACATAAACGTAGCGGATAAATGAGCAACAAGCTGTGTCGCAATCCTTTTTTGGATGACAAAACTAATTTTTTTAAAAACAACATTTATTGATCTTGGAATCATAATATTACTATGCATGACCCGTTAGACTCTATTGAGTAACTCCGCAGCTTCTTGTACAAGGAAACCGAAAGTATCAAATGCAAAGGGTATAAACATATGTTAATTTTTCATGCACGTTTTCTCATGTTTTGCCACTTTGCTTGATGTAACTTTTAAAATAGCTTGTCCCACAGTGAAAACCTCACTCCCCAAGCCCACAATAGGGGAAACCCCTGTTAGATCCACGCATGCGTGTTTTCCTCCAGCCCATCCAAATACTAAAACATCAACTGGTCTAAAGTGTTGATCTTCTTTGCAATGGGTTAGTCAGAAAATGCACAAAATTCACAGGTGCCTATTTCTTGGCAGAAACTCCAGCACGCCTAAATTTATCGAAAAGAACATCCCTAACCAGATCGTGTCGGTACTTGAAACCTGGGAGCTCTTTAAAATGAACTGCATGCTCCCCAAAGGCAGGGCGATCCATTGTTTTTTACTACCCGGGGTAAAATAAAAATTTTATGCCCTTATATATGTAACATACAAAAAAGAAAACACACACACACACACACACACACACACACATATATATATATATATATATATATATATATATATATATATATATATATATATATATATATATATATATATATATATATAGAGAGAGAGAGAGAGAGAGAGAGAGAAATGATCAAATAATAACACCTAAAAGTATAAACCATAGTTTTGACCCAAAAATTAATGGACCAACTATATGCCCATATTTTTTTGCTGCCCTAGGCCATGGCCCAACTCGTCCATGCATTGTGTCGGGCCTGCCCAAAGGAGTCCAAGAAAGCCTTGCGACAAACAGGGTAAGTCTCTTTAGCCGGAAATAAAGGGATCATAAGGCGATACTTAAGGATGGCACGATACTCTACTAGCGACATATGCTGGCCAAGATCGTCAATAGGAATAGTCATAAGAAAATCCTGAGCATGTGGGCCCTTAGGCACTCAAAAATTGCTTTCTGCCTAATCGTCATGTCGAAGTGAACTTCCATGTCTTGGACAATTTTACTAAAAAGGGTACTCACCAATGAATGTTGGGCTTTTGGAGGGACGGTATCCTTATTAGTGAAACCGCTGAAATCAAAGCTCGAAGTCATATCATGAAGACATGCCAAATCACAAACATGATATGAATCCATACCACATATATATATATATATATATATATATATATATATATATATATATATATATATATATATATATATATAAGAATTTAAATTCAAGAATAAATGCAATTAATATTAAACATGAAAAAATTAATGTTTTATTTTCAACAATAAATGACTTTGATCTTATGTTCTATATAACTAGACATCACTAGATATAATCTTTCAATTGAATATCAACATGAATAAGTCCATGATTCATTACACATTTCTTGTGTTTCTCATCACCGTTGGTAATGTCTATTATCTCTCTTCCTTTTTATTAAAATAGTTTAATTTCAAATTCATAGAAATGGATTTTGAATCTGAACAATTAGCATGTCCGAGTAAATAATATAAAACCCTTAATATTACTTTTTAATGTTTATGTTTTTTTTTCTATTTGTTACGATAAAAATGTGAGAACATGATAGAAAACATGTTCTGGTTGGTAATAAATGGTAGATTTATTGACCATTTAAATGATCATTAGTTAGAGTACCATAATATTACTTCAATCTAATTAGGTAAGGGGTTAAATATTGTATGAGACTGTGATGTAATTTAAGAGTTGATTATAATGTGTGTGTTGTTCTAATAATTAATTATTATCATGTGAAAAATCATACATGTTTTTCAAAATTTGCAGGTGTGGAGTCGCTTTTGGCCCAAATTTGTGGTGACACTCAATTTTTACCACCATGTGAACCATATACATGTATTCATGTATGTCAAAGCATACATGGATATTATTCCCATGGAACATGCAAAAATACAGTTGTGTGCCATTGTTATTATGATTGTAAACCGGAGGTCGAGAATCATAGTAGTCGTGAAGGTGCTCATCTACCTTTTCTCCCTAATGGTGCCCCTCATAGTTCGCCTACTATTAATTAAGAATAACACACTCTAATGTTTAATCACTACAAATGACACTAAGATTTGTTGAGGCATTTCTTAGTTATGTGATAGATATTATGGATGTGCTCGATTGATGACAATTATATGTATACGGTTGATAAAGAAAATAATTAGTAATTAACGAATGACACATATCATATACATGGTCTCTCCTTTACTCCACACCCCATAGACTAAAAGAGTATGGTGGATGTTGTCAAAACGGGTAACAAATCTATCTCAAATGTTCAAAAAGATATCAATGAATTAAAAAGTTACTATCAAAACGTAAGATGCCACATCTTTTATTAACAAAATATCATTCTTATCTTTTTTTAACAAATATAGTTTTCACATATAACCACACATTCTTGCAAGTAACTAGAATCGGTTAAACCATTACAAAGTGTAGTGGTGTTGATTATGATGACATGTGCAGAATTAGAAAAGATCTAGTGAATCATCATACAAAATCAAGAACACATGAAGTAAATAAATCTGGGTTTAGCTCTCATTAGTATTGATAGAAAGAGTACAAATGGGTCTTGTAATTTCTCTCTGTAAACTAGTGCTCTCAAAGTGTTCATTACATAAATGAGTGTCATTCACTTCCTATTTATAGGAAAGACCACTCATCACACAATACAAGTGGGTAAAGTACACATACATCCAAGCGTGACTATGCACCCTAACATTCTCCCCCTCAAAGTTAGGATTGGATGTCCAACTTCAATATCCAACGAACTCGCGCGATCAAGACCAAACTCCCCCTCGAAGTAACATAGGTATTCAAAACCGCAAATGAATACCCGAAAAACTTGCTTCGAATACCCATCATTCTCCCCCTTTTATAATCAAAAAATGATTATAAAACCCATTAAAGGTGAGAAGCGCCTGAGGAATAAACTTCACAATACTCCCCCTTGATGTGTACCAAAAATGAAACTCCTGAAAAACTTGCACGAAAAAACAATAACGAAAAAACCTCGAAAAAATTTCCAATTTATGAAAATTTTCGACTTTTGGGTGAAAGTTGCAAGATTTTCCAAAATCCGGGTAAAAGCCGTCAATAACATAATTTTATAGGGACCTATTGCACCAAAAACAGCTAAAGATGCGAAACACTCCCCCATTTGCAAAACTGGGCATAAAGTGTAAGTTCGCACCAACTATAGGGACCAGAAATGATAAATCTTCAATTTCTTAGCTTTGGAACACCATTTTCGAAATTGGGTATGATCTGCCAAACTTTCAAATCTGCAGGTACTAATTTCGAAAATTCTTCCTCTTTTTTTGAAACTTTTGAAAATTTAGTCCTTATTTCGAAAGTGGGTGCAAACTGTCATTCTTTCGAAACATTAAAGACTGATTTCGAAATTTCTGCTCCATTCTTCAAAATATCGAAATTTTGTCCAACTTTCGAATATAGGGTTAAAGTGTCAAACTTTCGAAACTTTAAGGTCCACTTTTGAAACCTTTATGTCTTCTTCTCCCAATTCATTGTTCCAATCAAATTCTTCGCACATTGATATCCAATTCTTCGCACATCTACTTCAAAATCTTCGTTATTAAAACATTCGTTATCAAAACCTTCGCGATATATAACCATCAAGTCTTCGAAACATCAAGCCATCTATCGGCCTTTCAATAACCAAATCTTCGCTTTTTGTTGCTTCTTTGGCCTCTTTTGTTTCTTCGAAATATGCTTGGCCATGTCTTCAACACGTCTTTTCTTTGAAGCTGGAGACACTGGTGTAGGAGTTTTGCGAATCATCATTCCTTTACTATTCAGTTGTGCCTTTCGAATAAATGAAGGAGAAAAACTAGATGACCTTTCAGGTGAATGACGAGAAAGATGAGCCATTTTCTTGAGTCGTTTGAGGACACCAGTTTTCGAAGGTACCACATCCTTCAAAGGATCAACATCTTCAGTTACAACATCCTCCTTCTTTAAACTTTTCTTCGAAGCCTTTACTTTAACAGTAACCTTCTTTGGAGAGTTAACTTCTTTTTCAACAACTATCTAAGGGCTTGGCTTAGCTTCCTTCTTTGAGTCTCTTTTCTTCTTCTTCTTCGAAGGACCTTCAGTTGTCGTATCTAACAATTTTCTAGTTTCATCATCAGGATTAATTGTAGTCAAGTAATGTACCGGCACATGATTGAGAGGATCAACTTTTCGTAGCATTGCATCAGGAATACGAGCCACAGTTGGAAAAATATCGATATCATCCTCCACTGATTTTGGATAATGATAAGTAGCAAACTCAGCCAATTCATCATCGTTAGAAGCCTGAATCCCTTCCTTTGTGTAAACAAACTCCAATATCAAGCTCCAGTATCGAGCACACGAAATCCCATCAACAACATCCGTGTTCTCAATATTTTTGATAAATTCCTTCCATAACTGAGTCGCGTAGTCCACTTGTAAATCGTAGTAGATTCCAACAACCATTGCATACACTTCCAAATGACCTTTGTCTAACCCAACTGTTCTTCCAGTTAAACAACGAAAATATATTCCAAACATAAAGTTCCAAATACATGGTAAACCAGATTTCTTGAAATCATTGATCTTGGTAATAATAGGTTGATGACCCATCTCATTAATCACGTGAATGATTTGGGCATTATTGACCTTGTAAAAAGGTTCAACATTGGGGATGTTCAGAATTTGAGCAAAAAATTTCTTGGTAACCTGAATTTCTTGTCATTCGTCAGTTGGAAGGTAACAATTTGCATTGTCTTGCTATAAGTTGCAGTTGAACCATCAAGTGATAACCAAGTAAGAGGAACTACAAAGGAACGGAACATAACAGTTGATAACACTAAATGCTGAAGAGCAACAATGAGCATTCGTAACTCCTCTGGATAAAAATCAACATCACCAAGAACTTGATAATTGGTGCTTTGTATCTTCATGATTGGGTTAGAAGTAATATCTTCAGTGGTTTGGGATTGATTGGCCGCCATTGTTAGGGTTTTGAAGTTCTTGAAGAAATCAGAGAGAATAAAGGAACAAATCTCTTGCGAATTTTAAGTATGCGTAAAATTGGAATGGATCCCCCAAATCCCTTTTTATAGTTGATTGGATTTTTGAATTTGAAGCGGTTTCTGCATTAAATTTGGCTGATGTGTATCCTTGAAAACTGCACCAGTTACCAGAAAAGTAGGCATGCGTGTACAATAGATCATCACTTTATCCTTGAAACTCGGGTTGGAACACCAAACATCACATCACACGTGGTTTCGAAAACACCCAATGGATAAGAACCGTCATAAACCTTCGGTATGGAGGTTAGGCTCTTTCACTTTTAGGTTTAAAAGCTAAGTCATGTGCCAGACTTTCGAAATCATCAGCCTGAGTTGGTAATACTCAGAACCTCAAGGATTTCGTGAGTGCAAGTGTACCAAGAAAAAGATAAGAATCAAAGATAAAAAATTGGATCTGTGATGTCGAGAATCAAAATTTCTACATGAAGGCAATTAGATTCCAGTAAAAGGATCACTTCACGAATTATCAAGAGAGATAATTTGTAGCTTGTTTGGTGTCCTGTGAAGTACAATCGAATACTTGTAGAGAAGTAATGAAGGGTTTCTTTTGTCAAGTTTCGAAGGTGGTTTATGATTTCGTTACAAAGCACATCTAAACATAAGAGTGACAAGTTGTAAATGAAATTACCTATTTGACAAGTGTAGTCATTGACAAGTAGGCTTTGGAAAATATATTAAGTAACGAAGGTTAAGAATGACACTCAAACAAAAATCATATTCTTCAAACCAAAAGATTCCTAAATCTTGTTGGGTAACAAAAGTCGTGGGTTTCGAACATTTGATCAGGATCACTATGAAAGAAAGAATATGATTTTGAGTATCGAAAATAGGTACTAAAACAAAAGTTTCATTAATATCTGGAACAAAGTTCCCCGTCAAATCCTAATGTTTCGAAAGTTTGGGTTTCACTTCCATCACGGTCTCATGATCTTAGATCATAAACACAGAGATTTGATATGTCTAGATACTCATTAGTTTATACCAGAAATCTCTTGGACATATGTCATTGTGTTTGATCATGAAAGAACTTTAGGATGAAAAAGATGGATGTAAAGATTCGAAAGTACCACTGTTATTCATTGACCAAACAGAAAACTCTAAACTCAAATGAGTTGAGTATGGTAGCTCAATGACTAATGGGAATATAGCATGATTGGGAAGAATCCTCAGAATGAGAGATTCATTAAGGCTTCGAAACCCATTGAGTCTTGTAGGCTTGGGTCGACATGCTGCAACATGCTTCTAAGGACATCCTAACTAGGACATAGTTTCTAAAGTTTATCTTTCCCTGATGTAGCATGCATGAACCACCAAAAATCTTCGCGAATACCTATACATGAAAACAAAAATAAAAACAATACAAAGAAAATATTTTTGAATTTTTGAATTTTTTTAATGAAAATAACAAAAATAACGAAAAATCTTTTTGGTATTTTTGAATTTTTAACAACAAAAGACAAAAATGAAAATATTTTTGGTGTTTTTGATTTGATAAGAAAAATGAAAAAGTAACGAAAAATCTTTTGACATTTTTGATAATGGAATTGAAAGACAAAACTAACGAAAATTAAAAAAATGAATGAACTAATGAAGATTTTTGTCAAACCAATGTGCCCAATTTATGAAAATGAAGCATATTGAAGCGTTGACTTTGAACAGTAACTGCTGAATCATGAACAATGACCGCTAAATCGACATCTTTTCGATACTTTTGTCTTGTCATTATAACGAAGGTAGTCCAGGAACTGAATTTGCATTCATCATTCCTAAGCCATTTAGAATTCTCACAAATGATCTTTCATCCAAAGGTTTTATAAAGATATCAGCAAGCTGATCACTGGTCTTTACGAAGTGAACTTCTATGTTTCCATTTTCAACATGATCTTTTATAAAATGATAACGAAGAGCAAAGTGTTTAGTTTTCGAATGTTACACAGGGTTATGGCAGATGCGAATGGCACTTTGTGAGTCACAATACAACATAATTTTCTTAATGTTGATTGCATAATCACGCAGTTGATTTTGTATCCAAATGATTGTGAAGTGTAAGCTGCAACAACAACATACTCTGCTTCTGCTGTGGAAATTGAAACACATGTTCGCTTTTTCGATTGTCAGATTACTAAGTTCCCATCCAGTAGTTGACATCCGCAACTTGTGCTCTTTCGATCAAGATTGCATCCTCTTAAGTCAACATCTGAGAATGCTTGTATGAAGAAGCTTGTTTTCGAAGGATACCACAATCCTAACGAAGTTGTTCCTTTGAGATAACGAAATATATATTTGACTGTAGTGGGATGTGGTTCCCTGGGATTTGATTAGTACCTGGCACAATTGCACATAGAAAACATGATATTAGGTTGACTTGTTGTGAGATAAAGTAACAAACCTATCATGTCGCGGTACAATGTAAGATCAACAGCCGGTTTATCTAATGAAGGAAATTCATGTGTAGACAGCGCTGTCTGTCGTACCGTTGACTCTATCTATTCGGATTGCGGTTTTAGATCCTCGGGAAATCCCTTTTCTTAATACTCTTATTCCCCTTTCATCCGGAGCTGCCGTAACTTGGGCTCATCATGCTATACTCGCGGGGAAGGAAAAACGAGCAGTTTGCTCTTTGAAAGAGAAAGAACGACGTATCCGCTCTTCTTGCTTGTTACAAATCGGTTGTGCACAGTTCCATGGGCAAGTATAATAGTAAAAGAAGAGGACGCAAGCACATTCATTGTCTGCTCTTACTGTTCTCGAATAGGCTCTTTCCGGTCCTTTCTCCAAGTGTAGATGACTCGCGCAGACAGCTGACTCCTTTTCAATAGAAAAGAATAGCCAAACCAACCCAGCTGGCTGGTCAATCTCAGAAAGAAGATAGGCCGGCAAACCGGAGACGTACGACCACGGTCCCGACCTTACTAGCACCGGGGGTGTATTAATCAATGAACCCCCAAAACCTACTTTCTTTTCTGACAAAATCAACCAAGCCTAACTGGTCATCGGAGACAGACCAAGCACCTCTCTTACCCACTCACTATCTAATAAACCAGACTGGCTTATTATCTGAATGAGATCGGAAAGAGAGGAGGTAGCCCAAATCTTCCAATAGGCGCATACGAAAGGTTCTGAAACAACCATTGGTACTCTCAGCTTTGTGCTATTCGTCATTCCAAATTTTTCCAACAGATTTGTGTATACTTCTCTTGATTGATAAATATGCCTTCTCTGCTTTGACGAATGTTTAATCCCAAAAAATTGTTTATCTTACCCATCATACTCATCTCAAACTGGCTTTTCATCAAATTTTCGAATTCTCTTGACAAAACAGGGTCAATAGAGCCAAACTCATCGACATAAATTTGAACAAGCATAAGATGATCCCCAACTTTCTTTTGAAAGAGAGTAGGATCAACTAATCCTTGTTTAAATTTCGATTGCTTTAAGGAATTGGTAAGAGTTGCATACCATGCTCTTGGTGCTTGTTTTAACCCATAAACAACTTTGTCTAAAATATAACAATGATCAGAAAATTTTTCATTAACAAAACCTGGAGGTTGTTCAACATATGCCGTCTCTTCAAGTTCTCGATTGAGAAAAGCACATTTGACATCCATTTGGTAGACATCAAAATCTTTGTGTGCTGCATAGGCCAAAAATATTCAAACTACCTCGAGTCTTGCGACTGGGGCAAAGGTTTCCTCATAGTCTATACCTTCTTGTTGCGAATAACCTTTAACTACAAGCCTAGCTTTATTTCGAACAACATTTCCTTCTTTATCAGTTTTATTTTTAAAGATCCATTTTAATCCTATTACTGACACATCTTTTGGTTTAGGAACTAGACGCCAAACTTTATTTCGTTCAAATTCAGCCAATTCAAATTGCATAGAAACTATCCAATCAGGATCTTCCATAGCAATCTTGATTGTTTTTGGTTCATTTTTCGAAATAAAAACATTGAACATGCAAAATTCTTGATTTACATTAAGTACCTCATTCTTTGCACATAATTGAGCTCTTGTAAGCCCGCCTTCATGTGGATCTCCTAAAACTTGTTCTTTAGGATGACTTTTAATCCATCTATCCATTAGAGGATATGAAGGATCAAAGTCCAATGGTGCATCTTCGAACATTTCTTTAGTTTCATATCCTTCACCTACATTTGAAAAATTATCATTAATATCATGAAAAACATCAGTTTGATCATTCGATATATTTGTATTATTTCTAACTTGCTCCCCCTCAACAATTGGATTAATATTTTGATGCTCCTCCTCATCATCAACATTCATTCTTTCTCTCTCCCCCTCGAAAGTATGCTCCCCCTCAACTTGATCATTCGTCTTATCTGGCAGACTTTCGTTATTTGTGAAAGAATTAGTTGATGACAACAAATCATTGTTATCCTGTGTAAGAGTGGAATCACCAGAATGTTTCGATGCTTTAGACACATGATTATCATCTGCATTAACTTCAGCATCAATGGCATGATCCGAAACACCAAAAATCAAATCATAATCAAAATCTAACAAATTCAAAGATTGAGATTCATTATTTGATTCATTCATAATTGGTTGTTGTTTAAAGATTTTATCAACTTGTTTAACATAATAATCATCAAAAGTGAGATTAAATGTTTCTTCGATTTTTCTGTTTCGTTTATTTGACACCCTATAAGCAACCGAATTGTGCGAATATCCCAAAAATATCCCTTAGTCAGCTTTTGGCTGAAACTTTGAAAGAGGATCCTTGAGATTCATGATAAAGCACCTGCAACCAAAAACATGGAAAATTTTAACATTTGGTTTACGATTGTTGATACTTTCATAAGGAGTGATGTTAAAACGACGATGAATAAATGATCTATTTTGAGTAAAACATGCAGTAAACACTGCTTCAGCCTATAGGTATTGAGGAAGATTCGCATATGTGAGCATCGTTCGTGCAGATTCACAAAGTGAACGATTTCGTCTTTCTACAACACCATTCTGTTGAAGAGTGTAAGGTGAAGTGAAATTATGCGAAATTCCTTTGTCTGTTAAAAATGAATCAAGAGCAAACATTCTTAAATTCAGATCCATTGTTACTCTTGATCTTTCGAACCTTTTTCTTCAAGCTTAGTTCAATGTGTTTGATGAAGTCGATCAATGTTTGAGCAGTTTCGGACTTGAGTCTTAGAAAATTTACCCATGTAAATCTGGAAAAATCATCAACAATGACTAGTATGCATCTCTTTTTGTTGAGAGTCTCAACAGTTGAGGGTCCACACAAGTCAATGTCAAGTAATTCAAGAGGCTCAACAATCTTCGAATCAATCACAATAGGATGACCTTGTCTGTGCTGCTTTCCTTGTTCGCAAGCTGCACACAAAGCATCATTATCAACTTTTAACACGGGTAAACCTCTTACGAGATCTTGTACCAATAATTTATTTAAATTTCGAAAATTTAAATGTGATACTCATCTATGCCAAAGCCAGCTAATGTTAGACGAAGCTTTTGAAAGTAAGCAAACCGAGGGAATCCCAAAAATTGGATTGATGTCAAGAGTAAACATGTCTCCTTTTCGTTTGGATTTGAGTAAGACTTCCTTTGTTTCAATGTTCAAAATCATACTGCCTTCTTCGTTAAACACCACTTGATTGCCAGTGCCCACAACTAGTTGCCAAACACTTATCAAGTTATGTTGAAGACTTTCGACATATGCAAATCTATTGACTGTGAAATTCCCATTTGTGACCTTTCTGTAACCTCATACATGGCATTTGTTGTTGTTGCCAAATTGACTACTCCAACATTTTCTAAAGGTATATAATCTCGAAGATTCTCCTTTCGACCAGTCATGTGACAAGAGAAACCACTATCAATAAACTGCTTGTAATCATATTGCTCGCCACTCATAACCTGCAATTAATGAAAGAATTTAGGTCCCCAAGGCTTTTTGGGTCCTTGGTGATTAGTTTGAAAGATACTGTGAAAAGAAGATCTTTTGATCCATATAGGTACTTTAGACTTGAGACTATCAACTAAGTTTACTTCGTTAGTTAAAGGCACAGAAAAGTAAGTATTCGGAAGTGTAAAATCTTCATTGACCTTTTACTTTTTCTTCTCAGTTTGTTTCTCAATTACAGTTGCCTTTGGAAGAGCTTTCCATTGTTTGACACAAATATTTGACTCTTGTGAAGATGAACTTCCTTTTGATGATTCATTCAAATACTTTTCATACTCCTCCTTGATCATTTCGTTATAAAATTTCGAAAATTGAAATCTCTTTCCTTTACCTTCCAACCAATGATTGATATTCTTCACATTTGTTTTTCCTTAACAAATGGAGATTTTACCGATTGTTTTGAGGGTGGATTTCGAAAAGGAGTTTGATCATCCTTGTAAGATTCGAATTTTCGTTCATGAACTTGTAACTTCTCATAGTGTCTTGTTGGTTTTTGTGTTGAAACATGAGGAGTATAACGATTTTGAAAACAATTTTGATAGCCAACATTATTTCTTTGAAAAACCTTTTGAGGGTTCAAGAATTGATTTGGATGTGAAACTTGATGATAATTCTTTTGTTCATTTGATTGAAAATCACTTCGTTGAAAATTATTTGATGAAAACTTTTTATTTGATGAATTCTTATGAAAAATCCTTGATTGTTTATTTTGCATATAAATCTCATGATAAGATGTTTGAACATTAGAAGTCGGGGTTGATTTTGAAACATGCTCCTTGTTTATAAAAGACTCATTTTGAGATGTTTGAGGAGACGAATTCTTTGAAGTTTGAGTGAGATTTGGCTTATTTACTGGTTTCTTTTCAAAAGAAGTTTGAACACAGTTAGACATTTTCTTTTCAGAAGATTTGTTAAGCAAAACATTTTGTTTCTTTCGTGACTCAATGTTATGCCAAAAAAAATTCTTTTATGCTTGTCTTTTTGAAAATTTTCTTTCTTTTGAAACCTTGTCAACTTTATCTTTAAAAGCTTGGGAATTGATTTTGACATTTTGAAAGATAACTTCATCCTTCATTGAAACTTCTTTTGATTTTTCAGATTTTTCAACCCAAACTTGTTTTGATTTTTCAGTAAGTTTGACATTTGTTTGTTTTTCAACTTGAGTTTTGTAGTGGTGTTGATTATGATGGCATGTGGGAAATTAGAAAAGATCTAGTGAATCATCATACAAAATCAAGAACACATGAAGTAAATAAATCTGGGTTTAGCACTCTTTAGTATTGATAGAAAGAGTACAAACGGGTCTTGCAATTTCTCTCTCTAAACTAATGCTCTCAAAGTGTTCATTACATAATTGAGTGTCACTCACTTCCTATTCATAGGAAAGACAACTAATCACACAATACAAGCGGGTAAAGCACAAATACATCCAAGCGTGACTTTGCACCCTAACACAAAGTACTTAGAATCAAACATTTCAAACAATACTGGATTTCAAATCTCTATTTTTTAACAATAAAAGGAATTTTAACAGTCATTGCTAAAGGAAAAAAATTAAGGTGAAACTTTGTCACACCCCGAAACCCAGGGCGGAATCGTTTCGGGGCGGAGGTGACTTCATGTTGAGTATCATAACCAATGTACATAGTAAGCAAAGTACACAACCATTACATTACATATGAAATTTTACAATTGTTTGAAAACCAAGTGTTACAGTTGTTATACATATGTATATATGAACAAAAGTAAAGACGTGTCTTCTACGCACTCCGTCTTCGCCAAAAAGGATTGATGGGTACCTGTCTAATGTGGACCTGAGAATACAAGCAGTTTGAAAATCAGTAGAAAGCTGGTGAGTTCATAAGCGGTTTTGTTTTCTGAAAAATGAACAAGTTTCCTTTCGGTTTCTGCAAAAGTTACGAATGCAAGAAAATCCCATATTTTCTTATGTGTAAAGTTTGGTTATCTATTTTGTTACACAAATCTGGTTATGAACAACTGTTATCCCAGGAAAATCACATATTTTCCTAAAAGTTGGTTACCGAGCTAAAATGTAATGTATAAGATGTAATCTGAAAACCTGGTTATCCTCGTGAAGAGTATTAGTTTTATCATGTATATAAAAACTAATAAGTATAAAGTAAACTAGTTGCTAACCCATTATTACTATCAAGTAAATCTCTGTTATCCAAATTGCGAGTTCCATAACCATACGACAGACTAGATATGGCAATAAGTAGTCCACATCACTTTATGACTTTCGTCACCCTTGAACCTTTCGATTCGGCTGTAGCTAGCAGCCAGGTGTGGGGTAGTAATAAATAGTTTAAGTACAAGATACTCTTGTACTTTTGCTTGTATTGTCCCCCTGAAAACATCGAAAAACACTGAAAAAGGGTAGGGGTATGAACTCACCAGTCCAGAAAAGAGTCGATTTGGATGCTAAGTGGCAGTTCGGGGCTTGATAACACGCGAGGTTCCTATGTAATATGGAATGATACACAAATGTATCTAATTAGACTTCAAACCACTAATTAAATAAAAGTAAACACTTCTAGACGTGAAAACACTTCAATTCAAGTGTTTGGAGTGACTCGGGTAGCATCTATGGACGATTATGGCTTGGATATGGAGTTTACTCTTCACGAGTAAACTCCTTTAGGAGTTTACGGTCCAAATGACCCACTCCCCATGAGTTTACGGCCGTAAACTCATGGTGGGGGTGTTCTTGGTTGCTAAATGGCTTTATAACTCATGAAGGGTGATGCTAGGATTGGTTTCAATGCATTTGAATGAGATTTGAACATCCTAAGGACCATTTGAGGAGTTTACGGCAGTAAACTATGAGTTTATGGCCGTAAACTCTTATGTGCCATGCCTTAAGGTGTTTTGGTGGTCCTAGGTAAATTACAATGCACATAGGAAGGTTCTAGGGTTGATTCCATGGCTTAGGAAGTGATTGGGACTTGAATTGATCTTGGAAAAGTAGTTCACGGTCTATGAATGTGACAAACCGATATTTCAACTCTATGTAATGACCTGAAAAGTCAATTATTGCAACCACTTTTGTGATAATGAAATTAACTTCGAAAATAAAATGTCCAAAAAGTTTCTATTTAATTAGCTACTGTGATAGATGTCTTTAAACCGTGATCGTACGTAAAAAGAACGCCTAAATCCGACTTCGTATATTGAAGTTATGATTTTTCCAAGTTCGGCTTAGCAGCAGACAGCTAAAAACTCGAATCGGAGATCGAGCGACTTTTGGCCGGAATGACCTAAACGAGAATCGAAGGTCTCGACAATGGTAATTCAGCGGTAAAAAGTCTGGCAAAAACCGATGTCAGGGAAAGAAGTTATGAATTTCTAAAGAAATTCCTTAAACACGACCCTTTCAAAAATAAATAATAAAAATAATTTCAAAATTTGCCGACGGAGTCTAAACCAAAGTTGTAGATCTTAGTCTCACCTACGCGTGGATATAAAGAACGTCGAAAACGGAGTTCGTATGAAGGAGATATGAATTTTAGAAGTTTATTAATTAAAATAAATATAAATTTAATTATAAACTCTTGGTAATATCCGAAGAGGAGTCAGCAGATAGGACCGAGGTACGCCCTGCGTACCCTCGTACGCCCCGCGTACTCAAATCAAGGGCCCCGGTTCGTCCACGTCGCCCCCTATGCGAGCTACGCCCCGTCCCATCCGAACTCCGGGGCAGTCGAGGACTCGGTCATGCATGACGCACGGGTACGCCCCGCGTACCGAGGCCTCTCAGCCCCTATAAAAGGGATGCGAGGGTTCCAGGAAAACTTGCTCATTTTCTCTCGTTTCTCTTGCGTTTTGCCTCGTTTTCCGTGCCCGTGCTAACCCGAAGCCCTGGTCTTTTTGCCCAAGTCCCGAAGATCGTTTTTACTCCCGAGAATCCCGAGAAAAATCCGTTTCCCGAGATGAAATTCTGTCCGGTTTCCATCTCGCTTTCTTCAAACCTTCAGGTGAGTTCATACCCCTACAAACACACTTTAAATACGTTTTAAATGCTTTTTATACTCTTTTAAGGGGGGGGGGGGGGGAATACAAGTAAACATACGGTTATTATCGTGTGAAACATCGATCTTTTGCTATACTTTTCATACTGTTGTTTTAACTATCTTATGAAGTCATCATCATGCAAAACACCTCACAACACAACTTTACCCTCTTGGGATACAATATGTTTTATAAATAGAAATAATGTTTTATTTTTACGTTTACATACAAATACATCATATCAAGGGTAACATTCTTTAATAAATCATTTTATGCATTCAAAGAACTTATGATTTATGCTTTGTCAAACATTGTGAAAAAGGATAAACTTTGCATACAAAACTACTACTTTAATACAGACTTAGTTGAGAATCCGTGAGACGTGTATATCTTCAAATAATACCTTTTTGCTAAAAGGTACCGCTACAAGTCCTGTCTATAACCAGAGTCTCCCGTTCGGAGAACGTGTCAAATGTGTATAGATCTATACGGGAAGTCATGATCCCGCGCCCTGACTGTTAGCTACAGTCCATCCTTTGGGGTGACAGTTTGTCATAACGCTACGACGCCTGAAGAACGTCGCTACAGGCATATTATGTTTAGTATGGTTATATAACTCAATGTATATACAATTATTTTAGTACTTCTGATTGATGAATGAGTAGCTATTAAAACTATTCTTCATCTAGCAAACTGAAATCTTCTAATAGGTTTTATTATATAAATCTATGATTCAACCTTCTAAAGCATGTCATTTGCTTTCGGTTTTTAGTCTGGGACATTAGGCTAACTATCACTTTAGGAAAATATGGGATTTTCCTGTATACAAAACAAACAACTAATAGGAAAATAAGGGATTTTCTTGATTCAACTATCTACATTATTCAATACAAATATTCTCATGCATTTCACACTTTTATAAGAAAATAAGGGATTTTCTTGGAAAACATACTCTCAATTTGGAATGGTATACAAATTTTCTAAACGACTTATGAACTCACCAACTTAATTGTTGACACTTTCTCTTTGAAATAACTTGTATTCTCAGGGAACTGCTAAGCAGGTTTGGAAATCAACTTTTGGGGATTAATGCGCTGACGTTAATTACTTCTTTTGAAAGATGTTTATGTATTTATCTTTTGAACATGTAATGAATACAACTATGTAAACACTTTTAAAACCTTTTTATATGTATGGTGGTGTGTACTTTCCTTTCTATGAACTGTTATGATACTGAATATGATGTCCTCCGCCCCGAACGTTTCCGCCGTTCTGGTTTGGGGGTGTGACAGATTGGTATCAGAGCATTTTTTATAGTGAATTAAGTATATCAAAACCATTTTTGGTATACAACTATAAACTCAACTGGGCAAAAACACTCTGAGAAGAGTCATACTTTTGAAATTAAATTTATTTAGTTTTTGTAAAGTAAGCATGCACTCATTTCATACTAATAACAATTTCACATCGGACCATTTTAGAAGTATTACAAATAAGTTGTGCAGTGCAGGTACGCCTTGGGACATCTAATTGGAACTGGGAAGAATATAGCCTGATCAACTATATTTGTCCGAGAGCCGACTAACGTGTGCCAAGGAGTGTCTGTAGTGGACAACAAATTTAAAACTTATCAAAAAGCATATCGTTAAATAATACTAAGGGAGTATTTGAGTATCAACAACCATTAAACTTAAGGGTAAATTTCATGTACTCTAGCTTATAGTAAATTCTTAACTCTATTCTCGTACAGACTCAATGGCTGGATTCCACCACCCCAATGACCCCTACTACCCCAACCAAGGTAATGGAGGATGGATCGAAGAAGATCCCGAAGAAGACGAAGAACCTATAGAGTTGGATGAAGGAGATGACTCTGGTACAGATTCAGAGCCAGAGGTTATCAATCCACCGGCCCCACAACCTCCCGTCCATATGAGGAACTTCCAAGGACCCACTCCTGTATGGGGAGTCACCTCCACCATTGGAGCCAACAACAAAACCTACGCCCTCCCTACGGCATGTGCCGTGACTTCTACGATGTCTGCGGTGGAGGTTCAGCTGATCGGGCACTACCAGTAATGGTGGGCAAGCTAGCCAATCAGTCCTACCAATCCGGAGTTCAAGCTAGCCGGATTCGGGATGTCAACGTAGAAGTACAGGTTCACACTTTTGACATCCGTAGGCTGGATAGAATTCAGGACAATGCCCAACTCCAAACCGAGGCATTCCAAGCACAAATGATTGCAGCCCTAGCCGAATTAAGGGAACAACAAGCCTCTTTTGATAGGCGTCTAATGGAATCGAAGCAATCGGATGCAGAGTCAAGCTCCAAGTGCAACCTACGTCGCAAGTAGTGCTTGCCAAAATTCAGAATTTTGTTATAAATTAGGACTTCGGATAAGAGTATTGTTTTCTTTAAACTTTCTGTAATCGGAGACCTTTAGAAAGGTCAAAATTTTTTGTCTAAACTCGGATGTAACACAACTATATGTTTAATATATATAGGACATATCTCTTTCGTGTGATAAGTATGTGCAGTTCATTCAATTCATAAATATATCTATTCAAAATTCCATTTGTAAATCAAGCTCAAGACCCTGTGTTGGTCAAACCAAGTTCTTGAACTATTAAAGAAAGTTAACTCAATATCATTCAACTCTCAACCACCAAAACTTATAATCTCTCATTTTCTTTTGGCAGCGCGATGCCCCCTCGTCCAAACCTAAGGCCCAGGCCGGGCACGGCGCCACCACCACCTCCACCACCAACGTATGATCCGGCCATGGTCCAGGCTGCTATCACAGCAGCAGTAACAGCAGCTCTCTCACAAATAAACTCCAATGGGAATGGAGGTACAGGAAGCAGCACGAATCATTCCAATCGTGGCACTGGTCATGGTCAAGTAAGAGAATGTACTTACAAGGAATTCTCCAACTCAAAGCCAAAACTTTTAATGGCATTGGGGGAGTCATTACACTAATGCAATGGTTCGAAAGGACCAAAACAGTCTTCGAGATCTGCTCATGCCAAGAAACAAGCAAGGTTAAGTTCGCTGCTTGCACCTTCATAGATCGAGCCCTCACTTGGTGGAAAAGCCATGTGAATTCTGTGACTCTCACTGTCGCCAACGCCATGAGTTGGGAGGATCTAAATGTTCTACTACTGGAAGAATACTTCCCAAGGGGCAAAGTGCAAAAGCTTGAGCAAGAGCTCTGGAATCTGAAGATCACTGGGTCTGATCTAGTCTCTTACACAGCTAGGTTCAACGACCTCGCTGCATTGTGCCCTACCATGGTCAACCCAGAATCAAAGAAAGTTGAAAGGTACATTTGGGGGTTGTCACCCCAGATTCAAGGGCATGTCCTAGCTTCCAACCCTATTACCCACAACAGCGCTAAACGCCTGGCTCAGCGACTCATCGACCACGGGGTAAAACAGGGTACCATTGCAGCTACCGCCAATCCATCTAAGGAGGCACAAGGCCAGAGTAGGCCTTGGAACAAGAGAAGGGGACAAACCCTATAGGAGAACCCCAAGAAACAAGAAGTAGTAGCGACCCACGCTATTACTGTACCTACCAACACTGCCCCCACAAGCTCATACAATGGGAAACTTCCAAAATGCAACCAATGCAACTTCCACCACCACGGTCTCTGCCGTGACCTCCAATGCACTAGGTGCAATAAGAAGGGGCATACAGCACGCTACTGCAAGGAACCGACACAACAATCCGCCCCCGCTGCTAATACCGGAGTAAGTCGCGCTTGCTTTGAGTGCAGAGACACGGGGCACTACCGCAGGGACGTCCCGAAGGCAAACAACAGGAATACCGACGGAAGGGGCCGAGTATTCGCAATGGGACAAGACGAAGCCGTTGCGGACCCCACTGTTGTTACGGGTACGTTTCTTATCGATAACTCGTATGCATGCATTTTGTTTGATAGTGGAGCGGAGAGAAGTTTTGTGAGTCACGATTTTAAAGGCCTGCTAAAGCCATTACCACAATCATTAAGTGAACCGTTTATAGTAGAAATGGCCAACGGTAAAACCGAAGGCACTAAGGAGATATACTTAAACTGTACCCTAACACTAAACGATAATCCCTTTCCAATCAACCTCATGCCAGTCTCGATTAAGAGTTTCGATGTCATCATTGGCATGGATTGGCTGAGTTCTCATCATGCTAACATTTTATGTTACGATAAGGCTGTTTGCCTTAATCTGCCAACTGGCGAAACTTTCCTTGTCTTGGGCGACAAACCTAGTACCACTCTTCGTATCATCTCAAACATCCAAGCTCAGAAGTGCCTACGCAAGGAGTATCACGCGTTTCTGGCACATGTCGTGGATGTGAAACGCGAAGTCCAGGATGTCAAGAATGTGCCTGACGTATGCAAATTTCCCGACGTTTTTCCCGAGGACCTTCCAGGAATACCACCCGCGAGACAAGTCGAGTTCAGAATCGACCTGGTTCCCGGAGCTACCCCAATAGCCAAAGCGCCCTATCGGTTAGCCCCGACGGAGATGCAAGAGCTATACAGCCAACTGAATGAGCTACTCGGAAAAGGATTCATCAGGCCGAGCTTCTCGCCTTGGGGAGCACCCGTATTATTCGTGAAAAAGAAGGATGGATCATTCCAGATGTGCATCGACTACCGAGGACTCAACAAACTTACCAACAAGAACCGTTATCCCTTACCCCGAATCGACGACTTATTCGACCAACTCCAAGGAGCCAACTACTTCTCCAAGATCGATCTGAGGTTAGGATATCACCAGCTGCGAGTCCTAGATAGTGATGTTCCCAAGACGGCCTTCCAAACGAGATACGGACATTACGAGTTCGTAGTGATGCCGTTCGGACTAACCAATGCCCCGGCCGTATTCATGGACCTAATGAATCGGGTATGTCGTCCATTCTTGGATAAATTTGTGATAGTATTCATAGACGACATACTCATTTATTCAAAGAATAAAGAAGAGCATAGTCAACATTTGAGACAAGTCTTAGAGACGTTACGAACTGAGAGACTCTATGCAAAGTTCTTGAAATGCGAGTTTTGGATTAGAAGGGTGGACTTCCTCGGTCACGTGGTCAGCAAGGAAGGAATCCACGTGGACCCATCAAAAATCAAGGCTATCAAAAATTGGTCTGCACCAACTACACCAACAGAGATTCACCAGTTTCTAGGTCTTGCTGGTTATTATCGAAGGTTCATTCAGAACTTCTCCAGCATCACAAAGCCTCTTACCGCCTTAACTCAGAAAGGGGTGACCTACAACTGGGGAGAAAAACAAGATGCTGCATTTCAAACTCTGGAACATGCCCTTTGTAGTGCGCCCATCCTTTCTCTTCCAGAGGGGACCGAAGATTTTGTGGTGTATTGCGATGCTTCGAAGCAAGGGATGGGCTGTGTGCTAATGCAGAGAGGAAAGGTTATTGCATATGCCTCGCGACAACTGAAAACGCATGAAGTCAACTACACCACTCATGACCTAGAACTTGGAGCAGTGGTCTTCGCTCTAAAAATCTGGAGGCACTACCTATATGGGACCAAGTGCGCCATCTTTACAGACCACAAGAGCCTTCAACACATCTTCGACCAGAAGGAGTTAAACATGAGACAGCGACGTTGGGTTGAATTGCTCAACGACTACGAATGTGAGATTCGCTATCATCCCGGAAAGGCAAACGTCGTGGCCGATGCCCATAGTCGTAAGGAGTACTCTGGTCGAAGAGTGAAGTTATTAACCATGTCGATCCATTCGCACATGTCAGCACAAGTCAAGGAGGCTCAAATAGAGGCCTTGAAACCCGAAAACGTGACAGGTGAGACCCTTAAGGGGATGGACAAGAACCTAGAAATCAAGAGTGACGGAGTACGCTACTTCATGGACCGAATCTGGACACCCAAGTTTGGTGGGTTCAGAGAGGTAGTTATGAGCGAAGCACACAAGACTCCGTACTCCATACACCCAGGGTCAGATAAGATGTATCTAGATCTCAAGCAACTCTACTGGTGGCCAAACATGAAAGCAGAGATTGCTACCTATGTGAGCAAGTGTTTGACTTGCGCCAAGATAAAAATAGAACACCAAAAACCCTCAGGTCTACTCCATCAACCTGAAATACCTGAGTGGAAATGGGAACAGATTTCCATGGACTTCATAACGAAACTGCCCAAAAATCAGGGTGGCCAAGATACTATTTGGGTGATCGTCGACAGACTAACCAAGTCCGCTCATTTCTTACCGATCAAGGAAACTGATAAGATGGAAAAACTATTGAGAACGTACATCCGGGAGATCGTACGACTTCATGGAGTGCCGATGTCTATCATCTCAGATAGAGACAGCAGATTCACTTCCAGGTTCTGGCAATCATTGCAAAAATCCATGGGAACGAGGTTGGATATGCGTACAGCATACCACCCACAAACTGATGGACAGAGTGAGAGAGCGATCCAAACCTTGGAAGACATGTTGCGAGCATGTGTAATCGACTTTGGTAAAGCGTGGGATGTTCACTTACCCTTAGTCGAGTTCTCTTATAACAATAGTTATCATAGTAGTATCAAGACTGCTCCATTTGAAGCCCTTTACGGACGTAAGTGCAGGTCACCTCTGTGCTGGACGGAAGTAGGCGACACGCAGTTGGCAAAAGGTCTAGTCCCTGATAGCACCCTCACTGGTCCGGAGATCATCAGAGAAACGACTGAAAAGATCGTTCAAATACGAGAACGACTGAAATCCTCAAGGGATAAGCAAAAGAGTTATGCCGACAAAAGACGAAAACCCTTGGAATTTCAGATTGGAGACCGTGTACTGCTAAAGGTCTCACCCTGGAAGGGCATGATACGCTTTGGAAAGCGTGGGAAACTAAATCCTCGGTACATTGGACCCTTCGAAATCATTTCAAGAATTGGTCCAGTGGCTTACAAACTCCAACTTCCAATCGAGCTTAACAAAGTACATCCAGTATTCCACGTATCGAACCTGAAAAAGTGTTTCTCCGACGAAACACTAGTAATTCCACTCGAAGAAATCGAACTTAACGAAAACCTTAACTTTATGGAAGAACCCGTCAAGATCATGGATAGAGAAATTAAACGAACTAAGCAGAGTCGAATACCAATAGTAAAGGTTCGCTGGAATGCTAAGCGAGGACCTAAATTCACATGGGAACGAGAAGATCAGATGCAACAGAAGTATCCACATCTTTTCCTCAGCCCCTAAAACTTTTCTTTTGTATTTAATTTTGGGACGAAATTCACTCTAACGGGGGGATGATGTGACAACCCGATATTTCAACTCTATGTAATGACCTGAAAAGTCAATTATTGTAACCACTTTTGTGATAATGAAATTAACTTCGAAAATAAAATGTCCAAAAAGTTTCTATTTAATTACCTACTGTGATAGATGTCTTTAAACCGTGATCGTACGTAAAAGGAACGCCCAAATCCGACTTCGTATATTGAAGTTATGATTTTTCCAAGTTCGGCTTAGCAGCAGATAGCTAAAAACTCGAATCGGAGATCGAGCGACTTTTGGCCGGAATGACCTAAACGAGAATCGAAGGTCTCGACAATGGTAATTCAGCGGTAAAAAGTTTGGCAAAAACCGATGTCAGGGAAAGAAGTTATGAATTTCTAAAGAAATTCCTTAAACATGACACTTTCAAAAATAAATAATAAAAATAATTTCAAAATTTGCCGACGGAGTCTAAACCAAAGTTGTAGATCTTAGTCTCACCTACGCGTGGATATAAAGAACGTCGAAAACGGAGTTTGTATGAAGGAGATATGAATTTTAGAAGTTTATTAATTAAAATAAATATAAATTTAATTATAAACTCTTGGTAATATCCGAAGAGGAGTCAGCAGATAGGACCGAGGTACGCCCTGCGTACCCTCGTACGCCCCGCGTACTCAAATCAAGGGCCCCGGTTCGTCCACGTCGCCCCCTATGCGAGCTACGCCCCGTCCCATCCGAACTCCGGGGCAGTCGAGGACTCGGTCATGCATGACGCACGGGTACGCCCCGCGTACCGAGGCCTCTCAGCCCCTATAAAAGGGATGCGAGGGTTCCAGGAAAACTTGCTCATTTCCTCTCGTTTCTCTTGCGTTTTGCCTCGTTTTCCGTGCCCGTGCTAACCCGAAGCCCTGGTCTTTTTGCCCAAGTCCCGAAGATCGTTTTTACTCCCGAGAATCCCGAGAAAAATCCGTTTCCCGAGATGAAATTCTGTCCGGTTTCCATCTCGCTTTCTTCAAACCTTCAGGTGAGTTCATACCCCTACAAACACACTTTAAATACGTTTTAAATGCTTTTTATACTCTTTTAAGGGGGGGGGGGAATACAAGTAAACATACGGTTATTATCGTGTGAAACATCGATCTTTTGCTATACTTTTCATACTGTTGTTTTAACTATCTTATGAAGTCATCATCATGCAAAACACCTCACAACACAACTTTACCCTCTTGGGATACAATATGTTTTATAAATAGAAATAATGTTTTATTTTTACGTTTACATACAAATACATCATATCAAGGGTAACATTCTTTAATAAATCATTTTATGCATTCAAAGAACTTATGATTTATGCTTTGTCAAACATTGTGAAAAAGGATAAACTTTGCATACAAAACTACTACTTTAATACAGACTTAGTTGAGAATCCGTGAGACGTGTATATCTTCAAATAATACCTTTTTGCTAAAAGGTACCGCTACAAGTCCTGTCTATAACCAGAGTCTCCCGTTTGGAGAACGTGTCAAATGTGTATAGATCTATACGGGAAGTCATGATCCCACGCCCTGACTGTTAGCTACAGTCCGTCCTTTGGGGTGACAGTTTGTCATAACGCTACGACGCCTGAAGAACGTCGCTACAGGCATATTATGTTTAGTATGGTTATATAACTCAATGTATATACAATTATTTTAGTACTTCTGATTGATGAATGAGTAGCTATTAAAACTATTCTTCATCTAGCAAACTGAAATCTTCTAATAGGTTTTATTATATAAATCTATGATTCAACCTTCTAAAGCATGTCATTTGCTTTCGGTTTTTAGTCTGGGACATTAGGCTAACTATTACTTTAGGAAAATATGGGATTTTCCTGTATACAAAACAAACAACTAATAGGAAAATAAGGGATTTTCTTGATTCAACTATCTACATTATTCAATACAAATATTCTCATGCATTTCACACTTTTATAAGAAAATAAGGGATTTTCTTGGGAAACATACTCTCAATTTGGAATGGTATACAAATTTTCTAAACGACTTATGAACTCACCAACTTAATTGTTGACACTTTCTCTTTGAAATAACTTGTATTCTCAGGGAACCGCTAAGCAGGTTTGGAAATCAACTTTTGGGGATTAACGCGCTGGCGTTAATTACTTCTTTTGAAAGATGTTTATGTATTTATCTTTTGAACATGTAATGAATACAATTATGTAAACATTTTTAAAACCTTTTTATATGTATGGTGGTGTGTAATTTCCTTTCTATGAACTGTTACGATACTGAATATGACGTCTTCCGCCCCCGAACGTTTCTGCCGTTCTGGTTTGGGGGTGTGACAATGAAGATGTTCTTGGGAGTTTACTACCTTAAACACATGATTTTACAACCGTAAAATCATGTTTGTCCATGATTCATGGGTTTTAGTGGTTGTAGGTTAAGCATACAAAGTTTTAGGTCCAATTCCAAGCCATACAAGGTGTTAAAGGCACTTTAACACCCATTGGAGGAGTTTATGGTCTAAGGAGATGTGTTTACGGTCCAAGAATGTTCTTGGGCTGCAAACTCAAGTTTGTCCCATTTGTGTATGTTTTGGTGCATTTCTTGAAGGATTATAAGGTTCTATTCACTCATGGAAGTTCATTGGAGGTGTTTAGGGGCAAACTAAACTAACACCTTAAAAGGTGTTTAAGGTGTATGAATGAGGGTTTACGGTCCAAGCATGTTCTTGGACCGTAAACTCATGTACATACCTCAAATGGTGCAATTTTGGGGTCCTAAGCTCGTGCATGCAAGTTTTTAGGCCATATCTAAGCACTAGAAGTGGTTTGGAGGGGTTTTGGGGCTTCAAAACCCTCTTTAGGGGTGTTCACGGTTTTAAGAGGGTCCCCAAACCATAAAGACATGTTTATGGGTGTTTTGAGAGTTTCAAACATGAACTTGCATGCCAATCAAGTTAAACAACAAGTTAGGATGGAGTGCTTACCAAATTGAGGCTTGAAATGGGGTTTTCGGATCAATTTTGAGTTCTAGAGAGAGAGAGAGAGATAGTGAGAGAAAGTGATTTTAGAGAGAGAAAAAGCTTCAAAATGATGTCACTCAATCCCTTATATAGGGGTTGAGTTTATGGCCCGGTGGAATTCTACCCGATACTGATGTTAGACGAGGCTTTTGGTCGCACCCAATAAAGTTGCCGTATGTCGTTATGGTCGAAACTAAAAATTTACCAATTATTAATTTAGAAGATTTTCTTGAGTTGTTATCATGTTTGAACACCCATTAAGTCATAATAAACGACCCAAATTTAATGACGTAATTTAATAACGAAACGAAAACAGCTCGAAAACAACGAATTTATTAACGAAACGGTTACAATAACGGAATGAACTTCGGGTTGTCACATTATCCCCCCGTTAGAGGGAATTTTGTCCCGAAATTCAAGATTAAGATACAAATCATGGATCTGGAAATAGATGCAGATATTTCTGTTTCATCGAGTCTTCGCGCTCCTAAGTGAATTCCGGTCCCCGCTTGGCATTCCAGCGAACCTTCACTATCGGGATGCGGTTTTGCTTCGTACGTTTGATTTCTCGATCCATGATTTTTATAGGTTCCTCCACGAAGTTCAAGTTTTCATTGATCTCGATTTCGTCCAAAGGGATCATGAGGGTTTCATCAGATAAGCACTTCTTAAGGTTCGAGAGTGAAAGA
This sequence comes from Lactuca sativa, assembly GCF_002870075.4. Taxonomy (NCBI): domain Eukaryota; kingdom Viridiplantae; phylum Streptophyta; class Magnoliopsida; order Asterales; family Asteraceae; genus Lactuca; species Lactuca sativa. Next base: position 268,666,971 of record NC_056627.2, read on the forward strand.
CGGGATGGATATTACTAAGCTCTTGGGGTAGTTGAAGTTTATAGGCTACAGGACCGATCCTGGCGAGGATCTCAAAAGGTCCAATGTACCTTGGGTTAAGTTTCCCACGCTTTCCAAAGCGTACCATGCCTTTCCAGGGCGAGACCTTCAACAGGACACGGTCTCCAACCTGGAACTCTGGAGGTTTCCGTCGTATATCGGCGTAACTCTTCTGTCTATCTCGTGAAGCTTTCAATCGTTCTCGGATTTGGATGATCTTTTCGGTAGTTTTGCGGATAATTTCAGGACCAGTGAGAGCACTTTCGGGGAATCGAATCTTGGCTAGCTGCGTGTCCCCTACTTCGACCGAGCACAGAGGGGATCTGCACTTGCGACCGTAGAGGGCCTCGAACGGAGAAGCCTTGATATTGGTGTGGTAACTGTTGTTATACGAGAACTCTATCAAACGCAGATGTGGGTCCCACGATTTTCCAAAATCAACGACGCATGCTCTAAGCATGTCTTCCAAGGTTTGGATAGTTCTCTCACTCTGTCCATCGGTCCGAGGATGATAAGCCGTGCTCATGTCTAGTTTAGTTCCAAGAGCCTTATGAAGAGACTGCCAAAATCTGGAGGTAAACCTGGTATCTTGATCAGAGATAATGGACGCAGGTACACCGTGCAGTCGAACTACCTCCTGGATATAGATCCGCGCGAGTCTTTCCATCTTGAACGATTCTTTAATCGGAATGAAGTGAGCGGATTTTGTCAAACGATCGAAAATTACCCAAATGGTATCGTACCCACTCGGAGATTTGGGTAACTTGGTGATGAAATCCATGGTAATCATCTCCCATTTCCACTCGGGTATTTCGGGCTGCTGGAGCAGACCCGAGGGTTTCTGATACTCGACTTTCACCTTGGCGCAAGTCAAGCACTTGCCCACGAAGGTAGCGATCTCGGCTTTCATGTTTGGCCACCAATATTGTCTCTTGAGATCTAGGTACATCTTATCCGAACCCGGGTGAACAGAGTATCTGGTCTTGTGTGCTTCCTCCATGACAACCTCTCTGAATCCTCCAAACTTTGGAACCCAGATTCGGTCCATGAAACAATAGACTCCGTCAACTCTGATCTCAAGTTTCTTATACATTCCCCTCAAGGCTTCACTTGACACGTTTTCTAGTTTGAGGGCCTCTAACTGGGCGTCTCAGATTTGCATGGATAAATGGGAATGGATAGTCATCGTCAGTGTCCTTACTTTACGGCTTGAACTTTCCTTTCGGCTAAGGGCATCTGCTACCACATTAGCCTTGCCGGGATGGTAACGAATCTCACACTCATAATCACTGAGCAGCTCTACCCATCGCCGTTGCCTCATGTTTAAGTCCTTCTGATTGAAGATGTGTTGCAGGCTCTTATGGTCAGTAAAATCGTACACTTGGTCCTATAGAGATAATGTCTCCAAATCTTCAATGCAAAGACTACGGCTCCTAGTTCCAAGTCATGAGTGGTATAATTGACCTCGTGTGCCTTCAGCTGTCTCAAGGAATAAGCAATAACTTTTCCCCTTTGCATAAGCACACAGCCTAAGCCCTGATTAGACGCATCACAATAAACAACGAAGTCTTCCGTTCCTTCGGGCAGGGACAAGACCGGTGCGCTGCATAAGGCTCGCTTTAACGTTTGGAATGAGTTTTCTTGGTTTTCACTCCAACAAAAGGGTACACCTTTCTGTGTTAGAGTGGTTAGAGGTTTGACGATTTTAGAAAAAAATCTGGATGAATCTCCGATAATAGCCAGTGAGACCCAAGAATTGACGGATTTCTGTGGGTGTCTTCGGTGTCGACCAATTCTCTATCACTTTGATATTGGATGGATCCACGTGAATACCCTCTTCGCTTACCACGTGGCCGAGGAAAGTTACTTTCTGAATCCATAATTCACACTTGGAAAATTTTGCGTATAGCTTTTCAGATCTAAGGGTTTCCAACACTGACCTTAAGTGTTCTTTGTGATCTTCTTCGCTTCTGGAGTAGACAAGTATGTCGTCAATGAACACGATGACGAACTTGTCTAAGAAGGGATGACACACCCGGTTCATCACGTCCATGAATATATCCGGTGCATTGGTTAGACCGAAGGGCATCACTAAGAACTCGTAGTGTCCATACCGAGTCCTGAAACCTGTTTTGGAAACATCACTCTCATGAACTCGTAGCTGATGGTACCCTGATCTAAGGTCTATCTTTGAGAAGTAGCTGGCTCCCTGAAGTTGATCGAGGAGGTCATCTATTTGAGGAAGAGGATATCGGTTCTTGACAGTCAACTTATTTAGCTCACGATAGTCGATGCACATTCGAAAGGATCCATCTTTCTTCTTCACAAACAAAACCGGAGCTCCCCAGGGTGAGGAACTCGGTCTGATGAACCCTTTGCTGAGTAGTTCATTGAGTTGGCTGGATAACTCCTGCATTTCTGCTGGAGCTAAACGATATGGAAACTTGGCTACGGGGGTAGCTCCAGGGATTAGGTCGATACGAAACTCAACTTGACGTTCAGTAGGAATTCCCGGGAGCTCTTCGGGAGAGACGTTAGGAAAGTTGCAGACTTTGGGGATGCTCGCGAGGTCTTTAACTTCCTGTTTCTCGTTAATGACATGGGCTAGGAATGCTTGACACTCTTTCCGCAGAAGCTTTTGAGCTTTGATGCAGGAAATGATACGAAGATTGGAGCTAAGCTTATCTCCATAGATCATGAGAGTCTGACCAGAAGGAAGGTTGAGACGGATGGCTTTTTCGTAACAAAGGATATCAGCATGATTAGGACTCAACCAATCCATGCCAATGATAACATCGAAGCTCTTTATGGAGACTGGCATAAGATCAATGGGAAAAGAATGGTCGTTCAAGGTAAGGGTACAACCTATGAAGATATCGCTAGCGTTTTCTTTCTCACCGTTAGCCATCTCGACGGTAAATGTTTCGGTTAATGGTTGGGGATTATGTTTAAGAAGGCTTTTGAATGAATGGCTAACAAAACTACGTTCGGCACCAGAATCGAATAGGATACTAGCATAAGAGTTGTCAAGAAGGAACGTACCCGAGACAACAGTGGGGTCGGCGACTGCCTCCTCTCGTCCCATGGCTAGGACTCTCCCGGTGTTATCAGTTGTTGCCTTCTTGGGGCAGTTTCTCTTGAAATTCCTGACTTCTCCACAATTGTAGCAGGCCTGACCAATACCTGCTCCGGAAGATTGATTGACTGATTGGGCTGGTGCTTTGCAGAATCAAATCGTATGCCCTTTTTTTACCACAGTTGGTGCATGAAAGTTCACGGCAGGGGCCAGGATTATGGTGGTATTTACACTTTTCACATTGGGGAAGGTTACCAGCATACCTACTAGTAAGTGTTTGAGCTGTGGATCCCACGGCAGAAGCAGTAGCAGGGATAGTAGCAGCATGGACTACTACAGTCTGTTGTTTCTTTGAGGATCCTTGAGAAGGCTGACTCTTCTTTTTCTTCCAAAACTTTCTTTTCTCACCACTCCTCTTGGTTGATTCAGGAGTAGTGGTTGCTTCCTCGTGGTCGTCACTGTGGTCAATCAGAGTCTGGGCTAAGCTTTTGGCACTGTCATATGTATCTGGACTTGCAGATAAGACATTTCCTTTGGTCGGTTGGGTCAGCCCCCAGATAAATCTCTCGATCTTTTTACTCTCCGGGGTAACCAATCCCGGACAGAGTAGCGCTAGGTCATCGAATCTAGAAGTGTAGGTGGTGATATCAGAACCTTTCATCTTCAGGTTCCAGAGCTCATGCTCCAGCTTCTGTATTTCTCCCCGAGGGCAGTACTCAGCTAGAAGAAGTTCCTTCATGACCTCCCAACCCATAGCATTAGCTACAGGTAGAGTTAAGGATTTGACTCGGCCGTTCCACCAAGTCAAAGCTTTATCGGTGAAGGTACAAGCGGCGAACTTCACCCTATCCGACTCTGAACAAGCACAAATTTCAAAGATAGATTCGATTTTCTCCAACCATCGGGTGAGGGAAATGACACCTCCAGTGCCATCGAAGGACGTGGGTTTCGCGTTCATGAAATCTTTATAGGAGCACTCCTTTCGGTGTTCCTGGCTACCTTCTTGGTTTTGGGGCTGGGGACCACCTCCTGATCCACCGGGGTTCATTTGAGACATGGCAGCTGCCACTGCGGCAGTAACAGCTGCCTGGAACATCACAGGGTCAAATTGAGGAGGAGGTGGTGGCGGGGGAGGATTGTTGTTCTTTGAGCTGGGTCTCTCTTGGAGGCATCTTGATCTATAAAGATCAAGAAAGAGAGGATGGTAAGTCCTCTAAATTGAATAAAGAGATATGACAGATATTGAATTCTATTAAGCGATAAAGCAGGAATGAGTTATCAAAGCAGATAAATTATCGCTAAAAGAATGATCAAGGAGCAATGTTGGAATGAGGATTTCTATAACGAAGCTGGCTCTAGAAATACTCCCATAGTATTTCGTGATTTGCTGCGACGACGACTCATTGTTTGGGTATTGGGTAAGTTTTAGGCATGCCGCATACCACAGTCACTCCCAAGCACATGTTGGCCGTGTCTCGAATGAATATAGTTGGCCAGGCTATATTGATCCTAGACACGACTACATAACTGCCCAGGTTTAACCGCAGCATACAACACCCATTTAATTATGTTTTGTTCTACTTGTAGTTACGGATCTCGACGGTTAGGTATACTTATATACTTTTTGAAAATACTTATATTTTAAAGTATACTTTTAGTTCATAGCACTTAGGACCCTTAGTGTTTATAGTCTTATACCATGTAAGGTTTGGTATACTTAGTTCACTATAAACAAGGGCTCTGATACCAATCTGTCACACCCCGAAACCCCGGGCGAAATCATTTCGGGGCGGAGGTGACTTCATGTTGAGTATCATAACAAATGTACATTGTAAGCAAAGTACACAACCATTACATTACATAGAAAATTTTACAATTGTTTGAAAACCAAGTGTTACTGTTGTTATACACATGTATATATACACAAAAGTAAAGACATGTCTTCTACACACTCCGACTTCGCCAAAAAGGATCCCTGGGTACCTGTCTAATGTGGGCATGAAAATACAAGCAGTTTGAAAATCAGCAAATGTCACACCTCGAAACCGAAGGCGGAAACGTTCCGGGGCGGAGGTCTTCATGAATATCACAACCAATGTACATAGTAAGCATAGTAAACACAAAACTTTACATTACATAGATTCATTTACATTGTCTGAAAACAAGAGTTACATGTTTTATACATATACATATCATATGAACAAAAATACAGACATGTCTTCTACGTACTCCGTCTTCTCCAAAAGGATCGCTGGTACATATCAAATGTGGACCTAAGAATACAAGCAGTTTGAAAATCAGCATAAAGCTGTTGAGTTCATAAGAGGTTTATTTTCTGAAAATGTACAAGTTTCCTTTGGTTTTTCCGAAAAGTTTGTTATCCAAGAAAATCCCATATTTTCTTATAAGTATAGTTTAGTTGTCTGATTATTATACGATCCGGTTATGTACAGTTTGTTATCCCAGGAAAAACCCTTATTTTCCTAAAAGTAAAGTTTAGTTAAATACCACAGTGTATAGTTTAATACATAAAACTATATATTGAAAACCAATGGGAATTACCATCCAGTATAACAGTAGATATTTTTAATACATAAAAATATTGATTGAAAACCATGGGAATACTATCCCGTACTAGATATAAATTCAAAACCATGAGATTAAGATCCCGCACTAGATATAGATTTCAAAACCATGGGATTAATATCCCGCACTAGATATAGATTCAAAACCATGGGATTAAGATCCCGCACTAGATATAGATTTCAAAACCATGGGATTAAGATCCCGCACAAGATATAGATACTATAGATTGAAAATAGATACAAAATCAAATCTGCGAATAAACTTATATTAATACGTATTGTGAGTCGGGTAACCATGCTGATGCGACACCGAGACCTCCTTGACATTCGTCAGACGTCGGACGATATCCAGAATTTGTCACCCCAGGCGTGCCCACCTAACTGTAGCTAGCAGTTTAGGTGTGGGATTGTCAGTCCCGAATAGATCTATTCACAAATTCCATGCTCTCCCTCCAAGAGACTCTGGTTACACTTCCGGGGAGGATTTACTGATAACCCAAAGGGTAATGATGAATCTCACAATCTAGTATTAAATTATTCACGGTGTTTTTAGACGTTATCAAACATACTAATGGTTTTGAAACATAATACAGCGAAACAACTAAATACAATGGAATTATCTGGCAATATACTCTAAATCGAACAGTGATAAACTGAATCAGATATAGTTTATCTAAATACTTTACATAAATCTGAACTCATTAAACACGAACTAAAGATCCCAAATTATTCCCATAATAATTTGATTGATTTGATTGTTTCCTTTACTGAAATCCATGTAGTTATAATCGATAAAAGATCCCTTATGCTCAGCATAATACATAAGGGGTAAAGATATCTAAAGGTTAGCCAGATATTTATAGAAATATATCAGTTTTAGGTTTTGAAAACATTTATAATTTGCTTGTATTCCCCCCTGAAAACATTGAAAAACACGGAAAAAGGGTAGGGGTATGAACTCCCATTCGAGGAACGTGTCGTATAGGATGCTAAGTGTCAGTTCGGGGCTTGATAACATGCGAGGTTCCTATGTAATATGAAATGATATTCAAATATATCTAATTAGACTTTGAATCACTAAATGGATATGATTATACACTCCAAGGCGCGAAAACACTTCAAATCAAGTGTTTGGAGCGACCCGGGTGACATCTACGGACATATAGGGCTTAGATAATGTGTTTGCTCTTCAAGAGTAAACTCCTTAGGGAGTTTATGGCCCTAAGACCATGTCCATATGAGTTCACGGCCGTGAACTCATGGATGATGGGTTTTAAGGTGCTAAATGGTCAAATATCACATGGGAAAATGTTGCTTGGATTTAATCTAGGGCATAGAAATGGATTTAACCACCAAAGAGACTACTAAATGGAGTTTACGGCCGTGAACTAGTATTTTACGGCCGTAAGCTCCTATATACTCTTTCCTTTCATGTTTTGATGGCCCTAGATTAATCATATGTGATTCAAACTAGTTTTACAAGTCATAGGGTGAATTTAGGGCACCATTTGACCAAGTTTTATGAGTTTACGGCCCATGAACCTATCCTTGGAGGTTTTACGTTTGTAAGCTCCTTATGGAGTGGTTTTTATCAAGTTTAAGGCCCTTAACTCGTTTGTGGTTGGTTCTAGAATTTAATCCAAGGCTATTGGTGTATTTAAGTGGCAATTAAACACTCAAATTTGAGTTTACTCCCCATGAAGATAAATTTACGGCCCAAGCATGTTATTGGGCAGTAAACTCATGTTTACTCCTCAAAAGTTGGATTCAAGGTGTTCTAAGTCCGTTCCCTTAAGTCATTTAGCCATATCTAAGCTCCAAAGGTGGATTAGAAGGGTTTTAAGGCTCAAAAACCCCCTTTATGTGTGTTCACGGCCCAAGAGTGTTCTAGGGCCGTAAACACATGAATATGGTCCTTTTTCAAATATTAAGCACGAATTTGAAGGCTAAGGATGCTAATCTATGAGTTAGGGGAGTTACCTTGATGAATTGGAGCCTTAATTTGATGATTTTGGACCCTAAGTTTGGATTGAGGAGAGAGGTTAGAGAGAGAGAGAGAGAGTAGTGAGAGAGTGTAAAACTTCAAAATGAAGTCTTTTGGGCTTTAAATATGTTCTAAGTTTTGGACACGGTGGAATTCTACCCGATATTGACGCTATACGATGCTTTTGGTCGCACCCGATAAAGTTGTTGTAACCCGGCGGGATCGAACCTATTAATATTCAAATTAATAAATTGGGCCACTTTCACGAGTTCCTAAGGGGTTTGGACACTCATGAGATTATAATAAACATATAAATTTAAATAACTTAGCCCAAAAACGAGATCGGATCGATTCGCAAAAGACGGGTTTTACGGGCGGAATGGGTTACGACGATGGAATAACTTCGGGTTGTCACATTATCCCCCCGTTAGAGGGTATTTCGTCCCGAAATTCAAAATTTAGATACGACTCAAGGATTTGGAAAGAGATATGATTACTTCTGTTTCATCGGATCTTCACGCTCTCGAGTGAATTTAGATCCTTCACATATCGGGATACGTCTTTGTTTCGTACGTTTGATCTCTCGTTCCATGGTCTCAATTTGTTCTTCCATGGGGGTTCAAACTTTCTTTGATTTCAGAATTACTAGGGTTTCGTTGGGCAGACACTTCTAAAGATTCGAGACAAGAAAGACAGGATGGATACTACTAAGTTCTTGAGATAGCCGAAGTTTGTAGTTCACGGTTCCGATTTTGGCGGGAATTTCGAATAGTCCGATGTATCACGGGTGAAGTTTTCCACGCTTCCCAAAGCATATCATGCCTTTCAGGGATAAGACCTTCAACAGGTCATAAGCTCCAACAAGAGGGTACATCTTCATGTGGCAGAATAGTTAAGGGTTTGATGATTCTGAAAGAAATTTCTGGGTGGGTCTGCGATAATAGCCGGGGGGACCCAAGAATTGACGGGTTTCTATGGGTATCTTTGGTGCCGACTAAGTCTCTATCGCTTTGATTTTTGGAAAGGTCCGCGGGTATGTGCTTTGCTTACTACATGAGCAGGGAAAGTGGTTTGACCGAAGGGCACCACTACTAACTCGTAGTGACCATATCGAGTCCTGACCGCTGTCTTGGACACATCATCCTCACGGAAATTTGGCTACGAGATAGTTCCAGGGATTAGGTTGATGCGATACTCAACTAGACATTCGGAAGGAATTCTCGGGAAATCTTCGGGAAAGACATCAGGGAAATAGTTGCAGACTCCCCGTTTTCCCGATGATCACATGGACGAGGAATGCATGGCACTACTTTTGGGGAAACTTTTTAAGTATTGATGTACGAAGTGATGCGAAGGTTGGATTTAGGTTCGTTGCCGAAGATCATGAGAATTCAGTCAGAGGAAAGATTTAGACGGACGACCTTTTCGAAACCAAGAATAACAGCATGAATGAGACCCAGTCATTACATGCCAATGATAGCATCAAAGCATTTCATGAAAAGTTTGCCATTTGATCGAATGGAAAAGAATAATCGTCTGGATTAAGGATACAACCTATGGGTATGTCGTTAGCGTTCTCTTTCTCACTGGTTAGCCAACTTGACGGTACACGTTTCGGTTACTAACGAAGGATTAAGTTTAGAATGGTGTCTGAATGGATAGTTAGCAAATTTTCTTTTAGTACAAGAATCGAAAAGGATTACAGGCATAAGATTTATCGAGGAGGAATATACCTGTGGCAATGGTGGGGTCGGTGGCTGCCTCATTTTGTCCTATAGCTTGGACTCGCCCGGTGTTGCCAGATGTTGCTGCCTTAGGGCAGTTTCGCTTGAAGTGTCCAACTTCACCACAATTATAGCAGGCCTGACCGACACACGCTCTGAAAGATTGATTTGTTGATTGGGCTGGTTTTCTGCAGTTTCGAGCAAGGTGGCCCTTCTTGCCATAGTTGTTGCAGAGACGTTCACGACATGGCCCGGGAGTACGGTGATGATAGCTGCACTTGTTGCACCAAGGAAGGGTACCTGTATATCCGCTGGTAGGAGTTTGGGCTATGGATCCGACGACAGAGACAGCAGCAGGGACAGTAGCAGTGTGGACTGCTACCGTTTGCTGCTTCTTAAAGGATCCTTGTGTACTTTGAGCCTTCTGCTTGCTCCAGAATTCCTTTTTACTTCCACCACTACTCTTAACCAGCTCAGGAGTAGTGGTCTCCTCATCAGGGTTATCTTCGTGATCGATCAGGATTTGCGCAAGACATTTAGCACTGTCATAGGTGTCTGGCTTTGCAGCCAAGACATTTCCTTTGGTTGGCTGGGTCAACCCCTAGATGAACCTCTCAATCTTTTTACTCTCCGGGGTAACCATTCCCGGACAGAGTAGCGCCAAGTCTTCGAATCTAGAGGTATAGGCGTCTATGTCAGAACCCTTCATCTTTAGATTCCATAGTTCATGCTCTAATTTCTGCATCTCACCCCATGGGTAGTACTCAGCAAGTAAAAGATCCTTAATGGCCTCCCAACCCATAGCATTAGCTACAGGTAAAGTTAAGGATTTGACTCGGCCGTTCCACCAAGTCAAATGCTTTATCGGTGAAGGTACAAGCGGTGAACTTCACCTTATCAGACTCCGAACAAGTACAGATTTCAAAGATATATTCGATTTTCTCGAACCATCGGGTGAGGGAAATGACACCTCCAGTGCCATCAAAGGATGTGGGTTTCGCGTTCATAAAATCTTTATTAGAACATTCTTTCCGGTGTCCTTGGCTACCATCTTGGTTTTGGGGCTAGGGACCACCTCCTGAACCACCGGGGTTTATTTGTGACATGGCGGCTGCCACTGCGGTAGTAACAGCTGTTTGGAACATTAAGGGATCAAATTGGGGAGGAGGTGGTGGCGGAGGGTTGTTGTTGTTCTTTGAGCTGGGTCTCTTTCTTGGAGGCATCTTGATCTAAAAAGATCAGGAAAGAGAGGATCATAAGTCCCCTGAATTGAATCAAGAGATATGGAACAGGGATATCTCATTAAGACAGATATAGCATTCTATTAAGCGATAAAACAGGAAAGAGTTATCAAAGCAGATAAACTATTGCTAAAGGAATGATTGAGGAGCAACGCTAGAATGAGGATTTCTATAATGGATTTGGCTCGAGAAATACTCCCATAGTATTTCATGATTCGCTGTGACGACGACTCATTGTTTGGGTATTGGGTAAGTTTTAGGCATGCTGCATACCACAGTCACTCCCAAGCACATGTTGGCCGTGTCTCGAATGAATATAGTTGGCCAGGCTATATTGATCCTAGACACGACTACATAACTGCCCAGGTTTAACCGCGGCGTACAACACCCATTTACTTATGTTTTGTTCTACTTGTAGTTACGGATTTCGACGGTTAGTTATACTTGTATACTTTTGAAAATACTTATATTTTAAATTATACTTTTAGTTCAAAGCACTTAGGCCCCTTAGTGTTTATAGTCTTATACCATGTAAGGTTTGGTATACTAGTTCACTATAAAGAAGGGCTCTGGTACCAATCTGTCACACCCTGAAACCCAGGGCGGAATCATTTCGAGGCGGAGGTGACTTCATGTTGAGTATCATAACCAATGTACATAGTAAGCAAAGTACACAACCATTACATTACATATGAAATTTTACAATTGTTTGAAAACCAAGTGTTACAGTTGTTATACATATGTATATATAACCAAAAGTAAAGACGTGTCTTCTACACACTCCGTCTTCGCCAAAAAGGATCGCTAGGTACTTGTCTAATGTGGACCTGAGAATACAAGCAGTTTGAAAATCAGCATATGTCACACCCCGAAACCGAAGGCGGAAACGTTCCGGGGCGGAGGTCTTCATGAATATCACAACCAATGTACATAGTAAGCATAGTAAACACAAAACTTTACATAACATAGATTCATTTACATTGTCTGAAAACAAGAGTTACATGTTTTATACATATACATATCATATGAACAAAAATACAGACGTGTCTTCTACGTACTCCGTCTTTTCCAAAAGGATCGCTGGTACCTATCTAATGTGGACCTAAGAATACAAGCAGTTTGAAAATCAGAATAAAGCTGGTGAGTTCATCAGAGGTTTATTTTCTGAAAATGTACAAGTTTCCTTTGGTTTTTCCGAAAAGTTTGTTATCCAAGAAAATCCCATATTTTCTTATAAGTATAGTTTAGTTGTCTAATTATTATACGATCCGGTTATGTATAGTTTGTTATCCCAAGAAAAACCCTTATTTTCCTAAAAGTAAAGTTTAGTTAAATACCACAGTGTATAGTTTAATACATAAAACTATATATTGAAAACCAATGGGAATTACCATCTAGTATAACAGTAGATATTTTTAATACATAAAAATATTGATTGAAAACCATGGGAATACTATCCCGTACTAGATATAAATTCAAAACCATGGGATTAAGATCCCGCACTAGATATAGATTTCAAAACCATGGGATTAATATCCCACACTAGATATAGATTCAAAACCATGGGATTAAGATCCCGCACTAGATATAGATTTCAAAACCATGGGATTAAGATCCCGCACTAGATATAGATACTATAGATTGAAAATAGATATAAAATCAAATCCGCGAATAAACTTATATTAATACGTATTGTGAGTCGTGTAACCATGCTGATGCGACACCGAGACCTCCTTGACGTTCGTCAGACGTCGGACGATATCCAGAATTTGTCACCCCAGGCGTGCCCACCTAACTGTAGCTAGCAGTTTAGGTGTGGGATTGTCAGTCCCGAATAGATCTATTCACAAATTCCATGCTCTCCCTCCAGGAGACTCTGGTTACACTTCCGGGGAGGATTTACTGATAACCCAAAGGGTAATGACGAATCTCACAATCTAGTATTAAATTATTCACGGTGTTTTTAGACGTTATCAAACATACTAATGGTTTTGAAACACAATACAGTGAAACGGCTAAATACAATGCAATTATCTGGCAATATACTCTAAATTGAACAGTGATAAATTGAATCAGACATAGTTTATCTAAATACTTTACATAAATCTGAACTCATTAAACACAAACTAAAGATCCCAAATTATTCCCATAATAATTTGATTGATTTGATTGTTTCCTTTACTGAAATCCATGTAGTTATAATCGATAAAACATCCCTTATGCTCAGCATAATACATAAGGGGTAAAGATATCTAAAGGTTAGCCAGATGTTTATAGAAATATATCAGTTTTAGGTTTTGAAAACATTTATAATTTGCTTGTATTCCCCCCTGAAAACATTGAAAAACACGGAAAAAGGGTAGGGGTATGAACTCACCAGTCGAGGAATGTGTCGTCTAGGATGCTAAGTGTCAGTTCGGGGCTTGATAACGCGTGAGGTTCCTATGTAATATGAAATGATATTCAAATATATCTATATAGAATTTGAATCAATAATTAGATATGATTATACACTCCAAGGCGCGAAAACACTTCAAATCAAGTGTTTGGAGCGACCCGGGTGACATCTACGGACGTATAGGGCTTAGATAATGTGTTTGCTCTTCAAGAGTAAAATCCTTAGGGATTTTATGGCCCTAAGACGATGTCCATATGAATTCACGGCCGTGAACTCATGGATGATGGGTTTAAGGTGCTAAATGGTCAAATATCACATGGAAAAATGTTGCTTGGATTTAATCTAGGGCATAAAAATGGATTTAACCACCAAAGAGACTACCAAATGGAGTTTACGGCCGTGAACTAGTATTTTACGGCCGTAAGCTCCTATATACTCTTTCCTTTCATGTTTTGATGGCCCTAGATTAATCATATGTGATTCAAACTAGTTTTACAAGTCATAGGGTGAATTTAGGGCACCATTTGACCAAGTTTTATGAGTTTACGGCCCAGGAACCTATCCTTGGAGGTTTTACGTCCGTAAGCTCCTTATGGAGTGGTTTTTATTAAGTTTAAGGCCCTTAACTCGTTTGTGGTTGGTTCTAGAATTTAATCCAAGGCTATTGGTGTATTTAAGTGGCAATTAAACACTCAAATTTGAGTTTACTCCCCTTGAAGATGAATTTACGGCCCAAGCATGTTATTGGGCAGTAAACTCATGTTTACTCCTCAAAATTTGGATTCAAGGTGTTCTAAGTCCGTTCCCTTAAGTCATTTAGCCATATCTAAGCTCCAAAGGTGGATTAGAAGGGTTTTAAGGCTCAAAAACCCCCTTTATGTGTGTTCACGGCCCAAGAGTGTTCCAGGGCCGTAAACACATGAATATGGTCCTTTTTCAAATATTAAGCACGAATTTGAAGGCTAAGGATGCTAATCTATGAGTTAGGGGAGTTACCTTGATGAATTGGAGCCTTAATTTGATGATTTTGGACCCTAAGTTTGGATTGAGGAGAGAGGTTAGAGAGAGAGAGAGAGTAGTGAGAGAGTGTAAAACTTCAAAATGAAGTCTTTTGGGCTTTAAATATGTTCTAAGTTTTGGACACGGTGGAATTCTACCCGATATTGACGCTATACGATGCTTTTGGTCGCACCCGATAAAGTTGTTGTAACCCGGCGGGATCGAACCTATTAATATTCAAATTAATAAATTGGGCCACTTTCACGAGTTCCTAAGGGGTTTGGACACTCATGAGATTATAATAAACATATAAATTTAAATAACTTAGCCCAAAAACGAGATCGGATCGATTCGCAAAAGACGGGTTTTACGGGCGGAATGGGTTACGACGATGGAATAACTTCGGGTTGTCACAACATTAAGCTGGTGAGTTCATAAGCGGTTTTGTTTTCTAAAAAATAAGCAAGTTTCCTTTCGGTTTGTATAAAAGTTACGAATCCAAGAAAATCCCATATTTTCTTATGTGTAAAGTTTGGTTATCTGTTTTGTTACACAAATCTGGTTATGAACAACTGTTATCCTAGGAAAATCCCATATTTTCCTAAAAGTTGGTTACCGAGCTGAAATGTAATGTATAAGATGTAATCTGAAAACCTGGTTATCCTTGTGAAGAGTATTAGTTTTATCATGTATATAAAAACTAATAAGTATAAAGTAAACTAGTTACTAACCCATTATTACTATATAGTAAATCTTTGTTATCCAAATTGCGAGTTCCGTAACCATACGATTGGCTAGATATGGCAATAAGTAGTCCACATCACTTTATGACTTTCGTCACCCTTGAACCTTTCGATTCGGCTGTAGCTAGCAGCCAGGTGTGGGGTAGTCAGCCCCGTATAGATCTATACACTCAAGTCACGGTCCTTATCTAAGAGATTCTGGTTGCGGGGGCGGTCCTCCACTCGCGTATCTCTGTGGAGTGTTTCCGAGGACGTGTCTCCAATTTATTGGAATAACAAATTTACTAGTAATAATACAGAAAATCTGTTACAAACAGTGAATCCTCCACTCGCGTATCTCTATGGAGTGTTACCGAGGACAATCAAATCTACCAATATGTTTCTTTTAACAATAATGATATGAAACTATTCATTTGTGAAATATAAAACATAACAATTTATAAAGAGTTTCACAAATAGTTTGAAAACTGACCGTACAGGTTTAATATTTGGTTAATACTGTTTTCCATTGTTAAAATCATGTGAATATCAAACAATTTAAATGTAATAAATAGTTTAAGTACAAGATACTCTTGAACTTTTGCTTGTATTCTCCCCCTGAAAACATCGAAAAACACTAAAAAAGGGTAGGGGTATGAACTCACTAGTCTAGAAACGAGTCGATCTGGATGCTAAGTGTCAGTTCGAGGCTTGATAATGCGCGAGGTTCCTGTGTAATATGGAATGATACACAAATGTATTTAATTAGAATTCAAACCACTAATTGGATAAAAGTAAACACTTCTAGACGTGAAAACACTTCAATTCAAGTGTTTGGAGTGACCCGGGTAGCATCTATGGACGATTATGGCTTGGATATGGAGTTTACTCTTCAAGAGTAAACTCCTTTAGGAGTTTACGGTCCAAATGAACCACTCCCCATGAGTTTACGTCCATAAACTCATGGTGGGGGTGTTCTTGGTTGCTAAATGGCTTTATAACTCATGAAGGGTGATGCTAGGATTGGTTTCAATGCATTTGAATGAGGTTTGAACATCCTAAGGACCATTTGAGGAGTTTATGATAGTAAACTATGAGTTTACGGCCGTAAACTCTTATGTGCCATGCCTTAAGGTGTTTTTGGTGGTCCTAGGTAAATTACAATGCACATAGGAAGGTTCTAGGGTTGATTCCATGGCTTAGGAAGTGATTGGGACTTGAATTGACCTTGGAAAAGTAGTTCACGGTCTATGAAGATGTTCTTGGGAGTTTACTACCTTAAACACATGAGTTTACAACCATAAAATCATGTTTGTCCATGATTCATGGGTTTTAGTGGTTGTAGGTTAAGCATACAAAGTTTTAGGTCCAATTCCAAGCCATAGAAGGTGTTAAAGGCACTTTAACACCCATTGGAGGAGTTTATGGTCTAAGGAGATGTGTTTACGGTCCAAGAATGTTCTTGGGCTGCAAACTCAAGTTTGTCCCATTTGTGTATGTTTTGGTGCATTTCTTGAAGGATTATAAGGTTCTATTCACTCATGGAAGTTCATTGGAGGTGTTTAGGGGCAAACTAAACTAACACCTTAAAAGGTGTTTAAGGTGTATGAATGAGGGTTTACGGTCCAAGCATGTTCTTGGACCGTAAACTCATGTCCATACCTCAAATGGTGCGATTTTGGGGTCCTAAGCTCGTGCATGCAAGTTTCTAAGCCATATCTAAGCACTAGAAGTGGTTTGGAGGGGTTTTGGGGCTTCAAAACCCTCTTTAGGGGTGTTCACGGTTTTGAGAGGGTCCCCAAACCATAAAGACATGTTTATGGGTGTTTTGAGAGTTTTAAACATGAACTTGCATGCCAATCAAGTTAAACAACAAGTTAGGATGGAGTGCTTACCAAATTGAGGCTTGAAATGGGGTTTTCGGATCAATTTTGAGTTCTAGAGAGAGAGAGAGATAGTGAGAGAAAGTGATTTTAGAGAGAGAAAAAGCTTCAAAATGATGTCACTCAATCCCTTATATAGGGGTTGAGTTTATGGCCCGGTGGAATTCTACCCGATACTGATATTAGACGAGGCTTTTGGTCGCACCCGGTAAAGTTGCCGTAAGTCGTTATGGTCGAAACTAAAAATTTACCAATTATTAATTTAGAATATTTTCTTGAGTTATTATCATGTTTGAACACCCATTAAGTCAAAATAAACGACCCAAATTTAATGACTTAATTTAATAACGAAACAGAAACAACTCGAAAACGACGAATTTATTAACGGAACGGTTACAATAACGGAATGAACTTCGGGTTTTCACAAACTTTTAGGTAGCATTTCGAACATAGGACTCGATAGGACAAAGAGGGAACAAAAGATGACAAAAATGGACCGAACAATATTGAATTGATTTGTTCTAGAATGTTTTGAGATACTAGAATGTTACAAAGAACAATATTAAAATTACTAAAATGTCCTTCATATGCAAATATTATTTTAACTGTTACTAATTATCAATAGTCTATTCACAACAAAACATTTACACAAAAATTATCATTTTGTTTTGTGATTACTAAGACTAGACGAAGTCGTCTCCGTAGCACCTCAACTTGAGTGAGGTGGACTCAACAAATATTGGGCCGTGAACTCGGCATGCCGAGCTCGGAGCCCACACTTGGAATGTTGAGTAATGGAAAACCAAGTCTCTTTATTCTTCCTCCCTTATCCCCCACTCAGCAACCCACACCCTTTCTTATTCTTCCTTCCTTCTTCCCCCTTTCTTCCTTGTTGGAGCTAAAGTGGAACTTGGTTAGGCCGGTACCACTCCCCTCACTCTAATAGATCATTTTCACGATGAAACGATGAAAACCTTTTTGAAATCTTTATTATAATATATAAAGATTCATTCTGCCACATGTCAATCACTCATTAGTTTTGATATATGTCATTTTGTTTACTTTTAAAAATAAATAATATCCACATGTCAATTTACCGGTTTTCTTTTCATTTTTTTTAAATTAAAAAGCCATATAATATGTCTATTTATATATGTAATGTATTAAATATTAATGTGATAATAAATTGCAAGGCTTATATTTCTTCTTTTCTTGTTCTAAATCCAAATTTTAAGAAGTTTTCATATTTATGTTATAATATAAAATCAATAATAAACCACTTGGGTTGTGGTGACTTGGTAAGAGATGTGGAAGATACGGTGGATAACCTATTGACCCATGTTCAAATCATGACACTACTCAATCCTTGTAACCATGGAGGTTTGCCTGTAGTGACTCTAGGGCATGAGACAAGGCCTCATGTTTGTAGTGGGGATTAGTCGGTGCGCGAAAGCTGTCCCGGAGACCCTCGTTAGGGAAGTTCTCTTTCCAAAAAAATCAATAATAATAAGCTTTAGAATAAATTTCCATCAAAGAATGATTGATTTGTAGCCAAAAAAATCATTCAAATGTTATAATCAAATTAGTTTTTAGCAGCCAAAAGAAATCTTATAGAGAAATAAAATATTCAGCTGACGAAAATTTTATAAATGCATATGTTTCTCTATTACAAGTTATTCTTATTTCTAGTGAGAAAAAAAATAAAAATAAAATAATTAAACTAATGAAAAAATAAAACATTTATGTGGCTTTTAAATTAATAAATTGAACTTTTAAGTTTTTGTAGTTATGTTACATAAATACTCATAAAAATGTCATATATATATATATATATATATATATATATATATATATATATATATATATATATATATATATATATATATATATATATATATATATATATATATATAAATAAAGTTTTTGTCAAAATTTTTATCATGAATAAAAAATGTTAAAAGCAATTATGAGACAAAAAAAATCATTATTTAATAAGGAAAACATTTAGTGGTTTTGAAACAAATAATTTAACTTTTGAAGATATGTTACATAAATGCTCATTTTATTTATACAAATATATATTTGTTATTAGTATAAGTTTTTGTAAAAATATATTATTAAGAATATGATAGAAAAAAGTAAAATGTTACTTGTAAAAATAATTCAGTCAATAATATGTAATGATGTTTATTACGTTTTGGTATGAAATAAGTTAATATAAAATTATATATGAAGTTGTGACTTAATCAAATATGAATGTAATCCGAGTAATCAAAGTAATATGAACTCAAAGAATAATAAGATCTTGTTTATAGCTCACTTATACTTTCGAATACAGAGAGAGTTTTAGACAGAAGTACTTGGAAAAGTTCTATCTATCTCTAAAGTACAACTCCTATTTATAGGAGAATAAGAAAGTATACAAAAAATACTAAGGACTAAACATCAAGACTTTGAAACTAATATGCCTTAGTAAATAGATAAAAAGACTTTCGAAACTGACTCGAATAGTTTCGACACATTACAACATATTTAACACTAACATTCTCCCCCTTTGTAATAAGTGTCGAACTCAGTTTGTGAGTATTTGAGCAGCCATATGCATTAACCTTCGAGCCTCTGTATACCAGCTCATAACCTTCTTCAGCTCAGCCTTATCTCCTTCGTTGTTTTTCTTACAGTTATTCATACAAACAATAAAGTTCGTATATTGAGCAGTTGTATACCGTTCCACTTCCGAAGCTTGAAATAAGAATCTCTTAGCTTTTCCTTTCTTTTCTTTTCCCGAAAAAACTAATCCTATTGCCTTCAAACAGATTTCCCCATTAGCAAACTTCTTTAGTTCTTCTTGCACAAAAAGAACATGACGTTACTTAGCAACACGTTTCAAATGCTTGAGCTCATCATTAAAAGTCGAAGAAGAAGACTTCACTCGTAACTCATTATTTTTGTCCAAAACATCAAGCTTGTCTTGAATTCGAGACTCAGATTCTTGAACCAATACATTCAATTTATTCAGAAGACAAAGTTCTTGAGCTTTGATCATGACATCCACTTCAACCAGAAATATAATTCCTACCCCCTGCATCTGCTTGTGATTGCAACAATGAGTTAAGTTTTCTGTTGAGAAATTTGAACTGCCTCCCCGACATTAACATATGGTATGGTATGTTTTCTTCTTCATGATCAAATTCTAAGTCAGCAAATGATCCTCCAAACCCTCCATCATCAGTATCATCATCATTGATTGGTTTGGATGGCTCAGTGGATTGAGACGAAAATAAAGAAGTAATTTGTTGATTTATGACAAAATCAAAAGTAGGTGAGTGTGAAGTAGTGGGAACTGTGGTGACAAATGGTGGCAAAGAAGTATTAGTAGTGATGACTGCAGTTTCGAAAATACCTTGAGTAGAAACTAGCTTTTTAGTGTTCGAGACTCCTTCACCCATATTGACATTTACATACGTATTAGATATGTGTGTAAAAATATCTGAGGTTCGAACCTCCTCATGAGATGATTTGGTTAACGAATCCTCAGGTGGTGTGATTAAAGTCTGCCTAGGAGTCGATACTTTTGTTGAATCACCAAGAATTGTAGTTGTGTCCACTACAGAAGTTTCCACAGAGCTATTGGAAATAACTATCTCCTTAAGATTCGATTTGATAGGAGATTTCTTCTTGAATGAAACATCACCCAATGGTGTTTTAGGAACTTCATCCTCTTCCATAGAATCTGCATGAATAATCAGCTTTCTCTTCTTGCTCTTCTTCGAAATGTGCTTAGCGACATCCTCAACCCTTCGCTTTTTGGAGGATGGAGAAACAGGAACAGGAACATCACGAAGAACAAGACCTTTCCGAGTAACATGTGGCTTTCGAACCATAGAAGGAGAAAAAATAGAAGATATTTCTGGAGACTTTCGTGATCTATGAGCTTTCTTTTTAAGATGCTTGAATACCCCAATTTTCGAAGGAATAGTTTCCTTTGAAAGTTCATCAGTGTCAGGCTCAACATGTTTCTCTGACTTTTTCAAAACTTTAATCACTACTCCAGTCTTCTGTTGGGTGATTGATCAACTTTTTCTTCTGAAACAACAGTATCTTTCTTTTGTTTTCAAGATTTCTTTGAAGAACCTTCAACACTTTTTGCCAACAACACACCGGTACCATCATTTGTATTGATAGTAAGCAAATAAGCCTCCAACACTGGATTCGAAGGATCAACTTTCTTGAGCATCCCATCAGGAATCCTAGCAACTGTAGGAAATTCGACCGTCTTTGGAAAATGGTACTTCAAGAATTCTCCTTTAGGCTCATTAGCAGGCACCTCAATACTTTCCATTTCATAAGCATATTGAAGAATTAGACTCCAATATCTTGCATATGAGACCCCATTTACTGCATTCATGTTTTCAACCCTCTTCAAAGATTCTTTCCACAGCTGAGCCGCATAGTTAACAGGCAGATCAAAGTAAATACCTGCGAACATAGCATACGCCTCCATATGTCCTTTGTCCAAACCAACACTTCGACCTGTAAGGCATTGAACATAAAATCCAAAAAGAAAATTCCATAAACTTGGAAGACTGGACTTCTTGAATTTGCTGATTTTGGTGAGAGTAGGTTGATAACCCATCTCATTGAACATGTCTAACACTTGTTCATTAGTGACCTTGTAGAATGGTGGAGAATTAGGGATTGCAAGGATCTTGACAAACAACTTCTTGGTAAGACGAAACTTCTTATCATTGATCAAATTGAATGTCACAGTATCCATCGTCTTGCTATATGAAGCAGTAGAACCAGCCATGGATAACCACGACATAGGCACTTCAAAAAAATTTAACATCACAGTCGATAAAACATAATGTTTCAAAGCAACGATGAGCATCTTGAGTTCTTCTGGGTATACACTAACATCTCCATCGACTTGATAGTTCGTACTCTGGATCTTCATGATGGGTTGTGAAGATGCATCATCAGTAGTGTTGGATTGAAGAGCGGTGACCATGATTAGGGTTTGCTTGAAATCTTTTGAAGATCAGAGAAATAAAAGAGCACTGATCGTCTTTGAGTAATTTTGGAATGTGTAAAGTTGGATTTGAATTTCAAACCGTTACCATCAATAAGCATAACATGTGTCCCTTGAAAATCGTACCACTAGCTGTCATACACGCCATGTCAGATAAAGTGATGAGAACAGTTTCCAAGAAACGCGCACAATTATCAAACCATCACTTCAAACGTCTTTTCATCTGTACTGATGGATGAGAACAAAACCTTCGAAATGGAGGTTAGGCTCTTTCGCTTTTGGGTTTAAAAAGAAGTCATATGCCATACTTTCAAAATCATCAACCTGAGTTGGTAATACTCAGAACCTCAAGGAGTTCATATGTGGAGCGTGCCAAAGAAAAAAAGATAAGAAGTAAAATAAACAAAATTTTGGATTCTGTGATGTTGAAAATAAAATTTCGACATAAAGTCAGATAAATCCCGGGCAAAGATTGTTTCGCTAATCATCAAGAGAGATGATCAACAACTTGTGTGGTGTCCCGTGAATTACAATTGAATACTTATGGAGAAGTATCGAAGGGATTCTTTTAGTTTGGCTTTAATGGTGGTTTAAAATTTCGTTACAAAGCATACTCAACATAAGTATGGCAAGTTGTAAACGAAACTACCTGTTTGACTAGTGTAGTCAGTGATAAGTAAGATTTGAAAATTTTATTTAAGTAACGAAGATTGAGAAAGATAGTCAAACGGAAATCATATTCTTGAAATAAAAAATAAGACCTAAATCTTGTTGGGAAACAAATGCCGTGGGTGTTGAAAATTTGATCAAGATAACTATTCAAGAAAAGAATATGATTTTGAGTATCGAATTTAGGTACTGAAACAAATGTTTCGTCATATCTGGAACATAGTTCCCCATCAATTCCTTCTTAATTTCGAAAATTTGGGTTTCACTTTCATCATGATCTCATGAATCCAGATCATAAACACAGATTTTTGATATGTTTAAATCCTGATTGGTTTATACCAGAGATCTCTTAGACATATGTCATTGTGTGTGTTTGTGTAAGAAATTTAGGAGTAAAAAGATTGATTTTTCAAAACAATTGTACCTTTTCTATGTTTGGACCAAGCAGTAAACTCTTGACTCATTTGAGAAGATTAAGGTAGCTCAAGGACCAATGTGAAGATAGCCTGATTGGGAAGAAATTTTCGTTATGAAAACTTCGTTAAGTTTTTGAAAAAACATATTGAGTCAAATGATGCTTAGGTCAATATGTTACAACATGCTTCTAGGGAAAACCTAACTAGTACAAAGTTTTTCGAAAAATATATCTGACCCTAGAACTGCAAGCATGAACCATGGCTGATCTTTGCCAAAAGTTGCATAAAAAAATATACAAACACCAAAAACAAAAAAATCTTTTTGTAGTTTTTGATTTTTTGAAAATTAAAAGACAAAACAAAAAATTA
The DNA here is from genome assembly GCF_002870075.4 of Lactuca sativa. Classification (NCBI taxonomy): domain Eukaryota; kingdom Viridiplantae; phylum Streptophyta; class Magnoliopsida; order Asterales; family Asteraceae; genus Lactuca; species Lactuca sativa. The sequence continues at coordinate 268,690,108 of NC_056627.2, forward strand.
AATCTTTTTGTACTTTTTGATTTTTCAAAAATTAAAAGACAAAACAAAAGTAAAATCTTTTTGTGCTTTTTGATGTTTTTCGAAAATTAAAAGACAAAACAAAAGTAAATTTTTTTTGTGCTTTTTGATGTGTTTCGAAAATTAAAAGACAAAACAAAAGTAAAATCTTTTTGTGCTTTTTGATGTTTTCCGAAAATTAAAAGACGAAACAAAAAAAAAAAAATCTTTTTGTGCTTTTTGATTTTTCGAAATAAAAGTAACATAAAATTTTGTACAAAACCCACAAAAATTTGTGATTAAGCGATGTGTACATAATGTTGAAAGCGAAGCTTGTCGAAGCGCTGAACGTGAACAATAACCTCTGAATGACAGACTATTTTCTTTATACGACCATTCAACACCTTTGAATTGACACTCATTTACCTTTTTTGGTTATTCTTTCGAAATTAATTTAGGAACTAAATTGCATTCAATCATTCCTAGTCCTCCCAAAATTCTCATGAATGATTTTTCATCCAATGGCTTTGTGAAAATATCAGCAAGTTGATTAGTTGTTTTCACAAAGTGAACTTCGATATTTCTGTCCTCAACATGATCTTTTTTACAAAGTGATAGTGAAGAGCAATATGCTTGGTTTTCGAATGTTGCATAGGATTGTGACAAATACGTATAGCACTTTGTGTATCACAATACAACGGAATTTTCTTCTTGTTAATTTCATAATCACACAGTTGACTTTGAATCCATATGATTTGTGAAGTGCAAGCAGTAGCAACAACATACTCTGCTTTTGTTGTGCAAAATCAAAACACATGTTTGCTTTTTCGATTGCCTGCTTACTAACTTCCCATCCAGTAATTAACATCCGCCACTTGTGCTTTTTCTATCAAGATTGCAACCTCCTAAATCAGCATCAGAAAATGCTTGTATGAAGAATCCAGTTTTCAAAGGATACCACAATCCTAACGAAATCGAGCCTTTGAGATATCAAAAAATATTCTTCACCACTATTAATGTGGTTCTCTTGGATTCGATTGATATATAGCACAATTACAAACAGAAAACATAATGTCAGGTCGACTTGTCGTAAGGTAAAGTAACGAACCTATCATGCTTTTGTATAAAGTAATATCAACAGCTTGTTTGTCTAAAGAAGGTGTTAGCCTTGTTCCAATTGCCATTGGTACTCGTAATATCGTGCTATTCGTCAAGCCAAACTTTTCAAGCAGATTCTTTGTATATTTTTCTTGATTGATAAAGATTCCTTCTCTGCTTTGACGAATATTTAATCCTAGAAAATTGTTTATTTTTCCCATCATGCTCATCTCGAATTGACTTTTCATCAGATTTTTGAAATCTCTAAACAAAGCAAGGTCAGGTGAGCCAAAAATAATATCATCAACATATATTTGAACAAGCATAAGATGATCCCCAACTTTCTTTCGAAATAGTGTGGGATCAAAAGATTTTTGTTTAAATTTTGATTGTTTTAAGAAAGAGGTAAGAGTTGCATAGTATGCTCTCGGTGCTTGTTTTAACCCATATACAACTTTATCTAAAATATAACAATGATTAAGAAAATTTTCATTTATGAAACCTAGAGGTTGTTCAACGTATACAGTTTCATCAAGTTCACCATTGAAAAAAGCACATTTGACATCCATCTGATAGACATCGAAATCCTTGTATGCTGCATAGACCAAAAACTATTCGAACAGCCTCGAGTCTTGCGACAGGGGCAAAAGGTTTCCTCATAATCAATACCTTATTGTTGCAAATAGTCTTTAACTACAAGCCCAACCTTATTTCGAACAATATTACCATCTTTGTCTATTTTATTTTTAAAAAATCCATTTTAATGCAACTATCGAAACATTGTTTTGTTTAGGAACTAATTTCCAAACCTTGTGTCTTTCGAACTCAGACAATTCAGATTGCATTTCAACAAACCAATCTGAATGTTCCATTGCAATCTTAACTGATTTTGGTTCAATTTTCGAAATAAAGACATTAAACATGCAAAACTCCTCATGAGTATTAAGAACCTCATTCTTTGCACGAATTTGAGCTCTAGGTAACACACCATCTTATGTATTTCCAAGCACTTATTCTTTTGGATGATTTCTTGTCCATTTCTCCAATGGTGGATATGCTGGATCAAAATGCAATGGTGCATCTTCGAACATTTCTTCATTCTCTGAACCCGCAACAAAATTATTATCATTAAAATCATGAAAAGTTTCATTTTGTTCATTATTCGACACATTTTGCTCCTCGAGAATTTCATTTACATTTTGCCCCCCCTCAAAATCATCATCCGTTCTCTTATTCTCCCCCTCGAAAGAATGCTCCCCCTCAACATGAGAATTCGTATTCATTTGACATACTTTCGCTATTTCCAGGAGAAGATGATGTTGAGTTTTCATCAACTGCATCTTGAGCAAATGTCGAACAATCAAAATGCTTTGAAGATTTCGGAAATTGATTATCTTGTGCATTGATTTCAGTATCCGCAACTCTTTCTGTAACACCAAAAATTAAATCATAATCAAAATTAGATGAATTAAGACTTTCAGATCCATCTTTTGATTCATTAAGAATTGGTTTTTGTTCGAAACTCTTTTCAACTTGTTTTTTTATAATAATTATCAAATGTAAGATTGAATGTTTCTTCAATTTTCCTTGTTCGTCTATTCAACACTAGATATGCAACCGAATTATTAGAATAACCCAAGAAAATTCCTTCGTCAGCTTTGGATTGGAATTTTGAGATATTATCTTTTTGATTCATAATAAAACACATGCAACCAAAAACATGAAAGAATTTGACATTAGGTTTTCAATTATTGATAATTTCATAAGGAGTAATGTTGAATCTTTGATGAATAAATGATCTGTTTTGTGTAAAACATGCAGTAGACAATGCTTCAGCCCAAATATATTGAGGTAGATTTGCATATGTGAGCATCGCTCTTGCAGCTTCACAAAGAGAACGATTTCTCCTTTCAACCACCTCATTCTGCTGAGGTGTATAGGGTGAAGAAAAATTATGCGAAATTCTTTTGTCTATTAAAAAACGAATCAAGAACATTGTTCTTAAATTCGGAACCATTGTCACTCTTGATTTTTCGAACTTTCTTCTTCAAACTTGTATCCATCTTTTTGATAAAATCAATCATTATTTGAGCTACTTCTGATTTTAACGTGAGAAAATAAACCCAAGTAAATCGAGAAAAATCATCAACAATGACTAAAATGTATCGTTTCTTGTTAAGAGTTTCAACAGTTGATGGTCCACAAAGATCAATATGAAGAAGTTCCAATGGTTCAATGATTTTTGAATCAATGATAATGAGATGACCTTGTCGATGTTGTTTACCTTGTTCGCAAGTTGCACACAAAGTATCATTTTCAAATTTTAAAACAGGTAAACCTCAAACAAGATCATTCACAACTAATTAATTAAGATTTCGAAAATTCAAATGAGAAAGACGTTGTTGCCAAATCCAGCTAACATCTGATGAAGCTTTCGTAAGTAAGCATACAGATGGAACACCAACTATTGGCTTTATGTCAAGGGTGAACATATATCCCTTTCTTTTGGATTTGAGTAAAACTTCTTTCGTATTGACATTCAAAATAATGATTCCTTCTTCATTAAACACCACTTGATTTCCAGTGCCTACAACAAGTTGCGAAACACTAATCAAATTATGTTGAAGACCTTCGACATATGCAACTTGGTTTATAGTAAACTTCCCATTTGTGACTTTACCATATCCCTTGACTTGGCACTTTTGATCGTTACCAAACTTCACAACACCAATATTTTCCGAACTTCGATAATCACGTAAATTCTCTTTCCTTCCAGTCATGTGACGCGAGCATCCACTATCGATATACCATTTTTCATCTTATTACTCGTCACATAAAACATGCAATAAGTGGAAAAATTTAGGTACCCAAGGCTATTTGGGTCCTTTGTGATTAGTTTGAAACACATTGTAAAATGAAGATCCTATAATCCAATTACAAACTTTAGTTTTAACACAATCAATTAAGTCCACTTCACTTGGTAAAGGCTCAAATATATAATTTTTTGAAAGTTTCGGACTTTCACTGACGTTCACCTTTGCCTTCTCAGTTTTTGGCATTGTTGTCTTTTCTTTCGAAACAAGGCGCCATGCCTAAACTGAAAATGTCGAGTCTTTCGATGATGAACTGACATTCGACATTTCGTTCAAATACTCTTCTTAAGCATTTTTGATTTGTTGTTGATAGTATTTTCCTATTTGATAAGACTTTCCTTTGCCTTCAAGCCAGTGATCGATATTTTGCACATCTGAGCTACCCTTGGTATATGAAACTTTAAAGGCTTGTTTCACTGGGGGATTGAGAAAATTTGGTTGTTAAGGTGTGAATTGGACATTTTGTTTTGACTGAACTTGATCAAACCTTTGTGTTTCAACCTTTGACTCAAAACGTTGTTGAGACCTCTTCAATGAGAATGAATTTGTTTTCGATGGAAATGATTTTGAAAAACCATTATTGAAAAACCTTGTTTGATTATTAAAATGTGGTTTCTTCAAAGACGATGAATTTTTCGAATGTGAAAATTTCTTTTCATGAGATGTGTTACTTTGATTTCGTGACAAAAACCCAGTTTCTTGATTTTTGATTTTCAAAAAATCATTATATGAAGTTGATTGAGACAAATGGTTTTTAGACAGAGCGGGATTTTTCTTTATGACTGAACTTGATGAAGACATTGTCTTAATCTTTTTTGACAATTCCTTTGTAGTGCTTTTCTTTTGTAAATCATTTTGTTTCTTTCGAGACTTAACAATTTGCCAAAAAAATTTCTTTCTTGCTTGTCTCTTTGAAATTCCATTTTCTTTCAAAAAATTGTCAATTTGATCCTTAAATTCTTTTGAATTTATTTTCACATTTTGTGTTTTGACTTCCAACTGAGGGTCATCTCTTTCAAAATTTTTGATTTTTCAACCCATGTTCGTTGATGTTTTTGTCTTTGAAAATTGTATGAATTCTTTGTTAGATTATTTTCAACAACACTTTGATTTGAGAAGAAACCTTCTTTCGAAGTTTGCTTATTATCTTCATCTATCAATTTGTTAATTTCCAGTTTGATGTTTTAAACATTTCCAATCATATCAAATACTTGATTTGGAAAAATGACATCAACTATGCACTTGAAATTTGGATACACAACCGTATTTGTTTCGAGAAAATGTGCCCCTTTTTCTTTCATCACTTTGTCGATTTTTTTGGTTTCACCAAACACATGATCAACAACAACTCTTGGTATTTCAGTTTCTTTCAAAACTTCTTTTGTTGTGGTTGTGTTTTTCGAAATTTCATCATCTTCCTCCTCATCATCACTACTATCAGTTTGACTATCTTTGACACACACATGATCAAAATCACAAACTTTCGAAGTGGAGGCTAGATCAGTATCAGTCTTAATAAACAAATCATTATATATTTTTTTGCCTTTACTCAAAGATGTGACATTAATGATAGACAACTGAGAACAATCTTGCAACTCTCACCCAAAACTCGAATTTTTTTGATAAATTGGAAAAAATTTCAAGGATTTTTCGTGATTGTTTTTCCGTGTAAGTTTTCTAGGAGTTTCATTTTTGGTACACATCAGTGGGGAGTATTGTATCGTTCATTCCTCGGGCACTTCTCACCCTTAATGGGTTTTATAATCATTTTTTGATTATAAAAAGGAGGAGAATGATGGGTATTCGAAGCGATTTTTTCGGGTATTCATTTGCGGATTTGAAGACCGGTGTTACTTCGAGGGGGATTTTGGTCTTGATTACGCAAGCTCGTTGGATACTGAAGGCAGACATCCAATCCTAACTTTGAGGGGGAGAATATTAGGATGCAAAGACACGCTTGGATGTGGCTTCCCCTTATTGATGTGTAAATGAGTTCTCTTTCCTTTATAAGGAAGTGAGTGACACTCATTTTATGTAAGGAACCATTTGGAGTGTTAGACTAGAGAGAGAAATTTGTACAAATCCATTTGTATATCCTTTCTAGATCTAATATGAGCTTACACATATTTATTTACTCCTTGTGTTCTTGCATTTACATGATAATTCACTAGATCTTTTTTAATTCCGCACATGCCATCATAATCAACACCACTACAATATAAAACTCTATTTTGATACCGAATAAATGTAAAACTATTCCCCCACCTCCCCTCCTACAGACACACATATCGTTAGCTAATATCAAATAATGACTACTTTTTATCAAAAATACAACTTATTATAATAATTTTCGAAAATCTTGATTTTCGAACTATGAATCCTTATACAAAGTAAGTTCTAAAATCACGGCTTCGCACTTTACTAGAAAATTTCAGACACGTTTCATCAATAATGATTTTTTGAAACGCATTATGTTTTTCGAACTCTTAAAAATTGTTTTTTTTTTCAAGATTCTTGGACTCGTAACAATTTTTTGAACCTAGTATGATTTTCAATACTTCAATTTCTAACATAAAGTTATTTCGAAACTTAAATATAGTAAATTTTAGAACACAATTATGATTTTTGAAGTACTTTTATTGTAAAAGGTAGTTCAGAATTCTTAAAAAATATAAAATCTTTTCGAATTATATAATAACAAGGTTCTAATAGCAATGCACATTCTCTATGGACGTATATATAACCCCTTTCATATTTCTCAACTAAAAGATTATCAAAAACGAGAAATCAAGATTTATTTTGTCACATTCTCCTAGGATGTACATATATTGATTTGAAATGCGTTTTGTATAATGGAACATGACTACGAGTTATAGAATTGGGTAATCATGTTATAAAAGCAGAGATATTATCTACAAGTAATATTGAAAACCGTAATTTTATTCCCAAAATGTCTTTTCACATTGTAAATAAGACAATTCCCACTGGCTATATGTTTACGATGACAATAAACAATAGTAAATGACAATCTCTATTGAATGTATGGTTGTTTTTTAGAAAACCAATGTTCACATATGAGTTGCTATATGTTGTATTGTCCAGAGTTAAAAGAAGAGATAAATTAATGTTGTATTCAAATAAGTATTTAGAAATTTGTGATTGTATTCGATTATCTAAAATATGTCAAAAGGTTTTTTTTATTAGTATACATGGAATTAGTTATTTATTCATCAATTCATTCACATTTAATCAAATGCATTGATATTTTACTTTTTTTAATTAACTCATGTAGTACACATGTCTCATAACTAGTGATTAAAATATGAATCAGATAAACATACTTTCATCTTAATCAAATGCACGTTCATCAAAACCTAGAGTAAATTACACGAAAGGTCCTTATTGTTTGGGGTAATTTGCGCGCTTGGTCCCTAACTTATTTTTTTTTAACTCGGAAGGTCCCTACTGTTTGTTTTTGTTACGCGCTTGGTCGCTACTATTTGTTTTTGTTACGCGCTTGGTCCCTATCTTATCTAAAAAGACTAGTATTTAAATAGGAAAAATGGAATGGCAGGTAAGGTAAAGTGAGGGGGTGGGGTTGGAGGGTGCGTTTATTTAAATAAATTAAAAAAATCAAGGGCAAAATAGTCTATTTTGGTAAGAAGGGGACCAAACGCGTAACAAAAACAAACATTAGGGACCTTCCGAGTTAAAAAATTAAGTTAGGGACCAAACGTGCAAATTATCCTAAACCGTAGGGACCATTCGTGTAATTTACTCCAAAACCTAAAATCATCCCATGAGCAAACACAGTTGAAGCATAAACATCATAGCATAAACATCAGTTGCCATCGATTCCTTGTTCTTCTCTGTTTTCTCCAACCACTTTAATCTTCTTTGTGATGCCACCATCATTTACCACCAGAACATTTAAATAACCAGATGATATGATGAACCTTTTCTGTCAACACCAACTCACCTATATTAGTTCTATTATAAGCCCTATAAATTACAACAAAATCAAAAAAATATAAGGGATTATGGCTTTATTTCGCTGTATGTCTGGGTTTTTTTAGGTGAATAGGGTGGTTGTGAGTCTTTCTTAGGAAGAGGAAGGGGTGATAGTGGTAAGTTTTATCTGGGAAGAGGGTATAGAAATGGTGTTAGTGGTTAATTTCAATAGGAAAATGGAGGAATCTTTGTCGGCAAAACATTTGAAGTTGCACGAACTTCATCATGGAAGAGGGGGGGGGGGGTGGATGAAGGATAAATGTGAGGGTCTTTTCGTCATTAAACATTATGTGTTAATGTGTTCCACCCTTTTGGATGGGACTAAAATATCGTAAGTTAGTCCTATTTGACTAAGCCAATATTATATATTGTTCTTGTCATGTCTGCGCCAAATGCCTCTCAAAATAGGTTTGATCTTTTATGTCTAGTTCAGTACCATCTACCAAATGCTACCTTAGTCACCAGAATTGTAATGTACAAGTTTTCATACCAAATACACCCCAAAATTTTCATTTCCAATTTAAAATTTATACATAATTTTGGTACACAGTGCCACTCTGGTATACAATAAGTTATTACAAGGATCATATTAAACTCAAGTCCAACATTGAGTCGGGCGTCACAATAATCTACCTGCAAAAGTAATCGTTATAGAAACGTTAGTGTTGTGTCTTAGTGAATAATAGTTGTAACACCGTCAAATTTCAAAAAAATGAAATTCATTTTAATTTAATAAAAATACTCCAAACACAATTTTCAAAAACATGTATCAATTGTTTTTACATAACATGAGTACAAATCAAAAACCCCAGAATCTCAAAACATCTCTACTGTAAGTGTGTACTGATCATGCCGGCGCCTTCCCGCGATCATCACTGGTACCTGAAACACATAACACACAAACGGTAAGCAATAATGCTTAGTGAGTTCCCCAAAATACCACGTTCAGCACATACGCCTTTCCAGACCATAACTCTATGGGATCTTCCGATCCAGGTGTCTCAGGGGATTTCCATCCCATGACTCTGTTGACCTTCCGGTCCATATTATCATACTCATATCATAACATATAACATATAAAACATACATCACATTTTCATCATACACATAAGACCTTCTGGTCGCACATAATCACCCCATCGGGTAAGCATAGTGAGAAGACTCACCTCAATGAAGTCGGATAAACTCTCGTGCTCAACATCGCGACCAAGCCTCCTCCTATTATTCAAATAACATTCCCGATCAATACTCTCCCATGATCTCATCTCTACAGACTGGGTAGAAGGCCATTCTACGCTTCCCTGAACTCTCCTGAATCAGTCTTGACCAGAACCCTAAAGTCAACGAAGGTCAACGATCAACTTTGACCCGACTCGCCGAGTGCACAAAGGTGAATCGGAGAGTCTAAGTAGGTCCTCTGAATCCTTTCAGACTCTCTTGGCTCGTCGAGTCTTTCTTCCACTCGACAAGTTACACTTGTCACGAATCAAGGGGCAACCCCGACTCGACTCGTTGAGTCCGCTCATGGACTCGGCGAGTTCGTTCCATGCTCACACTCAAATGACCTTCTAAGGTCAGATCTGTTCCTCTAATCCATAGATCTAATCTTCCCAAGCTCAATAATCACGCAAAGGTTCGAACTTGATGCACATGCAACGTCCAAATGACACTACTTGATGATTTAGCCCCAAATACTACATCCTAAGTCCATTTCTTCCATAACTCCTCATAAAGCAAGATGGAATAGGTTCTATGGACCACTATGGATTCAGATCTGATGTCTAAACATTATAAGGGACCATATTCCCGACGAATCAACCCACTAAAGGGTATAGAAAACCCTAGATCCATTGATTCTTTAACAAAATAGAAAAAGGATCGATATGCTACCTTAAGAATGATGTTCTTTGCTTGCAATCCACAAATAAGCAACCTCCCTGGCTTCCTCTAAGCTGGAATCAACTTCTTCTTGCAAAACAAACCCACAAAGGTCCAATAATGGCTTCTTCTCTCTCACAAACGCTCAAACACTATAAGGATTTCTCTCAATGGTCTGGTAGCCGTAAATGGTGGCTATAAGGGTCCTTAAATAGGCCCCAAACCCGAGAAATTAGGGTTTCATTAAACAGCATGGACTCGCCGAGTCCTCCATTAAATTAGGCCAACACATGCGCGATCCCACTCGGCGAGTCTAAGCGCCTACTCGCAGAGTCCCTCTTTAATATTCAATATAAATACTTAAAATGAGATACTTGGGAATCCGGATGTTACAATTCTCCCCCACTAGAATCAGACTTCGCCCTCGAAGTCTCGCTCTGCAAACAATTCTGGATACTGCTCCCGCATCTCTAACTCTGGCTCCCAAGTCAGCTCGGACCCCTTCCGATGTTGCCACTAGACCTGAAACAGGGACACCTCCTTGTTTCTTAGAAGCTTGATTCTCCTATCTCGGATTGCGATCAGCCTCTCAACATAGTTCAGGCTCGCATCCACCTGAATGTCCTCCAATGGAACCACTGCTGACTCATCGACAATACACTTCCTCAACTGAGACACGTGGAAGGTATCATGAATCTGACTCAGCTCGGCAGGTAGCTCCAAACGATACGCTACTCTTCCCACCCTAGCTGTCACCCTGAATGGACCGATATATCGAGGTCCCAACTTGCCTCTCTTCCTGAATCGAATCAGACCTTTCCAAGGTGATACCTTCAGGAGAACGAAATCACCAACCTGAAACTCGAGCTCTGAGCGACGCCTATCAGCGTAACTCTTCTGGCGACTTTGGGTCGTAAGCAACCTCTGCATGACCTGCTGAATCTGCTCAGTCGTCTGGAGTACTATCTCTGTACTACCCATCACCCGCTGTCCTACCTTTCCCCAACAAATAGGAGTCTGACACCTCCTTCCATACAACAGCTCGAAGGGAGGCATACCGATGCTCGAATGATGGCTGTTGTTATAGGAAAACTCAGCCAAAGGCAGATACGTGCCCTAACTTCCCCCGAAATCTAATACACATGCCCGAAGCATGTCCTCGAGTGTCTGGATAGTCGGCTCACTCTGACCGTCGGTCTGAGGGTGATAAGCAGTGCTGAAATGCAACCTCGTACCCAACTCCTCATGAAACTTCTTCTAGAACCTGGAAGTAAAACGTACATCTCGATCTGACACAATCGAAATCGGCATCCCATGTCGAGACACCACCTCCTTCACATATATTTCTGCCAACTTGTCTACGGAAGAACTCTCATTGATAGCAAGGAAGTGAGGAATTTTCGTCAATCGATCCACAATCACCCAAATTGCATCGACACCCCTTGGGGTTCTTGGCAGTTTGGTGGTGAAATCCATAGAAATATGTTCCTACTTCCACTGGGGAACCTCAAGTGGCTGCAACTTGCCATGCGGACGCTGGTGCTCGGCCTTAACCTGACGACAGGTCAAGTACCTCTCTACAACCCACGCAACATCTCTCTTCATACAAGGCCACCAATAGTCTCTCTTCAGATCCAAATAAATTTTTGTGGCCCCAGGATGGATCGAGAATCTTGACCTATGCACCTCCTCCATCAAAACACTGCGTTCCCCACCAATAAACGACACCCAGATCCGACCACGAAAAGTCATAAGCCCTTGGCTATCAGTCACAAACTCAGATACCTGCCCAATCACTCGCTCCTTCTTGCGGTTCTCTGGTCTCACAGCCTCTGCCTGAGCCTCACGAATGGTATCTAACACCAGAGTCTTCACGGTCATTCTCATACACATACCTCGTATCGGAACACTCTCTGCCCTCCGACTCAGGGTATCGGCTTCCACATTCGCCTTGCCCGGGTGGTACAGGATCTCACAATCATAATCCTTCACCACATCCAACCATCTCCTCTGCCGCATATTCAGGTTGGGCTGATCCATCAAATACATCAAACTCTTGTGGTCTGGATAAATTGTACACCAAACCCCGTACAAATAGTGGCGCCAGATCTTGAGGGCGAACACTACTGCTCCCAGCTCTAGGTCGTAAGTGGGATATCTAGCCTCATGAGGCTTCAGCTGCCTCGATGCATATGCTATCACATGCCCCCTCTGCATAAGCACTGCACCCAACCCTGATATCGATGCATCGCAGTATACCACAAAATCCTCAACTCCCTCTGGAAGGGATAACACAGGGGCTTCGCACAACTTCCGGTGAAGAGTCTCAAACGAGGTCTGCTGCTCTGGACCCCATGAAAAAGCAACACCCTTCTGGGTGAACCTAGGGAGTGGCACTGCAATCTTGGAGAAATCCTGAATGAATCTCCGATAATAACCGGCCAACCCCAGAAAACTCCTGATCTCTGTGGCAGACTTCGGCACTTCCCAACTTATCACCGCCTCAATCTTGGCCGGGTCGACCAATATCCCATTTTGATTAACAAGATGCCCCAAGAATTGGACCTCTTGTAACCAAAAATCACACTTGGAGAATTTGGCATAAAGCCTTTCCGACCTCAATACCCCGAGGATCTCCCTCAAATGCTCCTCATGCTGTTCTCGGGATCTAGAATACACTAGAATATCATCAATAAACACGATCACCGATCGATCCAACATCGGCCAACATACTCTGTTCATGAGATCCATGAACGCTGCTGGTGCATTGGTGAGCTCAAAAGGCATCACCACAAACTCATAATGCCCATATCGAGTCCTGAACACTGTCTTCTGGATATCCTCATCACGCACCCTCATCTGGTGATATCCAGACCTCAAGTCTATCTTGGTAAACCAAGATGCCCCCTGAAGCTGATCGAACAAATCATCAATCCTCGGCCACGGATAATGGTTATTGATCGTTAACTTATTTAACTCCCGATAATCAATGCACATCCGGTGTGAACTATCCTTTTTCTTGACAAAAAGGATCGGCGCTCCCCACGGCGAGCTACTCGGCCGAATAAACCCCTTCCCCAACAGCTCCTGAAGCTGCGATGATAACTCCTGCATCTCTGGAGGCGCAAGGCGATAGGGCTCCTTGGCGATAGGTGCTGCCCCCAGAACCAAATCGATATGGAACTCTACCTGCCTCTCGGGAGGCACACCCAACAACTCCTCGGGGAAAACGTCCGTGAACTCGCACACTATTGGAACCTCGCCAACTGATCTCGGTCTCTCCGAACCAATCCTCGTATCCATCATATAAGCTACGAACCCCTTGCAGCCCTGCTGCAAACTCTGCCTTGCTCTGGCAGCTGAACAGAACACTGACCCACTTCGAGTTCCCTCGCCATAGACTGTCAGCACTCCCCCAGTAGGATCTTGAATCGTAACCAATTCCTGCTCGTAGTCTATCACAGCGCCAAATCGGCTCAACCAATCCATGCCCATGATGACACATACGCCGAAAATCTCTAGCACACACCCTCAAATCACGTATGTGGCATACACTGCTCGCTCGTTAGCTATAGAAACTCGTAGAGGTCGACTCATCGCCTCTCGCTGGATACTGATGTGTCTACTGAATGCTAATGAAACAAATGACCGACTTGCACCCGAGTCAAACAATACCAAAGCAGGTACAAAGTTCACAAGGAAAATACCTACGCATATCATAATATAAACAAAAGATCTCATCATAAACAAATAATAACAGAATACATACCAGCCACGACGTTGGGTGCTGCGCGGACCTCCTCCGCTGTCAACTGGAAGGCTCTCCCGCGAGCCTTTGGTGCCTTGGCCTTCACTGGCCGAACCTCAGTAGCGCGCACGGCGGCAGGGGCAGATCCTTGTTGTGCTCCCTGTGCTGTCCCCCGCAGCTGCGGACACTCGGCCTTCCGATGGCCCGTCTGGTTGCAATGAAAGCAAACCATGAATCCCTTAGGGCAGTCCTTGGGTATATGCCCCTCCTTGCCACATTTGTAGCAAGAACCAGATCGAAAAACTCCATCGTGTCCTTTGCCGCACTTTCCGCAAGTGCGGCCCTTCTGGCATCCAGCTCTCGAATCGGCGGGCTTTGCCCGCTTAGCTGCTGGCTGAGACTGTGCCGACCGCCTATTCAACCCCTGAGACTCGGCCTCCTCCATAGCCTGGATCTCCAACTCAATCTCCCTCTTCCCGGCATTTTCCTGAAGCTCAGCAAATGTCCGTTATGTCGAGTTCGATGTGAACTCCTGAATGTCCCTCCTCAGAATGCTCAAGTACCAGCTCATGCGCGGCTGCTCAGACGACACGTGCTCAGGGCAGAACATCGCCCTCTCATGAAACTTCCTGGTGATCACAGTAACTGACTCAGTACCCTGCTTGAGGGTCAAGAACACATGGGCCAACCGTTCCCTTTCCACCGAGGGAACGTACTCGTCTCTGAACATAGTGGTGAACCTCTCCCAGGTCACCGCTGAGATCTCCGCAGAAGTAAGATGCGCCGTCACAAATTTCCACCAATCCTTCGCTCCCAAGCGAAGCTGGTTCAATGCAAACCGAACCCTCAGATGCTCTGGATACAAACAAGTGTAGAAGCATCCCTCAATATCAGATATCCATCTCATCGCTGCAATCGGATCCTGCGTCCCATCAAACTCTGGTGGCTTCGTGTTGCTCAACTCCTAATACAGCAACGAGTCACCCCCTGTGGCTTGGCAGCAACGACGACTGCGGTGGCCTCGGCAACAGCAGCGTCAGTAAGAGCGGCGTACCGCTCATCAAAAGTCTCAATCAGTGTGGTCTTGATAGACCCGAACATCTCTGGTATCTCAGCTCAGATGGCCACAACCACCTCATCATGAATCATCTGGCGGAGCTCCTCATCGCTCACACCCTCCTCGCTAGTCCCCGGTCTGTGGCGTGTCCCAACCATGATGCCTATGAAATACAACATAAAAATAAGAGAATCGCTCGAGTATACTTGCACTCGATAACTCAACCCTACTTGCTCCCTAGTACCCTAAGGATTCTTACTTGGAATGCACACTGATCCAGTGTCTTCGGTAGCACGGGCCCAATACTACCACCCACACCGCATCAACATTCACCCCAAGTCCTCCTCCTAGGATCCCAGCTCACAAATACTCTATGTCTCGCTAGCATAGGCTACCCTTCGGTAAGCCTCTCATAAGCTCCTCACTGCTACCTACTCGCTCTCAAGCACCTCTTAGCAACAGAAATCTCCTAGGATAAAGCATCATAAATCAGGCCACTCTAGTCCTAACATGAATACCTAGCCTACTCTAGCATGCATAACATATCATATCATATCTCATAACACATAATGTAAGGGTATTTTGGGAAATCACCGTTCGGGCACTGGCTGATCATACACACTGCTTCTTTCTGCTTTCCTCAAATTCTTTTACATTTTGGAAAATTGTTTCTTTTATGAAAATGTTTCTCAAATCCTCAGTTTGAGTTCAAATACACCCGAAGGTGAATCCGAATCCCTCAAACCAAGGCTTTGATACCAACTTGTAACACCGTGAAATTTCAAAACAAATTTTCATTTTAATTTAATAAAAATACTCTAAACATAGTTTTCAAAAACATGCATCAATTGTTTTTACATAACATGAGTACAAATCAAAAACCCCAGAATCTCAAAACATCTCCACCGTAAGTGTGTACTGATCATGTCGGCACCTTCCCACGATTATCACTGGTACCTGAAACACATAACACACAAACGGTAAGCAATAATGCTTAGTGAGTTCCCCAAAATACCACGTTCAGCACATATGCCTTTCCAGGCCATAACTCTATGGGATCTTCCGATCCAGGTTTCTCAGGGGATTTCCATCCCATGACTCTGTTGACCTTCCGGTCCATATTATCATACTCACATCATAACATATAAAATATACAGCATACATCACATTTTCATCATACACATAAGACCTTCCGGTCGCACATAATCACCCCATCGGGTAAGGCATAGTGAGAAGAGTCACCTCAATGAAGTCGGATAAACTCTCGTGCTCAACGTCCTGACCTAGCCTCCTCCTATTATTCAAATAACATTCCCAATCAATACTCTCCCATGATCTCATCTCTACAGACTCGGTAGAAGGCCATTCTACCCTTCCCTGAACTCTCCTGAATCAGTCTTGACCAGAACCCTAAAGTCAACGAAAGTCAACGGTCAACTTTGACCCGACTCGCCGAGTGCACAAAGGTGACTCGGCGAGTCCAAGCAGGTCCTCTAAATCCTTTCAGACTCTCTTGGCTCGTCGAGTCTTTCTTCCACTCGACAAGTTACACTTGTCACGAATCGAGGGGCAACCCCGACTCGACTCGTCGAGTCTGCTCATGGACTCGGAAAGTTCGTTCCATGCTCACACTCAAATGACCTTCTGAGGTCAGATCTGTTCCTCTAATCCATACATCTAATCTTCCCAAGCTCAATAATCGCACAAAGGTTCGAACTTGATGCACATGCAACGTCCAAATGACACTACTTGATGATTTAGCCCCAAATAGAACATCCTAAGTCCATTTCTTCCATTACTCCTTATAAAGCATGATGGAATAGGTTCTCTGGACCACTATGGGTCCAGATCTGATGTCTAAACATGATAACGGGCCATATTCCCAACAAATCAACCCAATAAAGGGTATAGAAAACCCTAGATCCATGGATTCTTTAACAAAATAGAAAAAGGATCGATATGCTACCTCAAGAATGACGTCCTTTGCTTGCAATCCACAAATAAGCAACCTCCTTGGACTCCTCTAAGCTGGAATCAACTTCTTCTTGCGAAACAAACCCACAAAGGTCCAATAATGGCTTCTTCTCTCTCACAAACGCTCAAACACTATAAGGGTTTCTCTCAATGGTCTGGTAGCCGCAAATGGTGGCTATAAGGGTCCTTAAATAGGCCCCAAACCCAAGAAATTAGGGTTTCATTAAACAACATGGACTCGCCGAGTCCTCCATTATATCGGACCAACACATGCGCGATCCCACTCGGCGAGTCTGAGCGCCTACGTGCCGAGTCCCTCTTTAATATTCAATTTAAATACTTAAAATGAGATACTTGGGAATCTGGATGTTACAATAGCTATAATAATATAATCATAAAAATCACATATATCGCAATCAAGTACTCATCACTAATATATAACAGATAAATTACGACAACTAATGGTATACTCATACTCTCTAATCAACTCTAATGGTATTCAGTTTATCAGTAATAATTGTTACTCTATAATGATCTCTTTCTCCCTCTCAGTGTGATTTGGCTCTCTATAATAACCTCTCACTCTCTCTCACTCACTCACTCACTCACTCACTCACTCTCTCTCTCTCTCTCTCTCTCTCTCTCTCTCTCTCTCCCTCCCTCCCTCTTCTTTCTCTTCTTATCATAATCAGTCTCTCACTCGAGATTAAACTCTGAATTTTGATCTGCCTCAATCATGATCAATCTGTGACATGGTTAGGTGCATTTTGTGCACCTTTTTGCACAACTTTTAGCCTTTTTTTATGCATGTCCTTAGCATAATTTCGTTGTTTTTATTGCATTTTAGCATATTTAGGTTAATTTCTTGAATAACCTTATTTGCACTCCTTCATGTCGTTTTCAGGTGAACCGGAGGTTGGAGCGTGAGGTGCTAGGGAGCGTTGGTGAAGATTGCGGGACGATTGGGTGAGAATCGGAAAAATTAGAAAAATCAAGTTTGGACGAGCATCCAGAGGGCAACACGGGGCGTGATGGGTTTGCCTTAGAATCCAACACAAGGCGTGTTTGACTATCAAGCATTTTTTTGACTTCGATGAACACGACCCGTGTTCATTCAGCCTATATGGACACGGGGCGTGTTGGGCTAGCTGGGGATTTTTTGAGCATCGTACTTCAAATTTGGAATCGAGAATTGAAGGGTTGGTTTACACTCAACACGACTCGTGTTGATTTGCTCTATTTCGACATGGAGCGTGTTCAACTTAAAAACTGTCTTTTTGGCAGTTTTTCCTCTTTTCTTATTACGGGAATTAGGCCATTTCGGGGGTAAGCAGAGCGGAGAAAAATCATTTTTGGGGAGAAGTAATTGAAGGTTTTAGCAAGGATTGTCCGTTAAACATTTGGAAACATTTTGATTTCATATTTGTAAGCATTTTAGTTCTTGATTTCATCTTCTAGATTTCTAGTTTTGTTCTAGTCATGTGTGGCTAGAACCCTAAATTCTCCAACTCATGTTTTGACTTTCTAGTTGTGAATCTAATCATATGACTTGATGTTTGTTCTTAATTTCTATCTAATGAATTTGATTTTGCTTCAATCGAATGTTTGATTCTATTTGTGATTCTTATTGGCCATTTGAAGTAGGGTTAGTTCATTCTAGTTATCTACTTTACAAAATCCGTAATTGTTTTGTGAAATTGAACAAGTAACAAGCATTAAATTGATCTCTATTGAATGAATTTAGTGTAAATCTTATTCATACACTTTTACACCCCCGAGCTTATGAGGAGTATTGGGTGTTGTTGGGAACATTCACATAAAGCTTCATGCAATCTTCCATTCTAACTCTAAGAGCTTATTTAGATTAGGTTAGGATTAATCAAAGAGCTTGTTTTGGTTAAATATTGTGGTGAATGGAAAGTGTTAGAGCTTGTTAACACTTTCAAGTACCAACTTAGATAGAATGAAATAAAAGTCTTGTCATCTTGGATTCACATTGTTGAACTGTCATACATGAAGTTGGAGTCTTCATAACATCTGAATTTAATTTACTCATTCAGCCAATTACTTGTGAATTTACTTTATTTGTCTAATCATTGCAATCAAACCCCCCTTTTTCTTTCATCTTTTGTGAACAAGTACCATACGCAAAAAGGGTATATACTGATTGTCCCGTGTCTTTATGGATCGACCCTACTTGCCTTATACTACTTTTTAGTGCAATAGGGTAGTGTTACTTTGGAGTATATCATACCCCTATTATTTGTTGGGTTTGACAGTCTTAACAAATTGGCGCCGTTTCCGGGGACACGGTGTTACTAATTGTTTATGCCTAGATCTTTTCGTACAGGTACGCCATTTCCAATTGATTCAGAGATAGAGAAGACTACAAAGAAGTTAAGGAAGGAAGCCAAGCTTCGTAAGAGGCAACCGGTTTCCGGTACTTCTTCATCATCCAATCCCCCGATCATCAACATTTGGGAGGACATACCCCTCTCAAGGGTATCCGCATCAGAAACAGAAAGCCCATCACTCTCATCACAACTAGCCTCACCCATAAACACCACTCCACCCTCTTCACCTATTCATAATATCCTAAACAGTTCACCTACAGAAACATCACCCAATTCTCAAGCCATGGCAGATAACCCTGGAGGGAATCAAGGTCCTCCAAACCCACCACCCGAACAAACTCTCCATCAATGGTCAAGACAAGAGGTGACTCAACAACCTCTTTGTATCACATACCCAGTTGCCACCAATTTGGAACTTAAATCCGAGCTCATTCACTTACTCCCAACATTTAGGGGCCTAGACAATGAAGATCCTCACAAGTTTCTTACAGAGTTTCATGTAGTATGTGTGGGTATGAAACCACAAAATGTCACGGAGGATCAGATCCAGCTTAGAGCGTTCCCCTTCGTATTGCAAGACGGCGCCAAAGACTGGCTCTATGACCTCCCACCGAGGACGGTACGTGACTACTTGGGTAGACCTTGCGAGGTTATTATTGGACAAGTATTTTACCGAAATGAAAGCTTCAGCCCTACGGAGGAAAATTATCGGAATCAAGCAACACAAAAGAGAAGCTTTCCACACATACTGGGAAAGATTTAAGAAACTTTGTGCCCGTTGTCCAAAGCATGGGATCACCGAGTATCAGCTCCTACAGTATTTCATTGAAGGTATGGACCCCATGGAAAGAAGGCTTCTCAATGCTTCTAGTGGCGGATCTTTGCCCGATAAGACCCCAACTGAGATCCGAAATCTAATCAAGAACATGGCTAAAGATTCCAAAGATTCAAGCCATGACGAAGAATGGTATACGGATGCACCCCGGGGTGTAAAAGAAGTTCAAACTCCTCAGATTGAAGCTCAATTGTCTGAGCTCACAAAAGTAGTCACGATGTTGGCCAAGGACAAAGGTGTGCAGCCCACACCCCGCCCATGCGGTATTTGCACCCAAGTGGGGCATCCAACCGATATGTGCCCACAACTCCAAGAGGAAGATTATGAAGAAGCGAAAATCATGAGAGGCTATTCTGGGGCAAATCAAAGAGGTTATGAGCAACCAAGAGTTGATCGGCGATGGAACAATAATCAAGGGTGGGGAGGCAATCAACAAGGGAATTATCAGCAAAACCAATCGCATCAATATCAACCAAGACCACCATTTCCTCAAAATCAACAACAACCACCCTTCTAACCTCAAAATTACCAACCAAGGCACCCACAACAACCCCCTCCACAAGTAAGTTCTTCAAGTATGTCCTTAGAGGACATAGTGAAAAGCCTTGCCACAAGCACTCAAATCTTTCAACAAGAAACCAAGGCAAGCATAAAAAGCTTGGAGCAATAAGTATCACAACTTGCTCAATCCGTGAGTAAGATGGAGTCACAAGGCAAGCTACCCTCTCAAACGGAGAAGAACCCAAAACACAATGCGTGTGCAATTACTCTAAGAGGTGGGAAAAGCTATGAAAGTACAAGGATGTCGGATGAAGAAGAAGAAGATAAAGAGATTGAGGTGGAAGAAGCTATCAATGAAGAGGAAAAGAATAGTACTCCAAAGTCCAGGAAGCTAATAGAATCTGAAGTGAAAGTCACACCAGCTCCATTTCCTTCAAGGCTGGCAAGCACCAAAAGAGAAAGGGAAGATGACGAAATCGTGGCCGTGTTTCGAAAGGTTGAAATAAATATCCCTCTTTTAGATGCCATTACACAGATTCCTATATATGCTAAGTTCCTTAAGGAACTTTGCATATCTAAGAAAAAGCTTAAAGGAAATAAAACTATGAAGGTTGGTGAAAATGTCTCAGCCATGTTACAAAAGCGGCTACCAAAAAAATGCAAGGACCCGGGTGTTTTCACGGTTCCTTGCAAAGTGGGTAACCTTTTTGTACCATGTACCATGCTTGATCTTTGAGCATCAATTAATGTCTTACCCTATTCAAGTTATAAGACAATGGGAATTGGACCTTTATCAAAAACCGGAGTTATCATTCAACTTGCTGACCGGTCTTTGGTACACCCGAAAGGTGTATTGGAGGACGTGTTAGTGCAAGTTAATGAGCTTGTTTTTCTCGTTGACTTTTACGTTTTAGACATGGGTGATGAAAACACCCCACAATCGAGCTCCATCCTTTTGGGGAGACCTTTTATGAGTACCGCAAAAACAAAAATAGATGTAGCTAATGGTACTTTGTCAATGGAGTTTGATATTGAGGTGATTAACTTTAATATCTTTGAAGCCATGCATTATCCTAGCGATATTCATTCTTTAAACTTCATAGATGTTATTGATTCATGTACTAATGATTGCTTTGAGATGTCAAGCCAAGATGTGCTAACCACCATCTTGAGCAAACACTTTGATGAGACATGGATTAAGGATTTGGCTGACAAGTACACATTGGAGGATGAATTGATTAAAGTAATCGATTCCTTGGAGAAAGCACAACCCATGAGAGTCGAACCACCCCGCATGAAGCTAAAAAGTTCCAATCTGAAACTTCTCCCATCCATAGTACAACCACCAACTCTTGAGTTGAAGGCTCTTCCCGACCATCTCAAGTATGCCTATCTTGGAGAGGAAGAGGCATTACCGGTGATAATTTCGACCAAGCTGGCATGAAAAGAAGAAAAAGAGTTGGTTGGAATTTTGAAGAAATACAAGGAGGCTATTGGTTGGACCATTGCGGATATAAAAGGGTTGAGCCCATCATTATGCATGCACAAAATACTGATGGAAGAGGACTTCAAGCCAACCCGTGAAGCCCAAAGGAGGTTGAAACCACCTATGATGGAGGTGGTTAAAAAAGAGATCATGAAGCTCTTGGATGTAGGTGTAATCTACCCCATTTCTGATAGTAAGTGGGTAAGTCCCATACAAGTTGTCCCGAAAAAAGCCGGAGTCACCGTTGTCAAAAACTCCGAGGGGCAATTGGTACCCACCCGTGTGTAAAATGGGTGGAGACTTTGTATCGATTATAGGAAGTTGAATGCTTCCACCCGCAAAGACCACTTCCCTTTGCCATTCATCGATCAGATGTTAGAACGATTGGCCGGGAAATCCCACTATTGCTGCCTTGATGGTTTCTCTGGTTTTCATCAAATTCGGGTTGCCCCGGAAGACCAAGAGAAAACCACATTCACATGTCCCTTTTGTCACCTTTGCATATAGAAGCATGCCCTTCGGCTTGTGCAATGCACCCGCGACTTTCCAAAGATGTATGGTGAGCATATTTTCAGAATATGTCAAAAATATCATAGAGGTTTTCATGGACGATTTTACTGTTTATGGAAATTCTTTTAATGAATGTTTGCAAAATCTCACCAAAATCTTACAAAGGTGCATTGACACGAACTTAGTCCTTAAGTATGAAAAATGCCATTTTATGGTTGACAGGGGCTTGATACTTGCACATGTGGTGTCCTAAAAAGGTTTAGAAGTTGACAAGGCCAAAACAAATGTTATTAAGAGCTTACCATACCAGAAAAATGTTTGGGAAGTACGTTTTTTTCTTTGCCATGCAGGTTTTTATCGGCGGTTTATAAAGGATTTTTCCAAGATCACGGTGCCAATGTGTCAACTTCTACAAAAGGAGGCCGATTTTGAGTTTGGTGATGAATGTAAGAAGGCATTTGATCTTTTGAAAGACTTGTTGACATCCGCCCCCATTATTCAACCGCCAAACTGGGATCTTCCATTTGAGATCATGTGCGATGCTAGTAATACCGCAGTTGGTGTAGTTTTGGGACAAAAGGTTGACCGAGCACATCATGTCATCTACTATGCATCAAAGACCCTTGATAGTGCACAAGACAACTACACCACAACGGAGAAAGAGTTTCTTGCTATTGTCTTTGCTCTAGAGAAGTTCTGACAATACCTCCTTGGAACTAAAGTGATCATATATTCGGACCATGCAGCCATAAAGCACTTACTTACAAAGAAAGATTCGAAGCCGAGGTTAATACGGTGGACGTTGCTTTTGCAAGAGTTCGATATTGAGATCAAAGACAAGAGTGGAAAGGAAAATCTGGTTGCGGATCATCTAAGTCACATTGTATCGCCCGAAGATGGTATACCAATCTATGAAACATTTCCAGATGAGCATCTATTTGTAGCCAAAGAAGCACCATGGTATGCAGATATCGTCAATTACTTGGTCACAAGTCAATTACCCCAGATTTATCCCGTTGGAAAAGAGACAAAATCAAGAAGGAAGCCAAACGATACATATGGGACGAGCCTTACCTTTGGAAGTATTGTGCAGACCAAGTAATTCACAGGTGTGTTGAGAAAAGAGAGGTACAATCTATCCTTAATTTTTCCCATTCTTATGCTTGTGGTGGTCACTTTGGACCCCAAAGGACAGCTAGGAAAGTTTTAGATAGCGGATTCTTTTGGCCTTCTATTTTCCATGATTCCTATGTGCTTTGTGCACATTGTGAAAAGTGCAAAAAATCCGGATCTTTAAGCTCTAGGAATCAAATGCCCCTTACCCTTATTCTAGTATGTGAGGTTTATAATGTATGGGGTATTGACTTTATGGGACCATTTCCGCCCTCTTTTGGGTGTTCTTATATTTTGGTAGCGGTGGACTATGTGTCCAAATGGGTGGAGGCTAAGGCCACCCGTACTAATGATTCCAAAGTTGTGGTCGATTTCCTTAAGGTACAGATTTTCTCACGGTTTGGCACACTAAAGGCGCTCATAAGTGACCGCGGGACCCATTTCTGCAATCGGATGCTAGAAGCTGTTTTGAAGAGATATGGAGTGACACACAAAGTCTCAACAGCTTATCATCCCTAAACCAATGGAAAAGCAGAAGTCTCAAACAGGCAAATCAAAAGCATCTTGGAGAAAACGGTCAACCCAAACCGCAAAGATTGGAGCTTAAGGCTAAATGATGCCTTATGGGCATACCATACCGCCTTTAAAACTCCCATTGGTATGTCCCCATATAGGCTTGTGTTTGGAAAAGCATGCCATCTTCTAGTTGAGCTTGAGCATAAAGCTTTTTGGGCGGTAAAGAAATTCAACATGAGTGAAGATGAGGTGGGAAATAAAAGGAAACTTGATATCCAAGAACTAGAGGAGATTCGAAATGATGCATACGAAAGCAACATGATCTATAAGGAGAAAACAAAAGCATACCATGACAGGGTGATCTCCCGAAAGAATTTTATACAAGGACAAAAGGCGTTGCTTTACCACTCAAGATTCAAGCTAATTTCAGGAAAGTTGAGATCGATATGGGTTGGTCCTTTCGTGGTCACAAGGGTGTTTGACCATGGTGCGGTGGAAATCACGAGCAAGCAAACGGGTAAAACATTCAAAGTCAATGGTCACAGGTTGAAGCCGTTTTATGAAGGATTTGAGGTGAAGAATGAAGAGGTTGACGAGTTGGAGAACCCCACATACCAAGACTGAAGCACACTTGGGGGAAAAGTCAAGCCAACGACCTAAAACAAGGGCGGCTAACCGGGAGGCAACCCGGGGATATTTCTGTCTTTTATTTAAAAACAATTTCCATTTCTTTGAGTTTTTGGTTTTCAATGTTCCAAATGCATTTAAACATGATTTAAAATCACCAAACGGACCTAGGAATGCAAAAGTATTTCATTTCAAAGAGAGGGAAATTTTCAAGTTCAAAAAGTGGGGATTAGCATCCAGGGACCAACACGGGTCGTGTCCCGCTTAGCCTTAATGGAACACGGGCCGTGTTCATGTAAAAAAGGATCCAAATTCTTCCAGAGACCAACACGGGTCATGTTGGTTTTGGCCTATAATGGAAACGGGTCGTGTCTATGCAAAAAGTACCCCAAATTCTTCCAGATCACAACACGGGTTGTGTTTAGTTTTGGCTTAGACCCAACGCAGGTCGTGTTTGTCCTTAACTCAGCATAAAACCCCCCCAACACGGGGCGTGTCTATTAAGCCTACGGCGACACGAGTCGTGTCCGCGCAACAGTTCTGGTCCTTTTTAAAGAAAAAAATCGGGACTTGACCTCATTTATGCCCACTTTCACTTCCTAACAGCCCCTCTCTCCCAACAAAAACCTTAGGTCCGATTTTCATCAAAACCTTTCAATTTCTTCAAGATTTTGGCTTTCATCTACAAAAAGGTTTGATTTTCATCATCTACACTTCATCTTCTCCATCTTAAACACCATTTTCTTGCATTTTAATGGTGGATTTGGGGGTTTTTGACAAACTCTAGATCCAAAAATCTCATGTGATTTTGGTGTTCTAGTGTCTTAATCTTAAATGGGCAAGCTTGGGGAGGTTAAGGAAGATCTTTTCCATCAAGAACAACACAATCCGACACACGATTCGGTAAATTCCTCCCAACTCTTAACTTTTGGATTTTGTGTTCTTGAGTCAAATTACTTGAAATTTTGGTCTATTTGGACTTGATTCTTAGTAGGAAATCTTTGAAAACCAAATTTCCCGTGAAATTTTGGTGGCCAAATTCGAAGTTGACTGGACCCGTCAACAGTTGACTTTTTGACATATTGACCTATTGACTTTTAATTTATCCCAAAACTTGACTATGGAAGTTGCATCGTCCAAAAGACCAAGACACACCAAATCATCCGCCCGCCTTCGAAGGCCTAGATCCCCATCACCTCCACCTAGGTCCCCAACACCTCCAGTCGACCCGTCTCGTTATGGTGTCTTATGTCTTGGCCCAATTCAACAGGGCAAACATGAGTCATTCCTTAAACGGGGTCATGCCATCCAAGAATTCGCGCATGTTCCATCCCTAAAAGAGTTGCATGCTTACAATCAAGTCAAAACCCTGTTTCGCAACGTAGGGTGGCATGGCTTGTTGAGGGTTCATGAATTGAGCTATAAAGTCCCAACAACTGAATTTCTATCCTCAGTTTATTTGGACCATGGGATCCTCTCCTTCCGTCTAATGAATCAAGACTATGAGATCTCTTTGGATCAAATCAATGCCATTGTGGGGGCCCCAACGGAAAAGATATTTGGCCCCACTGACCCAATTCAAGGATACTTTGACTTGACATGGTGGACCCAATTCACCCAATTACACCCATATGTCTCTAGCGCTGCTAAAGCCTCATCACTTATCCATCCTGTGATGAAGGTAGCCCATAGAATCATTGCTTCGCTCGTCGGCCCTAGAGAGGAGCGAAGCACCATCAGTGCGCTAGAACTCAAAATCCTCTATGCAATGACCCATCCCGAGAATAACCTCATTCCTCATTATGGTCGGTTTCTGTGCCACAAGCTCATCCGCCTGAGCACATCCCGATCTGGAAAGATTGTTTTTGGGGGTATTGTCAGCATGCTCGCCAAGAGCGCCCAAATCCGAGCCTCATACCCCGGTCCCCATCAGCCACTTCCAGGTGAGCCTTATCTCACCACTACTATCCTTTAGTCCATGCGAATCTTCCGTTCGGCAGGCGATGGCACACACCATTGGACCGTGGGTCAAAATCATGATCCAAAGCTCCTCATCACACCAGAAAATAAAGGCATTCTTGATTTCCAAAACCCCATTCACATGACCGATTGGCAAATCATTCCATACATCTTCCCCCACTCGTACTCCACCGAGGTAGATGAGCAAAGTGAAGAAAACGAGGAAGATGGTGATCATGATGATGAAGAGGAGGAGGAGCCCCACCATGCTCCTCCCACTGGTGGTGCCAGCTCATCCCATTTTGCTGCACCCCCATCTTATCATCAACAGTATATGGATGAATTCCAGTCAATCCATGCCCGCCTCGACACCTACCAGCAAGATATTGCAAGCCTGACCCAGAATTTTTCCACCTTCACCACCCAGTACGCTCGGGATCAAGAGCGTCAACGCAAACATGAGGAGGACTTCTGGGCTTGGACCCAAAACCCCAGCTACTATCCTCCTCCTCCACCTCCGTTTTAGGTTGTTCCACCCTCTCCAAGCATCGGGGATGATGCTTATCTTTAAGCTTGGGGAGGGGTAGACTTGTATATTAGGTTCATTCATACTCATGCATGCATTTTCTTATTTTCAAAATTTTTATTTCATTTTCCAAAATTTTTATTTTATTTTCTCTTATTTTCCCTTTTCTATTTTATTTTCTTATTTTCATTTTCCTTGCATTCTTTATTTTTTCTTTCAAAAAAAAAGTGTACGAGATGATGACACTCTTTACATACAATTGCTCAATGAAGTGGGAAATCGAGAAATCAAATGAAAGAATTCTGAGGCTACCGGATAGTTACCGGAAGCGTAGAATCAGCTGTCATAACTAGGGGACCCAAACACCGTAATTCGAGACCCTAGCCTTAGATAATAAAAAGAATTTATATTGAAACGTTTTTTTGGGCGGTAATAACAACTTTAGGATGATTTGCTTCTAAATGTTTAAAAAGAATGTTTATCGGCAACTCTGAACCCACAGAACACGGACCTATTTGTTGACACGCGTTACCCCCGCGGTAATAGAGAGCTTAAGTATCAGATCCACACAGTCAAGAAAGAAGGAAGGGTACAACTGTCATATCTAGTACCCAAATCAGAATTTCAAATGCAAAAACGAAGAAATCCAAAGAAATTCCAAAAATGAAGATTGAAGAATCCAAATTCAAATTGAAGTACAAATCAAAGTTCAATCAAATCAAAAGCCAATTCAAGTCAAATCTGGCGAATGAATAACTGTGTGATATGATACTAAGTGAAAGCATAGGAGCTAGGCCCCTTCGGGTGGGCTCACTGTTTTAGCAAAAGCTGATTCGCCGTGACGGGTTCTTAATGATGCGTCGATTCTGATTCTTGGCCATCTAGTCTTAAGGACACGAAATCCGGACTATGTTATTTTCGCCCATAAAGCTTAGTAAGGTATAAAGAGTAAATAAAACTTTGGTTGGATTATTGGGTTACACCGTTTCGGGTCTTCCTCACATTGAGAGTCTGTGATATGTGGAAGGAAACATGATGGTTGCCAAGGTATCAATGATCAGAGCCTTATTGATGTAAAGTCTGATCGTACCTTTATTTACTTACAAAAGTACATATTTTGTGTTTGTTCTTAATCTTCTTTTCTTTTGCTTCATTTTGTGTCTCAAGTGCATTTTGTACATATCTTAAAATTTTATGGCATTACATCGCATGCATTCATTCTTAACCTTTAGGATCCTTCATCCCCTTTTCGTTCTAAGTTCCTTTTTATCATCTAGAAATTGTCTTGTTTTGTCTATTTCTTGTTCTTTCTTGAGGACAAGAAAGGTCTAAGCTTGGGGAGATCTATTAGGTGCATTTTCTGCACCTTTTTGCACAACTTTTAGCCTTTTTTATGCATGTCCTTAGCATATTTTCGTTGTTTTTATTGCATTTTAGCATATTTAGGTTAATTTCTTGAACAACCTTATTTGCACTCCTTCATGTCCTTTTCAGGTGAACCGGAGGTTGGAGTGTGCTTTTGGAGGTGCTAGGGAGCGTTGGTGAAGATTGTTGGACGATTGGGCGAGAATCAGAAGAATTAGAAAAATCAAGTTTGGACGAGCATCCAGAGGGCAACACGGGGCATGTTGGGTTTGCCTTAGAATCCAACACGGGGCGTGTTTGACTATCAAGTATTTTTTTGACTTTGATGAACACGACCCGTGTTCATTCAGCCTATATGGACACGGGGCGTGTTGGGCTAGCTGGGCATTTTTTGAGCATCGTACTTCAAATTTGGAATCGAGAATTGAAGGGTTGGTTTACACTCAACACGACCCGTGTTGATTTGCTCTATTTCGACACGAGGCGTGTTCAACTTAAAAACTGTCTTTTTGGCAGTTTTTACTCTTTTCTTATTATGGGAATTAGGCCATTTCGAGGGTAAGTAGAGCGGAGAAAAAGCATTTTTGGGGAGAAGGAATTGAAGGTTTTAGCAAGGATTGTCCGTTAAACATTCTGATTTCATATTTGTAAGCATTTTAGTTCTTGATTTC
This sequence comes from Lactuca sativa, assembly GCF_002870075.4. NCBI lineage: Eukaryota > Viridiplantae > Streptophyta > Magnoliopsida > Asterales > Asteraceae > Lactuca > Lactuca sativa. The sequence goes on from NC_056627.2 coordinate 268,719,207, forward strand.
AGGCTTGGAGCCTATTGAGCACATAGGGTTCACAAACCTCAATAATATAATTAAAATCTTTTAAATATATATTTCACACCAAATATTTAACTCGATTTCCGATTCCTGTTATTTTTCTCTCCCTGATCCTAAAATGCTAGTATGAATAGAACTATCCTAAAGGATTAATATAAGCAAAAAGTAAACAATATCATTTTAGGGGTTCCGTAAAAATATATGTCAATAAGGTAACCTTAGGGGGGGGGAATAAATTACATCAAATAAACACATAGTTCATTAACACATATAGACTGCAAGTCTGCCAATGTTCCATTAGATTGTCTAGAATAGTCCATTGTCATCATTTATACTCTGCTAGATAACTTATTCCTTAGTACAATAGTACTATAAAAGTCACAGACTTACATCTTTATTTTACTCTTCACAACCCTTTTCTACCCAACAATAATTGGAATATGATAAAATAAATAAATTGGTACTTTTACTAAAACATGATTTAAACCAAGTAAAATCATATATAACACAAGTATCATAAATACAAAAATAAGCACATATAACATTTTTAGCAATTAAATACTTTGTATCTATGTGTAAGATGAAAGTAACTATACATTCACTTGTTAAAGGTGGATGATTTGCGGAAAAGTTATATCTTTGACAAATACCTTTTGTTTTCCCTTTTGAATGACCTATAAATAAATATTATTAAACCTTAGTTATCGTTTTATATTTCCCGTAATTATAATTATAGTTTCTCAGATTTTATCAATAATCCTAAACGAAGCACTAAGTTATAACTGATAAGAAACAACCAGGTAAGATTGTATTGGAGGTAGGATCCGTTTAGCATATAAAGATATATCGTTTGGAAAATCCTCTTGAAACACCTCACTGATATAGCATTGTCATCATTTCCATAAGTAGACCGATCAGTATAATGATCGTATTAATGAGCAAATTATATTTGTAAGTTCATAATAATGATTATAAACATAAATACAAGTTATACTTAAAACATGTTAAGGACAAATCAACTTACATGTTGTTTAACAGAAAACCGGACACTACGTGGGGATAACATCAAAATCAAAAACTCTATTTCACCAGGCTCTATATTGCTCTAAAGCTTCACTACTAACGCCCAAGAATTACTAGAACAGGGCCTCAAAGAAGCATGAGTTTGGAAGTATTTGGAAGGAATTGAACACCTACATGCAAGGAATCGCTTATATATAGGATTTTTCAGAGGGTGTGTCACATCCTGCCATACATCGCGATCAGAGGCCTTGTTGTGGGGAGGAAGGGTGGAGTAGGATTGTTACATCTACCACTCTCTAGTGGTGCCATGTGTCGCTCATCCAACGGCCCTAATTTATGATTTTTCTTAAGTTCAAAACTTTCTCATATAGGCTCCATTTCCGATGGCCTTTATAACCACACGTAGCTATCAAAGAATACTACAACTTTAATTTAGACTTCATCGGCTAATTTTAACTATATTTTTTGGGTTTTGGTTTGAGGAAGCTTGGACTGTAAATAACACTGCATAATTCATAACTTCTTCATAAGAACTTCGTTTTCGACGTTCTTTATATCCACATGTAGCTATTTTTGAGTACTACAACTTTTGTTTAGATTGTTTCGTATAAAAATCAACTGATTTTTATCTTATTTTCTTTGCCGCACACTGTCGTATTATGTCACACTTGAAACATCGAAAAATAATAATTTTCTCATACGAAGCTAGATTTTGGCATTCTTTATATTAACGCGTAGGTATTGACGAGTAATTTAACTTTTATTTAGATCATTTTCCTAATTACCATTTAATTTTTAACTATTAATTTATCCCTATTTATTTTCAACCTCAAACAGGGCACATGTATCCTACAAAATTCTAGGTTCAATCCAACCATTTTAAGATATGGAATTTCCTAACAAAGTACTTAGATTTCCACAAGGATTGACTCAAATCGAATCCGCTATGAGTGGTATAACAAATAGGCAATATCTAAACACAGCTAACGAACACCCTAAACCAACCCAAAGAATCATATATACTAGTTTCTAGGGCTTTTCTTTGGTATTCAAGTTTGCATGTGTAAATAATGAAAACCAAGATCCAAAGCATTAGGGTTGCATGATCACATAGGAATTTGTTGTTATGCTCATAACCCATCATGATAATGGTCAATCTCAAAGTATTCTAAATACAAGTGTAAAACAAAATCCCGTTTTATTAATATAATATGAGTCTCATATTATCCATTAAAATTTCACATTCTCTTTATATTATGTTGATGGAGCTCGTTTGGTTAACCGACACATCAACATAGAGTATAATTGAGAATGATATGGAACTCGAGAATTTCAAGCATAACATGAGTCGGGGATCATGTGATTTTGCATGGTTAATTCACAATCTATTAATGTGAATATTATGTTATCCTTAAAAGTTTCACATTCTCTTTATAACTTGTTGATGGAGATCGCGTGGTTAACTGGCATGTCAATTTGAGAGTATAAGTAGAGAATGATGTGGAACTCACGAATCTCAAGCGTAACTTGAGTTGGGGACTTTGCAATTTTTTATGGATGATTAACCGTCTTTTTAGTGATCTGCGGTGACCCCATCATTGAATTTGAGATGAACATAATATGAGATTAACATGCCATTGATAGTCAATGAATCTCAAAGATCTAGGAATTTCATGGTGATCGTAACTGGCAACGGGCTTTGCCTACCTAAGTAACTTTATAGTGTGTTTATAGCATCCCTTTACACATCATAGAGCCCAATTTGAATCTTAGCCTTGTTAAATAATTTTATTCAAAGTGATTATTTTCTAAGGATAAGTAAACAAACTATAATTGATATTAAATGATATCTATAACGTTATCCAATAAAATCTACTGCTATAAAACCATTGAAAGGATTAGCTGTGAATATGATCAATCTTGTCTTAATTTGTATCTTGGGAATATTTCTCATAAACGAAAGGAAAGATCTTGATTCTGATTTTGATATGAACAAATTAGAATGTCCATGGAGGTTTCCTTTTGGAACTAACATGGGCAATCATAGAAACTCAAACTTTAAAACACTCCCATATTTTTACTATCATGAATAAAAGTGTCAAGAAGAAGAAATACGATTGCACATGGTTTAAAAGGCGATTAGTGTTGGTATACCTAATCTAGTCCCAAATGCCAAGGACAAAGGAAGGATTCTTCTAAGACATGTTCTGATAGCTATTCATAACAGGAAATGATTGAGAATGTATACATGCCCAAAAAATATAAAATGAAGTAAGAAGACTGAAACATGGAGAAGATAATTTGATAATGAATACCGAGCCCTTGCAACTCTTCATATATGGTCTTATAATTGAAATTATTTATACTATGATTCATGAGATAGTTTTGACTTATTCAAATGTAGAGAATTATAACATGTTAATAGAAAGTCATGAAATCTATGAAACTAGTAAGTTTAAAGTTGATTCGAATATTTGAATAAGGTGTACTATTGTGGTGCAAATATCTATTGAAATTAGTTAAATAATGGATCGTTCAGATTAACCACAATATGTACTGATTCAAATACATCCAAAAGGTTTGGATGAAATTATTTATGTAATCATAGTCTTGGATACATAAATGAGAAACATATTACCAAGTATCTTGTTGGATCGGATTTTGGATATCATTTGACCTTGAGTCTTATGATAAAGGAAAATCTTGTTTATTAAGATAGATGATGAAGACGTCACTGGGTGATGAGAATATATGTTAAAATTATTTTGCACTAATCGACCATTCAGATTAACCACGATACATGGTGAGACCAACTTCGTATTAACATGAGTCTGGAACCTTTTAGCTATTCAAAGCTCTCATAAAATGAAGTTAAGAATCAACAAGGTAATAGGATGAGACAGTCACAGTGAGAATCTCAGTCTAAAATTTATCGATCATCTAGGTAAATGTTAAAGAGTTTCACGATCTATCTCCAACTAGAACACTACCACTAATAGTGTTAGTTAGATAGAGACACAAATGATTTGTTGATTTTGTACTATATAAGTACTACTATGCTTGATAACAATTCATGGATTGTGCCATGAATAGTGTTACAATAGGTCATTTGGTCTTGTACCAACTAAGTAGGTAAATGAAACACTCTATGATATGTGAAGTGGGATTCACTCCTCACTAGCACATATGGATGTGTACGATTATGAGGCTTACGCTTGTCGTGAAGTGCTTGACAATATAGAACTTGTAATAGAGATGTGTTATCTCATTGGAGAACCCATCAAGCATTTTGGATAGTTGTTTAACAAACCTTCTAAGAACAAAGTGTATGTTGCTCGAAGGACAGTCTTCCAAGAGAGGGAACTGATATCCAAAAGGTCTAGTGGGAGCTAGGATGATCTTGATAAGATTCAAGTGTCGACCAACAAAGAACCTAAAGTTTGACCTAACATTCAATTCGGTATTGAAATAGCTATTGAGGAAACTAACATATTTCCACTTTTTCCTAATAGATATGATAGAGGATGTCATACATCTAGTTGTATAAGAGTTTATATTACTGAGGTATATGAGTCACTGGTAGATAGAAATCAAAGATGCTAGCTATTGGAAGATATGGTAGGTCCTAAATGCTAAAAAATGGAAAGAGGACATGGAAAATGAGATTCAGTCCACATATGTTGAAACTTCGTAGATTAAGAACTCGACCTTAATGATTAGCTATAAGTAGATCTTCAAGTAGAGGTAAGCATGGATAGTAACAAACACACAATCAAACCATGATAGGTTGAGAAGAATATTTAAGCTTAATAAGTTTATTTATGGTCCGAAATAAGCATCTTGCAACTGGGATTATTATTTCAATGAGAAAGATCAACGAGTTTGAATTTCGAGAAATAAAGAAGATCCACACATATGTTAAAACTAGTGGGATTAATTGGAATCATTATTTCAATGAGAAAGTTCAGAGAGTTTGAATTTTGAGAAACGTAGATGAGCCATATAGATGTCATTGCTAGTGGGAGTACTATAGTCACCCTTGTACATAGACAATGTACAATTCATTGTAAACTATGTTCTAACTTAGCAAGTGTAAAATCTTGGATACATATGAGAATTGTTTCGCAATGATATACACGAGAGATACAAAACATGTATACTATATAAGGATCTATGGAGATAGATCAAAGTGATTCGTTGGATTAAGCCATAGTACATACAATCTTAAGGAAACTCGACATGTAGAACTGAAAATGAGTTTGTGCTTAATATGGCATGACATTGAGCGATGCTAATGTCATAGTTCTACTATTAAGCTTAAGAAAATGTATCGTGTCCCACATGCTTCTGCTATGGGATCAATCATGTATGCCATGGCATGTACCAAATCTAATGAATCGTATTCCTTGAGCATGACAAGTTGGATTAGTTAAATTTGGCGAGAATCAATGAATCAAGATCAAGAAAATTCTTAAGTGTCATAGGAGGATAGAGGAAAGGATCTTGAAAAGATGGAAGAGATCATTGTAAAGGTTACTTTGATGCTAAGTTCCATACCGATAAAGGTGATTATGTTTGCATTCAAAATTCATGCTTTTACTCAATGTGAAATATTAGCTTGGAAGAGTACCAAGTAATACACCATAGTGGATTTAAAAAACTTAGAGTACATTGCAGTTAGTGAAGATGCTAAGAATGTGAATAAAAGAGATTCATTTGTGACATCCTTGTTGAAACTCAATCATTGATGATCATGTTGAAGTTTCTGGTGAATATAATGGTGAACTTACCTCATGTTTGGATCCCAAGTTATACAAGCTCATAAGACACATAGTTAGTAAGTACTAACACATTCGAAAGTGAGTCAAATGTAAAGAAATCATAGTCAATGGGTTATATCGAAAGATAATCTTGTCAATTCGTTCCCTAAGCCAATGCCACTCACCAAGTATGACAGTCAAACAAAGTTAAAAGGCACTAGATTTGCAAATGAATTGGCTTATGCACTCTTAGTTTAGTTTGATTTAAACTTGAGAACTTAAGCAATATAAGTGTTAATTCGATTAGGAAATTATTAAGTGGAGATGTTAATATACTATGGAGATCATTCATTTCAACTAACTTATCATTGTGTTCTCCTTTTGCATCTTTCTCAAACATCCACAGCCGGTCATACTCCTGGAAGTAAGTAGTGATTCAAGATTGTCATGAGCATTAGTGGATTGTCCAAAGTATTAGACATAACATAGAGATTGTGATAACACTCATGAGTACTTAATAGAGATTTAAGTATTGGACCAACCTGCAACTTAGAGATTACTTCATGGATCCAATCACGAGTAATTCTAAGACGATAATATCTTTTATTCCTTAAACCTAGATACATGTAGGGTTTTGCTCTATAATTCTGTTATGCATTGGTCTACTCGAACACTATCCATAACTGGTAATAATAAAGGGTATGTCCTTGTGTGACATGATGAAGTACAAAAAAACTATGTAGTCAAAGTTTATTTGTTTCTTTTGCCTTAACAGGAGAAGAGATATCTATGGGTCCCTCGATGATTTGGTGATGACATCTAAAGTGCTTGGCCGAGCCATGATTGAAATTGATGTGTTCAATTTAGTAGTCAGATGTATTCGTCACAAATCAATATCGAGAAACATAATCTTGAATTTTAAGATTGACCATTATCCATGTCTCGAACTCATATATATATATATATATATATATATATATATATATATACACACACACACACACACACACATATATATATATATATATATATATATCATAAAACGAAGGGATAGTTGATCACTTATCTAAGGGCATAATCTTGATTAGATCAAGTGTTCGGTAGTTGCATTAGATGGCTAACTGTCTATTGTTTATTGGAGAAATGTTGGACCTCATATAGTTGAATGACTTGTCCAAGTGGGAGACTGGTGGAAAGAGTGTCCAAGATCATTAACTATTGATAATATTTCTAATAATAACATGGTCATTTTGGGTTTCCCTCAAGACCCAAATTGAGTAGAATAAATAAAAGAGAAATTGCTTAATTAATTATTATGGTAAATAATTAATTAGAAACTAATTGGAAAAATATTTTGAGAATTAAGTACCACTTTAATTAATCAAAGGGTTAAATATTCATTAATCAATAGTTGGTTAATCAGGAATGTTCCAGAACCCTTATGGAGTTAGGGTTGGATGAAAATCACTCCATCCCACATGGGAAAAGGAGTGAATTCCGTTCTAGGCTCCTTGTCCTACATAGGAAGGAGTACAAAACCTAGGAAAGAATTCCAAGGCTATAAATAGGGCCTTAGGGATTTCATTATTCCTTGTACCTTGGCTTGAAGTTTCGCCAATCCTTCTTCCTCCTCCTCTTAGGGACAATTTCTAACCATCTTGGGGTTTGTGAAATTGACATTTCTACTAGTTATTTTTATTCCACTCTTTGGTGTCAGTGGGTGTGATACCATTAGAAGGCTACAGGTTTGGGTCCTCTCATCCAAGCAACTTCATGGAGGATCAAGATCTCAAGCATAGAGATAAAGGAATACATAAGAGGTATGCTTTTATTCTTTGCATTTTCGTTTTTTAGTTTATGTTTTTCCTCTGCCTAGTTTAGAGTGTATTTGATGCATATAAAACTCAACATTATCACTAGCACCAGAAATCACCACACCACAAGGTATTTCCTTGTGGATCTAGCCTAAAATAATAGTTTCTTCCTTTCCCAAAGCACCCCCGTCCCCGCCTTCCCACAACCCATACAAAAATACTCACCAACACCCTTATTCTTAAACAAAACCAACCATAAGTGACACAAGAGACGACTAGGTGAAGATTCTCAGAGAATAGGAAACACAGGAGGTTACACAACAACATCATTGTATCACGTTTCCAAAAGCTTAGAACTTTCATCTGATGTTTGGATTAATACATAGGCCCCCTACTTTTTGAGGCCTTGAGAACGAAGACCCGCATAAATTTCTCAAGGTGTGTCATGTTGTCTATTCTGGGATGAAGCCACATGCTATCACAAAAGACCAGATCAGGTCATGGGCATTCCCCTATTCGGTCTAGGAAGCAGCAAAAGAATGGATGTATGATCTCACTCATGGATCTATCACAACATAAAATGAGATGGAAAAACATTTTCTAGAAAAAATAATTTCTAGAAGCAAAGGTGTCTAATTTATGTAGATAAATCCTCATCATAAGATAGAGAAAAAGTGAAGCATTACACACCTACTATGTCACACCCCCAAACTTGAAAGACGGAAACGTTCGGGGGCAGATGACTTCATGTGTCGTATCATAAGAGTTGAATATAAATGAAACATAGCAATACAAACATTCATACATTAATATTTGGTTTACATTGTTTACAACACTTGTTCTATTCAAAAGTTAAACACGAATAACAAAAGTATAAAACATAATGCAACAACGCCGGGCCTTGAACGTGTCACACCCCAAACCAGAACGGCGGAATCGTTCGGGGGCGGAGGACGTCATATTCAGTATCATAACAGTTCATAGAAAGGAAAGTACACACCACCATAATATAAATATACTTGAAAAGTTTACATGATTGTAGATGTTACATGTTTGCAAAAGAAATCAAATATAAAATGGTGATCCAAAATATGTTACTAACGCCAGTGCGTTAGTCTTCAGAAGTAGTTGCTACCTGGCTAGCGGTTTCCTGTGAATACAAGTTGTTTCAAAGAAAAAGTGTCAACATTTAAGTTGGTGAGTTCATAATGGTGTTTTGAGAAGATGTATGCCATTCGAAAGTGTTTGCATGTTTTCCAGAAAAACCCTTATTTTCCTATAAAAGTATGAAATGCATATGAATGTTCGTGATGTAAATTGCAACTAATTGTACCGAGAAAATCCCTTATTTTCCTATTAGTTGTTTGGTTTGTATACAGGAAAAACCCTTATTTTCCTGACATAACTGGCAGTCTTTAAGACCGAAAATCGCAAGCAAGCGACGTGCTTGTAAGTCGTGTCATAGTTTTACATAGTAAAGCTATACGAAAATCGCACTTATTAGATGAAGAATAGTCTTAATGACTACTTGTTCATAAAAGCGTAATACCATAATAATTGTATATCCGATGAGTTTTATAACCATACTAAACATAATATGCCTGTAGCGACGTTCTTCAGGCGTCGTAGCGTTATGACAACTGTCACCCCAAAAGACGGACTGTAGCTAACAGTCAGGGCGCGGGATCATGACTTCCCGTATAGATCTATACACATTTGACACGTTCTCCGAACGGGAGACTCTGGTTATAGACAGGACTTGTAGCATTATTTTCTAATAAAGAAAGTAACGTTTGAAGATATACACGACTCATGGATTCTCAACTAAGTCTGTATTAAGGTAGTAGTTTGTATGCAAAGTTTAACCTCTTTCACAATGTTTGACAAAGCATAAATCATAAGTTCTTTGAATGCATAAAATGACTTAGTAAAGAATGTTACCCTTGATATGATGTGTTTGTATGTAAACGTATAAATAAAACATATTTCTATTTATAAACATATTATATCCCAAGAGGGTAAAGCTGTGTTGTGAGGGGTTTTGTATCATAATAACTTCACAAGATAGTTACAACAACAGTATGAAAAGTATATCAAAAGGTTAATGTTTCACACGATTTTAGTCATGTGTTTACTTGTATTCCTCCCCAAAAAGAGTATAAAACATTTAAAATGTATTTAAAGAGTGTTCGAAGGGGATATGAACTCACTTGATAGTTTGAAGATAGCGAGATGGAAACCGGGCAGAGTTTCGTTTCGGGAAACTGATTTTTCTCGGGATTCTCGGGAATCTCGGAAGTAGAATCGGCCCTCGGGATTTGAGCAAAAAGACCAGAGCTTCGGGTTTGAGCGGACACGTAAAACGAGGCAAGGCTGTGAGAGAGAGAGAAGAAATGAGCCCTTTTCTTGGAAACCCTCGCATCCTATTTATAGCAAGGCTGGTCTGCCTCGGTACGCGGGGCGTACGCTCGTACGCGCTGCGTACGCGTACGTCATGCATGACCGAAGCCTCGACTGCCTCGGTTCGGATGGGACGGGTTGTTGGGTTCTCGGGTCGGATGGGATGGGTTGCTGGGGAGGTGGGTCGGATGGGACGTCGGATCGGACGGGTCGGATGGATCAGATTCCTCGGATATGGCGACGTGGACGATCCGAGGCCAATCCTCTCGGTTACGCGGGGCGTACAGGAGTACGCAGCGCGTACTTCGGAGAAGGATGCTGACTCCCCTTCGGATAATATCCGAATTTTGAATTAAATAAATAATTAATTTGTTTAATAAACTTCAAAAATCCATATCTTCTTCATACGAACTCCGTTTTCGATGGTCTTTATATCCTCGCGTAGGTGAGACTACGCTCTACAACTTTCGTTTAGACTCCGTCGGCAAATTCCAAAATTATTTTTATTATTTATTTTATAACTAATCGTTTTTAAGGAATTTCTTTGAAAAATCATAACTTCCTCATGCGAAGTCAGATTTGGACGTTCTTTTTGTGTACGCTCACGGTTTAATGTTATCTATGACTTTCATTTAGATACCTAAGGCTAAATGTTATCGTATTGAAACTTTGCATTTTCCGTTTGATCGGTGTTGTCGGTTTTGACAGAAATCTTAGAATGGTCATAGCTTCTTCGCTATAACTCAGATTTTAGTGTTCTTTATATATTTGGAACCTTCAAGACGATATCTACTACATAGCGTACTCCAAATCAGAGCTTTTGAATAATTCATTTATCGATGATATTCCCATTACATTCAAAAGGGGTTACAAGACTCGGTTTATAATGCCCGGAAATAACGGGTTGTTACATCATCCCCCCGTTAGAGGGAATTTCGTCCCGAAATTTAATACAAGGTAAGAGTTTTAGGGGCTGAGGAAGAGATGCGGATACTTCTGTAGCATTTGGTCTTCCCGTTCCCATGTGAATTCGGGTCCCCTCTTAGCATTCCATCGAACTTTTACTATTGGAATGCGACTCTGCTTGGTCCGTTTAACTTCCCTATCCATGATCTCGACGGGTTCTTCCACAAAGTTAAGATTTTCGTTTAACGCGATTTCATCGAGTGGAATTACAAGTGTTTCGTCGGACAAACACTTTTTCAGGTTCGACACGTGGAATACTGGATGCACTTTGTTAAGCTCGATTGGAAGTTGGAGTTTGTAAGCTACTGGACCAACTCTCGAAATGATTTCGAAGGGTCCAATGTACCTGGGATTTAGCTTTCCACGCTTCCCAAAGCGTATCACGCCCTTCTAGGGTGAGACCTTCAGTAGCACACGGTCGCCAATCTGGAATTCCAAGGGTTTACGTCTCCTGTCGGCATAGCTCTTTTGCCTATCCCTTGAGGACTTCAGTCGTTCTCGTATTTGCACGATCTTTTCGGTAGTTTCTCTGATGATCTCTGGACCAGTAAGGGTGCTTTTAGTGACTAGACCTTTTGCCAATTGGGTGTCGCCCACTTCCGTCCAGCACAGGGGTGATCTGCACTTACGGCCGTAAAGGGCTTCGAATGGAGCGGTCTTGATACTAGTATGATAACTATTGTTATAAGAGAACTCGACCAAAGGCAAGTGAATATCCCATGCCTTGCCAAAGTCGATTACACATGCTCGCAACATGTCTTCCAAGGTTTGGATCGTCCTCTCACTCTGTCCGTCAGTTTGAGGGTGGTATGCTGTACTCATGTCCAACCTTGTTCCCATGGATTTTTGCAATGATTGCCAAAATCTGGAAGTGAACCTGCTGTCTCTATCTGAGATGATGGACATTGGTACTCCATGAAGTCGTACGATCTCCCGGATGTAGGTTCTTGATAGTTTTTCCATCCTATCGGTTTCCTTGATAGGTAAGAAATGGGCTGACTTGGTTAATCTGTCGACGATTACCCAAATAGTATCTTGGCCACTCTGAGTTTTGGGCAGTTTGGTTATGAAGTCCATGGAAATCTGCTCCCATTTCCACTCAGGTATTTCAGGTTGTTGGAGTAGGCCTGAGGGTTTTTGGTGTTCTATTTTTATTTTGGCGCAAGTTAAACACTTGCTCACATACGTAGCGATCTCCGCTTTCATGTTTGGCCACCAGTAGAGTTGCTTGAGATCTAGATACATCTTGTCTGACCCTGGGTGTACGGAGTATGGGGTCCTGTGTGCCTCGCTCATAACTACCTCTCTGAATCCCCCAAACTTTGGTGTCCAGATCCGGTTCATGAGGTAGCGTGCTCCGTCACTCTTGATTTCTAAGTTCTTGTCCATTCCCCTAAGGGCCTCACCTGCCACGTTTTCGGGTTTCAAGGCCTCTAATTGAGCTTCCTTGACTTGCGTTGATAGGTGCGAATGGATCGACATAGCTAATGACTTGACTTTGCGACCAGAATATTCCTTCCGACTTAGGGCGTCTGCTACTACGTTGGCTTTACCCGGATGATAACGAATATCGCATTCGTAATCACTGAGTAGCTCGACCCATCGCCGTTGTCTCATGTTGAGCTCCTTCTGATCGAAAATGTGTTGTAAGCTCTTGTGGTCGGTAAAGATAGTGCTCTTCGTTCCATACAAGTAATGTCTCCAGATCTTCAGAGCAAACACTACTGCTCCTAGCTCAAGATCGTGGGTCGTGTAGTTAACCTCATGTGTTTTCAACTGTCTCGAGGCGTAGGCGATGACCTTACCTCGCTGCATCAGAACACATCCGAGTCCTTGGTTTGATGCATCGCAATAAACTACAAAGTCTTCTATTCCTTCGGGAAGGGATAGTATTGGTGCGGTGCACAAGGCTCGTTTGAGCGTTTGGAACGCTCTTTCTTGTTTCTCTTCCCAGTCAAAGGCCACACCTTTCTGGGTTAGGGTTGTAAGAGGCTTCGCTATTCGTGAGAAGTTCTGAATGAACCTGCGGTAGTAGCCAGCGAGACCTAGAAATTGACGAATTTCTGTAGGAGTCTTCGGTGCTGACCAGTTCTCAATGGCCTTAATTTTGGCTGGGTCCACGTGGATTCCCTCTTCGCTTACCACGTGTCCTAAGAATTCGACTCTTCGGATCCAAAATTCACATTTCGAGAACTTCGCATAAAGTTTCTCTTTTCGTAATGTCCCTAGAACTTGTCGCAGATGATCGCCATGTTCTTTCTTACTCCGGGAGTAGATCAGGATGTCGTCAATGAAAACGATGACGAACTGATCCAAGTAAGGTCGGCATACTCTATTCATCAGATCCATGAAGACTGCGGGCGCATTGGTCAATCCGAATGGCATCACCACGAACTCGTAATGTCCGTAACGAGTTTGGAAAGCGGTCTTCGGCACATCCTCCTCTAGCACTCGTAACTGGTGATACCCGGATCTCAGATCAATCTTAGAAAAATAGTTCGCCCCTTGCAGTTGGTCGAATAGATCATCTATGCGTGGTAGAGGATAACGATTCTTGACCGTCAGTTTGTTGAGTTCTCTGTAGTCGATGCACATCCTGAACGATCCATCTTTCTTTTTCACGAACAACACGGGTGCTCCCCAAGGTGAGAAGCTCGGTCTGATGAATCCTTTTCCCAGTAGTTCATTCAGTTGACTGGATAGCTCCTGCATCTCTGCCGGGGCTAATCGATAGGGTGCTTTGGCTACTGGGGTAGCTCCGGGAATCAGATCGATTCTGAATTCGACTTGTCTTACGGGTGGTATCCCTGGAAGGTCCTCGGGAAACACATCGGGAAAATCGCATACGTCGGGCACATCCTTGATGTCCCGGACTTCGCGTTTCACGTCTACAACATGTGCAAGAAATGCGTGACACTCCTTTCGTAAGTGCTTCTGAGCTTGGATACTTGAGATGATTCTAAGAGTGGTACTAGGTTTGTCGCCCAAGACAAGGAAGGTTTCGCCGGTTGGCAGATTAAGGCGAACGGCCTTATCGTAACATAGAATGTCCGCGCGATGTGAACTCAGCCAATCCATGCCAATGATGACATCGAAACTCTTAATCGAGACTGGCATGAGGTTGATTTGAAAGAGATTATCGTTTAGAGTTAGGGTGCAGTTTAAGTATATCTCTTTAGTGCCTTCGGTTTTCCCGTTGGCCATTTCTACTATGAACGGTTCACTTAATGATTGTGGTATTGGTTTTAGCATGCTTTTAAAGTCGTGACTCACAAAACTCCTTTCCGCTCCACTATCAAAAAAAATGCATGCATACGAGTTATCGAGAAGAAACGTACCCGTAACAATAGTAGGGTCCGCAATGGCTTCATCTTGTCCCATTGCGAAAACTCGGCCTCTTCCGCCGGCATTCCTGTTGTTTGCCTTCGGGCAGTCCTTGCGGTAGTGCCCTGTGCTCCCGCACTCAAAGCAAGCGCGGCTTACTCCGGTATTAGCAGTGGGGGCGGATTGTTGGGTTGGCTCCTTGCAATAGCGGGCTGTATGACCCTTCATATTGCACCTGGTGCATTGAAGGCCATGACAGTGACCGCGGTGGTGGAAGTTGCACTGGTTACATTTCGGTAGCTTTCCATTGTATGAACTTGTGGGGGCAGAGTTGGTAGGTACAGTAATAGCGTGGGTCGCTATCACTTGTTGTTTCTTGGGGTTCTCCTGGAGGGTTTGTCCCCTCCTCTTGTTCCAAGGCCTACTCTGTCCCTGAGCCTCCCTAGGTGGATTTGCGGCTGTTGTGATGGTACTCTGTTTCGCTCCGTGATCGATGAGTCGTTGCGCCAGGCGTTTAGCGCTGTTGTAGGTGATAGGGTTGGAGGCTAGGACATGCCCTTGAATCTGGGGTGACAACCCCCAAATGTACCTTTCGACCTTCTTTGATTCTGGGTTGACCATGGTAGGGCACAAAGCAGCGAGATCGTTGAACCTGGCTGTGTAAACGACTAGGTCAGACCCGACCATTTTCAAATTCCAGAGCTCCTGCTCAAGCTTTTGCACTTCACCCCTTGGGCAGTATTCTTCCAGTAGTAGTACCTTCAGTTCTTCCCAACTCATGGCGTTAGCGATAGTGAGCGTCACGGAGTTCACATGGCTTTTCCACCAAGTGAGGGCTCGATCTATGAAGGTGCAAGCAGCGAACTTAACCTTGCTTGTTTCTTGGCACGAGCAGATCTCGAAGACCGTTTCGGTCTTTTCGAACCATTGCATTAGTGCAATGACTCCGCCACTGCCATTAAAAGTCTTTGGCTTCGAGTTGGAGAACTCCTTGTAAGTACACTCTCTAACATGGCCCTGGCCGGTGCCACGATTGGGATGATTCGTGCTGCTTCCTGTACCTCCATTGGCATTGGAGTTTATTTGGGAGAGGGCTGCTGCTACTGCTGCTGTGATAGCAGCCTGGACCATTACCGGATCATAAGTTAGTGGTGGAGGTGGTGGTGGGGTTGCGTTGGTACGTGCTGATCTACGAGGAGGCATTGCTCTGTCAAAAGAAAAAAAAATGAGATATTATGAGTTTTGGTGGTTGTGAGTTGAATGATATTGAGTTAACTGCCTTAAATAGATTAAGAATTTGGTTTGATCAACAATGGGTTTTGAGCTTGATTCATTAATAACGTTTGAATGGATGCACTTATGAGTTGAACGGACTACACATATTTAAAACCAGAAAAGGGGGGGGGGGTATGCCCTATATATATAAAACATATAGTTGTGTTACATCCGAGTTTAGACAAAACTTTTTGACCTTTCTAAAGGTCTCCGATTACAGAAAGTTTTAACGAAAAGAACATTCTTATCCGAAGTCCTAATTTATAACAAAATTTGAAATCCTGGCAGGCACTATTTGCGACGTAGGTTGCGCTTGGAGCTTGACTCCGCATCTGATTGCTTTGATTCCATTAGGCGCCGATCAAAAGCGGCTTGTTGCTCCCTTAACTCGGCTAGGGCTGCAATTATCTGTACCTGAAATGCCTCAGATTGGAGTTGAACATTATCTTGTATCTTGTCCAGCCTACGGATATCAGAAGTGTGAACCTGCACTTCCACGTTGATATCCCGGAGTCGGCTTGCTTGTACTCCGGACTGATAGGACTGATTGGCTAACTTACCCACCATTACCGGGAGTGCTCGATCAGCCGAACTTCCACCGCGGACATCATAGAAGTCCCGACACATGCCGTAGGGAGGGCGTATGCCTTGTTGTTGGCTCCAATGATGTAGGTGACTTCCCCAGACGGGAGTGGGTCCTTGGAAGTTCCTCACATGGACAGGAGGTTGAATGGGTGGTGGATCGATCACTTCAGGCTCTGAGTCAGTAGCGGAGTCATCACCCAATTCTATGGGTTCCTCATCCTCTTCGGGATCATCTTCGATCCATCCTCCGTTGCCTTGGTTGGGAAAGTAGGGGTCATTGGGGTGGTGAAATCCAGCCATTTGACTGTACGAGAAATAGGGTCATAAGAATTGAATAAAGTCGGAACATGCAAGACATGTAAATTAGTTTAGATAGCAAATACTCCTATAGTATTTAAATTATTGTGTTTGATTCTAATAACGGTTTGGTAAGTTTTTAAAATTTGTTGTCCACTGCAGACACCCCTCGGCACACGTTAGTCGGCTCTCGGACAAATATAGTTGATCAGGCTATATCCTTCCCAGTTCCGATTACGTGTCCCAAGGCGTACCTGTACTGCACAACTTATTAATAATACCACTAATATCGTACGATGTGGAACTGTTATTATTACTAAATGAGTGCATGCTTACTTTACAAAAACTAAATAGATTTAATTTCAAAAGTATGACTCTTCTCAGAGTGTTTTTGCCCAGTTGAGTTTATAGTTGTATAAAAAAAATGGTTTTGATATACTTAATTCACTATAAACGAGGCTCTGATACCAATCTGTCACACCCCCAAACCAGAACGGCGGAATCGTTCGGGGGCGGAGGACGTCATATTCAGTATCATAACAGTTCATAGAAAGGAAAGTACACACCACCATAATATAAATATACTTGAAAAGTTTACATGATTGTAGATGTTACATGTTTGCAAAAGAAATCAAATATAAAATGGTGATCCAAAATATGTTACTAACGCCAGTGCGTTAGTCTTCAGAAGTAGTTGCTACCTGGCTAGCGGTTTCATGTGAATACAAGTTGTTTCAAAGAAAAAGTGTCAACATTTAAGTTGGTGAGTTCATAATGGTGTTTTGAGAAGATGTATGCCATTCGAAAGTGTTTGCATGTTTTCCAGAAAAACCCTTATTTTCCTATAAAAGTATGAAATGCATATGAATGTTCGTGATGTAAATTGCAACTAATTGTACCGAGAAAATCCCTTATTTTCCTATTAGTTGTTTGGTTTGTATACAGGAAAAACCCTTATTTTCCTGACATAACTGGCAGTCTTTAAGACCGAAAATCGCAAGCAAGCGACGTGCTTGTAAGTCGTGTCATAGTTTTACATAGTAAAGCTATACGAAAATCGCACTTATTAGATGAAGAATAGTCTTAATGACTACTTGTTCATAAAAGCGTAATACCATAATAATTGTATATCCGATGAGTTTTATAACCATACTAAACATAATATGCCTGTAGCGACGTTCTTCAGGCGTCGTAGCGTTATGACAACTGTCACCCCAAAAGACGGACTGTAGCTAACAGTCAGGGCGCGGGATCATGACTTCCCGTATAGATCTATACACATTTGACACGTTCTCCGAACGGGAGACTCTGGTTATAGACAGGACTTGTAGCATTATTTTCTAATAAAGAAAGTAACGTTTGAAGATATACACGACTCATGGATTCTCAACTAAGTCTGTATTAAGGTAGTAGTTTGTATGCAAAGTTTAACCTCTTTCACAATGTTTGACAAAGCATAAATCATAAGTTCTTTGAATGCATAAAATGACTTAGTAAAGAATGTTACCCTTGATATGATGTGTTTGTATGTAAACGTATAAATAAAACATATTTCTATTTATAAACATATTATATCCCAAGAGGGTAAAGCTGTGTTGTGAGGGGTTTTGTATCATAATAACTTCACAAGATAGTTACAACAACAGTATGAAAAGTATATCAAAAGGTTAATGTTTCACACGATTTTAGTCATGTGTTTACTTGTATTCCTCCCCAAAAAGAGTATAAAACATTTAAAATGTATTTAAAGAGTGTTCGAAGGGGATATGAACTCACTTGATAGTTTGAAGATAGCGAGATGGAAACCGGGCAGAGTTTCGTTTCGGGAAACTGATTTTCCTCGGGATTCTCGGGAATCTCGGAAGTAGAATCGACCCTCGGGATTTGAGCAAAAAGACCAGAGCTTCGGGTTTGAGCGGACACGTAAAACGAGGCAAGGCTGTGAGAGAGAGAGAAGAAATGAGCCCTTTTCTTGGAAACCCTCGCATCCTATTTATAGCAAGGCTGGTCTGCCTCGGTACGCGGGGCGTACGCTCGTACGCGCTGCGTACGCGTACGTCATGCATGACCGAAGCCTCGACTGCCTCGGTTCGGATGGGACGGGTTGTTGGGTTCTCGGGTCGGATGGGACGGGTTGCTGGGGAGGTGGGTCGGATGGGACGTCGGATCGGACGGGTCGGACGGGTCGGATGGATCGGATTCCTCGGATATGGCGACGTGGACGATCCGAGGCCAATCCTCTCGGTTACGCGGGGCGTACAGGAGTACGCAGCGCGTACTTCGGAGAAGGATGCTGACTCCCCTTCGGATAATATCCGAATTTTGAATTAAATAAATAATTAATTTGTTTAATAAACTTCAAAAATCCATATCTTCTTCATACGAACTCCGTTTTCGATGGTCTTTATATCCTCGCGTAGGTGAGACTACGCTCTACAACTTTCGTTTAGACTCCGTCGGCAAATTCCAAAATTATTTTTATTATTTATTTTATAACTAATCGTTTTTAAGGAATTTCTTTGAAAAATCATAACTTCCTCATGCGAAGTCAGATTTGGACGTTCTTTTTGTGTACGCTCACGGTTTAATGTTATCTATGACTTTCATTTAGATACCTAAGGCTAAATGTTATCGTATTGAAACTTTGCATTTTCCGTTTGATCGGTGTTGTCGGTTTTGACAGAAATCTTAGAATGGTCATAGCTTCTTCGCTATAACTCAGATTTTAGTGTTCTTTATATATTTGGAACCTTCAAGACGATATCTACTACATAGCGTACTCCAAATCAGAGCTTTTGAATAATTCATTTATCGATGATATTCCCATTACATTCAAAAGGGGTTACAAGACTCGGTTTATAATGCCCGGAAATAACGGGTTGTTACAGAACGTGGTGAATACATGTCTACTAGATCCCTAAGAATACAAGTCGTTTTGAAAAGCGTCGAGTTCATAATCATTTTTGTAAGAAATCTTTGTAATATTTGTGTTCATAGTAAGTTGTAAAACTCCAGAAAATCCAATATTTTCTTATAAAAGTAGTTTGTGAGTCTCGTTCCAGAAACCGTGTATATTTGCATGCATGTTCCTTATTTTCCTTTGTTTTGTATTAGAAAGAGTGTGTTCCTAGAAAATCGTATATTTTCTGTATATATAAAAGTGTTGTGGTCTTTAAACCCTAAGACCGGAGTTGTGAAATCAGTTTATAAAATATACGAAGCATAGTTTTGTATTTTATAAAACTAATGGAGTGTATATTCCTCGTAATTCCAATGTTAATAGATCGCTACTCTATGCGAGTCGCTACAACCATACTAATATGAAGAGAACGCCTGCCCTGACGTTTCTTCAGGCGTCAGCTACTATGAAATATATTTGTCACCTTAGACTGACCTGTCTAGCTGTAGCGAACATCACAGGTGTGGGGTGTCAAACCCGTATAGATCTATACAAAATCTACGCTAGGTAGGTACGACAAAGAAAAATTCCTCACAAGAGCCTTAACGGAATTTACACGAGTTTTGACTCCTATTAGTGTATAATGCAAATATTGTTTTCTCGTGTAACGTTGTGCCTGCAGCTTTATGACACGCGTTTTACACAATGTTTTAAAAAAACGGTTTGAACCGGCCGGTCGAACCGCTTGGATCGGGAATCGGGGAAGTGTGCGATTCAACTATCACCGGTTTTATATCTATTTCTGAACTAGATTGAACCGGCCGTTTTTTACCAAAATCCGGTTGAATCGGTTCAATTAAACCGGTTGAACCAGTTAAATTGAATAAAAACATATGGAATCGAAACCTTTTGCATAATAAACTTTGGTAGTTTTTTCATATTTATTAAAATTTTTCTGAATAAAAGCATATGATAAATATTATGAGCTTTTTTGATGCATTTATATTCATCTAGGACTTTATTTGTTTTTTAATGCACATGGATTTATGTAAAACTTATGGTTATGAGTTATTTTAATGTACTTAGAGTGATCTACAACTTGTTTTCATGTGTACTTTAATATTTGAACTTGTGGACATCATATTCTTGATTTGTGTATATAGGTATGTCTACAAAAATACGAAAAAGATGAAAATAATAGAAACCGGTTTACTCAGCGGTTGAAACAGTTAAAGCGGTTGAACCGGAAACCGGTCATCATTCCGGTATAACTAAAAACCGGTTTTTAAAACATTGGTTTTACAACTATATAACATACAACTTGTCACTTGAATTTCTAAAAGTTTTATGTTGGACAGTTTATGACACGGAAATATTTTTTTTCGTAAAACTCTGTTTTGTATACCGACTTTGATAAAATTATTTATATTGATAATTATAAGTAATCACTAATAGTTTGTCAACTTGCAATAGGTTATGAATATAACATAATGTTTCTAAGCTTAAAACCCTAGAAATGGTATCAACATAACATGATTGTTTTACTAGCAACATTTATTTTTAGAAAAATAACCAAGTTTGGTAGGGTGTTTTGAGATACCCAAAATTTTGCTGAGATCCTTGTAAACAAAGATATTCAATTTTTGTTGTGACTAAAATATTGTTACTAGTTCCACCAAAATCTCATATGAATCCATGAAATATTTTGTTTCAATGTTTGCACAAGTTTTAGTAGTAAAAGTATTTTTAACTACCAAGTTATCATTTTGAGTATAACTCTTCATATTTCTACATAGCAACTTTATTTTATGTTTAGCATAAAATCATTGATATGTAAAACTCAACAAATGTAGCTTAGTTCTAACCACATGAGAGTTGGAAAATCTCAAGTTTATGGAGTATTAACATGAAATAATAACATTTCAACACACATAAACATATAAACTTATGGGTGCATGCAATTATCCAAGGATTTAAAAAAGATCGGACTTGTACCCCCCCCCCCCCCCCCCAAAAAAAAAAGAATGAAAAAATTTAAAAGACTAGGGTATGAAGCTCACCTGAGTTGATTTTGTTGAGGTTTTTGAGGTGTAGAGAAAAGATCTTGAGCCTAAGCACTAAAATGCCCTTGATGAACTCCTTGAAGCCTAAATTATCCTAAGAAGGTTAACACACAACTTTGTGTGTAAATGAGATGAAATTAACCAAATAATATGTAAGAATACTAGGAGATTTCAAAATGGCTCACCAAAATTCCAAGAACCACCTTGATGATAATGATTTTTGGAAAGACCCACTTGTTCTTGAGAGGAGTTTAATTTATTTGCTAAGTAGAGTGAGGGAGGGATTTTTAGAGGAAGTATGAAGTATCCAGAGAATAAAATGAGGTAATGGTGAGGATTAATAAAAGGGGTTCTTGTTTAAATAAGGGAAGTGAAGATGATTTGAAGTTTAATTGGAAAACTGTTAGGTAATTCATAGTTATTTGTTGGACAATTCATAAGGATCCGTGATTGCATGGGAAAATGGCAAAATACAACTCATAAATATGTAAACACTTTAAAATATCTAAGTGTTTACGCCCAAACATCAAATCCCT
The DNA here is from genome assembly GCF_002870075.4 of Lactuca sativa. Taxonomy (NCBI): domain Eukaryota; kingdom Viridiplantae; phylum Streptophyta; class Magnoliopsida; order Asterales; family Asteraceae; genus Lactuca; species Lactuca sativa. Next base: position 268,741,164 of record NC_056627.2, read on the forward strand.
ATGGTAGTTTACGCCTCTAATGTGGTCCCCCAAGGTGTTTTCGCCCTAAGATTAATTCCTAAAGTAGTTTAAGGCCTATCATGGATTTCCTAAGTAGTTTACGCCTCTAATGTGGTCTACCAAAGGGTGTTTACGGCCTAGGATCCTTCCTAGGATGGTGTTCATGACCAAGCTAAGGCCTCTTAAGGTAGTTCACGGTCAAGCTACGGTTTCTTAGGGTAATTCACAGTCTTGGATGGGTCCTAGGAAGTTGTTTATGGTCTTAGTTAATAGCAAACTCAAATATGTTGGCCTTATAGTTCAAGTGTTCAAGATTGTGACACAAATACAAGTTTTTGTGTCTATACCATGTGATCCTTAGTCAAATCCATTTTTCTAGTTTTGCCTTGATAAACTTGTTTACTTTCAAGAGGTTACCTTGTATGTCACTTCCAAAGTGTACACTTCCATATACATGCACTTATGCTCTAATGGTTTTCAAGTTTTTCCTTGTAATGAGGTTACCATTTAAACCTTGCTTAATCCAAAACTTTCGGGTTGCCACATATTGGGAGTGCTTCAAAATGTTACTGGTTTGCTGGCGTGACATAGTATTAGTGATTACTAGCATTATTAGTGCTTCTATGAAGGTATGACACCTATGGAGAGGTGACTGATCAATGCTTCGAGTGGAGGATCTTTTAGTGAAATGATGCCATCTGGGCGTTAATAGAAAAGTTGGCGATCAAATCAAAGCATTCTTCAAATATTGAAGAATGGTACCTAGATCAGCCAATGGGTGCCAAAGAAGTCAACTCACATCATCTGCCTAAAGACCAAATATCCAACTGATATGTGCCCGCCACTTCAAGAGGATGTTGCTCCAATAAAAGTTGTTAGAGGATACCAGTAGAAAATTTTTTATCAGCCTCAAAATTATTACTAGAATAATAATTATCCACAAAAACAACAATTTAGCATCCTCGTGTATTCCACAACCCACTTTCTAGCAGCCACTTGTTTAATATCAACCCAATAGTTCCAATGTGGCCTTAGAATATATTGTTAAAATCTTAGCCACCAACACTCACGCATTCCAGAACAAAAATAGAACGGGCATCGAAAATGTAGAACAACATGTGTATCAACTAGTTGGTTGGAAGCTCAAGGAAAGTGAACGGGACAAACTGAAAACAATCCAAAGAACAATGTGAGTGCAATTTCCTTGAGATATGGGAAGAGTTATGAAGGCCCATGAAGATCTGAACCAGAAGAAGAGGCAGAGAAAACAACTAAAGAAAATTTGGGTAGTGAAGAAGCTGAAAAAGAGGTGAAAAAAGAAACTCCCAAACAACCCAAGCTAATTATGAAGAGTATAAGCCCATCCCACCGTTCCCATTGCGATTGAAGAACACAAAACTAGAGCAAGAGGACGAAGAGATCATGGACACCTTTTGTAAGGTAAAGGTAAATATCCCACTTCTAGATGTTATTAAACAAGTTCCTCGTCAAGCTAAATTTTAAAAGATTAATGTGTTTCTATGAAAAAATGAAAATAAACGAAACAAAAAAAGCTGGCGAAAACATTTCGACAATTTTGCAAAAAGATCATGGACACCTTGTAAGTTGGGAAAACTTACTTTTCCAAAAGCCATGCTAGACTTAGGCGCTTCAGTCAATGTCCTCCCACTTTCTGTTTTTGAAAAAATATAATTAGGATCTTTACAAAAGACCGGGACCATCATTTATTTGGCAGATCACTCAACAATACACCAAAAAGGTGTAATGGAGGATGTTATTGTCCAAGTAAATGAATTAATTTTTCCTGCTGATTTTTACACACTGGACATGAGACATTTGGACGTATCAGACAAAAATTCAATCATCATGGGGAAGACCTTTTTTTTGAAAACTACAAAAACTAAAATTGATGTTTTTGCGAGTACAATTTCAATGGAATTTAATGGGGATGTGATTAATTTTAAAATAAATGATGCTAATACTTTTGATAATCTTTCAGTTAATTTTAGGGTACCAGTTGTCCTTTGTTTGAGGACTACTATGGGTGTTCTAATGATTTTGTGCAACAAATACTTTTAGATAGTAAATTATTTGATGATGCATCAAAGGAGGTGAAAAGAAGCTATCAGAAAATGATAAGCTCGGGAAAGAGGAGTTGAATGTGAATTCTTAAAAGAAGCTAAAAAAGAAAAAAACTGTGAAAAGGAGAAGACTTTTGTAATGAAAATAAAAAAGAAAGAGAATCAAAAATATGAAAACAAATTTGTTCAAAAAAAATATGATGTTTTTTTGTTCCACTACACAAGTTCCAGATCCTTGAATTTTGCCATATCTGAAAGGGTCTAGAGTAACAAAGAAAAAATTGAGCTACAGAGGAGTCCCACATTCGCCATTTAAAAATATGGTTAGGCACAGTCGAGACAACGCCCTTAAAAAGCCGACTTTCTAGAAGGCAACATGATGATTAGTTATTTTTGTTGCATTCAATAAAGAGATGGTCTCAGTCCCAAACAAACTTGGGAAAATAAAAGGAACTTCTAGAATATATTCTTTCATAGCTGCAACCCTTTTGTTTTAATATGTTTTATTGAATTGTTCATATCAGGACAATGCATCATTTTAAGTTTGAGGAGGGGTTAGTATGAAAATTTTGCATTTTTTAGTTAAAATTTTCAATTATCCCTTTTTGCATTTTATTTTCAATATTTGCATATAAAAAATTCGAAAAGTCAAGAAAATATTTTTTATTTTTCTTCATTATGAAAAACCCAAAAATGTTTTATTTTTAATTTTTTGTTTTTTTTTTTTTTTTTTTGCATAAAAAAATTTAAAAATCAAAAAATATTGAGAAAGTTACATGATATGATGACGTTACCTGCATTCGATAGCTCTATATAAATGGAAAATGAAAGTCTGAAGCGGCCAAATCAATAGTGGTAAGCTCAGTAATAGTTCTCATAAGAAGTGGTTGTAAAACACAATGAGCCAATACGCTAGCTATAAAAGTAAAAAAAATAGGATACCAAAACATTGTGTGGGCGGTACTAATAGTTTTAGAATTATTTGCCTTGAAATGTTTAAAAAGAACCTTGATTAACAAGTATGGACCCAAAAAACATGGTCCTATTTGTTGACATGCATTACCGTCATGGTAACAAAGAACCTTATATCATATCCACAAAATCAACAAAGAAATGAAGAAGTGAGCTAAACCTTTATATCCGATCTCAGAAAAAGTGAAAACATAGAGCTCTGACCCCTACGAGAGGGTTGATTGCTTCGGTGAATGCTGATTTGGCCGTGCCGGGTTCTTAAGGATGCATCGAGCTTGGTTCTTAATTGTTTACTCTTGAGGACATGAAATTCTAAAATATGTTATTTTCACTTGTAAGGGTATTTATGGTATAAAGTTTAAATAAAAGTTGCAATTGATTTATTGGTTCACACCGATGATATTCTTCCTGAATTTGGGAGTCTATGAAAGATGGAAGGTATTGAAATGGTTGCCTAAGTAGTGATTTCATTGGAGCTTCCTCGATGTAAGTTCTGATCATATGAAAAAAAAAAAAGTGAAAGAAGAAATAAAAGAGTGAAGTGTTTAATAGTTTAAAGTTCAAGTTTTTACTTAACTTTTTTTTTGTTCTAAGTTCTTTTTAGGTCATCTACATCTTTCCATTTTGTTTATAATGTTTAATCTTTTTGTTACTTGCGGGCAAGTAAGGTTCAAGCTTTGGGAGATTTGATAGATGCAATTTTATACATCTTTTAGAATAGTTTTATTAGACTTAGCATCCTATTTTATGTTATTTCATGTGCATTAGCTTAAATAATATTTAGGTCTGGTTATTCGTCAGAACTCATGTACTGCTCATGTTTTTATGTATTTTTTAGGTATTTCGAGTGAAGCGGTAATTTGGGAACAACTTTGGATTCGCTTGATGGAAATTAGAGCTAAACTGGAGCTCGGAACTTATGAAGGATGCTGAGGAATGATCGGAAGTTGCTTAAATCAAGGAAACATAAACATTTCACATAAAAATCCAAAAATTCGATTGGCTTCCTTAGAAATTTGATGTGTGTGTGTATGTATATGTGTGTGTGTGATTGAAACAAATTATGTAATGTGGTTGTATGCTAATTGCTATGTTTGGTATGTTGTGAAATAAGATGAATATGTGCTTATCATAAACTATTTGGATGGCCCATCTCTTGATTATATGTTTTCCTATGGTTGTGTACAACTTATCGACTTAAGAAGCATTTGATGACAGTTGTTTCTTTTATATATGCATTTATAGAAAGTTTAGTTAGCTTAGGTGCATGAATCGGAGAGGTTGAGTTTCTTTTTGGGTAGTTGGATTTTAATAATGATTCTCTTTGCACACATTTTGTTTTAATAGTGTGTTTTACTTCCACAACGATAAAACATTTTAGTGTTTGTTTTTTTAAAGGTCGGTAATGGGTGGTTTATTTGGAAATGTTATTATATATAGCTAAAGTCTTCCATTGTGTTTCCATTAAAAAAGTTTTAAAATAAATGAAAAAATGGAGTAAAAATCACGACGTTACAAATGAGTACACCATATGGTGTAATGATTTATGTCAAAATTTTATTACTTTAAATTTAAATTTTTATTTATATAAAACCATGGACATGGAAAATTTAATGTTTGACTTTTAGTTTTTTAATTTTTATATTAAATTCAACAATAAATGGTGCCCCTCATAGTTCGCCTACTGTTAATTAAGAATAACAAACTCTAATGTTTAATCGCTACAAATGCCACTAAGATATGTTAAGACATTGTTTAGTTATGTGATAGATATTATGGATGTGCTCGATTGATGACAATTATCTGCATGCGGTTAATAAAGAAAACAATTAGTAATTAACGAATGACACATATCATATACCTAGTCTCTCCTTTGATCCACACCCCCATCGACTAAAAAAGTATGGTGGATGCTTTCAAAAAGGGTAACAAATCTATCTCAAACATTCAAAAAAATATCAATGAATTAAAAAGTTACTATCAAAACGTAAGATACCACATCTTTTATTAAAAAAATATCATTGTTACCGTTTTTTCAACAACTAAAGTTTTCACATATAACCACACATTCTTGCAAGTAACTAGAATCGGTGAAACAATTACAAAGGACATAGAATCCAAACATTCCAAACAATACTAGATTTTGAATCCTAATTTTTAACAATCAAAAAGAATTTTAACAATCATTGCTTAAGAAAAAAAATAAAAGTAAATTTTTTTGTAACGTTTGGTACATAGGACTCGATAGGATAGGAGAGAACTAAACATGACAAAACTGGACTCGACAATATTGAACTGATTTGTTGTAGAATGTTTGGTGATACAAGAATGGTACAAAGCTCAATGTTAAATTTACTAAAATGTCCTTCATATGCAAACATTATTTTACTTTATATTGATTATCAATAATCTATTTCACAACGAAACATATACACAAACATCATCATTTTGTTATGTGATTACTAAGGCTAGACAAAGTTGTCTCGGTAGCACCTCTGCATGAGTAAGGTGGATGCGGAAAACACTTGGGCCATGAACTCGACATGTCGAGCTCGAATCATGTCGAGTTCGGATCCACGCTTTGCATGTCGAGCAATGGCAAACTAAGTCTCTTTATTTTTCATCGCTACTCCCCCCCCTCGGCAACCCACACGCTCTCTTCTTCTTCCTTCCTTCTTCCTCTTTCTTCCTTGTTGGAGCTAAGGCGGATTTCGGTTGGCCGATACCACTCCTCTCAACCTAATAAATCATTTACTCGATGAAACGATGAAAACCTTTTTGAAATATTTTCTATAATAAATAAAGATTCATTCTATCGTATGTCAATCTTTCATGAGTTTTGATACTTATCATTTTGTTGTCGTTTTAAAATAAATAATATTCACATCTCAATTTATCGTTTTTCTTTTTATAATTTTTAAAATTAAAAAGCCACATAATACGTCTATTTATATATGTAATGTATTAAATATAATAAATATGATAATAAATTACTATGATTACATTTCTTCATTCCTTATTCTAAATCCTAATTTTAAGAAATTTTCATATTTATATTATAATATAATATCAATAATAATAAGCTTTAGAATAATTTTCCATTAAAGAATGATTGATTTGCACCACAAAGGAATCATTCAAAAGTTATAATCAAGTTCTTTTTTTTGCAGCACAAAGGAATCATTCAAAAGTTATAATCAAGTTCTTTTTAGCAGCACAAATAAATCTTATACGGTAAAACCTCTATAAATTAATAATGTTAGGACTGAGATATTTTATTAATTTAGCAAAATTATATTATATCGATAAATTAATAAATTATTAACTTAAAGAGTTGGCTTATATTCATGACTAAAATTATCGCGGATACCATTCAAAATTCGGCTGATGATGAAGTTGACGATGAAGTTGATGATGACTCAATACCTTTGGAACCGGTCACTCGGAAAGAAACATTGCAAGCGACAACAACTCTTTATAATTTTTGTTGCAATACGAGAATATAGTGTCTCAACTCTTAAGTGCAATTAAGAGATTTAAAGATGAACTCAATTCAGATTGGAAGTTCACAAAAAAAAAACAAGTGACTATAGATTCATTTTCTACCTGAAGAGTCTAGAATCTTGGAATATTTTAGTAATATTAATTTATAGTTTCTCTGGAACCAATATATTTACATTGGGATTTCAAAAAAATTATTATTTTATTATTTTTCTATTGGGATCAAATTTTGTATTGGTCAGTTACCGGACAAATTATTAATTTTATCGAGGTTATTAATTTATCGATTATTAAATTATAGATGTTATACTGTATAAAAATATAATATTCGGATGACGAAAATATTATAAATGCATATGTTCCTCTGCTACATGTTATGCTTATTTTTAGTGAGACAAAAATAAAAATAAAACAATTAATCTAATGATAAGAGAAAACATTTATGATGCTTTTAAATTAATAAATTGAACATTTAAATTTTTGTAGATATGTTACATAAACAATTATTGTAATTTTTATAATATATATATATATATATATATATATATATATATATATATATATATATATATATATATATATATATATATAATTTTTTTTCAAATTGTTAATATAAATAAAAAAATGTTAAAAGCAATTATGAGACAAAAAAAAGTCATTATTTAAAAAAGAAAACATTTAGTGGTTTTGGAGTAAATATTTTAACTTCTAAAGAGAGGTTACATAAATACTCATTTTATTTATACAAAAATATATTTGTTATTAGTATACGTTTTTGTCTGATAGAAAAATGTAAAGTATTACATGTAAAAACAATTAAGCAATAATATGTAAGGATACTTATTATCTTTTGGTATCTAATAAGTTAATATAAAATTAGTTAAAAGTATGTTTTGATACCGAATAAATATTAAACTCTTCCCCCCCACCCCCACCCTACCCATCCCACCCCCACATGCACACACATATTTCTTCTAATCTCATATAATAACTATTTTTTATTAGAAATACAACTTATGATAATAATTTTCGAAAATCTTGATTGTCGTACTATGAATTTCTAAAAAAAGTTATTTCGAAAATCAGGGTTTTCTTACTTGACTAGAAATTTTAAAATATGGTTCGAAAATAATGATTTTTTTAAAACAAACTATGGTTTTTGAACTCTTAATTGCTGAAGTTAAGCATCTTCAAAAGAAAAATTGTTTTCTTCAAGATTCTTGAACTCGTAACGATTTTTCAAACTTATTATGATTTTCAATACTTTAATTTCTAACATAAAGTTATTTTGAAATTTACATATTGGAAAATTTAGAGCACAATTATGATTTTTGAAGTAATTTTACTATAAAAGGTAGTTCAAAATTCTTAAACAATATAGTCTTTTCGAATTGTGTAATAACAATGTTGTAATAGCAATGCAGATTCTCTAGGGACATATATATAGTCCTTTTTTCATGATTCTCAACTAAATGATTAACAAAAACAAGAAATCAAGATCCATTTTTTCACATTCTCCTAGGACATATATATATTGATTTGAAATGTGTTTTGCATAATTGAGCAAGGCTACGAGTTATAAAATTGGGTAATCGCTTTATAAAAGCATATATATATATATATATATATATATATATATATATATATATATATATATATATATATATATATATATATATATATATATATATATATATAAAAGTAATATAGAAAACTGTACGTTTATTCCAAAAATGTATTTTTCACATTTTAAATAAGGCAATTCCCTCCGGCTATGTGTTTTACGATGGCAATAAACAAGAGTAAATGACAATCGCTATTAAATGTATGGTTGTTTTTTAGAAAACAAATGTTCGCATATGGGCTGTTGTATGTTGTATTGTCCAGAATTAAAAGAGGAGATAGATTAATGTTGTATTCAAATAAGTTTTTAGAAATTTGTGATTCCATTTTATTATTTAAAACTAGAAAGGTTAATCCCGCTACGCGGGGTCAGAAGTTTTCAATATTGTTTCCGAATCGATAAATATGACAGACATAAAAAATGCAAGGATGAAAAGCCGGGACTTTGCCTCTGACCGTTTTTTTTATGTTTTTATGAAAAATTGTAAAAGTTTTGACTGCAAGGATCAGAAGTTTCAAAACGGCTAAAAAATTAAAGGGGTAGGAATTAGCAAATTTTTAGAAAATGGATCAAATTTGTCAAACCATTAAAGTTTTGTGGCCAAACTTTAAATATTAAAAGGTTCATAAAAAGTATAAAAATATTGATTGCAAGGACCAAAAATGTCAAAATAGGTAAAGAATGAGGAGCAAAGTGCAGGGACCATTTTTTCCAAAAAAAATGAATAGTAAAGTGCAGGGACCATTTTTTCCAAAAAAAATGCCTAGTTTACTATTCCTAAGCTTCATATATATATATATATATATATATATATATATATATATATATATATATATATATATATATATATATATATATATAAGTTTTTTTTATTCGTATACATGGACTTACTTATTTATTCATCACTTTATTTGCATTTAATCAAATGCATTGATATTTTACTTTTTTTTTAATTAACGCATGTAGTACATGGGTTTCATACCTAGTTATTAAAATATGAATGGGATAAACATACTTTCATCTTAATCAAATGGACGTTTATCAAAACCTAAAACATCCCATGAGCAAACACAATTGAAGCTTAAAGACCAGTTGCCATCGAGTCCTTGTGTTTCTTTATTTTCTTTGACTACTTTAATCTTCTTCGTGATGCCACCATCACATGAACATTTAAAAAACCAGAAGATACGATGATCCTATTCTGTCTAACACCAATTCACTCTTATTAGTTGTATTACAATCCCTATAAAATACAACAAAATAAAAAAAGCTATGGGATTATGGCTTTATTTCGGTGTACGTGAGAGGTTTTTTACGTGAATAGGGTGGTCGTGAGTTTTTCTTGGGAAGAGGAAGGGGTGATAGTGGTATGTTTTATCGGGGAAGAGGGTGTAGAAATGGTGGCAGTGGTTTATTTAAATAGCAAAGAGGAGGGATCATTTTTCGGGAAAATAGTTAAGAGTCACTAGAACTTCATCAAGGAAGGTGGGGGGGGGGGTGGATGAAGGATAAATGTGCGAGTCATTTCTTCATTAAGCAATGTGTGCCAATGTGCTCAACACTTTTGGATAGGACTAAAATATGGTAAATTATTCCTATTTGACTTGGCTAATATTATGTATTGTTCTTGTCACGTCCGCGCCAAATGCCTGTCAAAAAGGCTTGTTCTGTTATGTCTAGTTAAGTACCATCCACCAAAAAGAAAAAGAAAATTGAAATATGTAACAGATAAATTACAACAACTAATCGTATACTCATACTCTCTTATCAGCTCTAATAGTATTCAATTTCTCAATAATACTTTGTTACTCAGTAATGATCTCTCTCTCTCTCTCTCAATGTGATTTAGCTCTCTGTAATAATCTCTCTCTCTCTCTCTCTCTCTCTCTCTCTCTCTCTCCTATCATAATAAATCTTTCACTTGAGATTAAAATATGAATCATGATCTGTCTCAATCATGTACAATATTTGACATCCCTAATTTTTGCGGGGGCCGCTAAAAATTTTCTTTATGCTTATATAAAACAAAGTATCCTTTTGAAGAATATCATCATCAAACATTTTCAAAGAAATAATTTTCATTAATATAAAAACCCTAGATGTCCTAACTGGTATAGGAAGCATAAGCATAATCTAGTCGTTATAAGCCTTGCAATTCTTTATTTTTTAATAGCCATAATCTCCTTCAACACTTGGAAGATAGAGTCATGTATTCCATAACCTTCTTACCGCTACTTGTGATACAAATAAAGTGAGTGGGTTAGGATTAGGAGCTTGGCAAGCACATAGGGTTTTCAACCCACAATAATATAATTAAAATCTTTTAAATATATATTTCACACCAAATATTTAACTCGATTACCCATTCTCATTATTCGCACTCTCTGATCCTAAAATTCACATTTGAAGAGACTTATCCTAAAGGATCACTATAAGCAACTAGTATTCAACGTTTCAGGGGTTCCAAAAAAAATATATGTCAATAAGGTAACCTTAGGGGGAATAAAGTACACAAAATGAACTCATAGTTCATTAATACCTACATATTACAAGTTTGCGATGTTCTACTCGATTTTCTAGAATAGTCTGTGGTCATCATCTATACTCTGCTAGATAACTTATTCATCAGTACGATAGCACTATAAAAGTCACAACCTCACATCTTTATTTGACTCTTCGCATCCCTTTTCTACCCAACAATAGTTTAAGTACGATAAAATAAATAAATCAGTACTTTTAATAAAACATGATTTAAACCAAGGAAAATCATATATATCACAAGTATCGTAAACACAGAAAAATAAGCACATATAGCATTTAAGCAATTTGAATACTTTGTATTTATGTGTAAGATGAAAGTAACTACACACTTTCCTATTAAAGGTGGATGATTTGCGGAAAAGTTATATCTTTGACAAATAGTTTTTGCTTTCCCTTTTAAACGACATATAAATAAAATATTACTCAACCTTAGTCATCATCTTATATTTATCATGATTATAGTTATAGTTTCTCAGATTTTATTAATAATTCCAAATGAAGCACTGAATTATAGCTGATAAGAAACAACCAGGTAGAACGTATCGGAGGCAGGATCCGTTTAACATATAAAGATATGTTGTTTGGAAAATCCACTTGAAACACCTCACTGATATAGCCTTGTCATCAACGCGTAGGTATCGACGAGTACTTCGACTTTCATTTTGATCACTTATCCTAATTACCTATATATTTTTAACGGTTACTTTAGGCGTATTTATTTTCAACCTCAGGGCACATGTATCCTACAAAATTCTAGGTTCAATCCAACCAATCTAAGATTTGGAATCTCCTATCAAATTACTTAGATTTCCACAAGGATTGACTCAACTCGAATCCACCGAGTGTTATAACGAATAAACAACAACAAAACACTGATATCGAACACCCTAAACCAACCCAAAGAATCATCTATCTAAGGGTTTTAAAAGTTACTAATTCCTAAAATATAGTATCAACATTCCCATTTGGTCAACACTCATTTGTATAAGAGTTTTAGAATTTCCCAATTTTACCCATGTTCAATTATTTGATCATAAAACAAAATCTACAACTCCAAAAGAAATAATATCAAACTTTAAGGAAAGTAGAATCGATTTCCCCCCATCTTTGATCTTATGAAGCTTTTGTCTAGTTCAGATAAGAATGGCCTATAGCCCTTGCAAGACAGTCCAACGAATCTGTCAAGATTTAACTTTGAATCAAGATGTCGTTTTAGGCTTTAGGGTTTGGCTTAACCCATCAAGAGCTTATGATAATTCGTTTTGTAGTTAGTTTGAATCGAGTTTAAAGAAAAAATCAAGAACATAAAGCATTAAGAACACAATCGTAAATAAGTTATGTTTGGCTCGTTGATTATTCTAAAAGAGTATACAAGTACAAGAGAGAGAAAGTGAATGAAGTTCCTAAAAGATAGTCTCTACTTCTATACTAACCCTATTTATAGGGTGATACAGACTCACAAAAAATATGTAAGGACTAGACTTTAAGCTTCGACATCTTACAGTGCCTTACACAATACATACATAGCGAAGTGCTAGACTTTGACACTATACACACCAAATAAAACTTCGACACCTCAATAGACATTTACACCCTTACAATCTCCCCCTTAGTGAGAAGTGTCGAAATCACACCATCAGCTTCATGGTCTGGTGAAGTACTCTACGAATCTCCATATACCAAATAATTGACTTTCGAATTTCAGCCTTATCAACTGCAGTATTCTATTTGCAATTCTTGAGACGAACAAGAAGGCTTGCATATTGAGAATTTGTGTACCTCTCTACATTACAAACTTAGAACAAAAACTTAGTCATCTTCCCATTCTTACCCATTCCTTGAAAAAAAATCCTAAAGGTTGATGCATAATCTCCCCATCAACGTAATCTTTGAAATCAATCTTCCCTTTGAACATTGACTGACAAACCTTCAAATTCCTCTTAATAGCCATTGCAAGCTCGATATCAGTGATTTCCAGGAAATCATATTCGTTATCTACGAATACCTTGATATGAACAAATTCTATAAGAAAATAATCCTTGTTATTTTCTTGACGCTTCGAAACATTAACAGTGCTGAGAATCTTTGTCACATTGATCAAGTCATTTAGATTCATCAAAGTGTTGTATTTAGTGTCTAAGTCCATAATTATAATTGGTATGTACTTGACCCGAGAGTAGCATGGTCCATTTGGGTTGCAAGGCACTGGAACTATCTAAAGGATGGACTTTTGAGAAGAGGATATTTATGATTTATTAATATATTATAAGTTCTAATATATTAATATGAAATCATAATATTTAATTAGTATTGATTAAGAATTAGTTTGGACATAATTTTGTGAACAAAAGAGACTAATTAAATATAAGGGGTTGATTTGGTAAATCCTTCATTCTTATAAAGTGGGCTAATGATCCATAGTTCTTTATGTTGGGCTAAACCATGTGGTGACCCATGGATATTAAATGTAGGTTTTAAACCATGGAGCATGAGGGATATTGGAAGGTCATTAGGGTTTATATGTGTAACCCTAGTTTTCCACACTATATAAGAGACCCTAAGGCTACCAAAATTGGCACCTAAGTGATAAGAAAATAGGGCTAGTCGAATTTTGTGTGCAAGTACACTTCTCTCAAGTTATTGCATTTGTTGATGGTGTTGTGTGAAGAATTTGAGGCATTACAAGTGGGGTGTTAGGCTCTTAAAGGCTTAAGGAATCAAGCTACAAGAAAAGGTATGTCATTCTACTAGTTTTCATATTACATATACTTCATGGTATGCTAGTTAGGATGAAAAGTTGGAAAAATAAAATTTTGCATGTACAATAAAGAAAACATAGATCCAAGGTTTCTAGGGTTACATGCACACCTTAGGGGTGTTAGAATGCTCAAAACCTTTCAGTGGTATCAGAGACTAGGCTTGCTTTTCATTATACTTGATGCTACTTGTTTTTCCAAAGTTAAAAATCTGTCATTTTTGCATCTGATTGCTCACCACGGTGTGACAGCTTTTACCAAGACGTGGTGATGCACCTTTGAGTAGATTTTCATGTTTTGGCTTGGAATTGGATGAGGATCATTACCCTAAACTGTTTTTTGAACCTAGAAACCTATTTTCCAAAAGGGTAATGTTCATGTTTGTCCAATTAAAATATAATTGTCAAAGTTTCATGTTTTGTAATAGTTTATATGATTAATTACATGAAATTTGTTTGATTTGAATTATCTTGCTCATATGATTTTAGTTGAATCTTCCATGAATTAATTGATTATGGTATTAGTTAAATAATGTTTTAAATGTTTTTTTAATGAACTCCATAACTAGTCCTCAAGTTATGGAAGTTATGGAACATGAAAGGTTTTTCCTATTTAAGATGTCATTAAACTTATATGTTATGGACTTGAAGAGTTTTGACAAGTTTCAAAACTTTCCCTCAAGTTTAGGAATTTGTAAAGTCTCACTAAATGAAACTTTAATTCCAAACCTTAGAATTTTAAAAGTTAAAATTCAACCCTTATACTATTATAGTATTATAAGTTAATAATATATATATATATATATATATATATATATATATATATATATATATATATATATATATATATATATATATAAGATTAAGTCAGTCTTACCGTTAGTAGGCCTAATTTACGAAGCCGGTCTATTAGGAGGATTGTAACATACACGTTCAGTTATCGTGTTATGTATTTTTAAAAGTGAAAAGTATAATGAAATATTATATTAATTTGAGCGTTGAGTTCTAACAGATAGTTTTTCCTAGAAATGAAGTAAAACTATGTTTAGAATCACTCAGAAAATATTGGAAGTCTTATTAGATTTCAATTAAAAGTCAAATATCAAAATTTAAGGAAAATATAAAAATTTGAAATAGGTAAAATTTTATTATTCAAAGTTGTAGATAATTTTGTTAGAAACATTTAGGCGAAATCCTCATCGAAATCCAAGTTATAGCGAAGAAGTTATTACCAATCGAAGATCCACGACAAAACCGACACGACACCGAATAACGTAAAAACTGAGTTTTCGATAAACTAATTTTTAGCCTTGGTGATTTAAATGAAAGTCGTAGTATTTGTTAAACCGAGAATTTTCATAAAAAGGACGTCCAAATCTGACTTCGTATGAGGAAGTTATGATTTTACTATGTTTCGGAATAACAGTAGACATCTAAAAACTCAAAATAAAGATCAAGTGATTTTTAGCCGACACAACTTAAACGAGAATCGAAGGTCTCGTCAATACTAGTACAATGGAAAAAAGACTGATGAAAATGGACGTCAGATGAAGAAGTTATAAATTTTTAACGGATTTTTTTGTCCCGGTCTGTTAAAAATAAAAATATTATAAAATAAACTCAAAATTAATCGACGGATTCTAAGTGAAAGTTGTAGAGCAAAATTTTACCTACGTGTGCATATAAATAACATCACAAATGGAGCATGTATGCGAAAGTTATGGATTTTAGAAGTTCGGGACACAAAATCTGAGAAAAATGCTAAAACCGAGGAATTTTGCATAGGTCAAGTTCGGCCACGTCACCTCGCATGCGAGATGCCCTGTGTCCGACACGTGTCATGTTCTTCTCGAGTCCGAGGTTCGTTCGAATCAGCAGTTGACGCGTGCGCCTTCGGTGGCGAGTCCTCGAATCCGACGCGTGTCCTCACCTCGCACTACCACCTGGCCTTCGTTGCTGCTGCCGCGTGTCTCCCCCTCGGTCCGAAGCCTCCTCTATAAATAGAAGGGTTGTGAGATCTCCCGGGTAATTTTGGAAATTTGCCACTTTTTACCCCTTAAACACTTTGTAATAGTTGGTTTGTATCCAGTCTTTTGTAATCAAATTGTAAATGTAAAATATTATTTATGAATATGCATATAGCATGTTTTGGAGTGATAATAATGTCTTTAGTATGAAAGTTAGGGTCTTTCAATCATGGTATCACAACAATAGTTTAATTGAACTAAATACCACGGATTGATATTTAGACTTAAACCATTGGAAGTTCAATATATGAACGGATTCATAGTAACTATATGGATACAAACCATAGGAAATACTTAAGTGGGGTATTGGGTAGTGATAAACCTTAGTATTTTAAGATATTAAGTTACTTCAAAATTTTCATAGAATTAGTTTAAGTGAACTAGAATATTAAAAGGAGATATGCCTTATATTCTAAGATGTGTTAAATGATAAATAAATATTGCATGCTTTACGTTGCTTACCTATATTGCTATTACTTGAGAAAGTTTAATGTCTGTTGCCGACCTTGATTTAGAAAAGAAAATTTTATGTTCAGAATTCTAAGAATTTTCGTAATAGAATTTACATGAAACTTTTCGAAGTGATAAAGAGACTTATGATAGTTGACATCGATAAGTTTATAGATAAACGATCGAGGGATATCGTAAAATAATATTTATGAAGTGTTATCATAAATAGTGTATTAATACCTATAGAGTGGTATTATACATTTAAATTATGTTTGATGATATAATAACATCTTTGGAAGAAAGATGTGCGTTTGAAACACATTTGGGGGAGATAAATGTGTTGATGCAAATCCATGAAGTTGTTCCACCGTTGTCCAGATTGAAGCAGTGATTGTTTATAGATTCAGAAGAACTAGAGATGGTGATGAATACTTCGACAATATTGAAATTGATGTTGTGTAAGATTTAGAAGAATTCAATGAAGATTAAAGGAAATGCTAACAAAGTTTTCAGCCAAGACCTTGTCTAACGTTATGATGTAGTATGCAGTTTGAATGGTGTGGGAAGAGCTGATTTGTATCCTATACAGGATGCTCCGACTTACTATTTAAATATAAAGAGTGACAATTGACTTCTCTCACATCCTTACGAAAGTTCCATAGTGTGTTAAGCCGACTTTAACATACAAGATTAGGATGGTGAAATGAGTCATTTGGTTGTGAAAGGATCAGTGACTTACTCGTCCAAATAAGGTAGAATACTTAGTTGAAGAAGTAATACACCCATAATATTGCATGAAAAGAAATGTTGTTGTCAGGAAAGATAGAGAACCAAGTTGAAGCTAGTAGAACATGTTGAGATGCAGCTAAAATGAAAACTTCTTAGGATTGACTCCTATGAAGTAGACTTAAACTATACACAAATGAGAAACAAAATTTCTATGATTAACTCATATAAAGGAATGGCGATTTCATGGACGGATGATTAAAAGAAGAAATGGAATGATATCCATGGTGCCTTGCATGAGTTTGAAAACAATACAAGTAGTTGGAGAGCATTTATCTCCATACCGTTAGAGTAAATTTTGGCATAGTGTGTCTTGCAAAGTAGACACTACCTAAGAAGGAATTTATATGAAGAATTGGAAGTAAAATTTCTATTGACCTATGAAAAAGTATTAGGATATCAATCGAGCATATGCATGATAAGAATCTTAGAAGGCGAGTATAGGAAATTTAAGATATGTTTGATAGAAGCGTGAAATCCCTAGTTGAGTCTAGGAGAAATTGTTTTATGTACTTGTTTGAACACACTCAGGTGTGAAAAGTGGTTTTGTGAAAACTTTTGAATGGTGACTTGGGAACTGCAAGACAATACTGTTGGATTTGTGTCTAAGTCCATAACTATTTTGGTATGTACTTGACCCGATGGTGCATGGTCCTTTTGGGTTGCCTTCACCAAAGCAACTTAATAGGATGAATTATGGAGAGAAAGGATTAATTATGATTTATTAATATATTATGAGAATAATATATTAAAGGAGAAATCATATTGTTTAATTAATATTAGTCAATAATTAATTAAGAATTAATTTTGTGGCTAAAAGATATTAATTAAACTTAAGGGACTAGAACTGTCAATTGTGTGATAGTTGAATATTGGGCTAATGGACTCCATAGAGGATGGAGTGGATGAATTCTATGGGGAAACCCATTAGAAATCGTCCAAGGCCTCTAAGGAGGGAGTCCATGGGCTGCTTAGGGCCTAAGCAGTCAAATTAGGGTTTCCTTGTTAGATAACCCTAATAGCCTCACTATTTAAAGGACCCTTGAGACTCAAAAACGTGGAGAAGTGATTCCTTAGGGTTTCAACACGTTTTTGGGTGCCTCCTCTCTTCTTATTCTTTATCCTCTTGCTCTTGGTGTTTGTGAGCCATTAGAGGAGTGACACTTGTGACTCTAAGCTTTCTAAAGCCATTACAAGGAGGATTTGAGATTGTTATTGCTACATAACAATCAAGGTAAGATCTAAACCCTATTCTTATGTTAATATTGATTATCACATGCTAGATCTAGGGTTTATAGTCTTGGATGAATGCATGTACAATAGAGAAACCTAGATCCAAGTATTAGGGTTTGCATGAGCACATAGGATGTTCTTATGGCCAAAACCCATCAGTGGTATTAGAGACAGGTTGGTTTCTATTGTATTGACGCCTTGTTTATTTATTCAAGCCTTAAAATCATTTTTTTGTGACCCTGACTGATGAACTCGGCGAGTCCCATTATGGACTCGGCGAGTAGCCCCAACTCGGCGAGTTCATAGTGGAACTCGGCGAGTTCAAGCGTCAGTTAGAGCTGATTTCGGGATTTCTTGCTGTTTTGCTTGAGGATACTTGCCTTAATTGCTTTGGGTCATTAATATCCGAATTTTATCATATATTTGAGTATATCCTTGACCAAACAATAGATAATTACCATTTGATTGAATGATAATCTCCTTATATGATAATAATTGATTATTTGAATTAAATTGGTAAATTGTCTTGCAAGTAATATTGACTAGGTCAAATTTAGATAATCATTAAATTAATTGTTTAATTTAAATTATTTGCTATTTGATCCTTTGTGTTTTGAAAAGTTTCAAAAACTTGCCCTCAAGTTTTGGAATTTAAATTTTAAGTAAAAAGTTTAATTTTAAAAAATGTTAAGTTCTAAAACCCTAAGTTTTTGAAAAAGTTTAGATTGCACCCTTATGGTTTTATTAAATTAATTAAGTGTATAATTAAAAGAGAGTTAATAAATCCATAGTGATATGGTTTACATTTAGTTGAATTAAAACTATAATTTATTAAATTAGACTACCTAGTATTTTAAAAGTGTAAAATGCACCCTTATACTATATATAACATTAAAAGTCTAATATTATATATGTATAACTTAAACTGCTAGTCTTGCCGTTAGTAGGCCTCATTCACGAAGCTGGTCTATAAGGGGTGTTTAAGGAAATTGCCTATAAAATGGCGATTGAATGGGTATCCACTCTTACCCACCGCACTCTTGACTAGTGGAGGGTCATTAGCCGAATGGGTAGGATAGGGCAAACCCTTTCCATTAAAAGTATAATGAAGTATAAAGTAACTAAATGTTTTATACAAAATTCCCAATCTTAGTTACTTTAGGCAAAAGTGAATTTGATGCAATTCCATGAAATTACACTTTGTACCCTTGTGAAGACGTTAGTGGAGCGTGTGTGGTTAACCGGCACACTAAATGGTTCTAAGAAAAGGTAGCAAAGGGTGACTCAATGTTTTTCATAGTTCGGTGGAGCGTTTGTGGTTAAACGGCACATCGAATAGATGACTGTAACGTTGGGGGTACCATGTATATTTGCATGGTTATTCACACCCTATTTTGTGATCCTCGGCATCCCAGTCACAAAACGAGGGGCATATCGTGATTTAAACATGCCATTGAAAAGTTGAATGAATCTCAAAAGATCTAGGAGTTTTCAGTACATTTAAAACCTAATTTCCTTTTCATTTTTCATGGTGGAAAATTAGTGAATCGTCATTCACTTACCTTCAAATGTTTTGCAGTTTGGGTTACGACATCCCTCTCCCAAGTTGTAGAGTATTGTGTTGGGTCCTAGCCTTAATATCTCATTTGGGTGATTTATTAAGGACTCAATCAATCAACTAGCTTGAATTTTTCTCCCGTTTTGTAGATATCAAAGTATGATAGCTATGGTCTGTTTCCAAATCCCGTGGAACAATCTTTCCACATGAAGATGATATTCCAAGATTCGATCAAGGAACACGAGATCATGCTTCACTTCCTCCACCTCCTCCTAATATTCTCCCTAACCCACAAGTTCAAAGGCTTGAAAAGTTCAAACTCACTCAAGCCCTTTTGGCAAGTAAACATGAAGAAGGAAAGTCAGTGTGTGCACACGTCCTAAAGATGAAGTCACACATTGATAGGTTAAGAATGTTGGGATCCATTGTCTGTGAGGACCTGGCTGTTGACTGGGTTCTTCAGTCGCTTCCTGACTCATATCGTGAGTTCATAAGAGAGTACTATATGATGAAACACGACGTGACCCTCATTGATCTCACCTATATGCTTATTGCTGGTGAATCAACAATGATTTGGCGCACTGGAAAAGCAAAGTTGATTGGTGGATCTGCCTTCCAGACCTCTATGGATATAGGCAATGGCAACGAAAGCCATGCCATGGTCGAAAAGTTTGATCATAAGAGAAAGGCAAAGTCTGAAGTAGTTCCGTGTGCTGTTCCAAAAGAGTCAATTTGTTTTTATTGCCAAGAGAAGGGGCATTGGAGACGAAGCTACCCAGTATACCTGAGAGATCTAAGAGATAGGAGAGTCAAGGCGTATGACTCCACTTCAGGTAAACTCCACTATCTAACTCCATTAAGTTCCTATTCATTGATTCTTAATACATAATGTGATAAGATTGCAGGATCAGTGAAAAGAAAGGAAGCTTGATGGAAGAGCAAGATGAGTTTGATCATGAAGAAATGGATCACGATCGCATGGATTCTAAGATCAGATTTTGAGCTTAGAAAGTTATGATAGAGTTTTTGGGAATATTTGATTACATAGTTTTTCAATTGATTTTGCATTGTAAGGACATGTTTTCCGCTGCTTTTATGAATAAAATAAATTTTAATTTATCTTATTTATGTATATCCTTGCAATGAAATCGTTGTAAAAAATTGATGTTTGTGTATTTTTATAAATGGATGTGATTCTTAGTTATGTTATTTATGGTAGTGTCAAAATTTTCTAAGTAAGGAAAGATTCCCATCACCCAAGTTTCAATTGGACAGAGACTTGGAATCATATGATTTGAATCATGTGATGTATGGAAATCTTGGTACTTAGGAAATTAAGACTAATTCCTTGATCACACAAGTATGTGAGTCAAGTAAAGGACTAAAGGAATAGAACACAAGGTTGTGCACTAGTCAAGTCCACCACAAATAACAATGAGAGTATTCGTCATGATTTACCAAAAGTCTAGTAAATGTCATTATACTTACAAGATTAAGTGTAATTCTGAATCATTGAAAGGTTTCAATGAATGGCAGAACGAATAAGAAGAATCAATGAAGGCAGAAAGATAAAAGTTTCTCCAATCTAAGAAGAAGGGAGAGTACTTTTGTATCGGATTTTATGATCATCTTAATTATTAAGAACTATATCACAATTGATTCTCTAAGGACATCTTAGTGCACTAGTATGGCTAGGAAGAGGAATCGGAAATTGTTGAAATGGTTAAATTAAAAGGACGAGTCACACTTCGTTCCAAAAATCAAGTCTTAGAATCGTATTCCAAAATTGTGAATTAAGTGACACACACTCATCAAATGTGAAGTAGAAAAATTGTTTTTCTTTGTCTTGCACATTTGAAATTGGTGAGCTGTGATGTCTTGTAGAAGACAAGGACCAACTAAGACCAAATGTGTGCAATATTTTGTCTTGATATAGACACACACTAACTCTTGGATATTTGTTTATCAATAAATGTTTCTTGATAAGAGAATCTAATATGTCAAGAGGTCAGTGGGAGTCTGAAGATCTTGAAAAGATTCAAGAACTAATCAAGAGTAAACCTATTAAACACTAGCACGCGACTTGAGGTTTGTAACCTATCGTGTTGACAAAATTCTATTTTCTGTGCCAATCCTGTTGAATGATTATGCATATGAGTTCTATGGGTTCTCATTAGAATGCATAAGGCAAGCACCTTATTCAATGAAAGTACATTGATTGGAATAGGTGAGCTACTTGATAACTTGGAAGCAATGGTGGGACCCAGGATGGCAAGAAATTAAGAATGAACAAAGTTCTGTCCATAAGAGTTTGGATTTGTCACGAACATTATCTTTCGATTATGTTTATGGAAAATGTACATGGAGAGCAACACATACACCATAAAATCTAAGTGTCATAAGGTTTCTTTCCTTCATGAAAAATGATTGTGAGGAAACGCTTTCACTAAGAGAGATTTTAAGAAGATAGCAACTATCTAAATTGCATTCTCAAATTCAAATTGTGAGATTTGGGAATTAGTCTGAACATTTAGGACTTAGTTAGATAAGTTCTGAATTAGTTTAGACACACATATGAGCTGTCTAAGGAAAGGTGTGTGATTTTGAGAAGCTTAGATAAAGGCTTATCGAAGCATATCGTATTAGAAACAATGAACTTTGGAAGTTAATAAGTATTGATTCCTAGAAGTTTAGCTGGTTCCTAAATACGTGTCAAAGCTAGTGGGAGTAAAAGGGTTATGCTCGAATGAATATAATCATCATGTTAGTAGGAGCATGATTATTAAGTATTGCAAGTTGGCAATATTAATTATAGAAAAACAAAAGTCACTACTAGAAAAACAGCCTTTTACGACGCTCATTGCGTGTCGTAAAACGCTCAGACGACGCGCAAATGCACGTCAAGGAATGCCCTGTCATAAAGAGAGACGACGCGCATTTACGACGCGCGGTTATGACGTGCAATGCGTATCAAGGAAGGCCCTGTCATAAAGGAAGACAACATGCATTTACGTGTCGTAACCTTATGACGCGCGTGTTTATGACACGCAATGCGTATCAAGGAAGCCCCTGTCAAAATAGGCCATGTCATAAATGAAGACGACACACATTTTTGCGTATCGTAATTTTAATTTCTTTTAAAAAAAAATTATTTATAGATTTACTGATTTTCAAATTAAATTTGCATT
Organism: Lactuca sativa; assembly: GCF_002870075.4. Lineage (NCBI taxonomy): Eukaryota > Viridiplantae > Streptophyta > Magnoliopsida > Asterales > Asteraceae > Lactuca > Lactuca sativa. Next base: position 268,763,880 of record NC_056627.2, read on the forward strand.
TCATGTCTCATAATAGAAAATAAAATACCATATACAAAAAATACAATACATTGCACAAAAGTTAATGTCATACAAACAATCATTCCAATAGTAGACAAATGTAATATATCAAATAATCATTCCAATAGTAGACAAATGTAACATTTCAATATTTTTTATATAATTAACTAAATTATTAGCCAAATTTCCTAAAATACCAACATACTTTTCTATGAAGAGCATTAACACTATTCTTTTCCATCAAAAACTTCAAAACCTGCATAATTAAATTAATGTGTAATCAGCTACAGAAATTTGTGTGGGCATATGGCACAAGAAAGAGAAGACGATATAATCAGAAACGGAAATTTTTGGCATTGCAAACCATCAGAATAATTGGAAGTATATGGATACTTCACTTTGGAGGCGTTGACTTTCTGTCATTTTGTAGCAATTTTTCTACTTAATATATAAAGACTACAACAATAAATAGATATGTTATGTTACCTTGACGCATCTCTGCTGTCCAAAAGTATCCTCAAGTAGGAGCTTTCTTCATGTTTGGAAGCCTCTCTATTCTCCAAATCAATCAATCCACACACAACACAAGTGAAGTGGAGAAAGAATTACATTAAAACTTAACAGTTTCAATCTCTTCAAGATTCCAAATTCAAGAAACTCGTAATATAATACCTTCTTTTGTCTGTAATCTTCAGGCATCACAGTAGCTTCAATCTGAGAATTACAAAACAAACCAACTTATAGAAACGAAAGATGATCAAGAATTTGTTGTTTAAAATTAAATTTTCAGTCACAGATTCAATAGTTGCACCTCTTCATCTAGTCTCTCCACATCATAGACATATCCATTACTGATTTTGAGCATATGGGACAAGAGTATCTGTAATAAAATCCATTGAAATTTAGCTAAAATTTCACAAGATTTGTAAATGAACTAATCCAAGACAAGTTTAGATTGACTTACTTATTACGCTTAATCATCTCGTGACAACATTCTGAGTGCATTGTGTGCCCAAATTTCATCACAGTTGTGTCTTTTAGCGAGCAAAATAAGAAAATGTATTACATCATCATCATACCAGTTGATGTATTCAGAAGATTTGATGGCCGACTAGTTGAGAGCATCGTGCCTGTATCAGGGGCAATTGTGGAACATAACGTAAGACTATTTGGTTGGTTAAACCCATCAAACCATGAACCCTAAAATCCATTCCAGTAAGCTTTCCATTTAGCTCTGGCAATACCTTTCCCACAGCCTAATTTATTTTATAAAATATAAAAAGATTTATAAAAAAGAATATAAAAATTTACAATTCCATTTTATATAAGAATAATAGATACCTTGGCGGCAAATGACAAGAAACAAGATTTATAAAAAAAGATTTATAAATATTTTTTTATAAAAATATTTATAAAAAAAGACATAAATGCCCTCCTAATCCTTATCATCAAACGCAATACAAATGACAAGAAACAAGAATATGTCTACCTCGCGTATTGTTACAACATCTATTTTCAAAGATTTCATAGAAGCAACAACTTCCAAAGCATGTCGTAAGTCCAAGTTTCTATCTTTTTCTACCAACACTTGGACCTAAAAGAAACACCCATCAACAACTTTAAATTATAATCAATCAAAAGACAGCAGATAAGAGTTGACTGATTTAAATTGTCATATGATCTTGAAGAAAAAGACACTTCTGAAAGCTTCTACAGCCCACTAGACAGAAAGAGAGCCTTCGTTTCTTCTTTATAGTTATCCTATGACAAAATTGGGCCATGAATCAGCCCAAACAAAGTAAAAGAAGATGACCTTTCATCTGCTATAGTCCAACTGTCAACTTGCCACCAATTTGTACTTTTTAATCATAAAAGTTTGATTAGATGGTGAGTACTCAACGTTTAATCACATTCATATCCTCAAGTCATGGTAACCAATTTTGGGACATGATTTCAAAAATCTCATAAATAATTTAATGTTAAGATAAAATAATGATATTCTAAGAATATGCAACATTTAATTTTTATTTTGATTATTATCTAAAATAATCTAACTTATATAAAACTTAAATTCTCACCTAACCAGTAACTCGGGTATGACTTCTAATGTGTTTTCTTTAAAGATCATCTTCTTTTACTTTGTTCGGGCCATGGAGAAGGTAATTCTTGATACAAGAACATTCTAGATATTCTGAAATGACTCCTCATTGGAATATTATATTTTACAAATTGACATACAGTTCAAGCTAAAACAAGGATTGAAAATTGCAATGAGTATATCTGGTGAGGGCAACGCGTATCTACAAGTAGGTCTACAAAAAAAAGGGACAACCAAACATGGTAATGGAATGTAACAATTCATTCCATTACATTGTTGTGATTCCATTCCATCATACCAAATAAATTGTAGTTCAGACATTGGTTAAGCATGCATGAATGGGTTTATTTATTAACTTGATGTAGGAAAGTAAATTCTGGAAGCTTTACAGAGAAGACCTACCTTCATGTTCCATAGTAATGAAAACTTCAGTGGGAGTAGTTTATCTTCTTGCTTGCCTTTTAGAGCCTTTTATGCCATCATTTTCCATCCAGGCAAGTAATTTACACTTTTTTTCCTGGAATGGAAAATTACATTCTTACCCTCACAAATATCCTTCCAATTTGTCTACTGCAGGTACTGAAGTAGCTTTCTTTCCCCCACCAAGTTTCCCTCTGTGATGAGAAAGGAGATGTAGAGAAGGCCAAAAGACCATGGGAGATGATACCTTCTGGCCACAGAATCGGGATCCCTGTGCCATTATTTAGAGAACTGGTATATAAATATATATAATATATAATTTATAATTATTGAAAAATATAGATGAGGAAGCTTATTGTTTTTGCATATGTGTGATTCTTGTGCAGAGAGATGAAGAGGTGGAGTTGTTGAGGGAAAGGTTTGCTGATTCATGGCCCAATTTTGTCATAGGATAGCTATAAAGAAGAAACGAAGTCTCTCTTTCTGTCTAGTGGGCTGTAGAAGCTTTCAGAAGTGTCTTTTTCTTCAAGATCATATGAAAATTTAAATCAGTCAACACTTGGACCATATGAGATTCTTCATAGACCAAAAGGGTCATTAGTTGAACTTGGTTGACATCCTGCTCCAAATAACCACACTAGGCTATCTAACCTACCAAATTCATGAACAAAAAAAACAATTCAAAATCATCAATTAAGAAAATAAAAAAATAAAAAAAAAACATTTTACCTGTCTAAATCAATGGACCAGCCCTGATTATATATAATATCCATGATGCCAACTCATGAATAAAAAAATAACAACTTTTTAGTTCTAGGGGTAAATAGGAAATTAAGTTTCTTCCTAGTTTTTGTGTTAGAGTCAAACTCATTATGTGTCTAGTATAAATATAGGTCTGTGTTGCATCTTTATTTGTATTCAGAATCTTCTTTGTTTTGCTTATTAAGGAAGAGACTTTGGCACCAAGTAATTGTCCTCTGTTCCAGTTTTTTCTTTCCTTTCTTGTTCTTGTTTTACTTGAGTTTAAAGTATGATTGTATGTAGAAAAAAGACTAATATAAACTTGCTGACCTGATACATCTTGCTTTGATGCAGCATCTACATCATCGTATAATATTGAAGCCTTGTTCATTAATGAAGACAGAAGTTTCTTTGAAGGCATTTCAAGGTTTTCATAGGAAGCGAATGATGCAGAGTAAGATTGAGAAATAACTGACTGGTCAAGTGATTAGGTTCACATTCGCAAACAGTCCATTCACAAATTTCGCAACCTGAAAGAATTACATTACATCCATCCATCAGATATCTAAATATAACATAAATAAACAAACATCACTTGCAGTTGTAGTTTTTATACCTCAGATGCTGGAATATTTGGAAAAGAGGCACCAAGAAGCTTAATAGTGTACTCTCTCACAAACATCCCATTGTTTGGATACGGATACGAAACAGTTGACGTGTCCCACAAAGACTCAGTCAATGACCCAGATTCCACCTACAATTAATTGCCACGTCAACAAATATTATACTCCTATATACTTGCATATGATTCAAATAAAAAGTAGACTAGAGATGATATACATACCAGACAGAATAAGTGCTGCAACACCAACACATGCACAGCTTAAATCCTAGTTTATGGAAATTGTCGGTCATCACATCAAATATTTCTTGCACAATCAACACAAAATAAGACCGATAAAATTGATTACAAAACTCCGAGTTCTGCAATCAAAATCAAATAAAAAATATGAAATAAAACAGATTAAAAGAGTGAGGTTTTAATAATGAATTGTAGTAGTAGTAGTGGAACCTGAAAGTTTTTAAGCATCTCCCACTTGTGATAAAATATTCGCTTACTATTACAATAGAAACCTGCAATTAGATAACAACAAGTGTTATAATTGAGTAAACCCATTTACAAATTACTCTTTTATGTATAACTAAGCTTCTGTAGACAAATGGCTATTAGAAGTAGAATAGCAAACCATGTGTTTCTTAATAAGGATGTCCCGCTCCTTCTCATATAACCCAGAGATACTTAATATTTTAAAAAAATAGAAAATGTGCATAATAGTTTGATACAGTTATGGCTAACATCTTCATTCTATCTGTGAAAATATATCCTTATAATGGGTGATTCAAGCACTCAAAACAAAATTAAAAATTAAAAATGTGAAGTAGAATAAATGAAACTAACCTGCTGGCCAGTGATGTAAACATTAGTTTCATTAAACTGGGAGTGGGACCCACCAAGGTCTTCATTAGAGGTGGAATTGGCAGCTGTAGCAGCTGAACCAGGGTTATAACCAGCAGGAGTTGCTGAAGCATATGGTCCATAGCTTCCTTTGTTTATTTAAGCAACCTTTGAAGCATACCTGTAACGTGGTTGTTAAAGAAAAATGGCTCAAGTAGCGATACCACCTCCTCATGGCTTCTGACTGTGTAACACTCTCCAATTGCAAAATCTTACCACTAATCCTGCAATTTTGTGAATTTAAGTTTAAAAAGGGAGAAAAAGAAACAAATGAAGAATTTGATTCATGAATATCTATGAAAACTCCAATACCTTCAACTTTTAGGCCCCCCTTCAATAAGTTCAACAACAATAGCTTCAACTTTTAGGACAACCTCCGACTTAATCTTTTCAATGGAACCAACAACCAAGTTTGACCACAACTCTTTTTTTTTCCAATTCAAAGCTTGGTCTAGTGAAAATGGTCTTGTTCAGCAAAGATGGTGGAAAGCAACACGAAAATTCCTCTGCAATGATGATAGGCTAGGGTTTTAGAAAGAAAGAAGAGAGGAAATGTTTAGAGAGAGAGAGAGAGCGAAATTCGGAATAAGGTATGGATGATTGTGATCTTCAGAGATGACGTACACTTCTCTAAACCATATCAGGGTGAACCCATACCATCTAGAACTGCAAAACAGAGAAAACGGTCATCTTTTTCTTCAAGCCCATAATAAGGTTACTGTATTTTGAAAAGACATTAAGAACAGTACCACAGCTCCGATGCATCCTCCCCTAGGCCTTAAACTCTCTTCTCTATCTTTCTGATCATTTTTTCTTTTCTTTCCTATTTTCTGTTCAGTCTTGCCGCGCACAAACACACCATCTGGGAAGTAGGACGACGTGAACGATGGTGGAGGTGATAGCCGACGGTGGCTGGTTTAGGGCTTTTTGAGAATACAAGATATTTTGTTAAGAGAGAGAAAGTGGAATCGATGAGAATGTAAGCTTCGGTTACTGTATACCAAAAAAACCGATGTAATCTTGAATGAAAGTAGAATCGATAAGAATATAGAGAGCCCCAAATTGAAACCTTGTCCAGTAGAATCGATTTGAGAGTGACTGTTGGATTTATTGCTTCCATTTCTCGGTTCGCTTACCCTTTAGTTACCCTAGTCGATCGATTCAAGCTTTCACAAAAAACCCCAGGTAGCAACTGATAGAGACAAAAAGGATGGAGCGAAGGTAGGATTGGATCCGATTTCAAAGAGTAACAATAGATTTCACTGAAAAACCTTTCCCAGTTCGCTTGACCTTTGGTTACCTCAGTCGATCGATTCAAGCTTTCAATAAAAACCCTAGGTAGCGACCGAGAGAGACAAGAGGGAAAGGAACGAGCGTCAATAATGTGGGGAAGAGGGAAAGAAGAAAAAGATGCGGGGTTTTTAATTTTTTAGGATTTCATTTCCCACTGGATGGGCGCGTTCCATTAAAATTTATAAAGCGACATCTTTAGTAGACACACATTTTATTATGGGTGCCCTCCGTGTTTTTTTATTTTTTATTTAGACACTAATTTAAGGGCACGCAAGAATGCGTGACATAAATCCTTAAATTTTTTGAAGAGACGACACTTTTTTAGTGTCACTCTCTTGTGCGTAACATAAATCAGTGAGTGTCGTTGTTTGCGCGTCGTAAAAGGCTGTTTTTCTTGTAGTGAGTTTCACTTTGTAAGGTTGCAGGGGTTGAAGAGATGTTTTTGCTATAATTAAGGGAGAGAATGTTATACTTCGTTTTCAATCTAAAAGCTTAGATCGAGAAATTTAATTGTATTTAGTCAAGTGTATATTTATTATTCTCAAAATACGATTATGATTACGGCATCCCTCTTCATAGTTCGAATTTTTGAGAACACGACAAATAGAAATATTATGACGATATTATAGTAAGAAACTAGTAAAGTATCATGTTTTTATTATAAATTGCATCCCATACGCTTCGGGTATAGGATCAGTTGCATATGCTATAATATTCGACCGTTCTAAAAAGTTTCCAAATGTTTGGGGCATTTAGAAGGAAAAAGGAAATAAAAGCGGTTTGACTAAAATAATTAAACAACTGCCAAGGAAAATCTAAGGTTCGCCAAGGATTGGTCGCTTGTGGACAGTTGAAAGTATATATAAGATTCTATTTAAAATGAGTTGTCATATGAAAATATGGAAATGTTTCCATATTGGGAGTTAGATATCGAGAATCAGTGTCCAGATTAGAAACTTTTATGCAAGAAGGATGTTCAAAGGAATGTACTTTGAATATGTGACTTCATGACTATGGAATTGTCTTGTAACAATTTCCATTAGAGTATTTTGTAATTTGATTGGCTGAGTCTTGGTGACATTTGTGCCATGACATTACGAAAATGACTGTTGCATAAAATGTTAGAATCTAACATATTCTAGTAGTGGCAAGAATTTTGTATTTTTTACACTAATGGATTAGGAATTGTGAAATGAGTGTGATTGAAAATGTTATTCAATTATACTATTTCACAAAGTAAGTACCATAGATAAAGATAGTGTGCATGCTAAGAGCATGGGACAATAATTGTTATAATTGAAGTAAGAAGTTGATTACCCGAAACAACAAATAATAAGTAATCGATATGGTGATAAATAAAAGGTGTTTTATTTATACTCAAAGGTTTGGGACCATATAGGATTAGTATTATTCTTGTGTTTCACTTTGCATGTTTTGACTTCCTGAATAATTAATTATTTCAGAATAATCAAATTATTCGAATGGTCCACAGTCATTCATATGTTGGAAGTAGGTATGAATGAAGACTGTCATGAATTGGTTTGTAGATTGTCTAAAGTGTATTAGACATAGCAAAGGTTTGCTGCAACGATCGTGAGTGCTTATAAATATGATTTTGAGCATTGGATTAAACCCACGCTCACAAGAATCACTTCATGGATTTTATCACGAGTGATTATGAGTCGATAATATTGTATATTCTTGAAACCGAGACGTGTGAGTTGTTATTTGCTAGAAGGTTACACATTGATTATAAGTAAACGCACCAGTAACTTGGTGTTATAAAACTTATTGTTGTGTGTGATTCGATGAGTGAATAAAGCAAGCATTGAGTCGAATTTTATCCGTTCCTTTTTCCCAAAGTGGGATAAAAGTGATATTTATGGGCCCCTCGATGATTTAGTAATGACACCCTAAGCGCTTGGCCAAGCCGAGACTAATTTGATGTGTTCAATTGTAGTATGTTGTCAGTCTTCATAAATCGGATATCGGGAAACAACACATACACAGAGAGAATGATTTAAATCCATGTCTCAGTCTATACGATATCTAGAATGGAGGAATATATGATCCCTTATATAAAGGACGCGTATCTGATAAGATCAGAGTTGACAGCGGCTTTTGAAAGCTACGATTGCGAATCAGGATCTGAAGTCATACGGAAAATAGTTATTAGACTTATCCAAGTGGGAGACTGTTGGATTAGTGTCTAAGTCCATAACTATTTTGGTATGTACTTGACCTGATGGTGCATGGTCCTTTTGGGTTGCCTTCACCGAAGCAACTTGATAGGATGAATTATGGAGAGAAAGGATTAATTATGATTTATTAATATATTATGAGAATAATATATTAAAGGAGAAATCATATTGTTTAATTAATATTAGTCAATAATTAATTAAGAATTAATTTTGTGGCTAAAAGATATTAATTAAACTTAAGGGACTAGAACTGTCAATTGTGTGATAGTTGAATATTGGGCTAATGGACTCCATAGAGGATGGAGTGGACGAATTCTATGGGGAAACCCATTAGAAATCGTCCAAGGCCTCTAAGGAGGGAGTCCATGGGCTGCTTAGGGCCTAAGCAGTCAAATTAGGGTTTCCTTGTTAGATAACCCTAATAGCCTCACTATTTAAAGGACCCTTGAGACTCAAAAACATGGAGAAGTGATTCCGTAGGGTTTCAACACGTTTTTGGGTGCCTCCTCTCTTCCCATTCTTCATCCTCTTACTCTTGGTGTTTGTGAGCCATTAAAGGAGTGACACTTGTGACTCTAAGCTTTCTAAAGCCATTACAAGGAGGATTTGAGATTGTTATTGCTACATAACAATCAAGGTAAGATCTAAACCTTATTCTTATGTTAATATTGATTATCACATGCTAGATCTAGGGTTTATAGTCTTGGATGAATGCATGTACAATAGAGAAACCTAGATCAAAGCATTAGGGTTTGCATGAGCACATAGGATGTTCTTATGGCCAAAACCCAAAATACTTGGGACGGGTATGAGTAGGTGTGAATAGTAGTAGAGGCCTATACTACTGGAAGCACATAACTCACACTTGGATCAGGGAAAGTCACAAGGTGACCAAGAAGCTAGAAAATTGATTCCGTTTTTGTTCGAGTATGTCATTACCTTCGTTTCGGTGATGACTAAGAAGATGATTTTCATTCAGACCTTATTGGTCATAAAGAATCGAGTCTGATTAATATAAATCTGTGAAGTAAGTTGATATGTTGTTAAAGAACCATGCAGAACTCTGGTGCTACGAAAAGATAGTACGCATGTGACATCCCCAAAATCACGGCCAGAAAAGACCGATTTCATTTATGCTTTTTAAAATAATTTCAGAGTAAATCCTTTTGATTTAAAAGAGTTGCGTAATTTGTTCCCAAAACAAAATATGATAAAATAATATTTATCGAAGCATTTCATCAAGAGATGCATTTTCATTATATAATCAAAACTCAGGATGTCATGTTCCGATATAGACCATAAAGCATAAACGATAACATTACAAGTCATTTAACAAATATATACATATATAGACTTGTAAACAAAACAACTAGATGATTCATCCATCTTATGCCCTTGCGCCACTTCATGTAATACAAATAAAACTGAGTGGGTCAGGCTTGGGAGCCTGGTGAGCATATAGGGTTTTCAACCCACAATAAATAATTATATTTAATTTCACCAACCAATAATATCCCGATTACCCATTCCCGTTATCCTTACTTTACGTCCCTAAAACAACATCTCTCTTAAGGGACCTAATCTAGGATTTTCATCGGGACAGACATTACTGCTAAGGGGTTTCCTCAACAATAGATATCCTAAAGGCAACCATGAGGGGGATAGAGTACACCGGTGAAGACATCGTTCACAACACCTACAGGTTATGAACCTGCTAGCATTCCACAGGACTGTCTAGAAAGAGTCCGTGGTCGTTATTCATACTCCGCTGAATAACTAGATCAACAACAACAACATCGAGGCCTCTCATCTGTTTATCACACATCAACTATCTACCCATGTTCTACCCAACATATTAGTAGATAAAAATATATATTTTTATACATAGTTTAAAACCTGTATAGCATTTTCATTCAATACATATTCCACATAACAGATGAGGCACACCCACATAACACGTATTTCATAGAAAATAAATCAGATTTATGAGATAGAAGAGAGTGAATATACATTCACACACATAACAACAAAATTATACACATAACACGTATTTCGTATAGAATACTTCATAATTATGCGTTAGAAGAAAGTAACTACACACTCACTTGATCAGAAGATGATTAGACAGCACTACGACGTGCAGAAGTAGTGTTTCTCCGTAGATCTGGAAGATCTTCACAAAAAATCGAACTCCTCGCGGGCAGAGCATCGGCTCGGGAATCGCACCTCTCGGGATCTCGGGAGCGCAAAACTTCCTTCTTAACTTGGATATAAGATTCGGGGTGTCGGGATGGCTTCGAGGGTTTACACGCAGAGCTTCGGCACGAAAAAGAGAGGAATTGAGCAAATATGCCCGGAACCCTCGCATCCTATTTATAGGAAGCTGAAGCCTCACAGTACGCTGGGCGTACAGCCGTACGCGGGGCGTACGCGTCCGAATTCGTCACTGCATGCATCATCTGAAGAACTCGAGTGCGAGGCATGTCATGCTTCGATGTACGCTGGGCGTACTTCAGATCAGATCGGTGACTCCTTCGGATATACATCCGAATTAAAGATTAAATTTATATATTTTAATTATTTAATAAACTTCAAAAATTCATATCTTCTTCATACGAACTTCGTTTTCGACGTTCTTTATATTCACGCATAGGTGAGACTACGCTCTACAACTTTCGTTTAGACTCCGTCGACTAATTTTAACTTTTATTTTTATTATTTATTTTTAGTAGGCCCAGACAGGAAAACTTCGTTATAAATTCATAACTTCTTCGTCCGACGTCTGTTCTCGCCTAACTTTTCATCGTTTCGCTACTAACAACAAGATCTTCGATTCTCGTTTAGATTGTTTCAGCTAAAAACCGCTGTATCTCAAATCGAGTATTCGGGCTGCATACCGCTAAGTCGAAACTTCAGAAAATCATAATTTCCTCATACGAAGTTAGATTTGGGCGATCTATATATATTCGAAAACCTCGTTTCGGCCATTACAACTTTATGTAAAGATATCGAGTTTACTTTACACTTAAATTTTGACGCTTATTTTTATTCTTAATTAATCAAATCACATAATTAAGCAATTAAGCACAAAACACATAATACTCAAATAATACAACCCTATTATTTCAAAACGAGTTATAAATGTTAACCTAGACTATTATATCAACATTAATGACAAGCCTAGAGACACAGGCGTTACAACGCAACCCTATCGAAGGGAAGAATCCTAGTTATGTCTACAGTGAACAAAGACTTATAAATCTTAAATATAATTTCTTTCTTAAAAACTCATAAATTTATATCGAAGGGGTGTTCTATCTATCTGGCCTATATAGTTGATATCTCAAAAAGGAGAAGAAAACTGTAAATGATGTGCACCATTGAAGATTATTTCTGATCGTAATACTCGCTTCACTTCTCATTTTTGAGCGAGTATGCAACATGAATTGGGATCTTGAATTGCTATCGTCATAGCTTATCATCCCCAGACAGATGGTCGGACGGAGAGAACAATCTAAACAGTAGAAGATATGCTTTGTGCATATGTCTTGGAGTTGGTGCTCATCAAGTAGAAACACCATCGAGGCCCAAATTATGCTTAGGAAAAATAAGAATGAAATATATCCATTTGTTTAAATCATTGTGATTTTGAGGACAGAATTCTCAAAAGAAGGAGGTATTTGTAACATACACGTTTAGTTATCGTGTTATGTATTTTTGAAAGTGAAAAATATAATGAAATATTATATTAATTTGAGCGTTGAGTTCTAACAGATAGTTTTTACTACAAATGAAGTAAAACTATGTTTAGAATCACTCGGAAAATATTGGAAGTCTTATAAGATTCCAATTAAAAGTCAAGAAATTTAAACAAAATATAAAATTTGAAATAAGTAAAATTTTTTTATTCAAAGTTGTAGATAATTTTGTTAGAAACATTAAGGCAAAAACCTCATCGAAATCCGAGTTATAACGAAGAAGTTATGACCAATCGAAGATCCGCGACAAAACCGACACGACACGACACCAAATGACGTAAAAAGTGAGTTTTCGATAAACTACTTTCTAGTCTTGGTGATCTAAATGAAATTCATAGTATTTGTTAAACCGAGAATTTTTCATAAAAAGAACGTCAAAATCTGACTTCGTATGAGGAAATTATGATTTTTCTAAGTTTTAGAATAACAGTAAACAACTAAAAACTTGAAATAAAGATCGAGTGATTTTTAGCCGATGCAACTTAAATGAGAATCGAAAGTCTCATCAATACTAGTACAACGGTAAAAAGACTGACGAAAATGGACGTCGGATGAAAAAGTTATGAATTTTAAACGGATTTTCCTGTCCCGGTCTGTTAAAAATAATAATATTAAAAATAAATTCAAAATTAGGCGACAGAGTCTAAACGAAAGTTGTAAAGCATAATCTTACCTATGCATGCATATAAAGAATGTTAAAAATGGATCCCGTATGCAAAAGTTATGGATTTTAGAAGTTTGGGACACAAAATTCGAGAAAAATGCTATAACCGAGGAATTTCACATGGCTCAAGTTCGGCCACGTCACCTCGCATGCAAGATGCCCCGTGTCCGACACGTGTCGCGTTCTTCTCGAGTTCGAGGTTCGGTCCAATCAACGGATGACGCGTGTGGCTTCAGTGGTGAGCCCTCGCATCCGACGCGTGTCCTCACCTCGCACCACCACCTGGCCTTCGCTGCTACTGCTGCGTGTCACCCCTTCGGTCCGAAGACTCCTCTATAAATAGAAGGGTTGTGAGATCTCCCTGGTAATTTTGGAAATTTGCCACTTTTTACCCCTTAAACAATATTTTTATCATTTCGACTTCCCCCAAAGCCCCGAGATCATTTCCAACACCGGAATACGTTCCAAAGTGCTCGAAGAGCCCGAGAAATTTATCTTTTCGGTTTGAAGCTCAACCCTCACAGGGCCCAGTTTTCTATAAAGCTCCCGATTTTCAACGAAGAAACTTTATTATTATAACGAAGTGCTACATAAATTACTATTTTAACCTCGAATTAATTCACGGTAAGTTCAATCTATAGGAACAATTGTATGTTATGTGTTATGTGTGCTATGTGCTTTTCCGTTGTTATTATTTCCGTTATTAATGATAGCAAAGATGTACCTTTGGCCATGTGATCAGTGAAAGGACTTAGATTCACAATGGTATTGGTATGTAGCCTCTGGCCATGTAGATCATGTCTCGTAAGAGAATGAATTCTATTCTATGGCATTGGAAGAAGGTTAGACAGGGCTGAAAGCCTGAAATCTACCAAAGTGTTTAATCAGAAATTATATGTCTTTTGCGTGATTTGGGCTGAAGCGTTATTGATGTATATCAAGTACAGAAATTGTTAAGTCTTATTGATTGATATAGAAAGCTTGTCGCATGATTCACATATGCCTTTGTTGCTCCTTGTTCCCTTTGTTTCTTTCATATTGGTATATATATGGCATAACGTTATATTGTATCTATTATTGAACTCACTAAGCGTCACCACTTATCCCTCTCGGTGTTAAACAATTGCAGGTGATAAGCATCAAGTATAGTCATATACTGTTAGAAGATTTTGAAATAGTTAAAAGCTATTACTTTTGTATTTAGTAATCATGTATGTATAAAACTTTAATATCCTGGGTAGTTATGTAATATATAACACTTTGTAATAGTCGGTTTGTATCCAGTCTTTTGTAATCAAATTATCAATGTAAAATATTATTTATGAATATGCATGAAGCATGTTTGGGAGTGATAATAATGTCTTTAGTATGAAAGTTAAGGTCTTTCAGGGGCATAAGGTTACTGCCTATAAAATGGCAGTTTAATGGGTATTCACTCTCACCCACCGCTTCCTTGACTAGTGGAGGATCGTTAGCCGAACGGGTAGGATAGGACTATAATTCTCATTAAGGATAATAAAGTAACTAAATGTTTTATTAAATTTCCAATCTTAGTTACTTTAGGAAAATGTGAAATTGATGCTAATCCATGAAAATTGCACTTTGCACCTTACCAGTAATTAACTAAATGTTTTATTAAATTCCCAATCTTAGTTAACTGGCACATTAACTTGGACTAGTAAGGGTGGAAAAGGGTGGGTCGATGTTTATCATAAGATCAATGGAGCGTGTGTGGTTAATCGACACATTGATTGGGTGATAAAGTCGGGAGTATCAAGCACATTTTGCATGGTTATTCACACCTTGTTTGTGATCCTCGGTATCCCAGTCACAAACCTGAAGGGCATAATCGAGATTTAAACATGCCATTGAATTGTTCAATGAATCTCAAAGGATCTAGGAATTTCAATCCAATTAAAACTTAATAACTATTTTGTTTTTCATGGTGGAAATTGGTAAATCGTCATTTACCTACCTTCAAATATTTTGCAAGTTGGATTACGACATTCCTCTTCCAATTTGTAAAATATTGTGTTGGGTCCTAGCCTTAATATTTCATTTGGGTGTTTTATTAAGGACTCTTTATCTAATCTAAGTTTGTCTTTCTTTCTTTTCAGATGTCTTCCAAAACTGCTTCTGGCTCAAACCCTACTGGCTCATTCTCTCTCATGAACCTTTGTGGAAGAGTCATCTTCGATGTTTCCAACTTCAATGATTGGATTAGGAACATCAGGATGGTCACTCACTATGAGGACAAGGAATGTGTCCTAGACAAGGAGCTAAAGAAAATTAATGATTCCTCTGCTACTCCTGAGGAGATTGTTGAGTTAAGGGCACATGAGAAGGATGCCACCAAGGTAGCTTGTATCATGCTTGCCACTATGTCAGCTGAACTCCAAAAGTCATATGAGGACTTCTACCCTTTTGAGATGCACCAGGACCAGATGGAAAGATACCATCATAGTGGTTGTCAAGAGAGGTATGAAATCATCTCTTCCATGATAACAACCAGGATGAAGGATGATGAACCCATCATGGGCCAAGTGCCTAAAATGCAAAGATTTGTGGACCGATTGCTAAAGTTGAATGTGAACTTCTTTGAGGAGCTGGCTATAGATATCATTCTACACTCCTTACCTCCATGTTATGATCAGTTCCGAATGACCTATCATATGAACAAGGAGGAAGTCACACTTAGCAAAATTCAAGGGATTTTGAGGACTGCCGAAAGTGGTTTCAAAGGTAAATCGGTTGTTACAACTCCTACTACTGCCCCTGTTCTGGCAATAGGACAAGGGAAAGGGAAGAAGAGGAAGGCTCCCTCAAAGAGCCACAAGGGAAAGTCTCTTGATGAATCCTCTTCAAGTGGGACCAAGGCTGGTTCTACTATTCCCATTTCCATTCCAGAAGAAGTAGAGTGTTTTTACTATCACAAAAAAGGGAACTGGAAGCGAAGCTGCCCCAAATACTTGCGAGATATTAAAGAAGGGAAGGTTAAACCCACCCATGTAAGTATTTATACTATTCTATCTAAAAACTCATCACATTTTAACTCTTGGGTGCTTGACACAGGTTGTCGATTTCACATTTGTTCTGATGTGCAGGGTCTAAAAAGAAGTAAGGATGTGGAGCATGGGAAGATAAACTTGATCATGGGGAATAGGAAGGTTTCACCTGTCACCAAGATTGGAGTTTACTCTTTATTGCTTAGTAGTGGGTTAGGAATAGATTTGAATAATTGTTGCTACTTGTCTGATATGGCGAGAAGTATTATTTCCTTTCATGGTTTGTACAAACATGGTTTCACATTTTTGTTTGATAATGAAATTGGTGCAATAAATGCTTATTATAATGATGTATTTTTATTTTAAAGCATTACCTTGTAATGGTGTATATGAAACTATGAATGTTGTAGACAACTTAGGAAATGATGTGTTGCATATCGATTCTTACAAGGAATTGGATAAATCATGCTTGTGGCATTGTCATCTGGGACATGTTAGCAAGAAGTGCATGGGCCAACTCCAAACGGATGGAGTTTTGGAGTCATTTGACTTAAGGTCGGATGACACTTGCGAATCTTGCTTACTTGGAAAGATGACTAAATCTCCCTTCACTGGTACTTATGAGAGGGGCGAGGGTTTGTTGGATCTCATACACACCGATGTATGTGGGCCCTTCAGAATCGCCACAAGGGATGCTAATTGCTTCTATGTGACTTTTACTGATGATTACATTAGATATGGCTTCATCTACTTGATCAAGAATAAGTCAAAAACCTTTGAGAAATTCAAAGAGTGTAAGAAGGAAGTGGAGAATCAACTGGGCAGGAAGATAAAAATGCTCCGATTTGATTGATGTGGTAAGTATCTTAGTATCGAGTTTCTTGACTATATTAAGGAATTTGGAATTGTTTCACAGTTGACACCACCTAGGACACCACAACTTAATGGTTTGGCTGAGAGGCGCAACCAAACCTTGTTAGACATGGTTCGTTCCATCATGAGTCGAGTTTCGTTACCAATCTCATTCTGGGGGTATGCCTTAGAGACTACTGACCATATCCTTAATCTAGTCCCTACTAAGAAGGTTTCCAAAACACCTCACGAGATGTGGATTGGGAAGGCTCCCACATTAGACCACATCAAGGTTTGGGGTTGCGAGGCTTTCGTGAGGCGCAAGACTCACGAAAAGCTCAAACCTCGGAGTGAGCGGTGTATTTTCATCGGCTACCCAGATAAATCCATTGGTTATCTCTTCTACAGACTGAGTGACAATGTTGTCTTCATTGTGAGGAGAGGAGTCTTTCGCGAGAGAGAGCTCATAGGACAAGGAGACAGTGGGAGGAAAATTGACCTTGAAGAGATTCAAGAGTCAAGTGGTGAAGGAACCTCAAACACTAGCGATCAACCTGAGGAGGAAACTCGTGTTGAGCCAATTGACAAGTCTATACCTCTGAGGCATTCCGGTAGAGTTAGTGTTCCACCTGAGTTCTATGGATTCCATATTACTACAGAAGGTGATACATTTATCAGTGATAGCACATTGGTAAATTTGGATGAACCTAACAACAACAAGGAAGCCATGGTGGGCCCTAAGTCGGCCAAATGGAAAGAGGCTATGGATAGCGACATTCAGTCCATGTATGAGAATCAAGTTTTGAACTTGGTTGACAATGTACCGGGTCGTAAGACATTCAGGTGCAAATGGATCTTCAAGAAGAAGACCGACATGGATAGGAAAGTGCACACTTATAAGGCACGACTGGTTGCAAAGGGATTTACTCAAACTTCGGGAGTTGATTATGATGAGACCTTCTTGTCTGTAACGAATATTAAGTCTATTAGGGTTATGCTAGCCATAGCTGCATTTCATGATTATGAAATATGGAAAATGGATGTCAAAATCGCTTTCAGTAATGGAAAGTTTGCTGAGTATGTTTACATGAGTCAGCCAGAGGGTTTTGTCGATGCAAAGTACCCTAATAGAGTGTGTAAGATTGAGAAATCCATCTATGGATTGAAACCAGCATCTCGCAGATGGAATCTTTGTTTCGATGAGAAAGTACAAGAGTTTGGGTTTTCGAGAAACAAGGATGAGTCATGTGTATATGTCAAAGCTAGTGGGAGCATAGTTAGCTTTTTGGTATTGTATGTGGATGAGATACTACTCATTGGAAATGACATCCCAACCTTGCAGAGGTTAAGTCCTGGCTTAGGAAGCGTTTTGCTATGAAGGACCTTGGAGAAGCTGCCTATATTCTTGGGATAAGGATATTGAGAGACATGAGTAAGAGACTAATTGTACTTAGTCAAAGTACCTACTTGGATAAGGTGTTGAAAAGATTCAGCACGTAGGATTCCAAGAAGGGTGACTTACCAATGTAGAGCAATGCCAAAATGAGTAAAGCTCAGAGTCCGAGTACAGAGGTTGAGATA
This sequence comes from Lactuca sativa, assembly GCF_002870075.4. Lineage (NCBI taxonomy): Eukaryota > Viridiplantae > Streptophyta > Magnoliopsida > Asterales > Asteraceae > Lactuca > Lactuca sativa. Next base: position 268,782,009 of record NC_056627.2, read on the forward strand.
GTTGAGATGAGTCGAATACCATATGCTTCCGCTATTGGCTCGATCATGTATGCTATAACTTTTACTCGCCCTAATGTGGCCTTTGCTTTGAGCATGGTCAACAGATATCAGGGGAATCCAGGCAAGGCTCACTGGAATGCGGTAAAAATTATTATCAAGTACCTGTGAAGGACTAAGGACTGGGTCCTTACCCTCGGTGGGAGTGATGACTTGAGAGTGGTGAGGTATAGCGACGCTAGCTTTCAGATCGACAAGGATAACTTTCGCTCTTAGTCGGGATGGGTCTTTACCCTGAATGGAGGAGCAATAACTTGGAAAAGTTCCAAGCAGGAGACAGTAGTTGATTTAATTTGCGAATCAGAGTACATAGTAGCAAGCGAGGCGGCGAAGGAGACAATATGGCTGAAGAACTTCATTGGAGACCTTGGAGTTGTACCAGCTATAAAGGAGCCTTTGGAGATTTTCTGTGACAGCAAGAGTGTAGTTGCCTTAGCCAAGGAACCAAGGGATCATGGGAAATCCAGGCACATCGAAAGAAAATACCACTTCACAAGACATTGAATAGAAGGACTCCTCGTGGCAATGAGGGTATCATCAGATGAGAAGCCAGCAGATCCCATCACGAAGGGGCTGAGTGGGGTTAAACATTTACAACATGCGAGGCGCATTGGGCTGAAGGATGATATTAGTTTTAATGATTAGATAGCTTTCAAAACTTGTAATAGTTTAAATGTAATTGACATTTGATGTTTAAATAAAAGGTGTTTTCATTTACTAGTATGGTATTGTCTTGTGTCAATCATTTACTATTGTCTTACTTTGCATGTTTTGACTTCCAAAATAATTATATTATTCAATCTATCCACAGTCGATCATACATTGGAAGTAGGTATTGAATCAAGAATGTCATGAATTTGGTTTGTAGATTTGTCTGAATGGTATTAGACATTGCAAAGTTTGCTGCAACATTCATGAGTTCTCATAAGGTCTGAGTATTTGATTCAACCCGCACTCACTTGTATCACTTCATGAAATTTATCTCGAGTGATCGTGAGACGATAATATCATATAAGTCTTCAAACCTAGATATATGAGTTGTTGACTATGAGTTAGTTGTACATTGATAGTACGAAAACGCATCGGTAAATCGATGTTATAAAACATGCTGTTGTGTACAATTTTATGAATAGTTAGTACAAGCATATGAGTCGAAGTTTATCTATTCATTTTGTCCTTGGAGGACTAAAAGCGATATCTTGGGCCCCTTGATGATTTGTTTTGACTTATGCGTCGGGCCCGGTCAGAACTAAATTGATGTGTTCGATAAAGTTCTATGTCAAACAAATCGGAAATCGGGAAACGAACTGTTGGACAATAAGTATGACATTGTTCCATGTATTTGTCTGACTGATATCTTGAACTGAGGATCATATGATCAATTATCTAAAACAGAGCGTCTCGTTTCGACAGAGGCTTTTAAGAGCTATTATTGCTAGTCAGTGTTTTAAGTTGTACTTGCAGTTATAGTTATTAGACTTATCTAAGTAGGAGACTATTGGATTTAGTGTCTAAGTCCATAACTATAATTGGTATGTACTTGACCCGAGAGTAGCATGGTCCATTTGGGTTCATGGCACCAGAACTATCTGAAGGATGGACTTTTGAGAAGAGGATATTTATGATTTATTAATATATTATAAGTTCTAATATATTAATATGAAATCATGTTATTTAATTAGTATTGATCAAGAATTAATTTGGAATTATTTTTGTGATGAAAAGAGACTAATTAAATATAAGGGGTTGATTTGGTAAATCATTCATTCTTATAAAGTGGGCTAATGATCCATAGTTCTTTATGTTGGGCTAAACCCATTTGGTGACCCATGGATACTCCATGGAGGTTTTAATCCATGGAGCATGAGGGATATGGAAGTTCATTAAGGTTTACATGTGTAACCCTAGTTTGGCACACTATATAAGAGACCCTAAGGCTACCAAAATTGGCACCTAAGTGATAAGAAAAGAGGTCTAGCTGAATTTTGTGTGCAAGTACAATTCTCTCAAGTTATTCCATTTGTTGGTGGTGTTCTGTGAAGCATTTGAGGCATCACACTTGGGGTGATGGGCTCTTAAAGGCTTAAGGAATCAAGCTACAAGAAAACGTATGCCATTCTACTAGTTTTTGTATTACATATACTTCATGGTATGCTAGTTAGGATGAAACCTTGGAAAACTGAAAGTTTGCATGTATAATAGAGAAAACATAGATCCAAGGTTTCTAGGTTTGCATGCACACCTTTGGAGTGTTAGAATGTTCAAAACCCTTCAAAAAGGGAAGTGAGCAATCAAAAAGTCACATGCTACATTATTCGCTCTAACAACAAATTAGCGAATATTCTATAGCAGACCTTCGAACAAATTTTCTCTTAAAATATTCAATACTTTAACAATCTTTACATAATACCACACTTCCTCTTCTTTCTTCCCCAATACCGTATGAAATCTCATTTTCAGTCTCTGATATTCTTCTTTGTCATCGAACTGATCAATCAATTTATACTGTGCAGAAAAAAAACATCATGTGACTTATAGGAAAATCAAGTTGATTGAGGTCATAGTTTTCAATCTCATAACTCTTTTTAGGGGCTTTGCGAAAATCATCCATCTTCCCAAAGAAAAAAACTTGCTCAATAGTTTCATGGCACCATTGTTTGTTGGGATCACCTTTGTTCAAAACCGATGGATCATTCTGTCTTTCCCTCATAATACTATTGATCTATCTTTGCCTCTCGATCTCCATCTCTATTCTCCTCTTCTTTTCTTCTTTAGAAGGAGTTATGTAAATGCCTTTCCCTTTATCTCTCTTATCATCTTTCGAAGGAGGTGGTTTTGCACTTGACCCTGATCCTCCAGCACTTTCGCAAATAACAATCCCTTTCGGAATAGGTATTTTTGTGGTTGTTGTTGAGGTTGTTGTTAATGAAACCGGATGAGAAGTTGGTATTTGCGAAGAAATCACCTTCCCAACAATTGTACCCTTATCAACATCTTTATGTGGTCCAACTCATCCGCATCCTTTCTCTCGCTTTTACGACACTTGCTTCGTGGGTGGAGCAGTTTTTGGTAAAATAGAAACCAACTCAAGGATGGGGGCTATTGCCTTCTGTGATTGAATTCAATGGACTAAATCATCTGAATGATATTTTCTTGAGAAACTGAAGATTGGTTGGAAAGAACATCTTGTGAAACAGATTCCTTGATACCACTTAAAAATTCCTCCAAATTGTCAAATACTTTGGAACCTGATTATGACTTCACATCCAACTTAGTTGAATACGAGGTGTTATATTCCACAAGCTTCGCTATGGAATCAAGAATAACATCAACTTTGCAATTAAGATTTGAGTAGTTCCTCTCTATCTTCTCCACTTCTTTAGATATTTTAGATTTGAGCTCTTGCACCTTGAGATTAACATATTGTTCCACCTTATCAACATGTTCAAAAAAAATTCATGATGCTCTTTTGCAACGTCACAAAGCTTGGTAATCTCATACTCAAAATTACTTGCTTGAATCTTCAATCTTTCAACATGTTGTTGCTCAATATTATCCATCACAGTTTTAAGACGATTCTCCTGAGATTTGAGCATGTAATCATAGAGTGTGTAAGATTAAGAAATCCATTTATGGATTGAAACAGGCACCTCAGAGATGGAATCTTTGCTTTAATGAGAAAGTCAAAGAATTTCGCTTTTCAAGGAGTGAAGATGAATCTTGTGTCTATGTTAAGGCTAGTGGGAGTGTAGTCAGCTTTTTGGTACTGTATGTGGATGGCATACTACTCATAGGAAATGACATCCCAACCCTGTAGGAAGTGAAGTCCTGGCTTGGGAAGTGTTTTTCTATGAAAGACCTAGGAGAGGAGGCCTATATTCTAGGGATAAGGATTATGAGAGAACGGAGTAAAAGACTAATTGGACTTACTCAGAGTACTTACTTGGAGAAGGTACTAAAGAGATTCAGCATGCAGGACTCCAAGAAAGGAGAGTTACCCATTCAGAGTAACGCCAGACTAAGTAAAAATCAGAGCCCGAGTACTGAGGCCGAGATAGCAGAAATGAGTCGAGTACCTTATGCTTCTGCAGTAGGTTCTATCATGTATGTTATGACCTGCACTCGACCTGATGTAGCCTTTTCTTTGAGCATGGTTAGCAGATGTCAGGGGAACCCTGGCAAGGCACTCTGGACTGCGGTAAATAATATCCTCAAGCACCTGCGGAGGACTAAGGACTGGGTCCTTACCCTCGGTTGGAGTGATGAATTGAGAGTTATAGGGTACAATGATGCTAGCTTTTAGACTGATAGGGATAATTTCCGCTCTCAGTTAGGCTGGGCCTTTACCTTAAACGGAAGAGCATTTACTTGGAAGAGTTCCAAGCAAGAGATGATTCAACTTGCGAATCAGAGTATATAGCAGCAAGCGAGGCAGTGAAGGAAGCGATATGGCTGATGAACTTCATTGGAGACCTTGGAGTTGTACCGGCTATAAAGGAGCCAATGGTAATTTTCTATGATAGCGAAAGTGTAGTTGCCTTAGCCAAGGAACCAAGGGATCATGGGGGACCAGACACATCGACAGAAAATACCATTTCATCAGACTTCGAATAGAAGAAGGACTCCTCGTGGCAAAGAGGGTATCATCGGATGAGAACCCAGTAAACCCCCTCACGAAGGGACTGAGTCGGGTTAAGCATCTCCAGCATGCTCGGAGCATAGGGCTGAAGCATGATATTAGTTTAATAATTAGATAATTTTGAAATTTGTAAAGTGCAATTGACATTTGATGATGAATAAAAGTTGTGTTTATTTATGAGTAAGGTGTTGTTATCTCCTGTCAATCGTTTATTATATTTCTTTTGCATGTTTTGACTTCCAGAATAATTATATTTGGTATATATCATATTATTCGAATTTCCACAATCAGTCATATGTTGGAAGTAGGTATGAATCAAGACTATCATGAGATAGTTGCAAAGGTCTAAGTTATTGGACATGGCTACAACACTCATGAGTGCTCATAAGTTCTGAGCATTAGACTCAACCCACGCTCACTGGTATCACTTCATGGAATTTATCTCGAGTGATCGTGAGACGGTAATATCGTATAATTCTTAAAACCTAGAGATATGACTTGTTGCCTATGAGTTGGTTATGCATTGATCGTACGAAACCGCATTGGTAACTCGATGTTATAAAACGTAGTTTTGTGTGTGATTCAATAAGTAGTAGAATAAGCATATGAGTAGAAGTTTATATGTTCCTACTTGGATTAGAAGCGATATTTGGGCCCCTCGATGATTTTGTTTTGACCTATGTACCGAACCCAGTCAGAACCAAATTGATGTGTTCAATTTAGTTCTATGTCAAACAAATCGGAAATCGGGAAACAAATTGTTGGATAATAAGTAAGATATTGTTCCATGTATTTTTCCGGCTAATATCTAGAACAGAGGATTATATGACCACTTATCTTAAATGGCACATCATCATCTTCTCAGTTCCGAGAGACCTTGAAAGAGCTACGATTGCTGGTCCGTTCCTGAAGTCATACTTATAGATATACTTATTAAACTTATCTAAGTGGGAGACTATTGTATAAGGTGTCTAAGTCCATAACTATTTCTGGTATGTACTTGACCCGACTCGGCATGGTCCATTTGGGTTTCATGGCATCATGCATTTGGATAGACTAAATGACAGAAATAACACTTGTGGTTTATTAATATATTATAACTTCCAATATATTAATAGTATTATTTAATTAGTATTGATCAAGAATTAATTTGGAATTAATTAAGTGATTAAAAGATAACTAATTAGATATATGGGTTGATTATGTAAATCATTCGTAACTTGTATAGTGGGCTAAAAGGCTCCATGGATTATCAAGTTGGGTTAAACCCATAGGATGCTCCATGGGAGTTACAAACCCATGGGTCATGGAAATGAAGAGTCATGTCACATTAGGGTTTACATGGTGTAACCCTAGATGTGACACACTATATAAGCAACATGTTCTCTACCAAAATCGGCTACACAAAGTTAATAGAGGGCTAGGCTGATTTTTACAAGTGTTTGCATTCTCTCAAAGACTTTCCAAAGCATTTGGTGTTGTGTGAAGCATTTGAGACATCACACTTGGGGTGCTAGGCTCTCAAGGTTTTCAAGGAATCAAATCAACTACAAGGTATGTAATTCTAGCCATCTTTTAGATTAAAAGTTCCCCATGTATGCTAGATAGGATTATGAACCTTGGAAATCATATTTTGCATGTATTTTAGACAAACACAGATCCAAGGTTTTCTAGGGTTGCATGTACACTTAGGGGTGTTAGAATGCTCATAACCCATCAGAAATTACCTTGTTTTTGGGGCTTCAGGTCCAACAAAGATTAACCGGAATCCTGCTCCATCAAGCAAAGTATGTGAAGGATATACCTGAGAAGTTCGAGTTTCAAGACGTAAGTGTGTGTTTTCCAAGGTGTATTTGACATTTATGTGATATAAATGTGTGCATGCCTAGCTTAATTCTTCTTCTACTCCTTCTACACTCTGATTATTTGAAATATCATTTGATCACTGATTTGGATCTTCGAAATAAACGCAAACCCTGCTTTGACACCAATGACCAAGAGATCCCTACTGCTTCCAGATATTCATGGTGAATCTATAGATCAAACTCACCACAGATCGATGATCGGTTCGCTGATGTATCTAACTACAAGCCAACCAGACATCATGTTTGTAGTTTGTCAATGCACATGCTATCAAGCTAATCCTCAACATTCACATCTTATTGTTGTCAAAAGAATCTTTCAATATCTCAAACGCAACCCAAATTGGGTCTTTGGTATCCGAAAAATTATGAATTTGATTTATATGCTTTTGCTGACGGTAATTATGGAGGTTATGAGCTTGACAGTAAATCTACATCAGGAGGGTGTCAATTCCTTGCTGACCGGCTGGTGTCTTGGCAGTGCAAGAAACAGCACACCGTCTCAACCTCAACAGCAGAAGCGGAATATGTTGCTGCCTCTACTTGTTGTTTTCAAGTTATCTAGATCCGACATCAACTGTTGGATTACAGTTTGAACTATCTAGAAACCCTTATATTTTGTGATAATGATGCTGCAATTCAGATTGCTAAAAATCCAATCCAACATTCAAAAACCAAGCACATTGACATGAAAATTCATTTCATCAGAGAATTTTATGAGCGCTCGCTCATTCGGATGGAACAGGTTCCTACTGCTAATAATATGGCAGATCTGTTCACAAAGCCGTTTAACAAAGCTCAATTTGATGTGCTTATGAGCTTTTTGAAAATGATTCGTTTTGAGGAGTAATTTTTGTTTTAAGTTAGTTTAAGTTTTCACATTTTAATTTCATTCTCACCCATGCACAAATTTAGGGGGAGAAATAAACAAAAACCAAACAAAAATTAAAAATTAAAAAATCCAAAAACATTATATAATCAGAAAATTAAAAAATATGTTGTTGATAGCTTCTGTCTGTAAGTGATGTGTTGGGAAGTGATATAATCATGTGATAAAAGGCAATCTGAATCTTTGTAAGGTACCAAAGTTGAATTGTCTAAGCTCTATGGTCGATGCGTTGGTAGGCACGAAAGTTTAAAAAAAAGGACTTGACTAGGATCAGATGAACTTAAGGAATCTAGAAACTGAACAATCTTAACCTAGATAGTTCCATTTAGCCTGACAATTCGACGCTTAGGTAGGTTGAGCAGAGAGATATACATGGGAATCTGTTGAGATATTAAATGATTATGTATCTAGAACCATGGATTAACTTTTCCTTGATGTGCGGACTTCGTCCTTAATTCCGGTATTGACGAGGGAACTGGGGAATCCAATACATTAGGTCTGTAGAAAATTCTTTTCTTTCTTTCTATCTATTAGTCATATGTTGCTTCCTCTGCATATTGGAAGAGATCCGACCTGGAATGCAACATATGCAACTCTGTCTATCTACATCTTCTGTTATGCTATTCTTCCTACCTGTTAGCCATATGTTGTCTCCTTTGCGTGATTAACAATATGACCTGGTACACAGCATATGCAACCTTCTACTTCTCAATCCCTCTAAACTCTAGTTAGTCATATGTTTCACTCTCTGCATGATTGGAAGAGATCTGACCTGAGTGTACAACATATGCATTCTAAATCTATCTTCTCTCCTAATAATTGTCTGCTCATCTGATGTAAGAAGTATTCTGGAAGACCCTTATTATTGGGGTAAATCAGGAAGTGGGAAACACATTCTAGTACAACTCAAATTGAACATTTATAGGTTGTCTGTAGATCTCGCTGCTCAATTTAGGTGATCGTCGTTAGCTGAATGGTCTTTTAGGAATATTATCTAAGTTCATAGGATCTAATTTCTTGTCACTTATAGTATGTCCTAAATTTGGCTCAACTTTTCATGTTTAAGTGGACCAGAATACTGGCGATCGACTAAACATGGACATTAAGGTAGAAGTACCAATAAGTGGATTAAGGTTGTCTAACAACTTTGATCCCAATATCACAAAAATATTATTAGTGTTAGTTTAGGTGAAATTAGTGTTAACTCTTTTAATTTCTATTTCATTTCATTTTTATTTTTATTTTTATTTTATTTAAATTTTACTTTTATTTTTAAAAACTTTATTTTATTTTTCATTTTGATAAATTTTTGATAAAATTTTATTTTAGTTTTAAAAATTAGTTTTATTTTATTTTTTATTTTTTATTTTTTATTTTTATTTTTATTTTATAAGTCCTTGAAATATATTATTTTTAAAGTCTATTGGGCTGTTGGGATTGAGTTCTATGTTTGAATGGGTTGCAGCCCATTACCGGGTGTAAAGGGGGGGTATATAAAGAGAGTATGGCCACACACCCGAAAGATCCTCTCTCTCTCTTAAAAACTTCAAAAACTCGATTTTTCTTGAAATTAACTGGTCATCTATGTAAGTATCATCTAATCGATCCTCATAATGGTGTTCTTGAGCTAAAACGACTTTGAATCCATGGTTTATTGAAGGAACAATGGGTTTCGGCAACATTGGAGCGTGTACAGCCGCACACCCGTGTACGACTGCACACCCGTGTACGGCCACACACCCATGTACGGCCATACACCTCGTGTACGGCTGGACTTTTATGTACGGTTGTACACCCAAATTTGCCCTTAAAATTTGAAATTTAACCAATGAAAACCTAACTCAACTGATTATTGGGAAAACACTTAATTTTTATTAATGAATTTTTGTGCTTTTCTCAGTTCAATATGGCAGGACTAGAATTCGCTAAAGTTCACAACTTGGGCATTTACCTTGCTGGTCCTCTAAAGGCTCACTTCGAGTTTCAATTCATTGTTAATGGCCTAAGATGATGTTGCTTGTCCTCTTCTCTCACCACCAGTCCTGTCATTTATCAACAACTGGTTAAGGAATTATGGAGCAATGCAGTTGTGTTGAAAGATAATAAGGGTACAAAATTTCTTGAGGCTTCTGTGTGTGGAAAGAAAGTCTTGATTACCGAGCGGATTATTCGAGGAACTTTGCAGATTAGTGATAAGCCTGAATTCCTGAAGGAGATTGATCTGGACCAGACTCAAGAGATTCTAGACCAAATGGGTTATGAAGGAACTTCCCCCCCCCCCCCCCCACTCTCAAAAAGCTATTGCCTCCGTGCTGGAAATATTTAGCTCATGTATTTGTGAGTTGTATCTCTGTTCGGAAATCAGGAGCTAATGAGATATCTCTGGTCAACACCGGCGCAATTCCTGCCTTAGCTTCTAGAATTGAGTTGAATTTTTCAAAGTTTATTTTGCATGAGATGATTTTGAACATTAAAGGAAATAAAAGGGATAAGTTCCTGATGTACCTAAGATTCCTTCAACTAATCTTCAATGTCAAGCACCCTGAAATCGAAAGAGAAGGAGAGACCTTGGATCTCAAGTTTATTGTCTTAAGTGCCTTTGGCTTGATGAAGCAAAATCGACCAGGAAAGTTTAATTTTGAAGGGAAATATCTACTGATCAAGTTTGGCATTTTTTCTGAAGAAAGTGACCAATCAAAATCCGATGATCTCTCTAACCCCACAAAAACCGAGGATGTCGTTATCTCGGTTTCAGAACATGAAAACGAAGAAGGGTGTGTTTCCCCTGTCGCAATTGTGGTAGAAGAACATGACCAACTGCGAAATGTGGAGGTTCAGAGTAATTTTGATGTAGAGGGTGATGATGAGGAGAATGATGAAGAAGATGAGTTTCTGAAAGACATGGGCTTTTCTGGTCTTAATAATAAGGAAATCCCACTTAATCTTGATATTGAGCATGATGACCTTGTTCCAAGTTCAGAGTTCCTCGACAGGTTCTTTTTCAATGTTAGTGAAGTTGCTAAATCCATAACAGAGACTAGGGTTGCTGATGACGTTCTTAAAATAATGCCTCTTACGTCAAAACCGATGGATGGCATCTCAAGCAAAATGGATGTATCTTCAGGGATTCCTCCCCTTGTTTGTGCTACTCCTACATCTGTTCTATCATCTAGTGATCCGACATAGACACAGACCTCTCTACCTCCTGTGAAAAGAAGGCATCTAGATATGAGGCAGGGAATGTTCATTCAAGATCAAGCGCCACCAGTTTCATCCACAATCACCACCACAACAGTTACTGCACCACCTGTACTTACCGAAGAAGGCCCAAGCACCACGTTTGAAATAGGCGGGTCATCTGCTGTCCCAGAATACTCCCCCACAAGGCCTTCGATAGATGAAGCCTCCATCAAGCTAGCAAGGCACTTGGCACAACATGTTTCTGAACCTTCCTCATGTGGAAAAGGAATATCTATCGAGGAAGGTCATTCAGGGGATGATGATTCTGAAGTGTACACTCTCAAAGAAGAAATTGGCATTCTAAAACAGCAAAATATTGAGAAGGACATTTTAATTGGAAAGCATGATGTTAGGATTGCTGAGCTTGAGGAAGATAATGCATTGAAGTCAAAACAAATCTCCGAGCTTTAGACTAATCTTGGATCTTTGACTACTTTCTATTTTAGCTTGAAGAACAAACTATTTGAAGCCTTTGGTGATAAATTCTAGTACTTGTTTCAACAGCCTGATGGTATTGAAGATCCTCCCACTGCTCCCATCCAGCTTTCTGAAGGCGAATTTCCTGTTGACCAACCACCTCCAAGAACAACAAGAGTTGTCGATCGATTTGAGAAAGATCCTGTGAATGCCAATTCCCAGATCAAAATTAAACATGGCAAAAGAACAATCACAGCTGAGAAGAAAGAAGGTTTTCTCTTCATGAGGAGCTTAAATGAGAATCATAAAGTAAATGAACCTCAACTCAATGTGACAGATCTTAAACAAAGAAAATTTGGTGATCAGTATGGTGATCATACAGGGATCAAAATGTGGGGCTATGAACATGAACTTCAACTCCTGGACAAAGGTTGATCTCTATGAACTCTCAAGGGCTCCATTCCATAATCCTTCACAAAAATCCTAGTGCTTTCAACTTCAAACAGTTTTTGGATAGACAGGTCAAGGATAATTTTCCCTCGATGAAGACACCAAAAGCCTTGGTCAGAAAAGACAAAGATATTCTTGATCCTGAAACTAACCAACCAATGAAGATAATGTTGTGGCCAACCACTAACCAATTGAAGGAGATTCCAATCCCACAACATTTTCATGATGGATATCTTGATAATATGGAATTTTGGGCCTTTGATGATGAAACAGGAACTGCAGCCATAAAATTCAAAAATAGAGATGATGTTCTCAGACTTGTTAGCACTAAGGATCTTTTGAGGTTCAAAGAGAGAGACATTCACACTTTAGCCATCATCAAATCGTATGTAGGAGGGAGGTCATGGAGGCTACTACAAAAGAATTCACAGGAATGGTTGCCACGATCATCAATGAAAGACTTTGGATGGGATCTATGGGAAAAATCTGATCTAAGGCTGTTCAAGAAATCAAAAGATTGAAGACCATGTTTATGCTAGCCTCAAACCAAGGGAGACATTGATAGGTCATAATTTAGTGGTTTAGGCTAGGCATTCATTTTGTATAGGTATTGGTAGGGTCTTGGGGTTTGTTATGGTGATTGTAACTTTTGCGTGGCTGTGTACGACTGGACATATGTGTACGGCTGTACACCCTGTTCACGGTCGTACACGCGAGTGTGGTTGTACACTCGTGTACTGCTGAGGTGCTATAAATAGTAGGTGTCTATGTTAGTCTTAGGGTGACACAAGTGTGCTTTCCAAGGTGTATTTGATGTTTATGTGATGTAAATGTGTGCATGCTTGGATTAATTCTTCTTCTACTCCTTTTAAACTTTGATTGATTGCAATATCATTTGATCACTGATTTGGATCTTAGAATTTGGGACCTTACATAAATACTTTTAGGTAGTTCTTACTGTGATATTGTTTCTAGTGTGTATGCATACTCATATATTTTTTATAAAATACTTATATTTTAAAAGTATACTTTTAGTTCAGAGTGCTTCGGCCCCATAGTGTTTATAGTTGTATATCTTTTAAGTTTTGATATACTTAGTTCACTATAAACAATGCTCTGATACCAATCTGTCACACCCCCAAACCGGAACGGCGGAAACATTCAAGGGCAGAAGACGTCATGCACAGTATCACAACAATTTTATAATAGTAATCAAAGTAAACACAACCACTACATTGATAAAATACAGTATTTACATATGTTCATAACATAGATTGTATGACATCCAAAAGGTATAAAAAAGTATAAAAGACGATAATATAAAAAAAATCCATCTTCTCAAAATCCTGCCGGTGTACCTGTCTACTAGTTTCCTGAGAATACAAGTGATTATGAAAGTGTATCAAAATTTAAGTTGGTGAGCTCATAAGTAAGTTTTAGTGATGGAAAACTTGTCTTTGAACTTTGAAAATACTACTAGTATGTTTCTCCAGAAAATCCAATATTTTCTATAGTGAATGTAATGTAGTCATGTATGTTCCTTTAAATGTATACCGTATTAGTGTAATCAGTATTAGAAAAATGTGTATTGTATCTGTATTTGTATAAAAGTGTTGGTATGTATACCTGGATAACACCAATTGTAGTGAAAGTAGTGTATTCTGATAGCATTTGTATTAAAACTTTATTATGAATGCCAGGTTATTACCAGCTGTAGTGTAAGTAGTGAACTATAGTTTTATTTATTAAAATAAAACCAATGAAGTAGTGTAATCCCGTAAACGAATGTTTTAGTTATATTGTTGTGAGTTTCATATAACCATGCTTGATATGACCTAGTGACCTCTAAGATGTTCTTCAGGCATTTGAAGTTATGACATTTATCACCCCGTATAGATCTATACCCAAATCTCATGCTCTCCCTCCAGGAAACTCTGGTTATACTGTATAGCATTTAGTTATGTACCCTGGTCGATACAATTGAAGTAGTGTCACACAACCCTATATTAACTAGTTTACGTGTAGTGTAGTTGTGACAACCCAAAATTTTCTGTTGCCTTGAAAGTCAGCCATTTAACCCAAATAAATGCCAGACTTATTCCTGCTATCATTTAGCATAATTTAGAGTCTATTCGAGCGTTCTGAGCCCAATACACTTAAGGAATAAGTGTTGGGATTTATCTGCTAAAGCAATAGTATGTCAAACGAACCTGAACTGCCTTAACCTGGAGTTTATGACCGTAAACTCCATGTGGGCCGTAAACTCCACTATATAAGGAGAAATGTGGCCATTTGTTCATTCCCTCTTTTCCTTTAGGCTCAAATCCTCTCAACTATCATCCCGTACTTCGTCCCCGATCTTCAAGTTGTAAGTTCCTTGTCCCAACTAGTTGATATACTACTTAAACTAGTGATCTTACATGTTTTCATCCATGAAATTCATGTTTTCATAGATCTTCAAGTTTCACCAAGAACACACACTAGTGTTCTTGACTAAAAACGACCATTCAAGCTCCTAGATCGTAAGTACTCTTATCCTAACTCAATGTACACTAGGTTAAACATGTTTAGGGCTTAGAAACAACAAGAAATCAAGGATGAATGAGACTTTACGGCCAATGGATGTTCTTGGGCCGTAAACCCCCTTTGAGGGTGCAAAGTTGTCCTTTCTTCCTTCCTTATGCCCAAAACTCAACCTAGAACCAACCACCATTGAAGTAGGGACCTTAAACATCAAATAAACCATGTCCTCATAGATTTTATGGCCGTAAACCCATAAGGAAATGGTCCTTGGGCCATAAACTCCATAAAATGGTCATACGATGCCTCTAACACCCCCTATGGCTTGTAAAATCGACTAGAACCTTGCATGCTTAATCTAGGAACAACAAAACATGAAATGAATGGACAAACATGAGTTTACGGCCGTAAACTCATGTGTCTACGACTGTGAACTCCTCCAAAGGTCCATTTGGAACCCCAAATCACTTCCTATGCCCTAGATTCGAGTCAGTGGTATTAGACTTTTGAACACCCAATGGCACCGCTTCCATGAGTTTACGATCGTAAACTCATGGGGGAAGTGGTATTGAAACCGTAAACACCCCTAGGTACTACCATTTGAGGAGTAAACTCCAATGTGAAACTATACTCTCTTTATATGCAACCATCGATACTCCTAGCACTTGTGGTAAAGTGTTTCCATGCTTTAGGATGTTCTTACATGCTTAATTGGTGGTTACATGACTAATTAGACACTTAAATGTATTATTACTTGTTAAATAGGATCCGAGTGTGTGGTCAAGTCCTCACTTGACACTTAGCATCCTATACCGTCCGTTCATCCGAATCACCCACGTTAGGTGAGTTCATACCCCTGAATCAACCCTTTTAAATGATATTTAACTGTTTTATGGGGGGAATACAAGTTGAACTATACAATTATTAAATAAATCACATGTGATTAATAACGGCATAACAAAGTAGATTTTGCTTGTCAAACTGCTTTATCCAGCTGAAGGTTTTCAAATCTCGTTTTCAAATCTTGTGTTTAAAGTATAAATTTCTCTTTTAGATTATCAAAGATTTTCCAAAGGTTTTCCATAGGTTTTCAAGGCTTGTTTTATAAAGTGACATCAAGTCATAAGCTCTTATTTATAAAGTTTTCCAAAGGTTTTTACCAAGATTTTTCTGTGCTTTTATATCATTAAATGCATTCCTGTATATGTATAGTTATATAAGTAATGCTTAAAGGACTTAGGAAGGCTGACACACCAACATTCATTTTCCTTGTTTGGATGTAGTTTAAGGGTAACGGTTATCCGTCTGAAGGTCGTTTAACTATTGGTTATACATCATGTATACATATATAGTCATAAAGGTTTCCTTCATCCAGTTCATTTCCTTTGGGTAGCAAAGGCATCCTTCCATGATTCATATTCCTGAAACATTAGTAACTATTATAGGAATAATTAGGAGATTCTAGTTACTCTTTCTAGTATGAAGAATTCCACAAGAGTCAGTTCATTCGTGACTCTATACTATTACTATATTACTTTAAATAGAACGTGACGTACTATCTCCCGATATGCCACTTCCAAGTGCCACCGCCTTGTAACCAGAGTCTCCTGGAGGGAGAGCGGACATCATGTGTATAGATCTATACGGGACAGACACTCCCGCATCCTGACTGCTAGCTACAGTTCGAGCCGGTACGGCCCATGGGTGACATATGTCACATAATACGTTGCGTGACCTGGAGGGTCATCAAGGATTCAATCATCAATCAACATGGTTACATACGAGTTCATATTCAACCCTTTATTATCCATTCCCTTGGTTTAGACTTTTCTAGCTGTATCGTTCATTTGATACTGTCTGGAGTCTGTGTTTCCTTGTTTTAGACTTTACTAGCTGTATCGTTCATTTGATACTGTCTGGAGTCTGTGTTTCCTTGCTTTAGACTTTGCTAGTTGTATCGTTCATTTGATATTGTTTGGAGTCTGTGTTTCCTTGTTTTAGACTTTGCTAGTTGTATCGTTCATTTGATACTGTCTGGAGTCTGTGTTTCCTTGTTTTAGACTTTGCTAGTTGTATCGTTCAATCGATATTGTCTGGAGTCTGTGCTTCCTTGTTTTAGACCGAGCCAGGCGTATTGCTCATTCAATACCCTCGTGGAGTCTATGTTTTACTTATTTTTAGACTTTGCAAGGCGTTCCTCCTGAAGTATATGATTTATTTACCTTTAAGCTTTGCAAGGCGTCCCGCCTGGAGCCTAGGTTTTATTTACTTTTAGCCAACAATGTTTCTGCTGAGGAAAGATATGATTTTCCTTTATTATTTTTACTTGAGGCTTTTCTCACGACTCCTATAAAGTAAAAACTATATTTTGATATTGATAGTACTTTTGGGGAAATTACTCCTAAACAAAACACAATTGGGTTTTAGTAGAAGACTACTCTTATTTAGAAAATATAGGATTTTCTGGAAAGAACTCTAATACTCTATAGATTCTAAACTACCATCTTTCATGAGGTTATTTTGAATAATAATGTGTATTTATACTAATGTCAATAAATACTTATGAACTCACCAACATTATAAAAATGCTGATACTCGCTTTTCTAAATAACTTGTATTCTCAGGTTATCGATAGACAAGTACATCCCAGGAGCTTTTGCGAAGTCAGCCTAGAACCGATTTGCATCTACGTTATTCTCTGTATTTACTTTGATGTTGCTATGAAATGTAACCTATGTAAAAATTATTACTATTAATGCAATGGTTTTTGTACTTTGATTACTATACTGCATATGTTGTGATACTTGACATGACGTCCTCCACCCCAGAACGTATTCCGCCGTTCTCGGTTTTGGGGTGTGACAGTAGTGTAGTAGTGTTTTCTTGTATTTGAATATGTGTGAATATCCTTGTAGTAATGTACTTGTAATGTAAAATAATTATATTTAAATAATTATTTAGTAGTGTATACTTTCACCAATGTATTAAAGTAGTGTTTCCCAAACTATACCTATTATAGTTTGAATAAATGCTTTGATTCAGTGTGTTGTACTTAGCAAAGTAGTGTAGAGATTTCCAAACTATACCAATTATAGTGTATTCGTAAAGTTAACGTAGTGGAAACGTTTCCAATTTAATCATATGAAAGTAAAATACCCTTATGCTCGACATATTACAAAAGGGTTAAAAATATAGAAAGTATGTTTAGGAAGTATAGTGAGTGCTCGACTTGAAACAATTGCAAAGGTTTTTTAAACTATTTAAAAATGTTTGTATAAGCACAAAAGTCCTTGTGTTTTATTTGTATCCCCCCTCCCCCCTAAAAATATTAAAAACATTGAAAATGTAGGGGTATGAACTCACATTTGTTGCGTGTTCGAGTCTGGGATAGCAAAGCAGTAGAGACAGTCCTCGGGCTAGCGTACGTGCGAAATAATTTATCCTAAAATATTTTTATTCGACATCGTATTTAAATTAATAAGATATTAATTTAAATAATAGGCTAAATAATAATTTAATTATATAAGGAGACTTAAAAAAATAATAGGAATTATTTGGAAATGTTGCAAAGTGTTTTTGGGTTGAAAATAGGGGTTTATGGTTGGGTTTAATGAGTTCATGGTTGGATCTTAGTGTTCTTGAGTAAACACTAGATGATTTGAAGATATTATAAAGATTTGAATGTGGGATGAATGTTCTTGGTGGACTTATGAAGATTTGAAGATATCTTGGCATAAACTTTTGAAGATTGAGAGAAAAAAGGGGGTGTTCACGGATGGTAGTTGAGAAGATTTTGAGGGTGTTTTCGGATGGAAAAGTGAGAAATGATGTATGTTCACGGTTGAAACCATATATATACTAGTACTTCACTGCCTTAATGGGCCTTAGGGCTTCATGTTTATGGCGAAAAGTCAAGTGATGAGAGCATTTACGGCCTTATGGTCAAAGAGTAAAAAGGGTTCACGGCCAATGCTAATTCTAGAAGCATGTTCACGGCCAAGGGTTTCTAGAATGAGGAGTTCACGGCCAAGAGCTTCTAGAATGTATGTGTTTAGTGTAGCTTTGACGACTTATAACAACTTATAGCAACATGGTTTACAATTTACACTCATGTGTTATCATATGAACTTATATAATCATGTGATCTTGGCATCAAAAGTTCTAATAACAAAAAGGTAGGCTATGAATTTACTTGTACAAGGTTGTAGTCTAGGGTTTTATTTACTCAAAACAACGGATTATTACACATGAAAATAGTTGAATACTCATTGATGAATATCGAAAAGGATTCTTTTCATATAGGTTTCACAAGGTGGGCTCTATTTCGTACAAGATCACAACTTAACATAAGTGTGATTTCATTGTACAAAATTACTTGGATGACCGGTGTAGTCAAGAACAGGTATGGTTTGGATATTATTTGTAAGTGACTAGAATTCAGAAAGATATTCAAACGAAAATCTTATTCCAGAAAAATAAAAGAATTGAATTTTGTTGGGCAAAAATGTCTTTGTGTTAGAAAATTTTGTCAAAACCTCGCAAAGTAAATGGAATAAGATTTTGAATAACGAAAATTGGTACTGAAAAAAATGTTTCGTTATAACCTTGAACAAAAGTTCACCGTCAATCCCTTGTTAGTTAAGATTGTTGGGTTTCACCTTCTTCACGGACAAATAAATTAGGATCATTAACATAGATTTTTTACATATATATATCATGGTAGGTCTTGACCAAAGATGTCTTGGGTATGCATCATTGTGTGCGATCATGTAAGACCTTTAGGATTAAAAAGATTTGTTTCAAAGAGCACAATCTACCTCTGCTATTTTTGGACCAATCAGTAAACTCTTAACTCAATGTGAGAAGAGTAAGGTAGCTCAATGACTTATGTGAATTTTAGCCTAACTTGGAAGAAACTATCTTGTTGAAAGTTTCATGAAGGCTTCAAACATAGAGTCAGTGAGGCTTGAGACAACATGCTACATCATGCTTTAGGGACCCTTAACTAATACATAGATGTGAGGTAATACTTGTTCCCCTTTTTAACGCGATTGATGAGCAATCGCCACCATAACATGTTGTAACAACAAGCCACAAAAGGTTAAAACACAATTAAAAAAAATAGATTTTTTTTTCTTTCAAGAAGTAAAGAAAAACATAAGACAATATTTCTAAGTTTTGTTTTTTTTTGAAGAATTGAAAACCTAAATAAGAAAATCTTTTTGAGTTTTTTTTTAAAGAATTGAAAACAAAAATAAGAAAATCTTTTTGAGTTTTTTTTTGAAGATTGGAAAACAAAAATAAGAAAATCGTTTTGGATTTTTGTTTGACACAATAGAAATGAAAAACAAAGTAATAAAGTATTACCAAAGGCTTTCGCTGTAAGAAGTAGCAACTTCCAAAGACAGTGTACATCGAACAATTTTGCTTCCTATAAAGAGAAGTGTGATATGAACCATCTAGAGGAATTTCGAAAGTGAAGGTAAGCGAACATTGAACTGTGAACAGTAACCTCTAAAGACTTCATTAGTACTTCGACATCTGTTTATTCACTAAGAACCAGAAATAGAGCTTGCCTCAATCATTCCTAATCCATTCAAAATCCTTAAAAACTAATGTCTCATATAAATGTTTTGTGAATTTGTCTGCAAGTTGATCCTTTGTTTGTAGTTGATCCTTCATTTTGACAAATTGAACCTCGATGTTACCATCTTCGACATGATCTTTGTTAAAATGATAGCGAAGAGCTATGTATTTTGTCTTTGAATGTTGGACTGGATTATGGAAGATATGAATAGCACTTTGTGAATCACAATATAAAGGGATCTTTTTCATATTGATTGCATAATCATGAAGTTGGCTTTGAATCCAGATTATTTGATAATTGCAAGATGCAACAGCCACATACTCTACTTCTGCTATAGAAATCGAAACACATGTTTGTTTCCTTGATTGCCATCTTACTAACTTCCCATCCAAAAGTTGACATCCACCAGTTGTGCTTTTTTTGTCAAGTTGACACCAACCAAGGTCTGCATCAGAAAATGCTTGTATGAAAAATCCAGTCTTCGAAGGGTAACACAATCCCAACGAAGCAGTTCCTTTGAGATATCGAAATATGTTCTTCACAACTGTTAGATGGGGTTCTCGGGGATTTGATTAATACCTGGCACAATTAAAAACAACAAACATGATATAAGGTATATTAGTAGTTAAGTACAAAAGAGAACCTATCATGCTTCGGTACAATGTGAGATCCACAATAGGCTTATCTAATAATGGACTTAAGCGCATGTCGACTGCCATTGGTACTTTCACTTTCGAGCTATTCGTCATGCCAAATTTCTCAAGTAGTTACGAGTGTACTTCTCTTGATTTATGAAAATACCTTCCCTCATTTGACAAATATTCAATCCCAAAAAATTATATATCTTACTCATCATGCTCATTTCAAACTGACTTTTCATCATATTTTTAAATTTCCTAGACAACGAAGGGTCAGTCCAAAAATAATATCATCTACATAAATTTGAACTAGCATTAGATTATCCCCTACTTTCTTGCGAAATAGTGTAGGATTAACTGATCCTTGTTTAAATTTTGAGAGTTTCAAGAAATTGGTAAGAGTTGCATACCATGCTCAAGGTGCTTGTTTTAAGCCATATACTGCCTTATCAAGGATATAACAATGATCAGGAAATTTATCATTTACAAAACCTTGTTTTTGTTTGACATACATTGTTTCCTCCAAGACTCCATTGAGAAAACTACACTTAACATCCATTTGGTACACATCAAAATTTTTATGTGCTGCATAAGCAAGAAAAATTCGAGCAACCTCGAGTCTTTCGACAGGGGCAAAAGGTTTCCTCATATTCAATACCCTCTTGTTGCGAATATCCTTTTACAACCAGTTTGGATTTGTTTCGAACAACATTGCCTTCTTTATCAGTTTTATTTTTGAAAATCCATTTTATGCAAATGACTGAAACATCATCAAGTTTTGGAACTAGTCTCCAAACCTTATTACGTTCAAATTATGGAAGTTCAAATTGCATTGCAACAATTCAATTAGGATCTTCCAATGCAAACTTAACTATTTTCGGTTCCATTTTGTAATGAATAAATTAAACATAAAAATTATTAATGAATATTCAAAACCTCATTTTTAGATCGAATATGAGCTCTTGTTAAGACACCAGCACATGGATCACCAAGAATCTGCTCCTTTGGATGAGATTTTGTCCATTTGTTCAACGGTGGATATGCAGGATCAAAATCCAAAGGTGCATCTTTGAATATCTTATCCGTTTCAGTAACTTCACATGCATTTGATGCATTATTGGAAACATTATGAAGACTATCAACTTGATCATTGTTAACATTAGGGGCTAATCCATTTATCTCCCCCTCGACTAATGGATGCGGATGGAGATGCTCCCCCTCGACATCATTAATGTTTTGTCTATGCTCCCCCTCGAACTGATGTGTATTTCAATCATTCTCCCCATCAACAGTTGAATCATGAATATGATCATGTGATTGCGAACTCAAGTGTTCCCCCTCCACTTGATTACCCTGCAAAACAAGTAGACGTTCGACATGCACTTGTGAATTTGAGGTAGATAGATAATCATCTTCTTCCCTCGTAAGCATCGAATCATTAGAATGTTTCAATGCTTCAGGAATACGATTATCATCAGCATGAACTTCAACATCTATATCTCCGTCTGGAATACCAAAAATCAAATCATTGTCAATATCAAAAGAATTTACAATTTTTGACTCATCTTTTGTTTCATAAAGAATTGGCTTTTATGTGAAAGTATGTTCTACACGTTTGACATGATAATCATCGAAAGTATGGTTGAACGTTTCCTTAATCTTCCTTGTACGTTTATTCAACACTCGATATGCAACAAAATTGTGCGAGTATCCCACGAAAATTCCTCCATCAGCTTTTGACTGAAATTTAGAAAGATTATCTTTGAGATTCATGATAAATCACCTCCATCCAAAAATATGAAAGAATTTAACATTAGGCTTTTGATTGTTAATGATCTCATAAGGGGTGATATTAAAACGACGATGAATTTAAGAATGATTTTGAGTGAAGTATGCGGTCGAAGCTGCTTTTGCCCAAAGATATTGAGGCATATTCACATATGTCAACATTGTTCTTGCAGCTTCGCATAGAGAGTGATTCCTCCTTTCAACAACACCATTTTTATGTGGTGTGTTTCGAGATGATAAGTTATGGGAAATCGATAATCCATCCAAGAATGAATCAAGAATTTGATTCTTAAATTCTATAGCGTTATCACTTTTGATTCTTTGAACTTTCTTCCTCAAGCTTAAGTCAATATGTTTGATGAAATCTATCATCACTTGTGTCGTTTTAGACTTATGATGAAGAAATAAAACCCAAGTAAACCTTGAAAATCATCAACAATGACCAATATGTATTTCTTCTTATTGAGAGTCTCAACAGTCGAAGGTCCACAAAGGTCAATATGAGGAAGTTCCAAAGGTTCGATGATCTTTCAGTCAATAACAATTGGATTACCTTGATGATGTTGCTTTCCCTGTTCACAAGCTACACAAAATGAATCGTTATCAAATTTTAAGACAGGTAAGCCACAAATAATATCATATGTAACCAACTTTGTTGAGGTTCTTGAAATTCAGATGTGAGAGAAGACGATGCCACAACCAGCTAAGATCTGATGAATATTTCAAAAGTAAGCATAACAACAGGCTTCATGTCGAGAGTGAACATGTCTCCTTTCCTTTTTGATTTAAGAAGAACTTCTTTTAGTTCTTTGTTATAAATGACACTTCCTTCCTCATCAAAGACAACTTGATTGCCAATGCCCATAACAAGTTGTGAAACACTTATCAAGTTGCGTTGTAAGCCTTAGACATATGCCACTCTATTTACAGTAAATTTGACATTTGTCACCTTGCTCCAACATTATCTAACTTTTGATAGTCTCGTAGATTTTACTTTCGCCCTTTCATGTGATGAGAACAACCACTATCAATATACCAACACTCATCGTGTTGCTCGTCACACAGTACCTGCGATCATTCAGAAATATATAGGCCCCAATGCGGTTTGGGTCCTTGTCTATTAGTTTAGAATGCATTGTGAAAAGATGAACCTAGTACCCAATTGAAACTTTTGACTTTAAACTGTCAATTAAGCTAATTTTGATAGATTTGGGCATCAAAATGTAATCATTCAAAGTAATAGGCTCAACATTGACTTTCCTTTTTCCATCTACAATTCGATGTCCTTCAACCTTTGTCTTGGGAATTTCTTTCCACCTTTTCACTGAAGGGTTCAATTTCTGAGATGATGAACTACAATTTAGTGAATCATTTAAGTAGCTTTCGTAAGCATACTTAATTTTCTCTTCAAAGTACTTTCCCGATTGGTATTGCCACCTTTTACCTTCGAGCCAATGATTGATATTTTTCACATCAGTTCTCCCTTTCACAAACGAAGCTTTGACTTTTTGCTTTTAAATAGGATTTGAAAGGTGAGGTTTTGTGGGTTTAAAAAGTTCATGTTTCTTCCCTTTTACTTCAAATATTTCAAAATTTGGTTTTGGAGAAGATGATTTTGGAAATTTTTGAAACCAATTTTGGTATTGTTTATGATAACCAACACCATTTTGACGAAACACATTGTGATTTTGATCAAAACGTTTTTGAACTTGAAGCGGACAAAAATTCCTTCTTCCATCACCGAAACGAATTTATTTGTAGGTTACTTTGAACAACCCTAGCATTTCCATGATTTTGAAAATTCTTTGGATGAAATGGATTTTGATTGTTGGGTAGACCTTTTGAAAATCGTTTTTCTTTGGCAAATCATTTTATTTCGAAAAAGCATATATCCTTTGAAAATCATTTTGCTTTTGGCAAATACTTTTGTTTCGAAAAACCATTTTTCTTTTGAAAATCATTTTGCTTTGAAGATGATTTGTTCTGAACAAACGTCTTATTTTGAGAAAATGTCTTAACTTTGTTCAGTTCATTTTTGCTTAAAAACTTTATGTTTCTGAAAAGCCTTGACATTTTTCCAATAGACTTTGTTTCGAGCGTTTGAGGTTGAAATACCATCTTCTCTTACAACTTTTTGATTATTTTCATTGAAAATTTGTGATTTTTTCTTTTGAGTTTTTGAAATAGTTTCTTTGGATTGATTATCAACTTTTGATTTTTTAGATTTTACTTCCAAACACGTTTTGGTTTTTGTCTTCGAAAAGTTTTTTTTGTTCAAACCATTTTCAACCATGATTTGGTACAAAAAGGAACCTTCTTTTGTCACCTTGATGAGTTTAAAACTCTTTGATCGATTAGATCTTTGTAACAGGTAAATAAATAAAACAGAAGCAGTAATGTAATAAACACAAGTATGGATCTGAATATGTCGAATGATTTGATTAACTCAATCCTCAGCAGAGCTCGATGAAGAACTTCCACTGTAGAGGATTCTAGGGTTACAAAAGATAAGAACTTGTACGCTATCAAAACTATCTCAATCTTACATTAAGAATGCATGCAAGCATCTATATATAATAAACCCTAAACAAAACTCACGGATGGACAAGTCCATACCGGAGACAAAACTTGGACTAGCTAACGAGCCCAAAGGACGCAACACTAAACTGGACCTAACAATCTCCCCCTTTGCGTCAATTTGGAGCGTGACTATCATTTCTTCTTGCTTGGACCAGCTGTTGGAACCTTCTTGGTTGTATCAAACAGACGAGAGATAAGTGCAAGAATAGTCTGTCTAAAGCGAATGTACCAATTGAATCATATCATCAAAGTACTTCTTGTCATCCGCCGAATTCTGCTTGCATCGATGAATGATCCCTAAGACATGTTCTAGACATGCAGTGGTATAGAGATGTTTATCTGCCAAAGCGATCAGGCATTTTTGGCCTTCGTTTCTGGTAAACATAACAGAGTTTCTCTTCGGGTCTATCTTTCCCATCTGCATCATGTTTAGGTCACTTGCTGAGCCAACAGGAGATATGGTAGGCTTTTTCTTGAATACATTTTATATCTCCTGATCCATCTTGGCGACTTCCATAATGTAACAAACAAGCATCCTCTTGAAGTGGTCGATGATCGGACCATATTCTGCTTCATTAGTAAGAAGGATGTTGTGCAAAATGATCCAGTCGTGTGGATTCAAGTTGGGAAAATCAGCAAGCGAGATGGCATGTTCGGTCTTGGCAGATCCTCTCAGCACCTTAAACCAAACGTTGGTAAAGTTTCCTTCCTTATACGGCTTTAGAACCCGAACATTGACAATCTTCTGAGCGCTCCATGTTTGGTACTGTGGTTGAGCGGCCCTCAGATAAAAATCGACTAAGTCCTTGTCAACCTTTGGATGAGGATGAGGGAACTCAGCGATGTTGTCAAAGGCATGGAATACGAACGCCTTTCGGGTCAGTGGCATGTCGAACTGAGAATCGACAGTATTATCACGATCAACAGAGATCACCGGTTCTAGCCACAAGATGCTTGGAGTTTCTATGGCTTCTTTTAGCAACTTCTCAAGAGTCCAAGGAGGAAAAAGATTTTTCTTGCTCTCGAGAAGGTTGTGAGCTTCTTTCTGTTTTCTTTCGGCTTCTTCAGCCTCTCTAGCTACATAAGCGCTGATGTCAGCATCTTTATCTCGGCCTTGCTTCTGTAGAAGGTCGGCAATGGTCTCCTTATCTTCAACATCGCTCTTCTCAGCAATTTGCTTGCCCTTGTCTTTAACACCCGAACCTGAGGCTTGGCCTGTGGGAGGAGGTTCGGTTGTTTTGGTTGCTGTTGAAGTAGGAGGCGGTTGAGACACATTTTCTTTTTCTCCCCCTTGTTTCGGAATGGACACGAAAGCAAGGAGCCCTTCAATCTTGCTCAGGAGAGAGAGGGCAGGAGCAAGTTTTTCTGCAAGAGTTCGCCTCACAGAATAGTTGAGTATCGGGTCATGTGCGTCCAGGATGTTTGAAATGGATGCATGGACATCCGAAACACACGATGAAATCACCTCTCTTTCAGATTGAAGAGACTCAATCTCCTTTTGATAATTGGAGAGTTGAAGACTCCTGACCTTCAGAGCGGTGGTCTTTCTGGCAAGAGCGTCCATGAGTGAGTTTTCAGCAGCAAGGTCTTCATGGAGCTTAGTCAATCGTTCATCAATCGTCGCCTTAAAGCTGAATTGTCGTCTGAGAGAGTCTGACGAAGAGAGGCAAAAGACTTCAGTTCTGATGCAACGGAGGTAGCCAGCTGGTTGACAATGGGTTCCAGCTTCGTTTTGGTGGCCTCAGTAGATTCCTATAAAGATTGTAACAGAGAAGAAGCATCAGTGAATAGTTTATCAACTTTTTCGGTCACTGCCTCACAGGCTTTGGTTGAGGCATCAATGGCTGCAGTGGCTGAGTCTAGAGAGACTTGATGAGATTTGGAAAAAGCATCAACAATTTTCTGAATGGCAGCTTCAGAGATGGTAGACTGAGATTAAGAAGAGGAGGCTATGAGCAAATCAATTTTATCGTGAAGCTCCTTGAGATGCCTCTTGGTAACGGGAGCATCATCATCGTCGTCACTCTGTACCTGAAACGGACTGTAATATACCGAATCAAACGTCATATCCTCCCCGCCGAGGAATGGTTCTTCGTCCTCTGCTGCCTGAGCAGGAGATGATGGTGATGGTGAGGGTGGAAGCTTGGTAGTTGTAGTAGTTTCGGGCTGGGTTGTATGTTCGGTAGTTGGTGGGGGTTTGGGTGCGTCAGTAGGAACCCCTGTATCAGATACATTGGTTCTTACTTCTGTGGTGGTGGTGGTTGCTTCGGTAAAGATGGGAGGGGGTACTGGGATGGAGGTGGATGGTATTTGAGTGGTGGAGGTTATGGGGGGAATGGAAATGGGAATGGTAATAGGTGGAGAAGAGATTGGAGAAGTGGAAAAGTGAACTTCAGGAGAAGGCGATCGTGGTGGAGTGTTACCACGAGGAGATCCGTCAGAGGCAGAACTCTCTTCCTCAGATTCGCTTGAGGAGGAAGCGATTATCAGCTTTCGCCTTGGTTGAGTTTTTCTCTTCTTCAGCGGAGGAGACTGAACAGTCTGTGTAGTTTTACGCTTCTTGGGAGAAGGGCCTTTTGCTCCCTTACCAACTTGCTTGTCTTTGCCTTTGTTAGTTTTCTTTCCCCTTGGCGCAGGCTTGTCAGCTTCATGGATGGACTTGAGCATTTCAGGAGTAAGCTCTCTCGGACCGGAGCGTCGAAACTCCTTGTAGGTTGGAATGATCCGGCTGTCGGCAGGAACATCTCCATACATCGTCTTAGGAATAGAGCCAATGAATTGAAATTTTGAGGTATCAGAGACAATGATCTTCGTAGTATGGAAAGTACCAATCGAAGACGTTGGAGAACCAGCAACAATGGGGACTTGGTACTTGTCCATCACCCATTTTGTAATGAGAGTCCAAAATCGAGCATAGGAAATCTCAGAATGCCGAGATGTAGAAGATAGACTCTGAATGAGCTATTGCCATAGGACCAACCCGTAGTCCAAGTTGATACCGTTGTAGATCCTGTACAAAATCGTGATGAACAGACGACTTGCTCCGTCTGATCCAGCACTGCGTTCAGACAGCCCCTTGAACAACACTGTAAACAACCCATTCCACTGAGGAGGAAGGCACGATTTCTTGAACTTCGTAACTGTTGTCAGCACCTCAGTATACCCCATGTTGTAGAACATAGAGAACATGTGACCCACCAGAATCGATTCAGGGTTAACCCTAGTTGAATCAGGTTCAAACCCTAAAATTGAGCAAAACCTCTGCTTGGAGATGGACGCCTTGTGATCAAGCACGTCAAAGAAGATCCTGTCGACTGCCTTGTCATAATGAGCAGTGGCGAAAATCTGAGATAAGAACTCCATAGGAAATGCTTCAACTTTGGTGAGAGCAGGAGCAATCGGTGAGTACTTGAGGCATTCAATTATCGGGAACATGAAAGCATCATAGACCTGAGGAGTAAGATCTGTAACAACCCGTTATTTCCGGGCATTATAAATCGAGTCTTGTAACCTCTTTGGAATGTAATAGGAATATCATCGATAAATGAATTATTCAAAAGCTCTGATTGGAGTACACTATGTAGTAGATATCGTCTTATGGTTTCCAAATATATAAATAACACTAAAATCCGAGTTATGACGAAGAAGTTATGACCATTCTAAGATTTCCGACAAAACCCACAACACCGATTAAACGGAAAACGCAAAGTTTCAATATGATAGCATTTAGCCTTAGGTATCTAAATGAAAGTTATAGATAACATTAAACCGTGAGCGTACACAAAAAGAACGTCCAAATCTGACTTCGTATGAGGAAGTTATGATTTTTCCAAGATCCGAACATAGCAGTAGACAGCTAAAAACTCGAATCGGAGATCGAGCGACTTTTGGCCGGAATGACGTAAACGAGAATCGAAGGTCTCGACAATGGTATTTCAGCGGTAAAAAGTCTGGCAAAAACCGACATCAGATAAAGAAGTTATGAATTTTCAAAGAAATTCCTTAAACACGATGAGTTTAATATAAATAATAAATAAATAATTTCGGAATCTGCTGACGGAGTCTAAACGAAAGTTGTAGAGCGTAGTCTCACCTACGCGTGGATATAAAGACCATCGAAAACAGAGTTCGTATGAAGAAGATATGAAATTTTTGAAGTTTATTAAATAAATTATATATTTATTTAAATCAAAATTTCGGACCTTATCCGAAGAGGAGTCAGCGTCCTCATCCGGGTGTGCGCTATGTACCCCTGTATGCCCCGCGTACCCGAGAGATTTGGCCTCTGATCGTCCACGTCGCCCTATCCGAGCCATCCGACCTGTCCGAAGTACCCGACCCGTCCGACCCGCCGTCCCATCCGACCCGTCTCCCCAGCAACCCGTCCCATCCGACCCGCGTACCCAGCAACCCGTCCCATCCGAAGCCGAGGCAGTCGAGGCTTCGGTCATGCATGACGTACGCGTACGCGCTGCGTACGGGCGTACGCCCCGCGTACCGAGGCGGTTCAGCCTTCCTATAAATAGGATGCGAGGGCTTCCGAGAAAAATGCTCATTTCTCTCCTCTCTCTCACAATCTTGCCTCGTTTTCCGTGCCCGTTCAAACCCGAAGCTCTGGTCTTTTTGCTCAAGTCCCGAGGGTCGATTTTACTCCCGAGATTCCCGAGAGTCCCGAGGAAAATCCGTTTCCCGAGACGAAACTCTGTCCGGTTTTCCATCTCGCTATCTTTAAACTATCAGGTGAGTTCATACCCCTGCAAGCACACTTTAAATGCGTTTTTAAATGCTTTTTATACTCTTTTAGGGGGGGAATACAAGTAAACACACGACTAAAATCGTGTGAAACATCGATCTTTTTATATACTTTTCATACTGTTGTCTTAACTGTCTTATGAGGTCATTACCATGCAAAACACCTCACAACACAACTTTACCCTCTTGGGATTCAATATGTTTATAAATAGAAATATGTTTTATTTATACGTTTACATACAAATACATCATATCAAGGGTAACATTCTTTACTAAACCGTTTTATACATCCAAAGAACTTATGACTTATGCTTTGTCAAATATTGTGAAAAAGGATAAACTTTGCATACAAAACTACTACTTTAATACAGACTTAGTTGAGAATCCATGAGACGTGTACATCTTCAAACACTGCCTTTTTGATAAAAGGTATCGCTACAAGTCCTGTCTGTAACCAGAGTCTACCGTTCGGAGAACGTGTCAAATGTGTATAGATCTATACGGGAAGTCATGATCCCGTACCCTGACTGTTAGCTACAGTCCGTCTTTTGGGGTGACAGTTGTCATAACGCTACGACGCCTGAAGAACGTCGCTACAGGCATATTATGTTTAGTATGGTTATAAAACTCATCGGATATACAATTATTATGGTATTATGCTTTTATGAATGAGTAGCTATTAAAACTATTCTTCATCTAACAAGTGCGATCTTCGTATAGCTTTACTATGTAAAACTATGACACAACTTACAAGCACGTCGGTTGCTTGCGATTTTCGGTCTTAGAGACTGCCAGTTATGTCAAGAAAATAAGGGTTTTTCCCGTATACAAACCAAACGACTAATAGGAAAATAAGGGATTTTCTCGGTACAATTAGTTGCAACTTATATCACGAACATTCATATGCATTTCATACTGTTATAGGAAAATAAGGGTTTTTCTTGGAAAACACAACAAATCATATCTCAACTATTAGGGAAAATATGGGATTTTCTGGATCTAATACATTCATTTTCAACACAACGAATCATAACTCTTTACAATTGAAATACTGCGTTTTCTGGAAAACATACACGAACTTTCAAATGGCGTACATTTTCTCAAAACACTACTTATGAACTCACCAACTTAATTGTTGACACTTTTCCTTTGAAATAACTTGTATTCTCAGGGAACCGCTAGACCAGGTAGCAACTACTTTTGAAGACAAACGCGCTGGCGTTAGTAACATATTTTGGATCACCATATTGTATTTGATTTCTTTTGCAAACATGTAACATATACAATCATGTAAACTTTTCAAATATATTTATATTATGGTGGTGTGTACTTTCATTTCTATGAACTGTTATGATACTGAATATGACGTCCTCCGCCCCCGAACGTTTCCGCCGTTCTGGTTTGGGGGTGTGACAGATTGGTATCAGAGCACCGTTTATAGTGAATTAAGTATATCAAAACCATTTTTGGTATACAACTATAAACTCATCTGGGCAAAAACACTCTGAGAAGAGTCATACTTCCAAAATTAAATTTATTTAGTTTTTTTAAAGTAAGCATGCATTCATTTCATACTAATAACAGTTTCACATCGTACCATTTTAGAAGTATTATAAATAAGTTGTGCAGTACAGGTACGCCTTGGGACACGTAATCGGAACTGGGAAGGATATAGCCTGATCAACTATATTTGTCCGAGAGCCGACTAACGTGTGCCGAGGGGTGTCTGCAGTGGACAACAAATTTTAAAACTTACCAAACCATTACTAGAATCAAACACAAGAATTTAAATACTATAGGAGTATTTGCTATCTAAAATAATTTAACTTACATGTTTTGCATGTTTCAACTTTATTCAATTCTTATGACCCTATTTCTCGTACAATCAAATGGCTGGATTTCACCACCCCAATGACCCCTACTTTCCCAACCAAGGCAACGGAGGATGGATCGAAGATGATCCCGAAGAGGATGAGGAACCCATAGAAGTGGGTGATGACTCCGGTACTGACTCAGAGCCGGAAGTGATCGATCCACCACCCATTCAACCTCCTGTCCATGTAAGGAACTTCCAAGGACCCACTCCCGTCTGCGGGAGTCACCTCCATCATTGGAGCCAACAACAAGGCATACGCCCTCCCTACGGCATGTGTCGGGATTTCTATGATGTCCGCGGTGGAAGCTCGGCTGATCGAGCACTCCCAGTAATGGTGGGTAAGTTAGCCAATCAGTCCTATCAATCCGGAGTTCAAGCAAGCCGACTCCGGGATGTCAACGTGGAAGTGCAGGTTCACACTTCTGACATCCGTAGGCTGGACAAGATACAAGATAATGCTCAACTCCAGTCTGAGGCATTTCAGGCACAGATGATTGCAGCCCTAGCCGAATTAAGGGAGCAACAAGCCGCTTTTAATCGGCGCCTAATGGAATCGAAGCAATCAGATGCGGAGTCAAGCTCCAAGCGCAACCTACGTCGCAAATAGTGCCTGCCAGGATTTCAAATTTTGTTATAAATTAGGACTTCGGATAAGAGTATTCTTTTCTTTAAAACTTTCTGTAATCAGAGACCTTTAGAAAGGTCAAAAAGTTTTGTCTAAACTCGGATGTAACACAACTATATGTTTAATATATATAGGGCATATCTCTTTCTTGTTTCAATTATGTGTAGTCCGTTCAATTCATAAGTGCATCCATTCAAACGTTATTAATGAATCAAGCTCAAAACCCAGTGTTGGTCAAACCAAATTCTTAATCTATTTTAGGTAGTTAACTCAATAACATTCAACTCGCA
Organism: Lactuca sativa; assembly: GCF_002870075.4. Lineage (NCBI taxonomy): Eukaryota > Viridiplantae > Streptophyta > Magnoliopsida > Asterales > Asteraceae > Lactuca > Lactuca sativa. Next base: position 268,814,219 of record NC_056627.2, read on the forward strand.
ACCACCGAAACTTATAATATCTCATTTTTTTTCTTTTGGCAGCGTAATGCCTCCTCGTAGATCAGCACGTACCAACGCAACCCCACCACCACCTCCACCACTAACTTATGATCCGACAATGGTCCAGGCCGCTATCACAGCAGCAGTAGCAGCAGCTCTCTCTCAAATAAACTCAAATGCAAATGGAGGTACAGGAAGCAGCACGAATCATCCCAATCGTGGCACCGGCCAGGGCCATGTAAGGGAGTGTACTTACAAGGAGTTCTCCAACTCGAAGCCAAAGACTTTTAATGGCAGTGGCGGAGTCATTGCACTAATATAATGGTTCGAAAAGACCGAAACGGTCTTCGAGATCTGCTCGTGCCAAGAAACAAGCAAGGTTAAGTTCGCTGCTTGCACCTTCATAGATCGAGCCCTCACTTGGTGGAAAAGCCATGTGAACTCAGTGACGCTCACTATCGCTAACGCCATGAGTTGGGAAGAACTGAAGGTACTACTACTGGAAGAATACTGCCCGAGGGGTGAAGTGCAAAAGCTTGAGCAGGAGCTCTGGAATTTGAAAATGATTGGGTCTGATCTAGTCGCCTACACAGCTAGGTTCAACGATCTCGCCGCTTTGTGCCCTACCATGGTCAACCCAGAATCAAAGAAGGTCGAAAGGTACATTTGGGGGTTGTCACCCCAGATTCAAGGGTATGTCCTAGCTTCCAACCCTATCACCTACAACAGCGCTAAACGCCTGGCACAACGACTCATCGACCACGGAGCGAAACATAGTACCATCACAGCAGCCGCAATTCCACCTAGGGAGGCTCAGGGCCAGAGTAAGCCTTGGAACAAGAGGAGGGGGCAAACCCTCCAGGAGAACCCCAAGAAACAACAAGTGATAGCGACCCACGCTACTACTGTACCTACCAATTACGGTCTCTGCCGTGACCTTCAATGCACCAGGTGCAATAAGAAGGGTCATATAGCCCGCTATTGCAAGGAGCAAACCCAACAATTCGCCCCCACTGCTAATACCGGAGTAAGCCGCGCTTGCTTTGAGTGCGGGGGCACAGGGCACTACCGCAAGGACTGCCCGAAGACAAACAACAGGAATACCGGCGGAAGAGGCCGAGTTTTCGCAATGGGGCAGGATGAAGCCATTGTGGACCCTACTGTTGTTACGGGTACGTTTCTTCTCGATAACTCGTATGCATGCATTTTGTTTGATAGTGGAGTGGAAAGGAGTTTTGTGAGTCACGACTTTAAAAGCATGCTAAAACCAATACCACAATCATTAAGTGAATCGTTCATAGTAGAAATGGCCAACGGGAAAACCGAAGGCACTAAGGAGATATATTTAAACTGCACCCTAACTCTAAACGATAATCTTTTTCAAATCAACCTCATGCCAGTCTCGATTAGGAGTTTCGATGTCATCATTGGCATGGATTGGCTGAGTTCACATCGTGCGGACATCCTATGTTACGATAAGGCCGTTCGCCTTAATCTGCCAACCGGCGAAACCTTCCTTGTCTTGGGCGACAAACCTAGTACCACTCTTAGTATCATCTCAAGTATCCAAGCTCAGAAGTACCTACACAAGGAGTGTCACGCATTTTTAGCGCATGTTGTAGACGTGAAACGCAAAGTCCGGGACATCAAGGATGTGCCCGACGTATGCGATTTTCCCGACGTGTTTCCCGAGGACCTTCCAGGGATACCACCCGTAACACAAGTCGAATTCAGAATCGATCTGATTCCCGGAGCTACCCCAGTAGCCAAAGTGCCCTATCGATTAGCCCCGGCAGAGATGCAGGAGCTGTCCAGCCAACTAAATGAACTACTTGGAAAAGGATTCATCAGGCCGAGCTTCTCACCCTGGGGAGCACCCGTGTTGTTTGTGAAAAAGAAAGATGGATCGTTCAGGATGTGCATCGACTACCGGGAACTCAACAAACTTACCATCAAGAACCAATACCCCCTACCCCAAATCGACGACTTATTCGATCAACTCCAAGGAGCCAACTACTTTTCCAAGATCGATCTGAGGTCGGGATATCACCAGTTGCGAGTCCTAGAAAGTGATGTTCCCAAGACGGCCTTCCGGACGAGATACGGACATTACGAGTTCGTAGTAATGCCGTTCGGACTAACCAATGCCCCGACCGTATTCATGGATCTAATGAATCGGGTATGTCGTCCATTCTTGGATAAATTTGTGATAGTATTCATAGACGACATACTCATTTATTCAAGGAATAAAGAAGAACATAGTCAACACCTGAGACAAGTCTTAAAGACGTTGCGGACTGAGAGACTTTATGCAAAATTCTCAAAATGTGAGTTTTGGATTAGAAAGGTGGACTTCCTCGGTCACGTGGTCAGCAAGGAAGGAATCCACGTGGACCCCTCGAAAATCAAGGCTATCGAAAACTGGTCTGCACCAACTACACCAACAGAAATTCGCCAATTTCTAGGTCTTGTTGGTTATTACCGAAGGTTCATCCAAAATTTCTCCAGCATCGCAAATCCTCTTACCGCTTTAACCCAGAAAGGTGTGACCTACAACTGGGGAGAAAAGCAAGATGTTGCATTTCAAACCTTGAAACAAGCCCTTTGCAGTGCACCTATCCTTTCCCTTCCGGAAGGGACCAAAGATTTTGTGGTGTATTGCGACGCTTCAAAGCAAGGGTTGGGTTATGTACTAATGCAGAGGGGAAAGGTGATTGCATATGCCTCACGACAACTGAAAACGCATGAGGTCAATTACACCACTCATGACATAGAACTTGGAGCAGTGGTCTTCGCTCTTAAAATCTGGAGGCACTATCTTTACGGTACCAAGTGCACTGTCTTTACAGACCACAAGATCCTCCAACACATCTTCGACCAGAAGGAATTAAACATGAGACAACGACGTTGGGTCGAATTGCTCAACGACTACGAATGTGAGATTCGCTATCATCCGGGAAAGGCAAACGTCGTAGCCGATGCCCTTAGTCGAAAGGAGTACTCTGGCCGAAGAGTGAAGTCATTAGCTATGTCGATCCATTCGCACCTGTCAACGCAAGTGAAGGAAGCTCAAATGGAGGCCTTGAAACCCGAAAACGTGGCAGGTGAGGCCCTTAGGGGAATGGACAAGAACATAGAAATCAAGAGTGATGGAGCACGCTACCTCATGAACCGGATCTGGACACCCAAGTTTGGTGGATTGAGAGAGGTAGTTATGAGCGAGGCACACAGGACCCCATACTCCGTACACCCAGGGTCAGACAAGATGTATCTAGATCTCAAGCAACTCTACTGGTGGCCAAACATGAAAGCGGAGATCGCTACGTATGTGAGCAAGTGTTTAACTTGCGCCAAAATAAAAATAGAACACCAGAAACCCTCAGGTCTACTCCAACAACCTGAAATACCTGAGTGGAAATGGGAGCAGATTTCCATGGACTTCATAACCAAACTGCCCAAAACTCAGAGTGACCAAGATACTATTTGGGTAATCGTCGACAGATTAACCAAGTCAGCCCATTTCTTACCGATCAAGGAAACCGATAGGATGGAAAAACTATCAAGAACCTACATCCGGGAGATCGTACGACTTCATGGAGTACCGATGTCCATCATCTCAGATAGAGACAGCAGGTTCACTTCCACATTTTGGCAATCATTGCAAAAATCCATGGGAACAAGGTTAGACATGAGTACAGCATACCACCCTCAAACTGACGGACAGAGTGAGAGGACGATCCAAACCTTGGAAGACATGTTGCGAGCATGTGTAATCGACTTTGGCAAGGCATGGGATATTCACTTGCCTTTGGTCGAGTTCTCTTATAACAATAGTTACCATACTAGTATCAAGACCGCTCCATTCGAAGCCCTTTACGGCCGTAAGTGCAGATCACCCCTGTGCTGGACGGAAGTGGGCGACACACAATTGGATAAAGGTCTAGTCCCTAATAGCACCCTCACTGGTCCGGAGATCATCAGAGAAACTACCGAAAAGATCGTGCAAATACGAGAACGACTGAAGTCCTCAAGGGATTGGCAAAAGAGCTATGCCGACAGGAGACGTAAACCCTTGGAATTCTAGATTGGCGACCATGTACTACTGAAGGTCTCACCCTGGAAGGGCGTGATACGCTTTGGGAAGCGTGGATAGCTAAATCCCAGGTACATTGGACCCTTCGAAATCATTTCGAGAGTTGGTCCAGTGGCCTATAAACTCCAACTTCCAATCGAGCTTAACAAAGTGCATCCAGTATTCCACGTATCAAACCTGAAAAAGTGTTTGTCCGACGAAACACTTGTAATTCCACTCGATGAAATCGACTTAAACGAAAATCTTAACTTTGTGGAAGAACCCGTCGAGATCATGGATAGGGAAGTTAAACGGACTAAGCAGAGTCGCATTCCAATAGTAAAAGTTCGATGGAATGCTAAGAGAGGACCCGAATTCACATGGGAACGGGAAGACCAAATGCTACTGAAGTATCCGCATCTCTTCCTCAGCCCCTAAAACTTTTATCTTGTATTTAATTTCGGGACGAAATTCCCTCTAACGGGGGGATGATGTAACAACCCGTTATTTCCGGGCATTATAAATCAAGTCTTGTAACCTCTTTGGAATGTAATAGGAATATCATCGATAAATGAATTATTCAAAAGCTCTGATTGGAGTACACTATGTAGTAGATATCGTCTTATGGTTTCCAAATATATAAATAACACTAAAATCCGAGTTATGACGAAGAAGTTATGACCATTCTAAGATTTCCGACAAAACCCACAACACCGATTAAACGGAAAACGCAAAGTTTCAATATGATAGCATTTAGCCTTAGGTATCTAAATGAAAGTTATAGATAACATTAAACCGTGAGCGTACACAAAAAGAACGTCCAAATCTGACTTCGTATGAGGAAGTTATGATTTTTCCAAGATCCGAACATAGCAGTAGACAGCTAAAAACTCGAATCGGAGATCGAGCGACTTTTGGCCGGAATGACGTAAACGAGAATCGAAGGTCTCGACAATGGTATTTCAGCGGTAAAAAGTCTGGCAAAAACCGACATCAGATAAAGAAGTTATGAATTTTCAAAGAAATTCCTTAAACACGATGAGTTTAATATAAATAATAAATAAATAATTTCGGAATCTGCTGACGGAGTCTAAACGAAAGTTGTAGAGCGTAGTCTCACCTACGCGTGGATATAAAGACCATCTAAAACGGAGTTCGTATGAAGAAGATATGAATTTTTGAAGTTTATTAAATAAATTATATATTTATTTAAATCAAAATTTCGGACCTTATCCGAAGAGGAGTCAGCGTCCTCATCCGGGTACGCGTTGCGTACCCCTGTACGCCCCGCGTACCCGAGAGACTTGGCCTCTGATCATCCACGTCGCCCTATTCGAGCCATCCGACCCGTCCGACCCGTCCGAAGTACCCGACCCGTCCGACCCGCTGTCCCGTCCGACCCACCGTCCCATCCGACCCGTCTCCCCAGCAACCCGTCCCATCCGAACCGCGTGCCCAGCAACCCATCCCATCCGAAGTCGAGGCAGTCGAGGCTTCGGTCATGCATGACGTACGCGTACGCACTGCGTACGGGCGTACGCCCCGTGTACCGAGGCGGTTCAGCCTTCCTATAAATAGGATGCGAGGGCTTCCGAGAAAAATGCTCATTTCTCTCCTCTCTCTCACAATCTTGCCTCGTTTTTCGTGCCCGTTCAAACCCGAAGCTCTGGTCTTTTTGCTCAAGTCCCGAGGGTCGATTTTACTCCCGAGATTCCCGAGAGTCCCGAGGAAAATCCGTTTCCCGAGACGAAACTCTGTCCGGTTTTCCATCTCGCTATCTTCAAACTATCAGGTGAGTTCATACCCCTGCAAGCACACTTTAAATGCGTTTTTAAATGCTTTTTATACTCTTTTAGGGGGGAATACAAGTAAACACACGACTAAAATCGTGTGAAACATCGATCTTTTTATATACTTTTCATAGTGTTGTCTTAACTGTCTTATGAGGTCATTACCATGCAAAACACCTCACAACACAACTTTACCCTCTTGGGATTCAATATGTTTATAAATAGAAATATGTTTTATTTATACGTTTACATACAAATACATCATATCAAGGGTAACATTCTTTACTAAACCGTTTTATACATCCAAAGAACTTATGACTTATGCTTTGTCAAATATTATGAAAAAGGATAAACTTTGCATACAAAACTACTACTTTAATACAGACTTAGTTGAGAATCCATGAGACGTGTACATCTTCAAACACTGCCTTTTTGATAAAAGGTATCGCTACAAGTCCTGTCTATAACCAGAGTCTCCCGTTCGGAGAACGTGTCAAATGTGTATAGATCTATACGGGAAGTCATGATCCCGCACCCTGACTGTTAGCTACATTCCGTCTTTTGGGGTGATAGTTGTCATAACGCTACGACGCCTGAAGAACGTCGCTACAGGCATATTATGTTTAGTATGGTTATAAAACTCATCGGATATACAATTATTATGGTATTATGCTTTTATGAATGAGTAGCTATTAAAACTATTCTTCATCTAACAAGTGCGATCTTCGTATAGCTTTACTATGTAAAACTATGACACAACTTACAAGCACGTCGGTTGCTTGCGATTTTCGGTCTTAGAGACTGCCAGTTATGTCAGGAAAATAAGGGTTTTTCCCGTATACAAACCAAACGACTAATAGGAAAATAAGGGATTTTCTCGGTACAATTAGTTGCAACTTATATCACGAACATTCATATGCATTTCATACTGTTATAGGAAAATAAGGGTTTTTCTTGGAAAACACAACAAATCATATCTCAACTATTAGGGAAAATATGGGATTTTCTGGATCTAATACATTCATTTTCAACACAACGAATCATAACTCTTTACAATTGAAATACTGCGTTTTCTGGAAAACATACACGAACTTTCAAATGGCATACATTTTCTCAAAACACTACTTATGAACTCACCAACTTAATTGTTGACACTTTTCCTTTGAAATAACTTGTATTCTCAGGGAACCGCTAGACCAGGTAGCAACTACTTTTGAAGACTAACGCGCTGGCGTTAGTAACATATTTTGGATCACCATATTGTATTTGATTTCTTTTGCAAACATGTAACATATACAATCATGTAAACTTTTCAAATATATTTATATTATGGTGGTGTGTACTTTCCTTTCTATGAACTGTTATGATACTGAATATGACGTCCTCCGCCCCCGAACGTTTCCGCCGTTCTGGTTTGGGGGTGTGACAAGATCGATGATCAAACTCTGCTGGGGACGAATCGGGAGGTTGTGGGAAGTGGCATGAACTGATGATGAATCCGCCATCGTTGTGAAGAAGATGGGAGAGATGATGAACAGTAGAATACCTGAAGGTTTTCTTGCTCTCTGAAAATATGGGTGCAGTAAAGAGGTAAACAATGGTTTACGTTACCTTTTATACTGTGGGTAGAGGAGAGAGAAGAATCTGTCCCAAATCTTCGAGGGAAATACGAAGGGTTTTTCGGAAGTGATTAATGCGTGACAGTTGGTATCACCGATGATTACGCATGCGAGAGAGTGTCAGTCCCGATTCACACGCCTTCCCATCAGATGCCGTTTTTAAACGAAACGGTTCCTCTTCGCACGCCTGGCTGTCAAGAGCCGTTTGAAAATCAAATCGATTGGACTCCCGCCTGAGTCAACATCTTATCCTTGTAGATTAAACGTCACCCTTAAGCAAAATTGACCACGTGGATCAATATTAACCACAACTCCCGTATAACTGCAAATCCCATTTGAAATTATTCCTTGTAACTAATGAAACCAGAATTTTGGAAAAGCGAAAAGATTTTCGTGCTTAGTGTGTAAAAGAAAAAGAAATAAAGCAACACATATGAGGGATTTTTGTGATGTCAGTAAAGACACGAAACAAAGGATCCTGGGCACGAATCTCTTCCTTCAAAGTCAAGAGAGACTTTAAAGTGTTTGTGTGGTTTCCCGTTGAATAACGATCAGACACTTATTAAGAAGTGTTGAAAGGCTTCTTTTAATCAGGCTAACTTGGGTGGCTTTCGCTTCAATTCAGAATTCCTGATCTTGATATAAGACAGAAATCGAACGAAGTACTTGTGAGACCAATGCAGTCTGTTGAACAAGTAGGGTTGAAATAATTTAAGTGGCTAGATAAAATAGTTTATGTAAAATCTCAAAAAAAAAATTTAAAACTGGATTCCACGGGAAGAAATGTTATAGGACCTAACAATTTCATAGGAATCACTCAAAAGAAAATTAGAGATTTGACTTTCCATTTTCATTGATAAATCCGTCAATTCGTTAGTGATTGCTAGAACAAAGTTGTTTGGTCACCTTCAAAGTATAGTAGGTATTGAATTGTTGGTTTCACTTAGTTCATAGTGACACGAAGTGAAGATCATAAACACGGAAATTGTGTAACCATAAACCTCAGTGGTAATTTCTGAGAGTCTCAAGGGTTACGTTTGTGAAGCGAATGAGATGGAGAAAGGTAGTATAGATGGTGTAAAGAAACCAAAGTACCTCTGCTGTTAAAGTAAGGACTTAGCAGAAAACTCTTATCTCATGTGAGAAGAGAGTCAGGTAGCTCATGATTAGAATAAATATGAAAGCCTAATTGGGAAGACAAGGTTTGTATGTACCAAGTCAGTAAGGCTATTATTCAGAATCAGGTGAGGCTTTGGACACATACAACAACATGCTTCTAGGGACACTTAACTAGTGAAATGATTTCCCCACAAATAGACACACAAAAAGATAAGACACAAAACAGAACAAAACAATAAAAAAAATTAAAATATTTTTGGAATTTTTGATTTAATGAAAAAAAATAAATAAACAAAAAAAATGAGACACAAAAAAAATTTGGAACCGAACCCGAGCGTTCGGTCTATTTCGGTTGCAAAAAGAAATAAGTTTGAAAAAGAAAAGAACTTTGAAAGTAAGTGAAGAGAATAAATAAGATGATACAAAAGGTTTACAACCAAAGAAACTACCTTAGAGTGATAAGCGACGATTAGAGAATACGACCGAACCCGAGCGTTTGGTTCATTTCGGTATACCAGAACAAGACCCGAACCCAAACATTCGGTTTATTTCGCTTCCAACGTTTAATTTTGAGAAGTAGTCTTTGGTATTGACTCCGATTTCATCATTCCTAGCCCTTGTAGAATTTTGTTGAAAGATGCTTCAGGAAGAGCTTTGGTGAAGATGTCAGCCAGTTGATCAGTGGTTCGAACAAAGTGAATTTCGACGTTCCCATCTTCCACATGATCTTTAATGAAGTGATACCTCAGTGCTATATGCTTGGTCTTGGAATGTTGCACTGGGTTATGACAGATCCTAATTGCACTTTCTGAATCGCAATATAGTGGGATCTTTTTCATATTGAGTCCATAGTCCCGGAGCTGGCTTTGGATCCGAATCACTTGAGATGTACAGGAGGCAGCAACGATGTACTCTGCTTCGGCTATAGACAGAGATACACATGTTTGTTTCTTTGATTGCCAGCTAACCAACTTCCCATCTAGGAATTGGCAGCCTCCAGTGGTGCTTTTCCTGTCTAAACCACAACCTCCAAGGTCTGCATCTGAGTAGGCTTGAATGAAGAAACCTGAGTTTGATGGATACCATAAACCGAGAGAGGTGGTTCGTTTCAGATACCGGAGTATGTTTTTCACTGCAAGCATATGTGGTTCATGAGGATTTGCCTGAAATCTAGCACAGTAACACACAGAAAACATTATATCAGGCCGGCTAGCAGTGAGGTACATCAAAGAACCAATCATCTGGCGATATAACGTAATATCGACTGCAGGTTTTTCCAAGGATGGTGTGAGCTTGGTGCCGAATGCCATTGGAAATTTAACCTTTGAGTCTCCCATCATGCCAAATTTAGCAAGAAGAGTCTTGGTGTAAGCTTCCTGGTTGATAAAGATGCCTTCGGGTCCCTGTCTAATATTTAAACCAAGGAAAAAGTTAATCGGACCCATTGAGCTCATTTCAAATTTAGTCTCCATCAGCTTTCTAAATTCAGCTGTTAAGCTAGGATTCGTTGAACCAAAGATGATATCATCGACATAGATTTGAACAATCATAAGGTGGTTACCTTCCCTCTTACGAAAGAAGGTTGGGTCAACCGAACCTTGTTTGAATTTTGACATCTTTAAAAACTTGGTTAGCATTTCATACCAGGCCCTGGGTGCTTGTTTCAGACCGTAAACCGCCTTATCCAGAATATAATAGTGATTAGGGAACTTTTCATTAACAAATGCAGGAGGTTGCTCCACGTAAACTATTTCTTCAAGTTCTCCATTCAGAAAGGCGCATTTCACGTCCATCTGGTAGACCTCAAGGTTCTTGTGTGCAGCATAGGCCAGAAATATTCGAATAGATTCCAGCCTCGCTACCGGAGCAAAAGTTTCTTCATAATCAATTCCTTCCTCCTGGCAGTATCCTTTCACCACGAGACGAGCTTTGTTTCGAATCACATTGCCCTCCTTGTCCATTTTATTTCTGAATACCCATTTGAGACCGACAATTGAGGCATCTTTAGGAGTTGGAATGAGGCGTCATACTTTGTTTCTTTCGAACTCGTTGAGTTCATCTTGCATAGCTTGAACCCAATCAGAGTGATCAAGAACAGTATTGACTGTCTTCGGTTCAACTTTTGAGACAAAAGAATTATACATGCAGAACTCTACTTTGGAGAATAGAGATGTTTGCTTTGCCTTCAGTTGAGATCAGGTCAGGACCTTTTCAGAGACATTACCCACTACCTGGGATACAGGATGATCTCTGGTCCATTTAACAAGAGGAGGGTAATTTGGATCATAGGATGGATCCAATTCAGCATTCACCATTTCTTCCAATTCAGATTGACTATCATCGTCGTAGAACATATCGGCATTCTCCCCCTCGACTGATGAGCTTTCAGATGTAGCTGGAGTTTCTGGTGCTACAGGACTTTCTGGTGTTGCTGAGCTTTCGGGAGCTGAAGGGCTTTCAGGTGCAGTTGAGCTTTCGGGTGGAACTGGAATAGAATTCTACCCCTCAACTTGTGAGCTCAGTTGTTTTGATGAAGATGGATTCTCCCCCTCAACTGAAGCACCATGCTTAGGAGGTTCGTTTGAAACTTGTTCTCCTTCACCCATTCGTTTGGCTGCTTCTTCGACAATTTGTTTCAAATGGTCGACCCTGTTATCTGCTGACTTGGCCTCCGAGAGAGTAGCTTTTTCAGGTTCATCGAATAGTTCCACAAACTGATCGAACAGATTAGCGATCGAAGCCGTAACTTGACCAGTTTGAGTAAAAATCTCTCTAATTGCTTCTTCAGTAGCCTTCAGCTTTTTAACGTAGTTATCATCGAAAGTCACATAATATGTTTCATCGATCTTCCTAGAGCGCTTATTTAAGACCCGGTAAGCTTTTGAAGTAAGAGAATATCCCAGAAAAATTCCTTCATCAGCTTTAACGTCAAACTTGTTACGATGTTCTTTGGAGTTGAAGATGAAGCATCGTGAGCCGAACACATGGAAGAATTTTACGTTCGGTTTTCTGTTATTAATGATCTCATAGGGAGTAAGAGAAAAGCGCTTGTTGAGATAAGACCTATTCTGCGTGAAGCATGCTGCAGCAACAACGTCAGCCCATAAATATAAAGGAAGAGAAGCGAAACTTAGCATCGTTCGGGCCGCCTCACACAAGGATCGGTTTCGTCTTTCGACAATTCCGTTTTGTTGAGGCGTATAGGGAGCTGAGAAGTTGTGACTGGTTCCTTTTTCTGCCAAAAAGTCTTCAAATTCTTTATTCTTGAACTCTAGTCCATTATCGCTCCAGATGTTGCGAACGACTTTTCTCAGTTGCACTTCAACCTGCTTAATAAACATCTTTATCTTAGGAGTAGCCTCAGATTTGTGCTTCAGAAAGAACACCCATGTAAAACGTGAGAAATCATCAACAATAACAAGAATATACTTGCTACCGCCAATGCTTTCGATAGATGATGGACCACACAAGTCAATGTGAAGCAACTCAAGTGGTTCAACAACTTTTATGTTTATAATGGATGGGTGACTTTGACGACTTTGCTTCCCCATTTCACACGCAGCACACAAATGTTCTCGATCAAACTTGATCAATGGGAGACCCCGAACATGACCTCCTGTGACAAGCTTGTTGATGTCCTTGAAGTTGAGATGTGAGAGCCTTCGGTGCCACAACCAGCTTTCGTCAGAATGAGCTTTGGATAAAAGGAATATAGCCGGATTTCCTTTGATTGGTTTAAGATTGAGAGGAAACATTTCGCCTTTGCGTTCTGATTTGAGAATTACCCTTTTTGATTTCTTCTCTATGATTTCTGATCCTTCATCATCAAATGAAACTTTGAGACCCGTGCCTCCTACCAGTTGAGACACACTGATGAGATTATGTTGTAAACCTTCCACATACGCCACCTTTCTTATTGTGAAGTCTCCATTGGTTATCATCCCATAACCCTTTATTGTTCCATAGGAGTTGTTGCCGAATTTGACATTCCCACCATTCTGAAGAGATCGAAACTCTCTTAGCTCTTCCTTCCTCCCTGTCATGTGACGTGAGCAGCCACTGTCAATGTACCATTCTTTGTCAAACTGCTCGTCACTTATAACCTGCAAAAATTAAGCAGATTTAGGAACCCAAAGTTTCTTGGGTCCATGTGAGCCTTTCACAGGAACAGGAATAGTAAGAGAAACATCAATAAGATATGTTCTTTTTATTAATGTTGTTTCATCTTTTCTTTTAATGGTAAACACTTTGATTTTGTTAGGATTAGCAACAGTGGGTTTGGTTTCAGGTTTTGGTGTTTGGGCTTTAGACTGCTTTCGGTCTTCCTGGACAAAGGAAATCTCCGATTTTCCTTTCAGGTTCGTTGATGATTTAGAATTTTGAGCAGGAACAGAATGAGGCTTAGAAGAGGATCGAGAATGAGAAGAAGTAGAATGGGAATTTCTTCTGATTTGTGGTTCGATATGACCCTTTTGTTGTTGGTCATTGGAAGGATCGAACCTGGACGTTCGGTAGCTATTTCTCTCGGGACCGAACCTGTCCTTTCGGTTGTTGTTGCTCTCTAAACCGAACCTGTCCTTTCGATTATGTTCATCATATGGCCTGAAATCCTTTTTCTCTTGCTTTGAATTCTTATCGTGATAGGAGAAATGGGCGTTTTGAGATCGCCAAAACTGCTTTTTCTCTGAGAGGTTCTTTTTGTATCTCAGATTCCGCTGCTGCTTTTGATCTTTTACTTGTTTTGGCTGTTTTTGGATGTTAGCCTTTTGCTTCTGCTTCTTGTCAGCCGGTTCATTTTTCGCAGATGATGTTTCGCTTGTGGAAGTGACTTCTTCTATAGGAAATTTTTTTGTACCACTAGTGCTTGGTACGTCGAAGTTGTCAGGCTTGTTCAGTGGCTTTGGTACATATCTGCCTTTTGTTATCTAGGACGTCCGCTCTGACAGACCAACAGTTTCGTCGGCATTATCTATAGGAGCAGACCAGAAAAACTCATCACAACCATCTGCGTTATCTTCATTCACTATGGCAGTGAGTCCGGCTGTTTGATGCTCGGTTACTCCTATGACCTTGTACACCTGATTTGGTGTTGTTCTCACCTTTTGGTACACAACAACATTTTCTTCAAGAATCGGGGACTTAGTTTGGGACAAACGAGTGAACTCCACAGAATTTTCAGAAATAAGATTTTTGTGGTTTTCGGGTTCACTCTTGACAAACTCAGAATAGTCGACTACATCATGCTACAAAAATTTCACTCATATCATCGCCCTCATTAAGTTCAGATGCGTTTTCAACATCAGTTTTATTTTCTGAACTTAAATTGGCACTCAACGAGTCAAATTTTTGTATAGTTTCAGTCCTTAGTTTCAGCTTATCGTTTTCATCCAAAAGGTTTTTCAGCATGTCCTTATGGTCCTTGGACTTTATGAAAGATTCTATTTTGTCCAGACCATACATGTAAGTGGGATTCACATCATCAGACGATACAACACTTTCGCAGTTATATGCTTCAGCATCGATTTCATCCTCCTTAAACTCAAGGAAGGGCAAAATCATGCGATGAATTTTCTGCCCTATTTCACAATTCAGATGTAGTTGAGTGATGTTAGCATAAAGTCGTTTAGCAATCAAACAAAAAATATTTCTCTGTTTTAAAAGTTTTAAATTGTATCTTTGTAAATAAATGTTTTCATCCTTAGACTTTATCAGCTCCGGCTCTTTTTGCTCTATCCACATCCTTCGCTCCTCACTCTTGGAAGACACCTTGCTTATTTGGTCAGTTAGGTTAGAATTGGTGACCCGAGTTTGAGTTAAACAACTATCCATATTTGAGATTCTTGAATTTAAGCTATTTAATTCTTTTTCATATGATTTCTGTGGGACTTTGAATGAAACAAAGAGAGATTGTACCTTCTTGATCAATTCATCAAGCTCATTGATCTGCATACTGAGAGGTTTTGTTGTGAAGCATAAGTCCTCTCGCTCCTTGGTGTCCTCGTTTCCACCATCAGTATTGTATCCCCTTATGCGAGATACATCAGTCACCACAAAACACTTTCCACTGCTTTCGTCACCTCTTGCAACATATGCCTTTCCATGTGAAGGCTTTCTCATTTCATCATCCTCTGAGTCGGTTGACCATACCTGCACGCCACCGAACTCGTCATCCTCTGCCGAACCCTGTACAATAAGATCATTCATAGAAGGGTTAGTAGCAGCTTTCTTCCTCTTGATCTCTTCCAGCTTTTTTATCAAGACAGCCTCTTCATCTTTTTCCTCATCTTTCTCTGCCATTTTCTTCAAAACACAATCTTTATCATAATGGTTCTTTCCTCCACAGTAATAGCAGTTGACGCCAGAATCTCCTTCAACCTTCGCCTCTTTCTTTGGTTCCTCTATCTTCGGCTCCTACCTTACCTTTTCATAACTATAGCTTCCCTGCCAATTTCTGTTTTTATTGGTAGGAAACCTCTTCTTGATGAACCTCTTGGGATTAGATACCATCATAGCATAATCTTCTGACGTAAGATCATAGTCCTCTAGGTTTAGATCATCGTCTTCCACTGCATTCTTGCCTTTTGATAGGAGGGCCAAGGAACCCAAACTTGAGACCACATTCTTTTCTTGCATGACAATCTTTTCTTGGGATTTCAGAATTCCCACCAGCTTTGCCAAAGAATATGACTTGAACTGCTCATGAGCTTTAACTGTAGACACGACAGCTCTCCATTCAGATCTTAGGCCATTCAAAAAGGTGACCTTCTGTTCAATCAAATTCCTTTCTATATCGTGTTTGATCATCTTGCTAAGAAGATGATTGAAGCGATCAAACGTCTGAGTGACAGTTTCATCGGAATTCTGCTTAAATTCACCGAACTCGGATAAGAGCAAGGTCTGAATAGAATGCTCCAAATCTTCATCTGTGGAATATAGCTCTCGCAACCTATCCCAGATTTCTTTAGCGGTACTGCAGGAACTTACCAACCTAAATGTATCAGATTGAAGAGCAAATCAGATCAGTCTCAATGCTTTAATGTTGCACTGAAACTTTTCCTTTTCGTCTTGAGCAACGTCTTTAACATCTTTTAACAGATCATTATATTCTTTCTGAGTTTTAATGATCTTGGATGTTCCTGAGTGAGCAAATGGTCCAGACACAATAGCTTCCCAAATAAGATATCCATTATCTTCAGATCCGATGACATAGTCTTCAAAATGATGAGCCCAAACTTCGTAATCCTGGGTGTATAGAATAGGAATCTTCATCGTTGATCCAATGTTGTTTGAGATGTTGATAGGATTAGATTGAGAACCGTCCATGCTTGATCGTTTAACCTGTTTGAAAGATCAGACTTGTAATATGTAATATTAGGGCAAACGAATAAATAAAGAGATATGTCAATTATGGAGTGACGGCTCAATAAATATCAGTTAATGCAGAATAACCCTAATCGCTTCTTTCACAGAAGAGATGTGTATGAATTACACAGCCTCCTGCTCTGATACCAATTGATGAGTTTAAAACTCTTTGATCGATTAGATCTTTGTAACAGGTAAATAAATAAAACAGAAGTAGTAACGTAATAAACACAAGTATGGATCTGAATATGTCGAATGATTTGATTAACTCAATCCTCAGCAGAGCTCGATGAAGAACTTCCGCTGTAGAGGATTCTAGGGTTACAAAAGATAAGAACTTGTACGCTATCAAATCTATCTCAATCTTACATTAAGAATGCATGCAAGCATCTATATATAATAAACCCTAAACAAAACTCATGGATGGACAGGCCCATACCGGAGACAAAACTTGGACTAGCTAACGAGCCCAAAGGACGCAACACTATACTGGACCTAACACACCTTTTTATTGTCTTCTTCAACAATTTTGTTTATTTCAGGATTCACCGTGTCATAATTTCCAGTAGTGACAAACACTTGGTTTGGAAAGACAGCATCATCGTGCATTTGAATGACGGATAAACAATTGAATTTGGTTCAAGATAATATGAACCTTTATCTTTGAGCACCTTTGCGAACTATTTTTTCTTCATAAACTTGTTCGGCTGCAACTCTTGGAATAGTTGTTTCTTGCGAAACATCATCCTCATCCTCATCACTATCACTATCATAGTCTTCTACATCATCATGATAAAAAAGTATCACAAAATTTCGATGTAGAAGGTTGATCACTATTAACCTTCGTCATTGAATCATGAAAAATTTCTTTACCCTTAGCCATCGAAGTAACATTAATGACATATAATTTAGAAAAATCAACAATTTCCTCTTCCCCAATTTCACTGATATTATTAGAATTATCTTCAATATCAGCAAAATTTTGAAGGGATTCTAATGTCAAATTCTCAGTCATGTTCAAAATTTTAATTTGTTCAGTTTTAGAGAGAGCTTCATTAACAATATGCACTAAATCATCAACATTCAAGCGTTCATCAATTTTAACAATACCATAAGCATATGAATCATTAGGAACTTTATCAAATTCAAATATTTTCTTTTCACAATCATAGGAAGTAGCATCAAGTTTCTCTCTTTCATATTTTAAGGTAATAATTTCCTATGTTGCTTTTTGCAAATGTCTAAAGAGTGATGGAGTTCAGCTAATTTGGCATACAATCTCTTAGTGCTATTATAATAAATGCTTCGTTGTTTCATTAACAAAATATTTTCAAATCCAACTGAATCCATATGTAGAGTAATATTTTGCAATTGCAACTCTAGACTATCAATTCTACTCTTCATAGACTCCAAACGATTTTGAACATCTAACAAGAATGTTTTCGAACGTTCAGCTTCGCTACTAACAAAAATTAGCATATCATTAACATATGAGAGAGTATCAACCATATCAAATAAAACGTTAAGGTAAGAACTTGAAGGAATATCAAAATATTCAAGAAGAGAACATACCTTTGAAGTCATAGGTGACTTATCATCTCCAGTTGACATGAAACACCTCCTAGTGACTTTTTCTTCTTTCGAAATGTCCTCTACAAATTGTGCAAACATTGCACCATGAGTAGGGGTTCTCATATCTTCATCATCTGAACCAAATGACCATATCTAGTATGTTCCATCCTCTTCATTTCCACCCTTCGCAACCAATGACAAACCTTTGTTCTTCTCCCTTACCTCCTCTAACCTTTCACCGTAGTATGCTTCGTCTTTTACTCTCTCATTTTTTTCTCTTCCTTCTTTCTCAGCATGCAGTCTTTTGCAGGATGATTAGCACCATTACAGTAGTTACAATCAAATCCTAAATCTCACTTCAGCTTTTTCTCACTCTTCTCAACAACACTGTTACTTGCTTTCTTCTCTTCCTTTCACTCCACTCTTGTTCCTTTACCAGATGAAGTGTTGCCCTTGAATTCATTATTGCTTTTCTATTTTGGATTGAAAGTATTCTTGAAGAACTTTTTCACTTTATTGTTTGAATAATATACCACAGCCTCATCCTCTAAATTCACCAAAAATCATTCATCTTCATAACCATCTTGTTCTGCAATTTCGATCTCATATTCCTTTGTTGACACTTTCAACATTATGGCCAAAGGACCTCCTAGACTCATATTTCCTTCTTCTACAACTTCATTGATTTCGCTCTCATGATCTTTGAGCACATTGTATAAATCTCACAAAGAATAGCTATCGAAACTTTTTTGAGTTTTTATCATTAGGCTGATGTTCTTCCACTCCTTTCGCAATCCCATTAGAAACGTAAGATTGTATTCAAGAGTTGAGCGTGTAACACCATAGCTGTTGCACTTGAATATCAACTCATTTAAATGATCATAGTAGAGTTTGATGTTTTTGCTTTGTTTCTGTTTGAATTCTCCTATTTCCAGTAAACATTGCTTCACATAGCTCTTCTTCGTCTTTTCACTTCCCTAATACTTTTCTTTCAAAGTATACCATATTTCCTTTGTAGTCTTGCATCCTCGAACATAGTTGTATACAACCGATGGAAGACCACCGCAAAGTTCACGAAGACACTTTTAATCATTAGCCTTCTGTCTATCAGCTTGTAAGGAAACATCTGCAGAAGAACCAACAGTTCCAACTTGTTCAAGCCTTCCTGGACGGTAACTTCGACTCGTAAAACAAGGCCAAAGATATTCGTTGATTCCGTTGAGATAATCCTTCATTCGATCTGCCCACTACTCATAATACCATAAAATGAGTATTGGAATCTTCGTAGAAGATCCAAGTAGATGAGAAAATCTTGACATGGTGTTCATGTTGAAATTTTCCATTTTCGTACGGACAAAAGTGACGATGAGATTCAGAAAAAGAGATTTAAAAGATGAATCTACCAGAAAACGATCGGAAAACACTCGATCTATCAAACCGATTGCAAAATCGAAACAAATAAATCAATTAGGACAAGTACTCTTAAACAATAGTGCGGAAATCTTTGAATATGAAAGAGTAATCAAAAACTATTGAAAAATACGAGAAAACAAGTATTGACTGAATGTATCTTGCTCTGATACCAAATGTAGTTAGTTTGAATTGATTTTAAAGAACAAAATCGGAACAGAAAGCATTAAGAACACAGTCGTAAATAAGTTATGTTTGGCTCGTTGATTAGTATGAAAGAGTATACAAGTACAAGAGAGAGAAAGTGAACGAAGTACCTAAAAGCTACTTTCTACTTCTATACTAACCCTATTTATAGGGTGATACAGACTCACAAAAAATATGTAAGGACTAGACTTTAGGCTTTGACATCTTATAACGCCTTATAAAATACATACAGATCAAAGTGCTGGACTTCGATGTTATACAGACCAAATAAGTCTTTGACACCTATTACGAACCTTACACGTTTAATGAGACTCAAATGTTCATTTGAAAGCTTCTCATTATTTCAGTTAAGGTATACAATCATATATGTAATTTTCATTGTGACTTAACTCTTTTTCTTCATAACTTCAAATCAAATATCACTTTACGTCACAGGTACTTGTGTCATGCAAGTCAAAGTAGCGAAAGTGGAAATTTTGGAGAGGTTTCAAGTGGAAGTCATGAGCCACTTAGAGCATTTTACTAGTTGGGTACACAAGTAACGAATGGGATAACAGTTGAATAACATTATATATGATAAACAATGGAAATAATGTGGGATATATAAAGAAAGAAATTGGTGTGTATATATATATATATATATATATATATATATATATATATATATATATATATATATATATATATATATATATATATATATGTGTGTGTGTGTGTGTGTATGTGTATGTGTGTGTATTTATATTTTGGTGTGTGTGGGTGATTGAAACAAATTATGTAATGTGGTTGTATGCTCATTGCTATGTTTTGTATGTTGTGAAATAAGATGAATATGTGCTTATCATAACTATATGGATGACCCGTCACATGATTGTATGTTTTCCCCTTGTGTACAACTTATTGAGTCAAGAAGCATTTGCGGACGATTGTTTCTTTTATATATGCCTTTATAACCGGTTCAGTTAACTTATGTGCATGAATTGTAGAGGTTGAGTTTCTTTTTGGTTAGTTGGCTTTTAATAATGATTCTATTTGGACAAGTTTTGTTTTACTAGTGTATTTTACTTACGCAACAATAAAACGTTTTTAATGTTTGTTTTCTTAAGGTCGGTAACGGGTGGTTTGTTTGGAAATTTAATTATATATAGTTAAAGTCTTCCATTGTGTTTCCATTAAAAAGGTTTTAAAATAAATGAAATAAATGGAGTAAAAATCACGACATTACAAATGATTACACCATCTCGTCTAATAAATTTATGTCCAAAATTTTATTACTTTAAATTTAAATTGTTATTTATATAAAACCATGGACATGCAAAATTTAATGTTTGACCTATAAAGTTTTTTATTAAATTGAACAATAAATGCAATTAATATAAAACATGAAAAATTTAATGTTTGATTTTCAACAATAAATGACTTTGATCTTATGTTCTATATAACTAGACCTCACTACATATAATCTATCAATTGAATATCAAGATGTATACATCCGTGATTCGTTACACATTTCTTGTGTTTCTCATCACCGTCGGTAATGTCTACTATCTCTCTTCATTTTTATTAAAAAACTTTTAATTACAAATTCATAGAAATGGTTTTGTTGCTAAACAATTAGCATGTCCGAGTAAATAATATAAAACCCCTAATATTACTTTTTAATGTTTATGGGGTTCTTTTGCTATTTGTTACGATAAAAATGCGACAACAAGAGAGAGAGAAAACACGTTATAGATTGTAGATTTATTGATCATTTAAATGATCATTAGTTAGTGTAGCATAGTATTACTTCAATACAAGTGGTTGAGGGGTTAAATATTGTATGAAACTGTGATTTAATTTAGAAATTGATTAGAATATATGTGTCGTTCTAAAAAATGATTATTATCATATGAAAAGTCATACATGTTTTTCCAAATTTGTAGGTGTGGAGTCGCTCATGGCCCCAATTTGTAGTGACACTCATTTTTTAGCGCCATGTGAACGATATACATGTATTCACGTATGTCAAAGACTACATGGATATTATGCTATTGGAGCATGCAACAATGCAGTTGTGTGCCGTTGTTATTATGATTGTAAACTTGAGGCCAGGAATCATACTAGCCGCGAAGACGCTCATGTACCTTTTCACCCTAATGGTGCCCCTCATAGTTTGCCTACTATTAAATGAGAATAAAAAACTCTAATGTCTAATCACTACAAATGTCATTTAAGATTTTTTAAGACATTGCTTAGTTATGTGATATATATTATGGATGTGTTTATTCATGATAATTGTCTGCATGCGGGTAATAAGAAACATACTTAGTAATTAACGAATAACACATATCATATAGTCTCTCCTTTTCTCCACACCCCATAGACTAAAAAAAATATGGTTGATGTTGTCAAAAAGGGCAACAAATATATCTCTAATGTTCAAAAAGATATCAATGAATTAAAACGTAAGATACCACATCTTTTATTAAAAAAACTATCGTTGTTACCTTTTTTTAACAACTAATGTTTTCATATAACCACACATTCTTGCAAGTAACTAGAATCGGTGAAACCCTTACAAAAGACTTAGAATACAAACATTCCAAACAATACTAGATTTCGAATCCCTATTTTTTTAAAATGAAAAAAGAATTTTAACAATCGTTGCTAAGGGAAAAAAATTAAGGAAAAATGTTTTGGTAGCGTTTGGTACATAGGACTCGATAGGACAGGGTGGAACTAAACAGGACAAAAATGGGTTGAACCTTATTGAACTGATTTGTTGAAGAATTTTTGGTAAAACTAGAATGGTACCAAGCATGATGTTAAAATTAAGAAAATGTCGTTCTTATGCAAAGAGTATATTACCTTATACTAATTATCAATAATCTATTTCACAACAAAACATATACACAAACATCATCATTTTGTTTTGTGATTACTAAGGATATATGAAGTCGTCTCGGTAGCACCTCGGCAT
Organism: Lactuca sativa; assembly: GCF_002870075.4. Taxonomy (NCBI): domain Eukaryota; kingdom Viridiplantae; phylum Streptophyta; class Magnoliopsida; order Asterales; family Asteraceae; genus Lactuca; species Lactuca sativa. The sequence continues at coordinate 268,836,332 of NC_056627.2, forward strand.
TAGTGAGGTGGACGCGAAAAACACAGGGCCATGAACTAGGAATGTCGAGCTCGGAGCCCACAATTGGCATGTCGATCAATGGAAAACCAAGTCTCTTTATTCTTCCTCCCTTCTCCCCCACTCGGCAAACCACACCCTCTCTTCTTCTTCCATCATTCTTCCCCCTTTCTTCCTTGTTAGAGCTAAGGTGGAACTCGGTTTGGCCGGTACCACTTTACTCAGTCTGATAAATCATTTTCACGATGAAACGATGAAAACTTTTTTGAAACATATACTATAATAAATAAAGATTCATTCTATCACATGTCAATCTCTCATGGGTTTTGATACTTGTCATTTTGTGGTCTTTTTAAAATAAATAATATCTACATGTCAATTTATTGGTTTTTTTTAATTTTTAAAATTAAAAGGCCAAATAATATTCTATGTATATATGTAATGTATTAAATATAATTAATATGATAATAAATTGCAATGAATACATTTCTTCTTTCCTTATTCTAAATACTAATTTTAAGAAATTTTCATATTTATGTTACAATATAAAATCAATAATAATAATAAGCTTTATAATTATTTTCCATTAAAGAATGATTGAATTACAGCCCAAAGGAATCATTCAAATGTTATAATCAAGTTCTTTATGAGCAGCATAAAGAAATCTTATAAAAAAGATATTCGACTGACGAAAATTTTATAAATGCACATGTTTCTCTACTACATGTTATGCTTATTTTTAGTGAGAAAAAAAATAAAGATAAAATAATTAAACTAATGATAAATGAAAACATTTATGTGGCTTTTAAATTAATAAATTGAACTTTTAAACTTTTGTAGATATGTTACATAAATAGTTATTGTATTTATAAAAATTATCATATATATATATATATATATATATATATATATATATATATATATATATATATATATATATATATATATATATATATATATATATATATATATATATATATATATATATATATTTTGTATAAATAAAATGACTATTTATGTAACGTATCTTTAGAAGTTGATTTATTTGCTCCAAAACCACTAAATGTTTTTCTTTTTAAATAATGACTTTTTTGTCTCATAATTGCTTTTAACATTTTTTTTTATTCATAATAAATTTTTTGAATATATATATATATATATATATATATATATATATATATATATATATATATATATATTCAAAAAATTTATTATGAATAAAAAAAAATGTTAAAAGCAATTATGAGACAAAAAAAGTCATTATTTAAAAAGAAAAACATTTAGTGGTTTTGGAGCAAATAAATCAACTTCTAAAGATAGGTTACATAAATAGTCATTTTATTTATACAAAAATATATTTGTTATTAGTATATTTTTTGTCAAAAATATTATTACGAATATGATAGAAAAATGTAAAATGTTACGTTTAAAAACAATTAAGTCAATAATATGTAAGGATGCTTATTACATCTTGATAAGTAATAAGTTAATATAAAATTATTTAAAACTACTTTTCGAATTTTCGATACAGAATAAATATAAAACTCTTACCCCCACCCCTTCCCACACACATACTTTTTGCTAGTCTCATATAATAACTAATTTATTACTAGAAATACAACTTTTCATAATAATTTTCCAAAATCTTGATTTTGGAACTATGTGTGTGTATATAAAGTAATTTCGAAAATCATGATTTTCAAACTTGACTAGAAATTTTAAACTATGGTTCGAAAATAATGACTCTTTTGAAAGAGGCTGTGGTTTTTGAACTCTTAATTTATGACGTAAAGCATCTTCAAAAATATTGTTTTCTTCAAGATTCCCGAACTCGTAATGATTTTTCGAACTTAGTATGATTTTTTGAACTTAGTATGATTTTCAATACTTCAATTTTTAACTTAAAGTTATTTCAAAATTTACATATAGGAAAATTTAGAACAAAATTATGATTTTTGAAGTACTTTTACTATAAAAGGTAGTTCAAAATTCTTAAAAAATATATAATCTATTCGAATTCTATAATAACAATGTTGTAATAGCAATGCACATTCTCTAGGGACGTATATATAATCTTTTTTCATGATTCTCAACTAAAAGGTTATCAAAAACGAGAAATCAAGATCCATTTTTTCACATTCTCCTAGGACGTACATATATTGATTTGAAATGCGTTTTGTATAATTAAGAAAGGCTACGGGTTATAGAATTGGGTAATTGTATTATAAAAGCTTATAGATTGTAGGGTTTCAAAGTACTCCATGGATTATGACAATGGGCCCCTTTGATGAAGTGTAGGTTAAAAGCCCAAGACTTGTCTTTTCCCTATAAATAGTCATGTATGATTCATAATTATGATTAAGAGTGAGGCAAAATGTAGCCACCAAACGTTGTAAGGTTTCTTATGTAGAGTTAGATTCTTTACTCTTTAGTCTATTCTGAAAGTGTAATCTATTCCTCATGTTTTCAATAAATCGAGTGATAAAAGTAGGAGATCGTATAATCTATACACATCTCTTATGTTTATAAAGTTTTAGGGTCTTCCATTGATATTGGATCTGGTTCAGTTGTCATCACTGTGTTCTTGACGCTATTCTGTGATTCTAATATTACCCTAAAACTGCTTCAGTTTACACGTCTAATTCTTCACAGGTTTCAAAAGTTATATCATCATGCATCACGACGATTCTCACTTCAACCCCATAAATCTTTCGAGCAGCATTGGATCGACCACTAGGATCCCAATTCTCTTCCCCAACGAATATGAAGTTTGGGCGATTCACCTCGAAGATTACGTTCTTGGCCTAGAAGACAACGGGTATCTGATATGGGAGGTCATCACTATTCATTACAAGAAAAATCCTAAATAGCTACGGAAAATTACTATGCAATCAAAATCCGTTGCTATTTTACTACGGAATATACTACGGAACGACTTGTCGTAGCTATTTTGCTACAAAAATGGTTACGGAATTGCATTGTGTAGCTAAATCTTAAATAGCTACGTAAAGTTGTTACGGAATCTAAATTCATAGTTGTTTTACTACGGAATATGTTACAAAATGGTTTGTTGTAACTAATTTGCTACGAAAATGGCTACGGAATTGCATTCCGTAGCTAAATCTTGAATAGTTGCCACGGAATTAAAATCCGTAGCTAGTTTACTACAAATAACGCTACAAGTTTTTTTGTTGTAGCTAGTTCTCTATGAAACCTGTTACAAAATCCATGTATGTAGCTAGTTGGCTACATAATTAGCTACAAAATAAAACTCCGTAGCTAGTTAGCTATGGAATTAGGATCCATAGCTATTTTGCTAGGAAAATTTGCTACAAAATAAAATTTTGTAGCTAATCTATTATGGAATTTGTTACAAAAAGATGAATTTACAAAATAGCTACAAAATCAAAATCCATAGGTATTTGGCTACGAAAAATTTCGTAGTCAAATAGTTACGAAATATGTTTCCGTAGCAAAATATAGAAGATTATTTTAAAATATATATACTAAAAATTCACAATTATCTTTGAAAACTCAACAACAAAAATAAAATATTATTTTTAATTGTTTTGAAAATTTAGTTGTAACATAATTTCTACATTATAAATATTCTTTAATTTTTAGATTTTGTTGACATACACTTGCTAATTTTCATAAAATAATATTATCCCCATATTTTTTAGGCTTTGAAAATAATTACCCCTAAATCCAAATTTATTTACCCAGCTTGTACCAGCTTTTTCTAAAAAAAAAATTAATTTGTTTTATTTTGGTTTTTTAGTAAAAAAAGAAAAGAGAGAGAATCATTTGATGAACTTGAACCATGATCGTTTGGTTCAATGTTTTATTAAGGGTAAAATAGTAAATTCATACAAACCTACTTCCTCCCAACCCCAAATCAGAAAATATCCCGTTCAAATCCATCACCGGACGCCGATCGCATCTCTCCCTCTCTCGACTTGCCGCCGCTGTTGCTCAGCCACCCATCACGCCGGTCATTAAAATATCAAAGGAAGCTATTTGGTAAAAATACCTGTAATATGCCTATTTGGGTCAAATACAAGCATCTTTTCAAGCAAATCTAAAGCTCCTGTGGATCGCATCTCTCCCTCGCTTCTTAGAAACCCAAGACTTGCCTCATCAGGTGAACCAATCAGCTAATAACAAAAATCAAATCCACCCTGCAATTGTTAAGATCAATCAATCAAGGTACCCTTTAATATTTATATTCTTTTAATAATGATTATAAAGTTTTGTACAAAATGTATAAAGACTGGAACAAGATACGTTTTAGGTATTTAGCTGATTGCACTTTCGTCAAATATATGTTGCTTGTGAACATAGATGGTCCAGCTGGAGGTTTTGATTTTGTCATATATATTGCTGCAAGATGTTAATTTACATGTTTACATCTCTTGATTTGTTCAATTTACATTTTCCTTTAAAAACTTATAAATATCACTTAAAATAATAATATTTGCAGATTAAGTGGATATGCCCAACTGATCCTACTCGCCCTGTGACTGTTCTCGGTGGATTTTCTTGCACTACATGTAAGATATCAAGATTTAAATCATAAATAATCTAATTTAAAAATATTATTTTAATGATAATTTTTGTTCCATAACAGGGTTTGATGAGGGAGAACTCTCAGAAGATGGCCCAAATGATGTTGAAGGTTTAGATGCTTCAGTATCACACATAGCAAACTTGTTATCAACGGAGCCCACTGATGGTATAAAGTTTCTAACTTTTTTGTTTCCCTGATATTGATTACATATATTGTGAATACCCTTTTCGTTTCATTTCATATTTGTTGTATTTTATTCAATCTTTATGCAAATATAGTTCTATTATGGGCAAATTACAAAAACACCATGATGTTTACCTTTTCCAATCAAACTATAAAAGTTTCAGATATTATTCCAAATCAACCAACCATTTTGACATGTTACGTTAGGTTTCACCTGTGATAATTTCCAGATTTTGATTTTGTCAAATATATTACTTTTTTGGCAACTTTAAAGGCCTTGAGGTTATGTACCATATTGCTGCCTCCTTTAAACCTTAATCCTTCGTTCTTAGTTCTTATATATATATATATATATATATATATATATATATATATATATATATATATATATATATATATATATAAATATATATATATATATATATATATATATATATATATATATATATATATATAATGTGCTATAATGACCTCATTTCTTCTAGATGTATGGCATTTTGAATGCTATAATGAGCTGATGTGTATACTATCTAGACATCCATTTTTCTATTCCTAACATTCCTTTGAACTATGTTATAATGTGCTAAGTTGGTGAAGGGTAAAACGGTCATTTATCATACTCAAATAGTCTTTATGTATGCAATATTAATTAAAGGCATGAACTGTTTCAACTTTTTCTTTGTTCCAGGTTCCAATCCACTCCACTCCATTCCAGTCCAATCCAGGTGATAACAAAAGCATCATGTTTAAGTTTTGTGCTTTATCTTTTATACTTACTATGACATTGTAAGTTGTTATTTTTTTCATTTTTAAATGCAAAAAATAACAATTTACTTTCATTAACGTATATGCATTATACTTTTAGTTTTTGTATTTTTCAAAGTAAAAAGTAGGATGCTAAAATAAATAAGCAAACAAAAGTACATTGGTATTTCAAAGTAAAAAGTAGTATGCTTAAATTTTTAGTAAGATATTTCTATAATATTTGTGATCTAACACATTTATAACTTCCTAACTTTTTAAAATTTCAGGGAAGATGTCACAATTCTTCTTATTAAGAGACACATTGAAACGAAAGCAACATACAAGTGTACGTTTCATAAACAAACGCACCGATGATGCAAAATCTTTTGGTAATATATCTGCCCCATTGTCTACACCAACATTGTCGCCATCATCATCTCGTACCACATTATCATCTGTTGGTACTGTATCTGCGCCAACATTTGTTTCACATGTTGGTGCCACATCATCAACACATGCATCATCCATACCTACATCATCCAACCAGTCTTCCTTACCTACATCATCTACCCAATCATCTATCCAATCATCTCCACCTGCATCTACTACATCATCTGTACCTAGATCCACAACAAATTGTAGTAAATCGGTTGAGGAAAATGTTGGTGTTCAACATCTAGGGTATTTACTTGGATCTACAGGACTGGATGGGCGTCTATATATTGGAGTGTGAGATAAGGAGTAAGTTAAAATTCTTACATTTTTATCAACATTGAGCTTCATGAATTTTACAATGCGGTTGATTTTTTATTTTGTAGGTTATTTCCTTCGGGCCCATGTTCTTCCATTATCTATGAATCTTTTGGTGAAAGAGCTGATTTAAATGCGTATAGTTGGGCAACTTTAAGTGATGAGACAAAACTCCTTTATTGGGACGAGTTTCATGTATGTATCTCGTTTATGCAATTATTAGGTACTCATTAACTAAAAAACTCATCTATATATTTTGTATTGTAGAAAAAGTGTCATTGGGATGAGGCAAAAACTCCCTTAGTCCAAGCTTGTTGGGAAAATAAGGCAAAGGAAAGATATAGACAATATATCTACAATATAAGCTCAAAATGGAAAAAGTCGACTCTAAAAAAAACCAGTTTATATAACATCAGAAGTGTAGACATCCTGGACTGCAAGATGGAATACTGAAGACTTCAAGAAGAAATCAGAACAAAACAAAAAAAATAGGCGTAGAGGTGTAGCCGATGGACAAGCCCTTTCTACGCATACCGGTGGATCGGCTTCTCATTCCAAGATTGCTTCTGATTTAGTAAGTACTTATTTAATTTTATATTATAGCAATCTACTTTCATTTAGAAATACCATTATTTAGTTCTATTTTGATTTTTATAAGGACTAAGCCTAAATACATAAAATAGCAATCTACTTTTTTTAGTTGTATGTTATAGTTTTTCTAGTTCCATTTTTATTTTTAAAAGGACTAAGCATAAATACATAAAATAGCAATGTACTTTCATTTAGTTGTATGTTATAGTTTTCTAGTTCCATTTAGTTGTATGTTATTTTATTTTTCATTTTTAAAGAGTGGAGCCTAAATGCAAAAAATAGCAATCTACTTTCATTTACTTTTGCATCATAGCAATCTAGTTCCATTTTGATTTTTTAATGGGTTTAGCTTAAAAGTAAGTTGCTATTTTTTCATTTTTAAATATCTATGCCTAAATGTAAAAACATCAATCTACTTTAATATTATTTTTTTTGTATATATGTAGAAGAAGCTTTGGGGACATGATCCGGCACACCATGAACTATTCTTGTATACACACACTAAGAATCACGATGGAGTGACTTTTTTAGTTGACAAAGCTAAAAAAATTCATGTAAGTTTTATTTTTAATAATTTCATGTAAATTTTATTTTGATATTTTTTTTGTATAAGTTTTATCTCAACACAATTATAAAATTATAGGATGATTTTAAGGAACGATGTGATCGGTTGGAAGCAATAGGAGAGGAAATTGATGAGGACAAACTATTTTATGATGTTGTTGGGGGACACGATCGAAAAAAGAGATTATATGGATTTGGCTCATATGGAAAGCGCATTCGTTCTAGTAAAGGATCTTCTGAAATGCATTGTGAACAATACGAGGATAATAATGCCGAGACAAAAGTCGAGATTGAGAATTTGAAGAAGTTAGTTGAGACGCAACGCGAACAATATGAGGATATTCAACAAAAATATGAGGATGTTCAGCAAAAATATGAGGATGCTCAGAAAAAGAATGTGGAGTTTCAGCAGAAAAATGTGGATGTTCAAGCAAAGTTTGAACAACAACTCGCACAAGCAATGAATGTCATTAACACATTGAGTGAACAGGTCAAAAATTTTATTAATCAATGATAGAATATTATGTATTAAATAATGTTTTACGTTAAATTTGTAGCGACTTTTGATTTTGAAAGATGTATCTTTTGATGTATTGGATATTTCTTTTAGTTTCTATAGAATTATTTTGTTATTTTTTCTTTTATATTAATTGTATTTTTGTAAATTGATATAATAAGTCAAATTAAATAACCGAATTTTATAGAAAGAATGGTATGGAACGATTGTTATGGAATTGACTACAAAAAAGTTGTTACGAAATTTGCTACGGAACGAATGGCTATGAAATTTGTTACGGAACGAATAGCTACGGAATTTGCTACGAAACAATTAGCTACAAAATTTGTTATGGACCAAATGGCTACGGAATTTACTACGGACCAAATGGCTACGGAATTTGCTACGGAACAATTAGCTACGGAATTTGCTACGGACCAAATGGCTATGGAATTTACTACGGACCAAATGACTACGGAATTTGCTACGGAACAATTAGCTACGGAATTTGCTATGGACCAAATGGCTACGGAATTTGCTACGGAACAAAATAGATACGGAATTTGCTACAGAATTCATTATTACGGAATTGTGATGGAATTGTGTTGTAGTTGAAATGCTACGGATAGATGTCATAGCAAGGACCATAGCAAAATTGCTACGGAACTATAATTTCGTAGTTAAACATTTTGCTACAAGAAATTTTACTATGGAATCTCATTGGCAAATTCCGTAGCAACTTCCGTAGTTATTTAGGTTTAGCTACGGAATTACATCATTTTGCTACGGAATTTTTCCGTAGTTAAATCGAAATTTTCTTGTAGTGATTGGACCGTTTGTTCACACTAGAAGCAGAAGAGTTATCAAAATTCAAACTGACTATAACAAACTCCTTCTTGATATTAAGGACATTCCTCAAGATGAGAAGGAAAAACTGATTAGCAATGTTAAGGCAGTGAGAATCATTCAATTCGCCTTGCAAGCTGATACTTTTCGTCAGGTTAGTTCATGTGACACAGCCAAAGCCATCTGGGATCGACTTAAGGAACTCTACTCTACAAATGCAGATCTTGAGCACTCAACACAAAAACTCTTGCTTTCAAAGTTTAGTGCATTTACACAGAAGCCTGAAGAGAGTTTGAGTCAAACTTTAAATTGCTACAATCATCTTTTAAGCAGGATGACGAAACATGGCATTGGACGTGAAGTTATTGAACCAAATGTCACGTTCATGAATGGGCTAAGATCGGAGTGGAAGGCGGTGGTCTCTACAGTCAAGGCACATGAGCAGTTCAAGAATTATTCTTTGGCAAAGATCGTTGGAATCCTGAAGTCACATGAGAATGAGGTGACAATTGAAGCGAAATTCGTGTCTAGTATGGGATCTCTGGCACTTGTTGCGTAGGGCAAGAAAGTAGCAGAAGATAGTTCAAAATCTGATTTTTCTTATTGTGAGCTTACAAATGAACAGTTGGCATTAATGGTGTCAAACCCAAGGTGATTCGCAAAGAAGAAGTTTCCTTCCAACAAGAAGCGAAACTAGCAGGGAACCTACAGCTCTAAGAAGATGAAAGAGGAAAGTGCGAATGGCTCGCAAAAGGAGGAGGAAAAGAAGGAGAAGAAGCAGACAAGTGATTTTGGCTATGATTGTAACCACTATCATGGCAAAAATCACTTGGCCAAAGAGTGCATGCTACAAAGATTGAATGAAAAGAAAGAAGGACAAGATGATGAAACCTACCATCTCCGAAAGCTTGAGGAGATAAAGAAGAAAAAGAACTCTGATAATTCTATGCCTGCTTTGATTGTGCAAGAAAAGGAATCCAATGATGAATTTGGCAGGGTGGAAGTCTAGTCCACAGACTTAGAAGATGAGGAGGTTCGATGGCCAACTCATGGGAGAAGTTTCGTTGAGAAAGAGGAGGATTTGCACTCTGGAGGAAGATGTTTCGTGGTGACAAGTGATGGGTCATAGATGCAAGGATATGCCACTAATAGTGGGCATGGGAGTGATAGTTGCTTCGTTGTGAAACCAGTTTTTGAACAAATCAGCAAATGTGATCAAATGATCAACAAGGTACACTCTATTCTTGAATCACTCAATATTCATGTGTCAAGATACGAAACTAAACTAAATGAATTAAAATTCACATTTTCAAGTATCAGTAATAGTTTAAAACAAACTCGTTTGAAAAATTCTAACCTAACCGATCAAATCAACAAGATTTCGTCAAAGAGTGAGGAGAGACGCATTTGGATAGAGAAGATTGAGTCTGATTTGGCCAAGTCTAGGGATGAGTTAATTTATTTCCAACGAGACAATTTAATGCTTTTGAAACAATGTAATATTTTTTATTGCAAAAAGGCTTTATCATAATATTACTCAATTGCATCTTGATTGTGATATTGTTCAAAAACTCCATAAGATGATTTTGTCGTTCCTTGAATGAAAGGAAGACGAAATTGATGCTAACTGTTATAAGTGCGAATCAATCATATCATTAGATGAAACTTCAGAAGCTTATAGGATTGGACTGGACAAAATTGAGTCTTTTATTAAGTCCGAAGACCACAAAAACATGCTAAAACAACTTTTCAACAAAAATGACAAAAAGCGAATTAAATCTGATACTATGCCGAAGTTTGACTCATTGATTACAAAGTTGAGTTCAGATAACAAACTTAATGTTGATAACACATCTGAATTTGACGATGACAGTGATATGAGCGAAATATCCATAGAGGATGAGGTTGATTGGTCAGAGGTTGTTAAAAATGAACCTTGTGTTGCGAAAGCCCTAATTTCTGAAAATTCTGTTGAATTTTCACGTCTTTCTAAAAATAATCCAAGTGTTCTAAAAGAAATTGCGACCGTTTTTCCAAAAGTCCAAACTGTCCCTAACCAGGTTTTCAAAATCAATGGGGTAAATAAGGATTAAATATTCGAATTAACGTCCATAATTGACAAAGACAGCGAAGATGGAAGTGATGAGCATTTTTGGTCAACTCTGATCGACAATGATGACGAAATAGTTGGTCTCTCGGAAAGGACCTCATGGAGAGTAAAAAGAAGATACATAGCAGAACCTTTAAACAAGGTCAATTCCATCTACGAGAAAGGAAGTCCCAGTGGAACTAAGAATGTTCCTAGCGACACATCTTCCGTGCAAAACAAAACTCCAGCAAGAAAGCCAAGAGTGAAAGCTAACGTTCGCAAATCTTCATAATTTTTTCGCAGCACAAAAACGGCAAACGAACGCCAGATACAACAACAATCTCAAGGAAAGAAAACAGTTCTGGCAATCCAGAAATTCCAACTTCATTTGCATTGAGAAACCTCTCACTCAAAATGTGAAAGTTGAACCAAAAGCGAATCCAAAGAGCTTTTTGTGAACTCAGTTTTGCAGTCCACAGGATACTAAACAAAAAGTTTTTCAAAAACCCGTTCATTCAAAGCCAAAAATTCCGGTGGAGAATCCAAAACCTCACAACTCACAAACCAAAAATGCTTCGCATCCTCACAAGACATCGAAAGATGTTAAAGGAAAAGGAAAGTTGGTTTCAGATCATCAAGCTCCTATCAAGACGCCCGAAACTCACATAAGGAAAAGTGAAAAAGGGTTTGTGAAAAGACAAAACAAAAATAAAAATCCATCATCTTCAAAAGATACTAACCTAAAAGATAAAAGGATTAAGGTTTTTAAAATCAAAAAGAAAGATAACACCACCTTAATAAAAAGAACCTATATGGTTGATCTTTCAATTACTTTCCCTCTCTCTGTAAAAGGCTCACGAGGATCCAAACAACTTTGGATTCCTAAATCTGCTTAATTTTTGCTGGTAGTTCATGACGAACAATTTGACACTGAATGGTATATCGACAGTGGTTGTCCGCATCACATGATAGGTAGGAAGGAGGAATTACGAGAGTATAGGGAACTGAAGAATAGTGGAAGAGTGAAGTTTGGGAATAACTCACTTGGATAGAGAAAAGGTTATGGGATGATAACAAATGGCGAATTCTCAATTCGTAAAGTTGCTTATGTCGAGGGTCTGCAACACAATCTTATAAGTGTTTCGCAGTAGGTCGTTGGTATAGGATTAAAAGCCTCATTTGACGACGAAGGTTCTGAGATCATAGAAAAGAAAACCAAAACAATCCTTATAAAGTCTGAACGCAAAGGCGAGATGTATCTGTTGAACTTAAATTTGATACGAGGGAAGCCAACCATTTTCCTTCTAATGAAAGTTCATGTAGACGATAGTTGGTTATGGAACATAAGACTTTTGCATCTTAACTTCAAAGATATCAACAAGCTTGTCCTTGGTGACCATGTGCAAGGGATTCCTCTCCTAAATTACGACAAGGGTCATCTTTGTCCTGCATGAAAAATGGGAAAGCAAAGCAGGAAAAGCCATCCAACGATAGTGAGTACGAAAGTCATTGACCCACTCGAACTTTTGCGCATCGATCTTTGTGGTCCGTCTGTGATCGAAAGTATTGGTGGTAATAAGTATATGCTCGTTATTGTAGATGATTTTTCTTGTTTCGCTTGGGTTTATTTTCTTAGGCAGGAATCTGAAGCCACTCCCAAACTCAAAGACTTCGTAAAGCAGATTGAATTATAACTGCGAAAACTGGTTTGCAATATTCGCAGCGACAATGGATTGGAATTCAAAAACTAGGTGTTTGAAGAATTTCTTACTGCGAAAGGAGTTTCGCATAACTTTTCAGCTCCATTCACTCCAAAACAGAACGGTGTCGTTGAACGGCAAAACCGATCATCGTTTGAGGCTACACGAACCATGCTCTCTTTTGCAAACCTGCCACTATATTTATGTGCTAATGAGATTGGGACAACTTGTTTCACCCAAAACCGTTCAATTCTCAATAAACGATTTTTTGTCATTCCTATGAAATCATAAACAAACAAAATCCTAATGTAAAGTTTTTCCATGTTTTTGGTTCCTGGTGCTTATCTTTAATTCTAAAGAACAGAGGAACAAATTTGATGTGAAAGCTGATGAAGGTATCTTCTTGGGATATTCGCTGACCTCTAAAGCAAATAGGGTTCTTAACAAACGACCAAAACGAATAGAAGAAACCTATTATGTGACGTTCGACAATAACTACTTAAAGTGGACTCAAGCGAATGACAATCAATCAAAAGAGATCTTTCCTCAACCAAACCCATCTACGATTCCACTAGCCAATCTCTACGAAGAATTCATGCTACTATTCGATGAGCTAGATAAGGCTATCTCTTTTGAATCCAAAGCGGTTGATAACAAGGTTGATGAATTGAAGAAGTTAATTGATGACGCGGTGTATGATGTGAACAAAGAGCAATCAAGTGAGAATGGTCCACATGGCACGAACTCTACATTCCAGGGGAGAATTCTGAGTCAACCTCCAATGCAACTTTTTAGGGGGAGCACTCAACCCCACAACATACCCAAGAAAGTCCACTCCAGGGGGAGAATATGACAGCTAAAGAAGAAACATTCACATCATTCCCAGGGGGGAGAAAGATAATATGAATGATGATTCGGATGTACAACTTCATGATTCAAATATACAATCAGAATTTGAGGACGTAAATGTTGAATTGGATCCATCGTGTGATCCTAATTATCCTCCTCTGACTAAATGAACCAGAGATCATCCAAAAACGTAGGTTATAGGTGAATCGTCTTCAGAAGTTCTAACAAGAGCACAACAAAAGCCGAAACAAACTGCTTTACTATCCAAAGTAGAATATTTCATGTTTAATTCGTTCATCTCCAAATTCAAACCTAAAAATGTTCAGATTGCTCTGGATCATTCGGATTGGGTCCAAGCAATATAAGAGGAGCTCAATGAATTAGAACGAAACTAAGTCTGGAGATTGATTTCTACTCCAAAGGATGCATCTGTTGCTGGGTTAAAGTCGCAATAAGGCTGATAAAGAAGGAAACGTAATATGAAACAAAGCATGATTGGTTATAAAGGGGTATTTTCAAGAAGAAGGCATTGATTACGAAGAGACTTTCTCACCTATTGCTAGGCTATAATCTGTTCGCATCTTTCTGACTTACGCAACACATAAGAATTTTGAAGTTTATCAAATGGACGTCAAATGTGCCGTTTTGAATGGGGAGCTAGAGGAGACTGTTTATGTGGAGCAACCACCAGGTTTTATATACGAGAAGTATCCCAACCATTGCTATATTCTGGACAAAGCAGTCTATGGTCTGAAACAGGCTCCAAGAGCCTCGTACGAAACTTTAACTCGTTTCTTGAAAATGTCTAAATTTAAACAAGGTTCAGTTGACCCAACCTTCTTTCGCAAGATAGAGGGTGACCACTTAATGATTGTCCAAATATATGTTGATGACATTATCTTCGGATCAACTAACCCCAGCTTAACAGCTGAATTCCGAAAGCTATTGGAAATGAAATTTGAGATGAGCTCAGTGGGTCCAATTAAAAATTCCTTGGATTAAACATAAGACATATCCAGAAAGGTATATTTATCAACCACGAGGCACACACGAAGACCCTGATCGCTATGTTTGGAATGGTGGGAGACTAAAAAACGAAGGTTCCAATGGCATTCAGAACAAAACTAACACCATCTCTGGAAAAACCAAGTGTTGATATGACCCTTTATCACCAGATGATAGGTTCATTGATGTATTTAACAGCTAGTCGACCAGACATTATGTTTTCCATTTGTTCTTGTGCCAGGTTCCAAACGAATCTTCCCGAACCTCACATGGTAGCCATCAAGAATATCTTCAAATACCTAAAACGAACCTCATCGCTGAGCATATGGTATCCATCAAACTCAGGTTTCTTCGTACAAGTGTTTTCGGATGCTGATCTTCGAGGTGTGGCCTGGATAGAAAAAGTACAATGGGAGGATGCCAATTCTTGGATGGCAAGCTTGTAAGTTGGTAGTCGAAAAAGCAAACTTGTGTATCCCTCTCAACTACTGAAGCAGAGTATAAAGCTGCAGCCTCATGCAGTTCACAAGTCATTTGGTTCAAAGCCAACTTCATGACTATGGTCTGAATATGAAACGAATCCCCTTATACTGTGACTCCGAAAGTGACATTCGCATCTATCACAATCCACTACAACACTATAAAACGAAACACATCACACTGAGGTATCACTTTATCATGGATCATGTGGAAGATGGTAATGTTGAAATACAATTTATTAGATCTACTGATCAGTTAGCTGACATATTCACGAAAGCCTTACCAGAACCTACCTTTAATCAAATACTTCAAGGCTTGGTAATGACAGAAGTTGAATCTGTTCCAAAACCACTTTCGCTTTCATAATGTTACTTTCGTTTTTTGTTGTACTTTCGCTCTCTCGGTTTAGAGTATGTCATGCGAATTGGTGCGAACGCTTGCAGTCATCTTTTGACTTTTGTCATGAGAATTGGTGCGAACTCTCGCAGTAATTCGCGTCCCCTGTTTATCCTAAGTCTTCATGCGAATACTCTACATTTCTCATGGTCAACTGTTCGCTTGTGGTTTAGAGAGTTTTATATCCTTTTGTATATTATGTAGATTTTTTTATTTTATCTCTATTTTATTTAGTTTTATTTTACTTTATTATTTTTTATTGACTCTATTTCTTTATTTTTTTAAGAAAATCAAAATTACAAAAAAAAATCTTTACTTTTAATTTTCTATCTCTCTATCATTTTACTTATTTCAATATTTTCAAAATCCAAAAACATTTTTTATTATTTCTTGTTCAGAAAAATTCAAAATTCAAAATATTTTCTTCAACTTTATTTTATTATTTTTTTTGTTTGTGCATATTTGAAAGCAAAATCTTTACCTTTAAACACGAATGATGGGGTAGGTATACATTTTTTATCTTTGTACTAGCTAAGTGTCCCTAGAAGCATGCTGTTGCATGTTGTCTAAAGCCTTAACGACTCTATGTTGAAGCCATAATGAATCGATAATACCAATCGTTTCTACCCAATTAGGCTACGAATTCGCATAAGTCATGAGCTATGTTACTCTTCTCACAATGAGTAACGATTTGACTGCTTAGTCACTTTCGCATAGCAGAGGTACACTCGTTTCTTTGGAACAAGCTCCTACTTTTCTCCATCACTTTCGCTTTCATGATAGTAACCCTTGAGACTCTCAGAAATTACCATTGAGGTTTATGGTTACACAACATTTGTGTTAATGATCTTAGTTTTTACACCACATACTGAGTGAAACCCAAATTTCAACACACTTTTATGGATTGACGGTGAACAATTACATGTTCTAGATATTTCACTATGGAATTAACGAAACTCCACTTTCGTGGTTTGTACCATGAAATCTTTTTTTTCTTTTGTGAGATCTCAATGAAATGTTCTAGACCTAAGACATTTCTATCCGGTAGATCCAGTTTCTATTTTTTCATATTTCTATCTTTATCCAAGTCACTAAAACAATTTCAATGCTACTCGTTCAACTGACTACACTTGTCACACGAGTACTTCATTCAAATGTTCATACTTATATCAAGTTTTGGAATTTGGTTGAAGAAATAGCCACCTTAAAAGTGTAAAGAAAAGATGCCTTTCACTTTTTTTGAATAAACAAGTGATCGTAATTCAAAGGGGAACCACACAGACATTCTTAGTCTCTCTTGACTTTGAAGTGTCATAACTGGAGAAATTCTATAGTTATTAGAGTCTAAACTCTACCTAGATACTTATAAATTCACAATGTAATAGTCTAGGTTAACTATTGTAACTTATTTTGAAATAATAAAAATAGAAATTAATTGAAATGAAAAATAAGGTCAAAATGAAGTATTAAATAAACTCATTTGGGATGAACCAAGTGATAGAGATTTTAACAAGGATTTCAAAAATATAAAGAACTCCAAAATCCAAGTTGTAACGAAGTAGTTATGACCAATCGAAAATCCGTAACAAAACCGGCAAAACGTTGAAAGCATAAAAATAAAGTTTTCAATAAAATACTTTATAGGCCTTAACTATCTAAATGAAAGTCATAGAATACATTAACCTGTGAAAGTCTGTAAAAAGAACGTCCAAATCTGACTTTGTATGAAGAAGTTATGATTTTTCTAAGTTTCCACATATCGGTACACAGCCTGAAATACAAAATATAAATCGTATGATATTTAGCCGATACAACCTAAACGAGAATCGAATGTCTCGTCAATAGTAGTACAACGGTAAAAAGACAGACGAAAGCGGACTTCGGATAAAGAAGATATGAATTTTGAACGAATTTTCTTGTCCCCGTCTGTTAAAAATAATAATATTAAAAATAAAATCTAAGTTAGCCGACAAAGTATAAACGAGAGTTGTATATTATATTCTCGCCTATGCGTGTATATAAAGAACATCAAAAGCGGAGCTCATATGCGAAAGTTATGAATTTTGAAAGTTTTTGGCTCAAAAATCGAGAAATAATGGAAAACCAGATAATTTCGCATGGACAGTAACCGCCACGTCACCTTACATGCGAGATGACCCGTGTCCGCCTCGTGTCAGCCGCTGATTCGGACGAAGCCGCAGTCCAATGGGAAACCGACGCGCCTCGCATCCGTGGTGCCTTCCAAGCTTCGCTCCGTGTCCCTCCTCACATGCTACCGCGTGTTTTGCTGACTCCCCCCTTCGGTCCGAAGTCTCACCCCTATATAAGGGTTCGAGATTGCGCGGTTCCAACACAACTTTTACCCACAATTTCATATTTCTTTACACTTTTTACCCCCACAAACCTACTTACAAACCCTCGGAAGCCCCGGTATCATATCCAACACTGAAGAAACACCCCGAGACGCAATAATTCAACAAAAATAGAGTCTTTCTATTTCAAAATACGAACCCTCACAAGGCCCAATTTTCATAAATAAAGCCTTTTTAACAACGAAGTACTACTCAATTTTTCACGACAATCAAGTGAGTTTATACCCCTGTATTTTCACTATTGTTATAATGTTTTTAGGGGGGAAATACAAGTAAAATACAATGAATTTTCGTATAAATAACAAAACTTGTTTATTTAATTTATGATTATTATAAACAAGCTATTTTACCGGTTTGGAATTTATTACAACAATAAACATATACATTATAATTTGTATAATTTATGATTCATACATGTTTATCAATACACTTTATGGAATTACATATGCTTTATATATATTCAGAGTTTCTGATGAAATTAACTATATAAATTATACTAAATATAATTTATGAGATATTTGCAATATATCTATTAAAAATATGCTTTTCAATATTCTACACATAACTATCAATATAGTATTTGTGAGACACACTTCAAGTACTTATTTAAGTATAAAACAAAAGTCCTGAAAGTTATAACCAGAGTCTCCCGGAGGGAGAGCGTGACACTTATATATAGATCTATATGGGATTGACAATCCCACATCCCGACTGTTAGCTACAGTCAAGTCGGCAGACTTAGGGTGACAATTGTCGTACCAAATTACAATGCCTGAAGAACGTTATGTTTCAAGCGAGGCTTAAGTCATCAAACATGGTTATGATAACTCACAATTTGATATTGAATAATATGTTTAGTGTAAGAATAAATAAACAACTTCACATAGTTTTAACAAATTAAAACTATAATACAATAATTATAATTTTACAAGTATTCATACAAGTATAGATACAAAATACTATTCTAGTACAGTGAAAACATACTTTTCATAGTTTTATGGGAATTTAAAGGTATACTATTTCAGAACACAAATACATATACAACAGAAAATATAGGATTTTTTTGGGTGAATTTATTTACATTTCAGAAAACAAAAGACAGAATACTTTTACAACATACAGATGAACTCACCAACTTAATTGTTGACACTCCTTTCAAAACTACTTGTATTTTCAGGAAATCGTTAAACAGGTACCAACAAGTTTTGAGGAAGACAAAGTTTTATATAATTATGTTTGTTAATTATACTTTTTGGTGTTTAATATACAATGGTTTGAGCACACATGTAAAGTTATCTTTTATCAATGTAATGGATGTCGTACTTTGATTACTATTGTACATTGTTGTGATACTACACATGAAGTCATCCACCCCTGAACGTTTTCGCCATTCAGGTTTGGGGATGTGACATGAAGGAAGAGATCTTTGCCCGGAATCCAGTGTTTCGTGTCTTAAAATAGACATCATTAAAATCCCACACATATGCTTTGATTTATTTCTTTATATTTGGCACACTCTAGCACAAAGATCCATGTGATTTTCCATAAGTATGGTTCATGGTACTTATTATATTTTCAGTTTCGCAGTTCAACTCAAGTTTGCCTAAAAGCGAAAGTTTTTTTTTCAGTGTGAATGGTGATATATGCTTAAAAGCGAAAGGGGAGAAACTGAAGCGGCACTTTTATGGATAAGAACTCAATTGGGCGCGTGAAAATATGAACTAATGCTTCTTTTCCGCAGCCTGGCATGTGTTTCTGATGTCACAACTGTCAAATCACGCTTTTTCAGGAGACGTTTCAATAATCTATACAATCTCTCTCCGGATTTCTCTCACCAAACAAACGGTATAAAGGGTTTTTGATGCTACCTCTCTCCTTACCACTCACAAATACTCTTAAAGATTATCGGCGATCCAAATACTCTCAAGTGTTCATCATCTTTATCCTCAAGAACTCAACAATGGCAGGATCTTCTGAAACTCCTTCTATTTAGGAACACACCGGGCAATCATTCCTTCTCACGATCAAGCGAAACCAAAACCTAATTCTCGATCTCGATCCTCTTAAGTACCACAACTACATGCTGCCAATCGTTGAATGCTTGAAGTACACCCCACAGGTCAAAGTGTTAACCACATCAGAAATCGTTCTGATGTCTCTTCTGTCGAAGGCTTACTCCATTGCTTGCTACATCAAAGAAGAACAACGGATCACATTTGAAGTTCACAATCAGAAAACCTCCATAAACAAGTCCCGATTTTGCTCGTTGCTAGGGCTTGCTCAGACCACTAATTTAGTAGATCCTGGCTCCATCTCAATCGCTGTCATCATGGAGATGTTCTACCAAATGGGGTACAAAGAAACCCTAACCACAATTTCAAAATTCAGGAAGCAGAATCAGCTACCGCTATGGAATGGGCTCTTTAATTTCTTGTTCAAAAGCTTTTCAAAGCATGTAAATGGGTTGGATTACGCAAGAAAATTATTTATGTCAATTTTGTATGGCCTCTACAACGGTATCAACATCGATTTTGGAGCTGTACTTTGGGCTCAGTTGGTACAAAGCACCCATTCAACTACGAGACACAACGAGATCTCTTGTGCTCGATTCTGGATGATAATTGTTCATAGGGAAATCGAGAAGCACAATATTCTAGTGATGCAAGACTCTTTCATGTATTTTATCTCCACCTTCCATACCACAAACATTATTCTTGCTAATACTTCCAAGTTTTCCTTTGTTGGATCAATTCCAGAAGCTATGTTTCGATATGTTCCAGCAGCTAGTAAAATCTTTGAAGCTTACATGAAACTCCCTGTTTTAGGATTTTGTCATTTGAAGCCTGAAATGCAGTCAATTTTTGATGAAGCTGATAAACCGAAGAAATGAGGGCAAAAGGGGCGCAAGAAAGGGGAAAAGAAACAAAGTGCTAAAGAGGGTCCTTCCAAGAAACAGAATTCACAAGCTGATACATCGGCTCCAGTAAAGAAACCAAAGTTAAAGAGGAAATCTCGCAAGTCCAAATCTCCATCTCCTGGTGAAAGCGAACATTAGCAGTCTGAATCTCAATCAGATGTTCGCATTGAAGTAGAGGAGCCTGTTCAAACTGAAGACACTGCAACAACTTCCTAACCAGAGGTTTCGTAACCAATTTCCACTGCTCTTGAGGTAACAGTCGAGATTCCTGTCTCAGTTCCAATTTTCAATGATTTTGTTGAGACTGTTTCCGTTCTTTCTCCTACTGCCACCACTTCCACGCCTATCTTTATTGCTCCATGCCCACCTGTCTCCTTAGGTGTTTCACAACCTCCACTGATTTTCACTGATTCTACAACCACACCAGCAACATCTGTTGAGCCTCGTGTTTCTGTCAACGCACCTGACACGGGGGCGGGACCATCAGGTTTCACAATAGGTCATTCCACACCCCCATTTCCCTTCTTCGCTACAAAGACCCAGATATGATTTTTGGGGATGATGACGACTTCGGGGGATTCACTTACAATCCATTCAACATTAATACTAAAAGTGATGATGAAGCCCCTATCACGAGAGGGCAACTCAAGGTGATAAATGAAAAACTGGACTCGCTGATCAATACTACAAAGACCTCATCCACAAATGATTCTTCTCGAGCGACGGTCAAGTCCATTCTTAAGACCCTTACTAAAGAGCATTCTGCCAATCTTGAAAGGATGAACAAGGCAGTAGATGACTCTACCTCAGTCTACAACAAAACGAATAAAAAAGTCGATAAACTAATATCTGATGCTCAAGTTTTCATGGAGCAATTCCAAAGCTCCTTTGAGTCCAACACTGCCAAGGCAAACGAAGTCATTTCTAGCCTGGGATCAACACTCAAAACTGAGAAAGCGAAACTTCAATAGGTTCGCATTGGTCTTCAAACTAACCATGGAAAATTCCAATCATCCATCTCCTCTCAACTCTCTAAGCTTCAAGAAGATCTGGCAATGGAGAACAAAATAATGGATGCTCTAGCCATCAAGACTGAAAAGGTGAAAGTCTTGACAGTAAAGCTTGAAAATGCTCAGAAGCAGGTCGATGATTTGTTATCAGAGAAAGCTATTATGAAAAGCTACATTGCAGAAGTTAATAGCATGCTTTCAGATATCATTGAGACTCGCGACTCAATGATTACTATTACGGTCAAAAAGCATCTTGCTAAGAAATTAAGGCCCATCTTCGCAATGCTTAATCGACTTGAAGGTGTTTCGGAAATTGGCTCCATTACGAAACAAGAGGGAGAAGGTGTGTCACAATCTAAGAAGGGAAACCCCAAATCTTCAATTAAGCACAATTCCAAGAGCGAATCTGATCCTAAAGGCAAAGAAAAACTTTTCAATGAAGGACCCGTTGTCGATAATAGTGAAGATGAAGAGTCTGATGAAAACAAGCTCAAGATGAGAAAGGCATGAGAGGATGAAATGGATGAACATTAAAGAATAATCAAAGAGGCTGAAGCGAAAGAGCAAGCAGAACGCGAAGCTCAGGTTACTTTGGAAAGTCGAAAGCTTTTATTTCCAAAGTGGACTCTGAAGCGAATTCAAAACGAAGTTGTGGATATGCCTAGTCAGTATTGCCTAGAACCAGTTGTGTCATTCGAGCTTCAGAATACACAAGATTCGCAGTTGGATCTGCCAATTACTCCGAAAGCCTTTAAATTTCGCTCCTTTGTCAAAGTAGCGAGTGTCCCTTCCACTGATAATGGTGATGATCAATTGCTCTTGTCGTTATATCTCAAGCACATGAAGCCACAATATGAAATGTGGAGTGCTAGCAAGATCACTGCAGTGAAGGTCACAGGTCCAATAGAAACTGAAAGCTTCTCTAATGCGAAGTTTAAGGTTGAAAGAGGTTCTGTTAGTCAGGTTTACGAATTTACTTTTATAGACCTACCAAGCCTCACTTCCTATAATTGGATCATACTTTATAACCTACTGCTGAGAGACGGACAGAAGTACGAGCCCGTTTTTTCTCACCTCAAATTGATGATAGTTTCGTATGTTCAAGAGGTTAGGAAAATGGATGTGGAAATAGATTTTGTATTGTGAAGGAAGCCATCTGTTCCTCCCAAAGAAGCTCCATAAGGGTTTGAAAAGTTAAAGCTTGGGAAAATATACAAGGAAGGATGGTATGTGGTTTTTCAGGCACGAGAACAAAATGACGCAGACTTTCACAAGGCATGTTTCTTCCTTGATGATAAACACCTGTACACAACTTCTTTCATTGAGTATATTTTGGAAACGATTAATAAATTCAAGGGCAACAGCGTGGGAGACAACAAATGTTTTTCGGATATGATTTAGTGGTATATCTAGGTTCACAAGTCTCTGCTAAGTATCATTCCGAAATTTTTTGAAGTGCAAAAGCGAACCCAGCCTTGATGGACTCTCGCCTCAATGGACACAAAGGGAGAGATTGTTAGGAATATTATGTTGTGTCATTATATGTTTGCGGTAGTCCATTTATCTAAACGGGCTTGGGCTTGTCCACTCGTCATTTATTAGTGTTAGAGTATTTAAGGTGCATGCATCCATCATGTTTCTTAACTTTGGCAATTATTCATGTAACCCTAAACATGCATCTACAGTAGCAATTCTTAATCGAGTTCTTCTAAGGCTGTGGAATATAATAAATCGACATACTTTGAATCATTGTTCTTATTCTTATTTACAACCTATTTTGAATCTAATCGATCTTTCAAGGATTAATATCCTAACATAGATAATATCTAAAAGTAATATAGCAAACTGTACGTTTATTCCAGAAATGTATTTTTCACATTTTAAATAAGACAATTCCCACTGGCTATATGTTTTACGATGACAATAAACAAGAGTAAATAACAGTCACTATTAAACGTATGGTTGTTTTTAGAAGACTGATGTTCACATATGGGCTGTTGTATTTTGTATTGTCCAGAGTTAAAAGAAGAGATAGATTAATGTTGTAATCAAAGAAGTATTTATAAATTTGTTATTCTATTAGATTATTTGAAATATGGTAAAAGTTTTTTATTAGTATACATGGAATTATTTATTTATTAATCACTTCATTTGCATTTAATCAAATGCATTGATATTTTATTTTTTTTAATTAACCCATGTTGTACACGAGTCTTCATGTGTAAAATCTATATGCTAGTTTTGTCTAACTAATTAAATAACTATTACGTTTAAGGCAGTGGACCTAATCACAAATAGTATAGAACGAATAGTCGGGGTATCGAACTTAGGGAGCGAAATTAATATACTAACATAACTACTAAAAGATTAATATAAAAAGCAAACAATATTTAAAAGGGATTTGTATCTGATTTTTCAAGTTCAAAAAAACTTAAGCACTCAACTAAAAATGGTTTTACTCAATATATTAAAAACATTTTTGTTTAGTTTTGATTCCACCTTTTTCCTATGGTTAGTTACTATTTATGAATTAATAAAGTTGGTTACCAATTGTTATGTAATTAACAATTTTGGTCCAATATACTAACATTTTCACCGATTCATGTACTACTAACTATGGTCATACACAAGCAAACACAAAATTAGTTATTAACTATAATTTGGCTATGTAAGATTTAGCAAATGCAATTATGATCACAATTGTGTTCTCTAGCGTAGCTAAGTTGTTACTTTTATTATTATATATAGATGTGGTTACTCCTTGCCCTAGCATTTTAATGGTCACTAAACTACTAGGTAAACAAGTTCATGTAATTTAATGGCCACTAAGCTAAACTTGAATATAAGCAACAAGGTCACAAACTTTAACATGCTAGGTAATGATAATCAAACACAAGCATAAATCCAACTTTATAAACTCCATAAAACAATAAACTACACCATAGTTCTATGGCTTCATCTAGCTAAACGAAAGCAAACTAGTTTAGCTACTCGTAGCTGAAATCAAACACACAGGTTCATAAATAATTGACACGATCAAATAAACGCAAACCAAATATAGAGTTATAATCTTCAAATTCTTAGTCTTCAAGTGATCTCTCCTTCGAAGTTATGTTTTTCACAAGTCGTTTACCTCAAAATTCATATATCTCAGAATACCCCCCCCCTAAGCTCCTTTAATCGTAAGTGGAAAGGGATTTATATAGTTTTTGGATTTATGTGGCTCACGTTGTGAGGTAGGAGTCTCACGTCATGAGCTTGGTGTTAATCCGTATCGTGCAAGGATTCTAGATTCCGTGTACTAATCTTCTAAATCTCTCTCCTCACCTCGTGAGCATTCATATCTCATGTCATGAGCTTGTATTTGATGAAGTCTTCTTCTTTTAAGCTCCAATCCTCCAAAGTTCCAATGCTTGTCACTTATGGTTCTTATTCTTCAAGAGTGTCCCAATTTGGCTGCAAAATACAATTTAATCTAGTAAGTATCAAATAAATTTGCAATTAACCAAAATTTTACTTAAAATGTATTAAAATATTGCCTAAAATGTGTATAAACATGGAAATATCAAAATACCCCACACTTATCTTTTGCTTGCCCCAAGCAAAGCTAGTTTTTAAATTAAAATTTCATCACCAATATCACATAAGACAATCCATTTTGAACTCAATGCATGTATTTTTGTCTAAGGTTTCTAAAAACTTCCCAGTCTTAAATACTCACAATCCTTATGAACCTTCACCCCTTAGTTTATACGACATTCATTTTTGCAACCCTCTGAATCCATCCTAAGAAATCTTTCTTAACTTCAAGGTATTTTTGGGTAATCTACCCAAACATACATATTATCTATAAAGAATTACAGCTTCTGATACCACAATGGAGCTCTTTGGAATTCATCTCTTCTTTGATAGTTGCTCTTTGATTTCTTTGAATTCAATACCTTCTTGTTTAATTTCGGTATCTTCTATTTTTGATTCTTTAGATTTTGTTTTTCTTTTGATCTTCATAATTTGATTAGCTCTAAAATTCTTATAACTTTTTGGTAATTTCTCTTTTTTTATATCTCACTTTTTTCACTCAAATCCTACATGCTTAGGCAAAGGAGCTTGACTTCAAACTTTATTGATTAGATGTATTAATCTAAGTGCAATGACTACATAATCTTTCCTGGATAGATTTCAAGTACACGCTGCAAAACTTATTACATCATATAAACGACCAAATTACATTTCATATCTCATGACTTTTCACTAGGAAATGGGAAGCCACAAATATACTATAACATATGTTGGCTCAGTTAAACATTTGATCTCTCATCGGATCATCCCACACAATACTAGCAACTTAAGTTTTTAATTATCACTAGATTTAATATTTTAGATTATTATTTCAAATCTACTAGATTTTTTTGTTTTTTTTAATTTTCTATCATTTTCCTTTTTCGACCCCCTACCCCACACTTATTTCATACAATGCCCTCATTGTATGCATAAAACTATAAAAACAATAAAAATGGAGAAAAAGGAACATACTCCCTTAGGGTAGCAAGATCGAATTCTAAAAGCATGTGGAAAACTTGAACATCTTGTATATGTAACTGGAACTTGGACTTCATTGATACGCTTGAATGTGTTGCAAAAATGTGAATAAGAAACTTGCGTCTTTAAAAGGTGTGGTGCATAAAATCTTCAAAGCAAAGTATCTCAATGTGGGTAAGCATAGGCCACATTTTAAGAAAGAGTAGAATAAAATGCCATATTTAACCACTCACGACATGATTAGTGAAGCTCGCGACGTGATTATGGTATAAATCGATCGTGAAAACGTGATGGCATCAATCTCACGACATGAGAAGTAATGCCTCACATTGCGAAAACTTTTTCTTGGCAGAATTTAAATTTGCAACAATTCTTCTTTTCAAATAAAATTGCAATTGATCTCTTAATGGATTAAGACTCTTATAAGAGCCTTATTTTTCCGGAACCCTCTCTTTTCTCTAATCTCTCTTCGCACACGAAATTCACCCCGCACTAATAAAAAATTATAGGCTTCGATTTGTTTCTCTAAAGAACACGATTTCTTTCACTTTCTCTTGTCTCTTTTTTTCTTCTATCGATACTCTAATAAGTCTAGGACCAAAACAAACAATTGGTGGAAAATAGAAAACAACCATCACACTATTCGGTTACAAGTTTAAGACATACCAAATAGAAATTAAAACACACAAAATAAAACAACCAAAATAACTAAGAAAAGAAAATAAATAAAAAGGATAAAAATTATTCTGCATCTTCGTCGTCTCTTGCTCTTCTTGTCCCGGCTCCATCCCCTTGTTGCGACCAATACTCACTCCACGAAGGACAGATTGGGTATTGATTTACCAAATGAGGTGGTTGCTCAATGCTAAAGTGTTGAATCAAGTTCTCCAGAGTACCACCTATCCAATTCATGCTCACGTTCATTCTGTTAAAATACTCGGCCATCATCTCATCATGAGATGGTCCTTTTCCCATGGGTGTATTTTGTTACACCAGTTAACCTCTCTTACATCTCCCTCTCATGTTCCTTCGTCCTCTTTGTCTCAATTGTTCCTCGAGTTTTTGTTCCCCATCATTGTCAGCAGGAATACTCCAATGTGAACCCATATTAATAACAACATGCATGGATTCCAAATAACCCAAATATACATCATCTCCTTCCTTGCATGTCAAGGTATGAGTCAAGAGAGGAATAAAAAGACTATAAGACCTCACCAATCGAGTGATAAAGTGTCCAGCTGCTATAGGGTTCCCCACTCATGATGTTGCCACCAAACTTCCCAAGTAGCTAGCAAGATGGTACAAAATATTGCAGCAAACAGTCGGAGCAATAATAAACCATAAAAAGAATAAGTTGATACTCGTGACCTTGTCTCCGTGTTTCTTATGGTTGATGGAGAAAGTCACCAGGCGGTGAAGGAGTTAGTGAATAGGTGACCAGATGTGTCTCTTTTGCGAAACACCCGAATGGAATGCCCCGTTCGCAATTGTGGACAAAAAATCATAACCATTCACTCCCGGAGGATACTTTCATGCAGTCACCCTAAAAAAGATGTCAAAATTTGGAGAACTTGTTTCATTTTGCTCATAAATGCCCATCCTCCAAGAAAACTCTATGAGACTAAATTCCCAATATTCGCCCCCAAGGAAAAAAAACTAATGCCCATGCAAAGTAAGGATCCGCTGCGGCGTCTTCAAATGAGACCGAAGAAAAACTCAACACATAATTCCTTAAACACCGGCTTGCTAATAGAAAATAAATTCTTCCACCCATTACAAATGAAAGAAAATCCATCCCCGATAAATGTCTTTGTTAAATATAGGGTCATCCTCGCCATGAGTCCGAGTTCTTCTAATTTGGCTCAATAAATACGTGGTGAAATGGCGAATTATCTGTTGTATAACCATCCTATATTGTTTTAAAGTTATTCACCACACTTTGAGACATGTTAACTTGAAGTTTATATAGTGGGTGAAGGTCGAACACATTTCCATGAAATTTCTCATTAGTTCTTCTCGATGACATTTTCTTTAAAATAAACAATAAACAAAACCAAAGGAAGTCCCGTAGATCAAATACTCAACAGATAAGGCAAAATAAATTGTTTAAACCAAACTCACATCATGGGCTCGAAGGCCATGTCATGAGCTGTAAACGACAAATGCAATCAGACTATAATCAAGAATCATGAGCCCAAAATTTTGCCAAGGATTTTGTATAATAGCAATCTAATGTTCGAAAATCACACATGCAGCGACAACTTCGCAAAATATATAACCAATTTCAATTATTAGGCCTCTAGAACAAACCCTAACTCTAAATGCACCAAAATAGCGAATTAACAAGATTAGAGAAAGGAGATCTTACTGAAATTGAAGATTAAACATGAAATCGAGAGGAATTTGAAGAGAAATGGTACAAAATCGAAGTGTAGGGACAACCTCATTCATTGTGCGTGAGTGGTTGAAAAAAAAGTAGTCAAAGGTTTAAGATTATATATAAAAAAGCCCCCCCGCCCCCAAACCCCGTGTTTTTATAGCTTACGTTGTGAGGGGTAAACCTCACGTCGTGAGTTTTAGACTGAGTAAATATCATCGGGAAAAAATATTTCTCACGTCGTGGGGCTTAATCCCACGTCTTGGTTTCAAGATTTTTACCAAAAACATTAAATTTCTTTAAAAAATTCAATCACTCTTAAATTTAACCTCACACTTGAATTTTTTTCTCTATCAATTAAGATTAAAATGACTATGATAATGACTTATCCTAAAACTTGAATAAAAATGCAAAAACTAAAAGAATAATGGAAAAAAATCAAATCGAGCTCAGGTTGCCTCTCGAGGAGCGCTTCTTTTTATGGAGTCATGATCCGGACTCCGTGGCGCCCTACATGGTATTGGTTGGAGGTACGATCTACAATTGACTCTTCTGTTGCTTCAATCTTTTTTTGTAAGCTTGTACCCTTCTTAAATATGATTTTTTAGAATTTTCCTTCTTTGTTTTAGAATTAAATTCATCGTGTTTCCGCTTCAACCCTTTATTTCTCGCGGTTTGGGTTCTCCTTTTCTTTTTATTGTTCCTTAGCTTCAACAGCCACCTTATTCAAATTTGGCTTGCTTAAGTCTTATGTAATTTCTTCTTCTTCATCCTCACTTGAGAAAATAGTGCCTTCACTTCTTCCTTTTCTTGATACTTTGGTGTTTTAAAAGAGAAAACCTCAAAGACCATTGGAATTGAAGCTCTTGGCTTGGTACGCTTGACTTGTTCTCTTGTATGAATTTCTTCTTCCATAAATTTTCTGACTCTTCAAGCTCATTTTCTTCATCCATATTAAACACTTCGTTTTTAGCTTGATCCTTCTTAAATCCATCTTCAACTCCAAAATTTATTTCCCCATTTCCCACTCACAAGGTAAGCCTTGACTCACAAATATCCACCAAGGCTCGCACGGAATTGAGTAATGGGTGTCCACTGATAATAGGGACATCTTCATCCTCCTTCATATTTAGCACCACAAAGTCAATTGGAAAAATAAAATTTCCAGTTTTTACCAATATGTCCTCAATTATGCCTCGAGGATGAGTCACCAAATGATTTTCCATGTAAATTTTCATCCTTGTAGTCTTAAATATTGGAAGGTTGAGCTCTTGGTAAAATGAATATGACATTAAATTAATACTCGCTCCAGAATCGGCTAAGGCAAATGTCTTCGTGTTATTTCCAAATTCACATGGAAGTGTAAGGCGTCCGGGATCTCCCATTTTCTTCGGTACCCCCTCCATAATAACCATGGAACTTTTCCCACTAAGAACTAACTTGGGGGTCTTCTCTAATTGTTGGTGAGTGTCGAGGAGATCTTGTAGAAATTTAGTGTATTCGGGAACTTACGCTAAGGATTCAACAAATGGGGTATTGATTGGAATACCCTTGACTATTTGCATAAAAATTTTATGTTCTTCTTCTAATGGATGCACTCTGTCTCGAGAAGGCAACAGTAAAGGAGGTTGATAAGTTTGAGCACAAGAAAAAAAAATTCCCAGACTGAGACTACGTCGTGAGGGTTAAATCCTCACATCGTGAGGTCGGTGTTTCAGCAACATTTTTTTATTCTATTTTCATTCGCTTTGGCTATAGATCAGGATGCTTCCTTTCTTCTTCTAGTGCTTCCAAAAGTTCAGATATGGTGTCTTCTTCAATGGAAAGGGCCATGATATATGGTTGCGATTTATTATCAGGATTTGTAGGTGGTAACTGTTCATTAACTAATGTAGTTAATTGCTCGAGTTGTACTTAAAGATTGTTAATGGATGCTTGATGATTTCTCATGGTGGCATCAACTGCATCATGACGTTTTTTAGAAACCTCCATGAACCTATGAAGTATCGACTCTAAGTCAACCTTCTTCTCGGGTTGCGGTTGTTTTTTTTGGTAAAATCCCTGGCCGGTTTGCCGATATTTTCTTCATTTTGCTTCTTGTACTCCTCATATGGCAACCATTCTTTTTTTGGCTTCCTCCAATCTTCATCAAATCGGTCCCCACTCGAGCAAGACACTTGGGCTTTTCTATTCCCGTTTTCATCCAAATGGCAATGTTTAGTCAAATGTTGCCCATTGCAAATTTGACAACCCACACATATGGCGTGTATCTATTGGTCCATATTCGTCATTCTTTGATCCATATTACTCAACATTGCCAAAACAGTTGCCATGTATTCCAAAGCACCATATCGTATTCCCCTTGTTCCGTATTACGAGGGTTGTGGTACTCCCTTAAATGTTCAAAAAATTCCTCAATTAGATCCTTAATTTCAACAGGATGCTTCTTTGTTAATGGTCCTTGAGAATCAAGGAGTTTCCTTGTCGTGTCGTTTACCTCATCATAGAAGATCGAGACTTCCTGTTGCACATTAAGTTCGTTTTGCGGACAATTTCAAAGTAATCCCTTGTAGCCATGCTTCGTACAATGACGCTCCCAGTTGTTGCTCAAATTTAGTTATGGCCTTCTTGAGTTTAGATACCTTCAATAATGGGGAAAATTGTTGTAGGAATTCTTCATGCATTTGTGCCCATGAAGTGATTGCACCGGGTAGAAGTGCCTTTAACCAATCCTTTGCTGCTATTTTGAAGGTGACCGGAAGCATCCTCAATAACACTGTTTCTCGTGGAACATTTGGGATGTTGAAGTAATCGGCGATTTCATTGATTTCATCAAGGTGTTTGTAGGCATCCTCATGATCTTTTCCATATAATGGAATATGCTTATGTACGGAAATGATGTGTCCCTTGAGCTCGAAGATGGTTGTGGCGGAAATTGCAAGTTGTACAAGGCCTGGACTGGTGTCCTCTCAAATTCTCTTCTTGTACGACTCCATAGAAATGTTTGAAATATCTGCCATGTTGGTTCTTGGCTCGCTTTTGGTTTCGCTTTCGTCTTTTTCTAATTCGGTTTTGGGTTCGTAACCGGATTCCTTTTTGTTAGTAGTCTTCTCAAAGCTTTCAAAGGTGCTTTCAATTTTCGGCTTGTTGCTTGATCCTCGTACGTACTTGTCCTTCTATTTATGGAATACTGACTCTAGATCCTCAATTGGTGGTGTCAATGGTGTGTTTGAGCCGCAGGTCATATACTAATGAAACAAAAACAAAAACACAAACGTAAAAACAAACTAAAACTTAATAAAAGAGACATATTGAATGATTACCACGACGTGGTCATTAGTGCCACCTCGTGGTATAGCAGATAAACTAAAACATAATGCAAAAACAAAATAACTTTGCAGATATCAGATCTCACGTCATGAGCTTCAAGAGCTCACGTTGTGAGTTCAGTATTTCAAAAAAATTTAACAAGTGAACAAAATAAACTTTTGCAGGTTTTACCCCACAAAAAAGATCGATTAACCTAAAGCAATCAAATGAAAAACTAAATAGTTGTTCCCAGAAACGGTGCCAAAAACACGATGCGTAAAATCTATATGCTAGTTTTATCCAACTAATTAACTAACTATTACGTCTAAAGCAGTGGACCTAATCGAAAATAGTATAGCACGAACAGTTGGATATCTAACTTAGGGAACCGATTTAGTATACTAACATAACTACTAAAAGATTATTCTAAAATAAAACAATAGTTAAAGGGGGTTTGTATCCGATTTTTCAAGTTCAGAAAAACTTAAGCACTCAACTAAAAGCACTTTTACTCAATATTTTAAAAACACTTTCTTTTAGTTTCAATTCCACAATTTTCATATGGCTTGTTACTATTTATGGATTAATAAAGTTGGTTACTGTGACAACTTGAAATTATTTCGTTACCGTAACCCATTTCTGTTAATAAAACCCGTTTGTATTTCAATTTTTTGTTAACTTTTGGATTAGGTTAATTGAATTAAGACCTTTATTATGACGTCGTGAGTGTCCAAACCCATTTGAAACATGTGAAAACACCCCAATTTTTATTTGGAAAATTTTTAGTTTCGACCACGTTGGGTTACGACAACTAAATCGGGTACGACCATAAGCATCGTTTAACGTCAGTATCGGGTAGATTTCCACCGAACCTCAAACTCAAACCCTATATAAGGGTGAGTGGACTTCATTTTAAGATTTTTCACTCTCTCTCTCTACTCTCTCTCATCAATCCAAATCTTGATCCAAAATCACCCATTTCAAGCTCCAAATCGGTAAGTAATCCATCCTAGCTTATAGTTTAGATTGTTTAGCTTAAAAATCCGTGTCTAAATCCTCCATAAGGACCAAAGACTTATGTTTACAACCCTAGAACAGCCCCAAACCGTAAACACACTTAAATGGGGTTTTAGAGCCCCAAAACCCTTCCAAACCACTTCTGGAGCTTAGTTATGACTTAGGGGCTTACATGAATGGACTTAGAACACCAAAACCTTAATATTTAGGGAGTAAACATGAGTTTACGGCCCAAGAGCATGCTTGGACCGTAAACACCCCTTCTAAGGCCGTAAACACCATTTAAGGTGTTAAGATGCCCCTTAAACACCTCCTATGTCTTGGAATAATGTCTAGAATCAACCACCATTGTGTTAGGGACCTTAAACATGAAAGAAACCACCTCCTTAGGAGATTACGGCCATAAACCCCCCAAGGAATGGTTCCTAGGCCGTAAACTCCTATAAAGTGGTCAAATGGTGCCCTAACTTCCTTCCATGGCTTGTACTTTGGACTAGAACCACTTGTGCTTAACCTAGGACCACCAAAACACAAAAGAAAAGGGTAAGTAAGAGTTTATGGCTATAAACTCTATGTTTACTACCGTAAACTCCCCATAATGGTCCATTTGATGGTTTAGTCCCTTCCAATGCCTTAGAATTGATCCTATCCTAATTCCACAAGTGTTATAAGACCATTAAGCATCCAAGAACACACCAACCATGATTTTACGACTGTAAACTCATGGGGATATGTTCATTAGGTCGTAATCTCCCTTAGGAGTTTACTCTTGAAGAGAAAACTCCATATCTAGGCCTTACACCTCCTTAGATGCAACCCGAACCACTCCTAACACTTGAATTGAAGTGTTTTCGCGCCTCGGAGTGTATATTCTTACTTAATTAGTAGTTCAATGCCTAATTAGATACAATTATGTATTTCTTCATATTACATAGGAACCTCGCGTGTGTTCAAGCCCTGAACTGATACTTAGCATCCTAGCGAACACATTTCTCGTCTGGTGAGTTCATAACCCTACACCTTTTTCCGTGTTTCCAATGTTTTCAGGGGGAATACAAGCAAAAGTATAAGGAAATCTTGTACTCAACTTATTATTTCATTTGAAATGTGTTCATATTCTGTATGCTTTTAACACTGGAAACCGTATTAACCAACCCTTTGACTTTCGGAGTTAGTTTTCAAACTAATTGTGAAACTTATTATAAAATGTTATATTTTATATCTCACAAATGATTTTCCATATTTATTTACTGTTAAAATCATTATTCTTAGAACTTTAGACACGTCCTCTATAACACTCCACAGAGATACGCGAGTGGAGGACCACCTTTGTAACTAGAATCTAAAACAGGATTTTCCGCCTTATTACTTGTAAATTTGTTATACTTAAGATTGGAGACACGTCCTCTGTAACACTCGATAGAGATACGTGAGTGGAGGACCGCCCCTGTAACCAGCATCTCTTAGAAGGAGAGCGTGACTTGAGTGTATAGATCTATACGAGGCTAACTACCCCGCACCTTGCTGTTAGCTACAGTGGGACCGGCAGGTCTACGGGTGACAAAAGTCATAAATGATACTGGCCTTCCTTTTGCCATATCTTCTAGATTCTATGTGTTGTAAAAGTCGAAGTGTTTGTTTCTTTAGTTGCGCATGTTAGTTATTTTACTAAGTCACAATTTGTGCGAAGTGTATTGCTATAGACTTAGTATATTTTTTGTTCACTCAGGTTGCCTATAAATAGGGACTAAGGTTAGAAGTAGAATAAGCTTGTCACGAGTATTCATTATGCTTAATACTTTGTAATCAGTTCTTCATCAATATAAGATCTGATTAATATTTACTCTCAGTGTTCTTACTTTTCATTCATTCAATCATGATTGCTTTCTAAATCTCGATAACAATTCTCTTCAATTGGTATCAGAGCAGGATTCAAACTGCATTGATCTGATTTTCGTTTTAGAATCATTTGTTTTTGAGTAGTAACTTTACTCAAAATTTTCCGCGCATTTTGGTTTTGAAAATCACTCTTAATCTTCAGATTTGAATCGATTCTGCATTTGAATTATTTAGTCGAGTGATCGATTAGCAATCTGTGATCAATTCGTTTGATTAATTCACAAATTCATCAGGTTTTTCAAGCTTTCTAAAAAAAATTCTAGTGTTCATCAATGGCGAACTTCAACATGAATACCATGACTTCCTTCTCTCACTTACTCGGTTCTTCAACCAAAATTCCGATGTTAATCCCTGAATACTATGATCAGTGGGCTGATAGGATGGAGGATTACTTAAATGGAATCGATGAAGAACTTTGGAATTGTATCAAAGGAATAGTTCAAGCTCCTACAAATGTTCAACCAATTGGACAATTTGCTACAATTGCTGAAGTTGCTAAACAAAAAAACCGATTGAAGAAAAACGAAAAGAGATGCATGAGGGAACTAAGAGGTGCTTTGCCTTCTGTGGTTTACAATTACATTTGTAGTTGTAAAACAGCAAAGGAAATTTGGATTACTTTGAAAGAGAAGTATCAAGGTAGCGAAAAGACGAAGATCAACTCTGTGAAGCAATGTCTTGTTGAACTTAAGGAATTTAGACAAAAGGATTCTGAAACTCTCGAAAACTACTATGATCGTCTGAATGAGCTTGTTTATCGCTGCAATAGGTATGGAATCACAAGATCTCTCATGGAATTCAATCTAACATTCATCATGGGCCTTCGAAAGGAAAGGAGAAGTGTGAGTATGATGATAAAGAATCAACAAAGTTTTGATACAACTAGCTTGAATGATCTCTACAACCAGCTGAAAACACACGAAAGTGAAGTTTCAGAAATGTTTGAGGAATCAAAACAAAGTCTAGGAGGTCCTTTGGCTTTTGTATCAAAAGTTTCAGAGGTTGATACTAATGAAACAGATGGTTCAGACAATGAAGGCTTCTTAATGAATTCTGATGATGAAGCTGTTGCATTCTACTCAAACAACATAGTTAAGAAATTTTTCAAAAAGCCTTTTAATCCAAAAGGAAAGTCAAATGATGTGAAGAGTGGTGTTGCAAAAGCTGGAGGTGGGGAGAAGAAGAAGTTAGAGAAGAATGATGAAAAGAAAAAAGATGCGAAGGATGTGAAGAAACTGAAAGGTGATTCTGGAATCTATTGTCACTGCTGCAATGGTGCAAATCACTTCGCAGCTGATTGCATGTTGCGAAAGAAAGAGGAGAAAAAGAGCAAAGTTAAAGATGAAGCCTACTATTCGGAAAAGATTGAAGAGTTGCATGCGAAGACAAAAGGAATGTCATTAGTGGCAAAATGAGAGTCTGATGAAGGAGAGAGTGGAACATATCAGATCTGGTCTTCAGGATCTGATGATGAAGAAATGAGGCATCCAACACATGGAGCTATGTTTGCAAGCTTTGAAGACAATTGTGAAGAGGATGTTTCAGGTCGATGCTTCGTGTCCAAATCCACAGACAAATCTCCAATGACCACCAAGGTACGTGCTATTCTTGAATCTTTTAATATTCCTTTATCTGCTTATGATGCTGAAATTACTTTATTTGATGATACTGTGGCTTATTTTTATTCTGTTATTGTGTCTGCTAGTACTGAAGCTCAAAATCTAAATATGCAACTAGTTGAGACACGGAGAGAATTAGAAAATAAACGAAGCAGAGTACATAAACTAGAATTACTGATGCAAAATGTAAACTGTGATAGGAACAATCTTGAAAAAGAAGTTAGATTGTTACTTGCACAAAGAAATATACACGGTAACTCTGCTAAGCGTTTGTATGCAAAATTAACAGCTTTACATCATTCATCTGAAATTAGCAAAGAACAACATAGGAAACTTTTTATCTTTTCTTGAATATGAACGTGAAAAAGTTGATGTTGTTTCTTATGACTGCGAAAACACAATTGCACAATTTGACAAAATACCTGATGATAGATTCGAATATGGTATTGTCAAAATTGATGAATTCTTGAATGCTGATGAGTTGGTTATAATTGTAAATGAAAGTTTGACAAAGAATGAACAAGTGAAAATCTTAAAGAAAACCGAAACCTCCACTCTTGATTCTCAATTCAATTATGCTGATGTCGATGACAATTCAGATAATGTGAGTGAAATCAGTGAGATTGAAGAGGAAGAACAGGTTGATTGTTCACAATTGTCAATCATTAATATCACATCTAAGATCAAAGGTAAAGAAATTATAGTTGATTCAATAGTAAAGGATGAAAATGATAAATCCTCTACTTCACAACTTAGTGACTTTGATAATGTGGAAGTTGAAAGCTAGAAGTCTCCTGACACTGATGAAGAAAAAGAAGAAGTGAAGGATTCGCATGAGACAACTCAACGAGTTGTTGTTGATCAAGTGTTTGGTGATACAAAAGAATTCGACAACATTCTTAGTGACAAAGGTGCACATTATTTGGAAACTAACACTATGGTTTATCCAAATTTTACATGCACAGATAACACAATTTTTCCGAATCAAGTTTTTGTCACAACTGAGAATGTTGAGAATATTAAACTTGAATTCAACAAAATGGTTGAAAATGATAATCAAAGGTCAACTACTGAAGGTTTCTTTGCAAATCAAAACACAGTAGAAAACAATTTGACTCAAAATTCTTATGTTTTTCAAAGTCAAAAATCATCACAAAAATGGGTGGTTAAATGTCAAAAAGAAAAAAAAGTTTTTGAAAAAGATGAAAAACCAAAAATGAAAGTGAAATTAAATTCTCATGAATTCAAATTAATGGTTGGAAAGTATTCAACAGAAAATAATGTTTCAAAAAGAAAATCAAGAAAAGCAATCTATTGGCAAGTTGTGTCAAATGATAAGTCAAAAATTGACAAAACACAAATTTCAAAGGAAAAATCATCAAAAGTTCAAAAGGATACAAGTTTTCACAAACCAATATATTCTGTTGACAAAATTCCAAAGAAAAATAATGATAAATTTGTTCGGACATATGACAACATTAGAAAATTTGAGACTTCGCAAAAATTTGTGAATAATCATAAGCTTCATAATGTTGGAAAATCAATGAATAATTCATCAACTTTTAATGTTAAAACTCAATCAAAACCAAAATTTTCACCTAATCTACCAAATTTTCCAAATCCTTCAATCTCAAAACCGACCAAAGTTTTGTATACAAAAGGAAAATCTGATGTTTATACGATCAACTGTTGGCTTGAAGGGAAAGGAAAACAATATCAAAATGGGAAGTTCTCAAAGAAATAGATCAAGACTGCATTTGACAAGTTCGTGAATAACTCTTCTACGGGTAGTTCATCATCTCATGATTCGCAAGTTCCAGTACAAAAATGGAAACCAATTATCAAAGTTGTGAATGTTGTGAAAGATGAGTTGAAAGTCAATGAAAATCCAAAACTGTTGAACAACTATATTTCAATATCTAGAACTGATGATGGTGATTTAATGGATAGTGTCTCAGATAAAGTGAAAACATGGTTTTTAAATTCAAAGAATTTGTTCAAAAATACTAATGATGGACCCAATAAGTTTTGGGTTCCTAAATTTTTTCATTAAATGCAGGTGATGTGTGACGAGCAATATGATGCGAAATGGTATATTGATAGTGGTTACTCTCGTCACATGACTAGAAGAAAGGAAAACTTGCGAGATTATAGAAGCTTGGAGAATGTTGGAGTAGTCAAATTTGGAAATAATCACAAATGTCAAGTGAAAGGATATGGAAAAGTCACAAATGGACAATTCATAGTTAACAGGGTTGCCTATGTTAAAGGTCTTCAACATAACTTGATTAGTGTTTCGCAACTTGTTGTGGGTACTGGAAATCAGGTTGTGTTTAATGAAGAAGGAAGTATCATTTCAAATGCGAAGAGAAATGAAGTACTTCTCAAATCTAAAAGATATGGATATATGTTTACACTGGACATCAAACCAATCGTGGGCAAACCTGCTGTGTGTTTACTATCAAAGGCATCTAATGATGTTAGCTGGCTTTGGCATAGAAGATTGTCGCATTTGAACTTTCGCAACATTAACAAACTGTCACTGAAGATTTAGTTTAAGGGTTACCTATATTAAAATTTGACAATGATACTTTGTGTGCAGCTTGCGAACGAGGAAAACAACATAGAAAAGGTCATCTGATTGTGATAGATTCAAAAATCGTAGAACCATTGGAATTTCTTCACATTCACTTATGTGGACCGTCGACTGTTGCTACAATCAATAAAAAGCGGTACATTTTAGTTATTGTTGATGATTTTTCTCGATTCACATGGGTATTTTTTTCTCAGGTTAAAATTGGAAGTTGCTCAGACGATGATTGATTTTATCAAAAAGATTGAGATTAGTCTTAAAAAGAGTGTTCGCAAAATTAAAAATCAAACACTTGATTCCTTTCTCACAGGCAAAGGCATTTCGCATAATTTCTCATCCCCATATACTCCACAACAAAATGGTGTTATTGAAAGAAGAAATAGGTCTTTATGCAAAGCAGCCATAACCATGTTGACATATGCAAACTTACCTCAATATCTTTGGGCTGAAGCAGTATCAACTGCATGTTTTACTTAGAATCGGTCATTTATTCATCGTAGATTCAATGTCACTCCATATGAAATACTCAACAATCGAAAACCTAATGTCAAATTTTTCCATGTCTTTGGTTGCAGGTGTTTTATAATGAATCTAAAAGATAATTTGACCAAGTTTCAAGCTACAGCTGATGAAGGCATTTTCTTAGTATATTCACACAATTCAGTTGCATACAGGGTGTTAAACAAGCGAACAAGAAAAGTTGAAGAAACTTTCAACATAACTTTTGATGATTACTATCTTAAACAAACAGATAGTAAATTTGAACATAAATCAATTCTTGTTGATTCATATACTCAAATTGAAAATTTAGAAATAAATGATTTTGATTATGACTTAATTTTTGGAACTCCTGACAGAGCAATTGATGCTGAAGTTACTGCTACTGATAATCAAACATCAGAATCTTCAAAACATAATGATGATTCAACAATAACTACAACGTCAATATCTAGCGAAAGTGTGCCTGAAGTTCGTATGGTGGAAGAGCAAACTTTCGAGGGGGAGAATGAAAATATGAATCATCAAGTTGAGGGGGAGCATTCGCAAATTCAATAGGAATATCATGTTGAGGGGGAGCATGATGCAACAGAGACAATTAATCTTGATGAAAATGATGAATTTCATGAATTAAATGATAATTTTTCTGTTGCAGGATCTGAAAATGAAGATATGTACGAAGATGCACCATTGGAATTTAATCCTAATTTTCCACCACTTGAGAAATGGACAAGAAATCATCCCAAAGAACAGGTAATTGGGAATCCACAAGATGGTGTGTTAACAAGAGCTCAAATTCGTGCGAAAAATGAGGTAATGAATGCGAACCAAGAATTGTGTGTGTTTAATGTCTTTATTTCGAAAATAGAACCAAAGACAGTAAAGGATGCTATGGAATACTCAG
The DNA here is from genome assembly GCF_002870075.4 of Lactuca sativa. Classification (NCBI taxonomy): domain Eukaryota; kingdom Viridiplantae; phylum Streptophyta; class Magnoliopsida; order Asterales; family Asteraceae; genus Lactuca; species Lactuca sativa. Next base: position 268,876,646 of record NC_056627.2, read on the forward strand.
ATTGGGTTGTTGCTATGCAATCTGAACTGGCTGAATTTGAACGAAACAAGGTTTGGAGATTAATTCCTAAACCTTCTGATGTTTCAATTGTTGGATTAAAATGGATTTTTAAAAATAAAACTGATAAAGATGACAATATTATTCGAAATAAAGCTAGGCTAGTGGTTAAAGGTTATTCGCAACAAGAAGGAATAGACTATGAAGAAACATGTGCTCATGTTGCAAGACTCGAAGCAGTTCACATATTTTTAGCTTATGCAGCTCACAAAGACTTTGACGTTTTTCAAATGGATGTTAAGTGCGCATTCTTAAATGGAGAACTTGAAGAAACGGTTTATGTTGAACAACCACCAGGATTTATAAATGAGGAACATCCTGATCATGTCTACATTCTAGACAAAGCAGTGTATGGGTTAAAACAAGCACCAAGAGCCTGGTACGCAACACTTACAAATTTCTTGAAACAATCTAAATTTAAACAAGGATCAGTCGACCCCACTTTGTTTCGCAAGAAAGTTGGGAATCATCTTATGCTTGTTCAAATTTATGTTGATGCTATTATTTTTGGCTCAACTGACCCAGCATTGTCAATTGAATTTGAAAATCTAATGAAGAGTCAATTTGAAATGAGTATGATGGAAAAAATTAATAATTTTCTTGGATTGAATATAAGACAGAACATGGATGGAATTTTAATCAATCAAGAAAAATACACGAATAACTTGCTTGAAAAGTTTGGAATGACCAACAGCACGAAGCTGAGAGTACCAATGACAGTGGGAACAAGACTAACTCCTTCATTAGATGCCTTTACTGTTGATTTAAGACTTTATCGAAGCATGATTGGGTCTTTATTGTACTTAACTGCAAGCAGACCTGATATTATGTTTTCAGTATGTAATTGTGCTAGGTATCAAGCTAATCCCAGAGAACCTCATTTAACTGCAGTGAAAAATACTTTTCGCTATCTTAAGGGGACAGTTTCATTAGGACTTTAGTATCCTTCGAAATCGGGGTTCTTTATTCAAGCTTTTTCAGATTCTGATCTAGGAGGATGTACATTGGATAGAAAAGTACAAGTGGTGGATGTCAACTATTGGATGGAAAGTTGGTGAGTTGGAAATCGAAGAAGCAAACTTGTGTTGCTATATCAACTGCTGAGGCTGAATACATTTCAGCTGCTGCTTGCACTTCGCAAATAATTTGGATTCAGAGTCAACTTCATGACTATGCTATCAATATGAAAAAGATTCCTTTGTATTGTGATTCTCAAAGTGCAATTCGCATTTGTCATAATCCGGTACAACACTCAAAGACAAAACACATAGCTCTTCGATATCATTTTATCAAAGATCATGTGGAAGATGAGAATATTGAAATTCATTTTGTTAAAACCACTGAACAACTTGCTGATATTTTTACTAAACCTCTTGATGAAAAATCATTTGTAAGAATTTTAGCAGGTTTGGGAATGATCGATGCGAATTCAGTTCCAAAATCAATAATTCAAGAAGGAAAAGTCCATTCAGCAGCTCTGAGTCGGAATCGTTCAGAAGTTACTGTTCATTCAGAGGCTTCGCATCCATATTTTTTCGTATTCGCACATATGATAACTAAGGTTCAATTTAAGGTTCATTATGTGTTTTAATTTTTTTTTTTGATATTTTCATTTTCAAAAATACAAAATTCCAAAAAGATTTTATTTTGTTATGGTTTTATTTTCGAAAAATTCAAAAATCACAAAAATATTCTTTTTAACTTTGTTCCTTAAGTATTGTGTGTTTTTAGTTTAGTCCATAACTTAATGCGAAGACGTCATGCTTGTATGTTTCTACGGGAAGGTATCATTTCTTTAAACTTTGTACTAGTTAGGATGTCCCTAGAAGCATGCTGCAGCATGTTGACTCAAGCCTCGTATGACTCTATGTGTGAGAAAAGAAAGTCTTAATGAAATTATCACATGAAAATTTCTTCCCAATAAGGCTTGTATTCGCATAAGTCAAAAGAGCTACCTTACTCTTCTTATATGAGTTAAGAGTTTTCTGTTTGGTCCACAAATAACAGAGGTACATTTGATCTTATCACCAATCTTTTTCATCACAAAATTCTTCACACAAATCACACACAAAGACGTATGTACGAGAGGTCTCTGATCGAACCCATCGAGACTTAGATATACAAAAATTTTGTGTTTATGATCTGACATCATGAGTCCGTGATGAAGGTGAAACCCAAACATCTTCTAACATTAAGGAATTGACGGGAAACATTGTTCCAGATATTAACGAAACTTTTGTTTCAGTACCAAAATTTCGAAACTCCAAATCATATTCAATTTGCATGTGTGGTCTTGATCAAACATTCTCAACCCATGATGTTTGTTACCCAACAAGATCCAATACAACAATTTTTTATGAATATGATTTCAGTGTGAGTTTCATTCGCATATCCTAGTCATGATAAACATTTTCAAAAGCCGACTTCTCACTGACTATACTGGTCATACAAGTAATTTCAGTTACAATTTCTCACCTTATGTTAAGGTTGATATGTAATGAAATTTGAAACCAACCCAAAAATCACTTTCAAAAGAAGCCCTTTGATACTTATCAAAAAGTATTCGATTGTAATTCACGGGAACATACACAAGCTGTTGATCGTCTCTCTTGATGATTAACGAAGAAACCTTTGCCTGGGGTTTAACTGCTTTCGTGTTAAATTGAATTTTTGACATCACAGAATTCCAAATTTTTTTTCTCTCTTGTTTCTTGTCTTATTTCTTTCGAACACTGCACTCACGAAATCCTTGAGGTTCTGAGTAATACCAACTCAGGCTGATGATTTCGCAAGTCTGGCATATGAATTCACTTTACATCCCAAAAGTGAAAGAGCCTTGCCTCCATGCGAAGGGTTCTAACGGTTACAATTCTATAACGGGAATATTGACAGGCTGTGTATACGAGACGTATGGTATTCTGTCCGGTTTTCTAGGTGATGTGACAGCTGCTTTTTGAAACCTGGATAACTTTTCGCCGTAATGGTCCGATTTTCAAGGTGCCACATGAGATTACATTAAATGCATCCCGATTCAAATTCAAATCATTTAGGGTTATATATAAAAATCGGTTCAAGATTATCTTAAACAGTTACGCGATCAAACTCGTACATTCACAAATCCTCTGAATCTTCATCTTTTTCAAACCCTAACAATGGCTGCTACTCAATCCAACACCGATGAAGTTATTTCACAGTCTCTAATGAAGATTCAAAGCACCAACTACCTTGTTGATCCTAATGTCTCATCTTACCCAGAAAAACTAAAGATGTTGATTGTTGCATTGAAAAGATCACCTTTAGCAACCATAATGTTCAGTTCCGATGACATGGTTATCAATGGCGGCATCAACAGCATCCTACAACTATGCCACTGATGTCATCACCTTCCAATTGATGAACAACAAGAGGTTTCTTCTGAACAAGAAGATGTTCATTGATTTCTTGAACATTCCCAATAACCCTCCGTTCTTTAAACCCATCAATTCCCAAATCATTTTCATGTTCAATGAGATGGGACATCAACCATCTCTTGAGAAGATCAGTGATTTCAGGAAGTCCGGTTTGCCATGCATGTGGAATTTTCTCTTTGGTATTTTTCTAAGATGCTTAACAGGGAGGAATGTTGGTCTTGACAGTGGTCGTATGGAAGTGTATGAAATGGTGATGGGTTTGTACTATGACATTAGTGTTGATTATGGGACTCAATTGTGGAAAGAGTTTGTCAAAAGTCTGGAAAACACCAATGCCGAGAAGGGTATTTTGTGTGCCCGTTACTAGAGTTTAATTCTTCAAAAGGTGTATGAAAAAGAAGGAATCCAGGTTCCTGAAGGTGGAGAGGTTGTAGAATTCTCATTGTATCAATTTCCAAAAGTGGTTGAAGACGATGAAAATATCATTACAAATGTAGCTAGCATTCCGGATGCGATGCTTCGCAAAGTATCCTCAACACCCAAAGTTTTGGTCAGATATATGAAAACTTTTGATCCAGCTGTGCAGACTGGAATGTTATTGGAAGTTACTGCAGAATCCTCCAAGAAGAAGAAAACTCAGAAGGCATAAAAAATTTAATCTTCTAAAGTCTCCAAAGCTGAAGAGGTTGAGAAAGAAGAGACTTCTACAAAAGCAAAGAAGGAGATAATACCCTCAAAATCTGGGGTATTAAAGAAGCTTCGCAAATCTTCGACAACGACTTCTTCTCCTAATATTCGCAAGACGGATGTCAGTAGTAAGGGGGAAGCATTTCCCGATGTTTCAGCTCCTGTTTCTCCAGGTTCAAAGCGAAAACGAGTTCAGGATGTTGCGAAGCATATGCAACAAACACTTTCCAGGAAACGCAAGTTGATCATTCGCAATGAATCCTCCAACGAAGAAGTTGTTCCAGAGACTCCACCTGTTTCTGTTGTGGTAACTGTTTCTCTTCCACCTATTTCCATTCCTATTACTTCGCAAATTTCCACAACAACCTCTATTCCACTTGAAGTAGTCACTACCAAATCAGTTTCTGAGGAGGTACCTACTTCCGATATGGTTGTCAACGTATCTGATACGGGGGCACCTATCACAAGTGTCGAAACCACACTACCTATCAGCCTATCTGCTTCTTTACCCATCTCTTCTGAGAATATATCTACTTCATTACCACCATTTTCTCTTCCAACCACTACAATCACTACTTCATCAATTTTTGACCATCCTCTACAACATCCATTTACAACCTTATTTCCATCACAATCACCCGAAACTCCTCAACCTTCGCAACCTATGTACGATGATGAAACTGAAGGAGGAGGTTTTGGAGGGACTTTTGAGGCCCTACATTTCGATTCAGAGGAGGAGGAGATACCTGATCATATGCTTATGTCAGGTAAGCAATTCAAAATCGTGAACCGAAAATTAAATGCCATTATTCAGTCACAAGCTGATTCTGGTTCAAAATCAACAATGACGGGATTGGAGGTGGAATATCTGCTTAAAGAAGCTGAGAAGAGAATACTTGACAAAGTAGATCAATCAGACAAGAACAATGAGCTTCGCATTAAAGCTCACGAGAGTTTGTTCAATGGTGTTGTCAATGAATTGAAAAATATTGCAAAAGAACGTCATGTTCTTTTTGTGCAAGATGTCAAGAAGGTTAGGGAGGATGTGAATTTTAAAGTTGAAGAATTAAAGCAGGAACTTGCGAAGGAGCTTCATGATATTACTTCTCAACATTTGGAAGTACAAAAGAGGGTTGATGTGGTCGCCACAGCCCTGAACAAAGTTATCACTGATTCTCAATCTCCTACTCTGATTCTTGAAGCCAACCAAAAAGAAAACAAGGAGAAATTTGATAAGTTAATTCAGTTGGTGACTGAATTGAAAACTTTGGTTTCGTAACCTACCTCTCAGACAATTCTTACTCCTGAACTCTTGTCTCTCAAAGTCAATACTTTGGAACAAGCTATTCAGAAGGCATTAGCCCCAATTGCGAACTTTACTTCTTTATTGCCAAAGAATGCTCCACCTGCTTTCACAGGGGTGCAAGGGGGAGAGAAGAAAGCAAGTAAAGAGGATGATGCGAAGACAGTGGGGAAGGTGATATCCACTCAACTCAAAACTACTCTGCCAGTATTCACAAAGCCAATTTCCTGAACTATAACAATAACAAAACCAATTTCCAAAGGAATCACAATTGGTTCAAAAGATGGAGGTAGTTCGAGTGCGAAACCATCAACTGAGAATACAGGAAAAGGAAAAGGGATAGCGTATGAAAAATCGAAAGAGGAAAAGAAAGCAGAAGCAGAGGCTGAGATGGATAGGTTGAGACAGGTTCAGAGCATCATGAGACAGAGGGCAAGTGATCCACCAACGATGAATAAGGGAAATCCCGCAAAGTTATATTCGTATGAAACAATTGAATCCAAAGTGTTGGGGAATCACTTATATGAGTTCGAGAAAAAGCCAAGGAAGAGTTATGATGTTGCAAACTCAGATAGAAGTCAACTTGATTTTCCGATAAACGAGATGATGTTTATTACGGCGCAGTACAAGATAAGTGAAAAGTTTGATAATGTTGATGAATACACTTATTTGAAGATAAGATTTCATGTTGTACTTGCGAAGGATCAAGATGAAGTGTGGTCTTTAATGAAGATCAAGAAAGTTTTAACAATTAAGAAGGATGTGATGTTCGAAGATATGCTTCAAAACTTTCGATATTTTATGATTCGAGCAGACAACAAGGCATTCGACTTCACCATTGCTGATTTTCCCTTAATGAATCTATATGATCTCATTCAAGTGGCATCCATTCTCAAAGACATGCAAGATAACAAGCTGAAAGGACATGATACTGATGTGTTCAGATTTGGTTTCACACATATCAAGATATTCATAGATAACTACTATGATTGCTTGGCATTGACTGATGAAGAACTTGCAGTGGGTCTTGGAAGAAAAGTTACAGTTGCTTGGGAATCAAACTTACCTCAAACAGAGTTAAGGAAGTATGATGATGGAGAAATATGCCTGAAACCGTTTGGGATGGTTTTCGCAGGGAAGGATACAAAAGGAAAGCCCAAGAAGTTTTTGTTCAAAGTCTCAGAGATTGAAAGATATACTTCTTCGCAATATACAAATTTTATTGTTCGTATGAATAACTGCAAGAAGAACAATGAAGGAGACAAGAAGGAGCTTAAGAAGATAATTACTTGGTATTCTAAAATTCGAAGAACAATGCACTCAGCTATTCAACATCTCACAAACTGAATAGTTTTGACTGTTTACAAAGGGGGAGATTGTAGAGTATATGTGTTGTAAAAGTCGAAGTGTTTGTTTCTTTAGTTTCGCATGTTAGTTATTTTAATAAGTCACAATTTGTGCGAAGTGTATTGCTATAGACTTAGTATATTTTTTGTTCACTCAGGTTGCCTATAAATAGGGACTGAGGTTAGAAGTAGAATAAGCTTGTCACAAGTATTCATTCTGCTTAATACTTTGTAATCAGTTCTTCATCAATATAAGATCTGATTAATATTTACTCTCAGTGTTCATACTTTTCATTCACTCAATCATGATTGCTTTCTAAATCTCGATAACAATTCTCTCCATATCTAGTTTATCGTATGGTTATAGAACTCGCAAACTTAGATAATAGAGATTTACTTTTAAGTAATAATGAACTTAGTAAATTAATAACCTTAGGAATTAATTTACTACCTACTAGTTTTATATACGTGTTAAAACTAACGCACTTTTCAAGGATAACCAGGTTTCCAGAATACTTCATTAACACTACAAGGATGTTAGATACTTGTACACCGCATTCCGAATCGATAACCAACTATCAACTTTTAGGAAAATAAGGGTTTTTCCTGGGATAAATTAATTGTTCTTAACCAAACTGTGTAACATTGGATAACTAAACTTTTCACATAAGAAAATATGGGATTTTCTTGGATAAACAACCTTTTCAGATAACCAAAGAAAACTTGTTCTTTTGCAGAAACCAACCACTTATGAACTCACCAACTTTATGCTGATATTTTAAAACTGCTTGTATTCTCATGTTCTCATTCGACAGGTATCCCGCAATCTTTTGGAGAAGACGGAGCATATAGAAGTCACGTCCTTACTTTTATCCCGCAATCTTTTCAAACATTGGTTGTGATACTTTACATGACGTCCTCCGCCCCGGAACGTTTCCGCCATCGGTTTCAGAGTGTGACAGATTGGTATCAGAGCCCTTGTTTATAGTGAACTAAGTATACCGAACCTTACATGGTATATAACTATAAACACTAAGGGGCCGAAGTGCTCCAAACTAAAAGTATACAAGAATACCTAACCACCAGAAACCGTAATTACGGGTAGAACAAAACATAAGTAATTGGGTGTTGTATGTCGCGGTTAAACCTGGGCAGTTATGTAGTCGTGTCTAGGGTCAATATAGCCTGATCAACTATATTCATTCGAGACACGGCCAACATGTGCTTGGGAGTGACTGTGGTGTGCAGCATGCCTAAAACCTACCAAATATCCAAACAATAAATCATCGTCGCAATAAACCATAAAATACTATAGGAGTATTTTAGCTAAGACCGAATACGTTGTAGAAATTCATTCCAAGTGTTGCTACTCATTCTTTCCTTAGCGATAAATTCCCTTGTTTTAGTATCTTTCCTATATATTATCGCTTAGTAGAACACTTTATCTGTCATAATGAGATATCTCTTGTTTCATATCTCATTATTCGATTCAGAGGACTTACCATCCTCTTTTTCCTAATCATTTTAGATCAATATGCCTCCAAAGAAAGGACCCAGCTCAAGGAACAACTACCCTCCGCCACCGCATCCTTCTCAATTCGACCCTGTCATATTTCAGGCAGCTGTTACTGCTGCAGTGACGGCTGCAATGGCACACCTGAACCCCGGTGGGTCCGGTGGACCAGGAAGTAACACCCATCCCTAAAATCATGAAGGTGATCGGGGGCACCAGGATGAGTGTAGTAAGAGTAAGAAGATTTTCTGTAGAAAGCGAAAGGGTCAGAGTTCGCAAGGGCTCTCCAAGAAGCACAAATCTATGGCAATCCAAGCTGCTACTACTCCTGTCGCTACGCCTACAACTCAAGCACCTACCAATAGGTATGTTGGTAACCTCCCTTGGTGCAACAGGTGCAGTTACCACCATCGTATCCCTGGCCCATGCCATGAGTTGATCTGTAACAGCTGTGGCAAGAAGGGTCACCTTGCGCGAAACTGCAGAGCACCAGCTCAACCAACCAATAAAGCTTTCGGAGTGAGTGCCGATCTGGCCTGTTATGAGTGCGGTGAAATCGGGCATTTCAAGCGAAATTTCCCAAGAGCAACAACCACCAACAACGCTGGGATAGTTCTGACTATAAAGCAGGAGGAGGCAGTCGTTGATCCCACCGTCGTTACGAGTATGTTCTTTCCCGACAACTCTTATGCCCGCATCCTTTTCGATTTTAGTGCTAAAGAAGTTTTTGTTAACCATTCATTCAAACATCTCTTAAACATAATCCCCAACCATTAACCGAAACATTTACCGTCGAGATGGCTAACGGTGAGAAAGAGAACGCTAACAATATATTCATAGGCTGTACCCTTCCCTTGAATGATCATTCTTTTCCTATTAACCTAATTCCAGTTTCCATAAAGAGCTTTGATGTTATCATTGGCATGGATTCGTTGAGTCCCAATCATGTTGATATTCCTTTGTTACGAAAAAGCCATCTGTCTCAATCTCCCCTCTGGTCAGACTCATGATCTACGGTGATAAACTTAGTTCCAATCTTCGCATCATTTCAGGCATCCAAGCTCAAAAAGCTTTTGTGAAAGGAGTGTCATGCATTTCTAGCTCATGTAATCAATGAGAATCAGGAAGTTAAAGACCTCGAGAGCATCCCCGAAGTCTGCAACTTTCCTGATGTCTTTCCCAAAGAGCTCCCATGAATTCCTCCCAAACGTCAAGTCGAGTTTTGCATCGACCTAATTCCTGGAGCTAACCCTGTAGCCAAGTCTCCATATCGCTTAGCTCCAGCAAAAATGCAGGAGCTATCCAGCCAGCTCAATGAGCTACTCGACAAAGGGTTCATCAGACCGAGTTCCTCACCCTGGGGAGCCCTGATTCTATTTGTGAAGAAGAAAGATGGATCCTTTCGGATGTGTATAGACTACCGCGAGTTGAACAAATTGACCGTCAAAAACGGATATCCTCTTCCTCGAATAGAAGACCTTTTCGATCAACTTCAGGGAGCCAGTTATTTCTCAAAGATAGACCTTAGATCAGGGTACCATCAGTTGTGAGTTCACGAGAATGATGTTTCCAAGACAGCATTCAGGACTCGATATGGTCACTACGAGTTCGTAGTGATGCCCTTCGGTCTAACCAGCGCACCGACAGTGTTCATAGACCTGATGAATCGAGTGTGTAGTCCCTTTCTGGACAAGTTCGTCATCTTGTTCATTAACGACATACTTGTCTATTCCAGAAGTGAAGAAGATCACAAACAACACTTGAGGTTAGTGTTGGAAACACTTATATCAGAGAAGCTGTACGCGAAATTCTCCAAGTGCGAATTTTGGATTCGGAAGGTAGCTTTCCTTGGTCACGTGGTAAGCGAGGAGGGTATACACGTGGACCCGTCCAAAATCAAGGCGATAGAGAATTGGTCGTCACCGAAGACACCCATAAAAATCCATCAATTCTTGGGTCTCGCCGGCTACTATCGCAGATTCATTCATAATTTTTCTAGAATCGCCAAACCCCCTAACCACTCTGACACAGAAAGGCATGCCCTTTTGTTGGAGTGAAAAGCAAGATACCACAATCCAAACGTTAAAGCAAGCCTTGTGCAGCGCACCTATCCTGTCCCTGCCCGAAGGGACAGAGGATTTCGTCGTCTATTGAGATGCGTCCAATCAGGGCTTAGGCTGTGTGCTTATGCAGAGAGGAAAGGTTATCGCTTGTGCCTCGAGACAGCTGAAGGCACACGAAGTTAACTATACGACTCATGACTTGGAGTTAGGAGCAGTGGTCTTCGCACTGAAGATATGGAGACATTATCTTTATGGAACCAAGTGCACGATCTTCACCGACCATAAAAGCCTGCAACATATCTTCGATCAGAAAGACTTAAACATGAGGCAACGGCGATGGGTAGAGTTTCTCAGTGTTTATGAGTGCGAAATCCGCTACCATACCGGCAAGGCCAATGTGGTAGCAGATGCCCTTAGCCGAAAGGAAAGCTCAAGTAACAAGGCGAAGACGTTGACAATGACCATCCATTCCCACTTATCCACACAGATCCAAGAAACTCAGTCAGAAGCCCTCGGGTCTGCTCCAGCAGCCCGAGATATCCGAGTGGAAATGGGAGATGATTACTATGGATTTCATCACCAAGTTACCCAAATCTCCGAGTGGGTACGATACCATTTGGGTAATTGTCGATCGTTTGACAAAATCCGCTCACTTCCTTCCGATTTAAAGAATCATTCAAGATGGAAAGACTCACGCGAATCTACGTTCAAGATATAGTCCGACTACACGGTGTACCTGAGTCCATTATCTCCGATCGAGATAGCAGGTTTACCTCAAGGTTTTGGCAGTCCCTTCAGAAAGCTCTTGGAACTAAGCTGGATATGAGCACAACTTATCATCCTCAGACAGATGGACAGAGTGAGAGAACTATCTAGACATTAGAAGACATGCTGAGAGCATGTGTCATTGATTTCGGAAAGTCGTGGGACACCCATTTACCTTTGATCGAGTTCTCGTATAACAACAGCTACCACAACAACATCAAGGTTGCCTAGTTCGAAGCCCTCTACGGTCGTAAGTGCAGATCCCTCTGTGCTGGGCCGAGATAGGGGACACACAGCTAGTTAAGAGTCGAGTCACCGATAGTGCTCTCACTAGTCTTGAAATCATCCGCGAAACCACCAAGAAGAGCATCCAAATCCGAGAACGACTGAAAGCTTCACGAGACAGACAGAAGAGTTACGCCGTTAAACAACGAAAACCCTTGGAATTCTAGGTTGGAGATCGTGTCATGTTGAAGGTCTCACCCTGGAAAGGCATGATACGCTTTGGAAAGCGCGGAAAAACTTAAGCCGAGGTACATAGGACCTTTCGAGACCCTCGCTAGGATCGGTCCCGTAGCCTACAAACTCCGACTACCTCAAGAGCTTAGCAACATCCATCCTGTCTTCCACGTCTCTAATCTTAAAAAAGTGTTTATCCGATGAAACCCTCGTGATCCCTCTTGATGAGATCGAAATCAACGAAAACCTGAACTTCGTGGAAGAACCAATCGATATCATGAATCGAGAGATAAAACATACGAAACAAAGTCGTATCCCGATAGTGAAGGTTCGCTGGAATGCCAAGCGGGGACCCGAGTTCACTTGGGAGCGCGAAGACTCGATGAAGCAGAAATATCCGCATCTCTTTCCGACTCCATAATTTGTATCTTAATTTTCAATTTCGGGACGAAATTCCCTCTAATGGGGGGATAATGTGACAACCTGAAATTATTCCGTTACTGTAACCCGTTTCCGTTAATAAAACCTGTTTGTATTTCAATTTTTCCGTTAACTTTTGGATTAGGTTAATTGAATTAAGACATTTATTATGACCTCGTGAGTATCCAACCCCATTTGAAACACGTGAAAACACCCCAATTTTTATTTGGAAAATTTTTAGTTTCGACCACGTCGGGTTACGACAACTAAATCGGGTACGACCATAAGCCTCGTTTAACGACAGTATCGGGTAGATTTCCACCGAACCTCAAACTCAAACCCTATATAAGGGTGAGTGGACTTCATTTTAAGATTTTTCACTCTCTCTCTCTCTCTCTACTCTCTCTCATCAATCCAAATCTTGATCCAAAATCACCCATTTCAAGCTCCAAATCGGTAAGTAATCCATCCTAGATTATAGTTTAGATTGTTTAGCTTACAAATCCGTGTCTAAACATCCAAAAGGACCAAAGACTTATGTTTATGTCCCTAGAACAGCCCCAAACCGTAAACACACTTAAATGGAGTTTTGGAGCCCCAAAACCCTTCCAAACCACTTCTAGAGCTTAGTTATGACTTAGGGGCTTACATGAATGGACTTAGAACACCAAAACCTTAATATTTAGGGAGTAAACATGATTTTATGGCCCAAGAGCATGTTTGGACCGTAAACACCCCTTCTAAGGCCGTAAACACCATTTAAGGTGTTAAGATGCCCCTTAAACACCTTCTATGCCTTGGAATAATGTCTAGAATCAACAACCATTGTGTTAGGGACCTTAAACATGATAGAAACCACCTCCTTAGGATATTACGGCCATAAACCCCCCAAGGAATGGTTCCTAGGCCGTAAACTCCTAGAAAGTGGTCAAATGGTGCCCTAACTTCCTTCCATGGCTTGTACTTTGGACTAGAACCACTTGTGCTTAACCTAGGACCACCAAAACACAAAAGAAAAGGGTAAGTAATAGTTTACGGCCGTAAAATCTATGTTTACTGCCATAAACTCCCCATAATGGTCCATTTGATGGTTTAATCCCTTCCAATGCCTTAGAATTAATCCTAGCCTAATTCCATAATTGTTATAAGACCATTAAGCATCCAAGAACACACCACCCATGATTTTACGACCATAAACTCATGGGGATATGGTCATTAGGTCGTAATCTCCCTTAGGAGTTTACTCTTGAAGAGCAAACTCCATATCTAGGCCTTACACCTCCTTAGATTCAACCCGGACCACTCCTAACACTTGAATTGAAGTGTTTTCGAACCTCAGAGTGTATATTCTTACTTAATTAGTAGTTAAATGTCTAATTAGATACATTTATGTATCTCTTCATATTACATAGGAACCTCGCATGTGTTCAAGCCCTCAACTGACACTTAGCATCCTAGCGAACACATTTCTCGTCTGGTGAGTTCATACCCCTACACCTTTTTCTGTGTTTTCAATGTTTTTATGGGGGAATACAAGCAAAAGTACAAGGAAATCTTGTACTCAACTTATTATTTCATTTGAAATGTTTCATATTCCATATTCTTTTAGCACTGGAAACCGTATTAACCAACCGTTTGACTTGCAGAGTTAGTTTTCAAACTAATTGCGAAACTTATTATAAAATGTTATATTTTATATCTCACAAATGATTTTCCATATTTATTTACTGTTAAAATCATTATTCTTAGAACTTTAGACACGTCCTCTATAACACTCCACAAAGATACGCGAGTGGAGGACCACCTTTGTAACTAGAATCTAAAACAGGATTTTCCGCATTATTACTTGTAAATTTGTTATTCTTAAGATTGGAGACACGTCCTCTGTAACACTCCACAGAGATACGCGAGTGGAGGACCGCCCCTGTAACCAAAATCTCTTAAAAGGAGAGCGTGACTTGAGTGAATAGATCTATACAGGGCTGACTACCCCGCACCTTGCTGCTAGCTACAGTGGGACCGGCAGGTCTATGGGTGACAAAAGTCATAAATGATACTGGCCTTCCTTTTTCCATATCTAGTTTATCGTATGGTTATAGAACTCTCAAACTTAGATAATAGAGATTTACTTTTAAGTAATAATGAACTTAGTAAATTAATAACCTTAGGAATTAATTTACTACCTACTAGTTTTATATACGTGTTAAAACTAACGCACTTTTCAAGGATAACCAGGTTTCCAGAATACTTCATTAACACTACAAGGATGTTAGATACTTGTACACCGCATTCCGAATCGATAACCAACTATCAACTTTTATGAAAATAAGGGTTTTTCCTGGGATAAATTAATTGTTCTTAACCAAACTGTGTAACATTGGATAACTAAACTTTTCACATAAGAAAATATGGGATTTTCTTGGATAAACAACCTTTTCAGAAAACCAAAGAAAACTTGTTCTTTTGCAGAAACCAACCGCTTATGAACTCACCAGCTTTATGTTGATATTTTAAAACTGCTTGTATTCTTAGGTTCTCATTAGACAGGTATCCCGCAATCTTTTGGAGAAGACGGATCATATAGAAGTCACGTCTTTACTTTTGTTCAAACTAATGTATCTATAAAACATGTATTACTTTGTTTTCAAACATATGTAAATATCTCTATGTAATGTAATGGTTGTGTTTACTATGCTTCCTATGTACATTGGTTGTGATACTTTACTTGACGTCCTGCACCCTGGAACGTTTCCGCCATCGTTTTCGGGGTGTGACAGTTACCAATTGTTATGTAATCAAAAATTTTGGTCCAATATACTAATATTTTACCATTCATGTACTACTAAGTATGGTCATGCACAAGAAAACACATAATTAGTTATTAATTATAATTGGGCTATGTAAGATTTACAAAACACAATTATGATCACAATTATCTTCTCTAGCACAGCTAAGTTGTTACTTTTATTACTAAATCTAGATGTGGTCACTCCTAACGCTAGCTGTTTAATGGTCACTAAACTACTATATAAACAAGTTCATGTAATTTAATGGTCACTAAGCTACACTAAACTTGAATTTAAGCAACAAAGTCACAAACTTTGACATGCTAGGTAATTATAATCAAACACAATCTGAAATCCAACTTTATAAACTCCATAAAACAATAAACTAAACCATAGTCCTAAGGCTTCATCTAGCCAAACAAAAGTAAACTAGTTTAGCTACTCATAGTTGAAATCAGACACATAAGTTCATAAATAATTGTCAAGATCAAATAAACTCAAAACGAATATAGAGTTATAATCTTCAAATTCATAATCTTCAAGTGATCTCTCCTTCCAAGGTATGTTTTTCGCAGGTTTTTGACCTCCAAATTCCTATATCTTATAATATCCCCCCCCCCCAAAAAAAAGCTCCTTTAATCGTAAGTGTAAAGGTACTTTTATTGCTTTTGAATTTACGTGGCTCACGTCGTGAGATAGGAGCCTCACGTCGTGAGCGTGATGTTAATCTGCATCGTGCAAGGATTCTTGCTTTCACGTACTAATCTTCTAGAAGCTCTCTCCTTACATCGTGAGCATTGATATCTCACATCGAGAGTTTGGTATTTGCTGAAATGTTCTTCTTTTAATCTCCATTCCTCCAAAGTCCCAATGCTTGTCACTTCTGGTCCTTATTCTTCAAGAGTGTCCCGTTATGGCTGCAAAATACAATTTAATCCAATAAGTATCACATATCTTTGAAATTAACCAAAATATTACTTAAAATGTATGAAAATATTGCCTAAAAATGTGTATAAATATGGCAATATAGAATCTCATACCTAGTTATTAAAATATGAATTGGATAAACATACTTTCATCTTAATCAAATGCACATTCATCAAAACCTAAAAACATCCCACGAGCAAACACAATTGAAGCTTAAACATCAGTTGCCATCGAGTCCTTGTGTTTCTCTGTTTTCTCTGACCACTTTAATCTTTTTCGTGATGTCACCATCGTTTTCCACCAGAACATTCAAAAAACCTGATTATACAATGACCCTTTGCTCTCAACACCAACTCACCCATATTAGTCCTATTACAAGCCCTATAAATTACAAAAAAAATCAATATATATATATATATATATATATATATATATATATATATATATATATATATATATATATATATATATATATATATGGGATTATGGGTATATTTTTTTGTATGTGGGGTTTTTTTAGGTGAATAGCATGGTCGTGAGTTTTTCTTGGGAAGAGGAAGGGATGATAGGGGTATGTTTTATAGGGGAACAATGTGTAGAAATAGTGGCAGTGGTTTATTTAAATAGGAAACTAGAAGGATCTCTATCGGGAAAACAGTTAGGAGTCACTAGAACTTCATCAGGGAATATGGGGGGTGGATGAAGGATAAACGTGCGGGCCTTTTCTTCATTAAGGAATGTGTGCCAATGTGTTCTATCCTTTTGGATGGGACTAAAATATGGTAAATTAGTCCTATTTGACTCGGCCAATATTATGTATTTTTCTTGTCACGTCCGCGCCAAATGCCTGTCAAAAGAGGCTTGTTATGTTATGTGTAGTTCAATACCATCCAACAAAAAGAAGAAGAAAAGTGAAATATGTAACAGATAAATGACATCAACTAATCTTATACTCATACTCTCTTATCAGCTCTAATAGTATTCGATTTCTCAATAATAATTTGGTACTCAGTGATGATCTATCTCTCTCTCTCTCAATGTGATTTAGCTCTTTGTAATAATCTCTCTCCCTCTATCTATCTCTCTCTCTCTCTCCCTCTATCTCTCTCTCTCTCTCCCCCATCATAATAAATCTTTCACACGAGATTAAAATATAAATCGTGATATGTCTCAATCATGATCAATTTTTGACATCCCTAATTTTTTTGGGGGCCGTAAAACATTTTCTTTATGCTTATTTAAAACAGTGTCTCATTTTGAAGAATATAATATTGCGAAATTGTCCCAAAACATTTTTATTATAAGATAAAATCAGCATCAAACATTTTCAAAGAAATATTTTTCATTAATAATTTAAAAAACTCCAAATGTTATAACTGGTACACGAAGCATAAGCATAATCTAGTTGTTACAAGCCTTACAACTCTTTATTTTTTAATAGCCTTAATCTCCTTTAACACTTGGCAGATAAAATCACTTCTACCATAGCCTTCTTACCGCTACTTGTGATAGAAATGAATTGAGTGGGTCATAATTAGGAGCCTGGTAAGCACATAAGGTTTTTAACCCACTATAATATAGTTAAAATCTTTTAAATATATATTTCACACCAAATATTTAACTCGGTTATCCATTCCCATTATTCTCACCCTCTGATCCTAAAATTCTCATCTAAGGAGACCTATCCTAAAGGATCACTATAAGCAAAAAAGTATACAATATCGTTTCAGGGGTTCCATAAAAATATATATCAATAAGGTACCCTTACGTGGGGAATAAAGTACATCAAATGAATGCATAGTTCATTAACACCTATAGATTACAAGTTTACCAATTTTCTACTGGACTGTCTAGAATAGTCTGTGGTCATCATCTATCACGACCTCACATCTTTATTTTACTCTTCACAATCCTTTTCTACCCAACAATAATTTAATTATGATAAAATAAACAAATCAGTACTTTTAATAAAACATTATTTAAACCTATTAATATCATATATAACATAAGCATCGTAAATACAGAAAAATAAGTACATATAGCATTTAAGCAATTTAAATAATTTTCATCTACGTGTAAGATCAAAGTAACTACACACTTACCTGTTAAAGGTGGATGATTTACGGAAAATTTATATCTTTGACAAATACTTTTTGCTTTCCCTTTTAAACGACCTATAAATAAATATTAACAAACCTTAGTCATCGTTTTATATTTTTCGTGATTATAGTTATAGTTTCTTAGATTTTATTAATAATCCCAAATGAAGCATTGACTTATAGCTGATAAGAAATAACATGGTAAGATCGTATCGGATGTAAGATCCATTTAGCATATAAAGATATGTTGTTTGGAAAATCCACTTGAAACACCTCACTGATCTAGCCTTGTCATCATTCCCGTAAGTATATCGATCAGTATAGTTATACTGGTATTACTGATAAAATTCTATTTACAAGTTCATAATTATGATTATAAACATAATATAAGTTATACTTAAAGCACGGTAAGCACAACACAACTTACATGTTTTTTAATAGAAAACTGGACACTACGCAGGCATAACTTCAAAACCAAAAACTCTATATCACTAGGCTCTCTAGTGGTCTAGAGCTTTACTACGAATACCTAAAAAGTACTAGAATTGGGCCTCAATTGTGCAGGAGAGTTTGGAAGTGTTTGGAAGGAATTGAGCAACTAAACACGCAAGAAATCGCTTCGATGTGTAGGATTTTTCGGTGTGTGCTGCATCTTGCCACGTGTCATGATCTAAGGCCTTGTCATGGGGTGGAAGGGTGGAGTAGGATTGTTACATCTACCTCCATCTGGTGGTGCCACATGTCGCTCATCTGACGACCTGAATTTATGATTTTTCTAAAATTCAAAACTTTTGAATACAGGCTCCATTTCCGATAGTCTTTATATACACACCTAGATATTAAAAAGTACGACAACTTTAATTAGACTCCATAGGCTAATTGTCACTATTTTTGTGTTTCGTTTCGAGGAGGCTTAGAGTGTAAATAACATAACAAAATTCGTAACTTCTTCATGCTAACTCCGTTTTCGATGTTTTTTATATCCACGTGTAACTATTTTCGAGTACTACAACTTTCATTTAGATTGTTTCATCTAATAATCAACCAATTTTTATATTGATTTCTTTGTCGCACACTACCGTACTATACCACACTCGAAACTTTAAAAAATCATAACATTCTCATATGAAGTAAGATTTTGGCATTCTTTTTATCAACGCGTAGGTATCGACTAGTACTTCGACTTTTATTTTGATCACTTATATTAATTACCCATATATTTTTAACGGTTACTTTAGCCCTATTTATTTTCAACCTCAAACAAGGCACATGTATCCTACAAAATTCTAGGTTTAATCCAACCAATCTAAGATATGGAATCTCTAAGCAAAGTAATTAGATTTCTACAAGGATTGACTCAAATCGAGTCCGCTACGAATGGTATAACGAATAAGCAACATCGAAACACTGCTACCGGACACCCTAAACCAACCTCAACAATCATATATCTAAGGGTTTTAAAAATTACTACTTGCTAAAATATAGTATCAACATTCCCATTTGGTCAACACTCATTTGTATAAGAGTTTTAAAATTTCCCAAGTTAACCCATGTTCAATGCTTTGATCGTAAAACAAAATCCACAACTCCAAACGAGATAATATCAAACTGTCTGGAAATTATAATTGATTTCTCGCAACTTTGTTCTTGTGGAGATTTTGTCTAGTTCAGATAAGAATGGCTATATAGCCCTTGCAAGACAGGCCAACGAATTTATCAAGATTTAACTTTGAATCAGGAAGTCGTTTTAGGCTTTAGGGTTTGGCTTAATCCATCAAGACCTTATGATAATTCGGCGATTGAAACTCAAATGTTTGTTTTTAATCTTCTCATTCTTTCATTTAATTTATATAATCATATATGGAATTAACATTGTGACTTAACTCTTTTTCCTCATATCTTCAAATCACATGTCACTTTACATCTTAGGTACTTGTGCCATGCAAGTCGAAGTAGCGAAAATGGAAATCTTGGAATTTAGGTTTCGAGGGGAAGTCATGAGCCACTTAGAGAATTTTACTAGTTGGGTACATAAGTAACGAATGGGGTAAACCTCATGATTAGGAGTTACTAGGAAACCCCAAATTTATTTAAATGGTTGAATGGTGATCTTGTATAGTAACATTCAAAATAATCCTCTGTAATAAATGAAGTTTATTTTGCTATTTGTCATATTCCCATTCAATTAGCCAAATGTCATTTTTTGGTTATTTTGAATTTATTTTTTTCCACATGTCATTTTATGAGTTTTTTCATTTTATAAAATTCTACATAATATTTTAATGTAATAATTGCAATAAATATAGCAATAAATGGATATTAATTTTATTAATAAACTTGCCTTTTTATTTTAAAATTCCCAAAATTAAAGCTCATTAGTTTTTTTCTTTATTTAAATTATTTGTTTAAATTTAAAAAGATAAAAAAAAAACATTTATATTATAATAATTCAATATTTTTCTTATTTTCTTATAAATTCAAACTTTTCAAATATTTTGACATTTATATTTAACTTTTTTTTAATTAACCCATGTAATACATGGGTCTCACAACTAGTAAATAAATAGTTTTAATCTACTTTTGCCAAGTGTCACTCTAATACAACTCCTCGTTAATATTATGTCATGTGTCATGTATATATATTAGGCAACTCATTTCAAAATTCAAATTTATATTTTCTAATTATATGTTAAATTTGAAGTTATAGTAACTTTGAAATTTTGATATATCTCTTAATTAATAATTTATTTAAAATGATTTATTCAATATAATTGATTAATAATTATAAATTATGAAAGTTTAATTAGTTTTATAGCTCATTGTTCCCACGGGTATTAAACTAGTATATATATATATATATATATATATATATATATATATATATATATATATATATATATATATATATATGTATATATATACTCTAATAAATGAAGGTTTTTTTTGTCACTTGTCATACTCTCATTCAATTTCCCAAATGTCATTTTGTGGTTATTTTGAATTAATTTTTATTCCATATTTCATTTTATGGTTTTTTTTTATTTTATTAAATTCCACATATTATTTAAATGCATTAATAAATGCATGTTAATTTCCTTGATGAATTTTCCTTTTAATTTCAAATTACTAAATTAAAGCTTCAATAATTTCTTTTAATTATTTATCTAAATTATTTGTTTAAATTTAGAGAAAAAAACACTTTAATTTTTATAATTCAATATATTTCTCATTTTTCTTATAAATTCAAACTTCTCAAATGTTTATAATTTTATATTTAGTTTTTTCTTTTAAATAAACTCATGTAATATATGAATCTTATACCTAGTGTGTGTGTGTGTATATATATATATATATATATATATATATATATATATA
This sequence comes from Lactuca sativa, assembly GCF_002870075.4. Taxonomy (NCBI): domain Eukaryota; kingdom Viridiplantae; phylum Streptophyta; class Magnoliopsida; order Asterales; family Asteraceae; genus Lactuca; species Lactuca sativa. The sequence goes on from NC_056627.2 coordinate 268,897,856, forward strand.
TATATATATATATATATATATATATATATATAACCATGGACATGCAAAATTTACTATTTGAGTGATAATTTTTTTATTTTTTTTAACTAAATTCAACAATAAATGCAATTAATATTAAACTGGAAAAAATTAATGTTTGATTTTCAACTATAAATTACTTTGATCTTATGTTCTATATGACTAGACCTCACTACATATAATCTATCAATTGAATATCAAGATGAATAAGTCCGTGATTCGTTACACATTTCTTGTGTTTCTCATCACCATCGGTAATGTCTATTATCTCTCTTTCCTGTTATTAAAAAAGTTTTAATTACAAATTCTTAGAAATGGATTTTGTTTCTCAACACTTAGCATGTGTGAGTAAATCATATAAAACCCTTACTATAACTTTTTAATGTTTATGGGGTTCTTTTGCTATTTGTTACGATAAAAATGTGAGAACATGATAGAAAACATGTTCTGGTTGGTAGATTTATTGACCATTTAAATGATCATTAGTTAGAGTTGCATAATATTACTTCAATACAATTTGTTGAGGGGTTAAATACTTAAATATTGTTTGAGACTCTGATTTAATTTAAGAGTTGATTGGAATATGTGTGTCATTTTAAAATAAATTATTATCATATGCAAAATCATACATATTATTCCAAACTTGTAGGTGTGGAGTCCCTCATGGCTCAAATTTGCACTGACACTCAATTTTTACCGCCATGTGAACGATATACATGTATTCACGTATGTCAAAGAATACATGGATATTATTCCACTGGAGCATGCAAAAATGAATTCGCATGCCATTGTTATTATGATTGTAAAGTGGACGCTGGGAATCATAGCAGTCGTGAAGACGCTCATCTACCTTTTTACCCTAATGGTGCCCCTCATAGTTTGCCTACTATTAAATAAGAATAACAAACTCTAATATTTAATCTCTACAAATGCCACTAAGATTTGTTAAGACGTTGCTTAGTTATGTGATAGATATTATGGATGTGCTCGAATAATGACAATTATTTGCATGCGGTTAATAAAGAAAATAGTTTGTAATTAACGAATAAAACACGTCATATACCATGTCTCTCCTTTGATCCACACCCAATAGACTAGAAAAGTATGGTTGATGTTGTCAAAAAGGGTAACAAATCTATCTCAAATGTTCAAAAAAGATATTAATTAATTAAGTAGTTACTATTAATAAGTAAGATACCACATCTTTTATTAAAAAAAATATGATTGTTACCTTTTTTAACAACTAAAGTTTTCATATAACCACACATTCTTGCAAGTAACTAGAATCGGTGAAACCATCACAAAGGACTTAGAATACAAACATTCCAAACAATACTACATTTGGAATCCCTGTTTTTTAACAATGAAAAAGAATTTTAACAATCGTTGCTAAAGGAAAAAATTAAGGCAAAAAGTTTTGGTAGCATTTGGTACATAGGACTCAATAAGCTCGAGGGAACCAAATAGGAAAAAAAATGGACTAAACCTTATTGACTTTTGTAGACAAAATGGACTGACCATGAGTGAAAACGGGTCTACACATATATAATCCAACATCTGATAATGGTTGCCTTGACATTTGTTAATGGTCATAGCTACTTTTTGCTAATCTCATATAATAACTATTTTTTATTAAAAATACAACGGTGATAATAATTTTCAAAAATCTTGAATTTTGAACTATGAATCCATATATAAAGTTAGTTCGAAAATCATAGGTTTCGAACTTGACTAGAAATTTTCAAACATGGTTCGAAAATTATGATTTTTTGAAACAGGCTATGCTTTTCGAACTCTTAATTTATGACGTAAAGCATCTTCAAATAAATTTTTTTCTTTTTCAAAATTCTCGAACTCGTAACGATTTTTTGAACTTAGTATAATTTTCAATACTTTAATTTCTAACATAAACTTATTTCGAAATTTACGTATAGGAAAATTTAGAACACAATTATGATTTTTGAAGTGCTTTTACTATAAAAGGTAGTTCAAAATTCTTAAACTAACATAAAATCTTTTTGAATACTGTAATAACAATGTGGTAATAGCAATGCACATTCTCTAAGGACGTATATATAACCATTTTTCATATTTCTCAATTAAAAGATTATCAAAAGCGAGAAATCAAGATCCATTTTTCACATTCTCCTAGGGCGTACATATATTGATTTGAAATGTGTTTTATATAATGGAGCAAGGCTACGAGTTATAGAATTAGGTAATCGTGTTATAAAAGCAAAGATAATATCTGAAAGTAATATAGAAAACCGTACGTTTATTCCAAAAATGTATTTTTCACATTTTTAATAAGAAAATTCACACTGTCTATATGTTTTACGATGACAATAAATAAGAGTAAATGACAGTTGCTATTAAATGTATGGTGGTTTTTTAGAAAACCAATGCTCACATATGGGCTGTTGTATGTTGTAATGTTGTATTATCCAATGTTAAAAGAAGAGATAGATTTATTTTGTACTCAAATAAGTATTTGGAAATTTGTAATTCTATTCGATTATTTAAAATATGGTAAAAGGTTTTATATTAGTATATATGGAATTACTTATTTATTCATCACTTCATTTGCATTTAATCAAATGCATTGATATTTTACGTTTTTTTAGTAACTCATGTAGTACACGAGTCTCATACCTAGTTATTAAAATATGAATTGGATAAACATAATTTCATTTTAATCAAATGCACATTCATCGAAACCAAACATCAGTTACCATTGAGTCCTTGTGTTTCTCTATTTTCTACGACCACTATAATCTTCTGCATGCAGTCACCATCATTTACCACCAGAACATTTAAAAAAAATAGATGAGACGATGACCCTTTTCTACCAACACCAACTCATCCATATAAGCTCTATTACAAACCCTATAAATTACAACAAAATCGAAAAAATCTGTTGTAACGCCTGTAGATCAGGGCTAGTCAATTTAGAGACGATAAGCATCAAAAATGACTTTTTGATGGAAGATTATTTAGAAGGATTAATCTTAACTAAGTTGTAGTATATGTTACAAGGATTATGTACATATAAAGAACGCCGAAATCCAAGTTATAACGAAGAAGTTATGACCTGTCGAAGTTTTGCGACAGAACCTGCACGACACAGCGCGACGTAAATAGTGAATTTACGTAAAAGTGATGTTTGTCCTTAGTGATCAAAACAAAAGTCTTAGTGCTCGTTAAACCGAGAGCGTGCATAAAAAGAACGCCCAAATTTGACTTCGTATGTGGAAGTTATGATTTTTCGAAGTTTCGGCTTAGCAGTGTACAGCCCGAACTTTGAATATGAGATCGAGCGATATTTATCTGAAACAATCTAAACAAGAATTGAAGATCAAGTCGATAGCAGTGACGATCAAGCCCACGACGTGGAAACACTGTCCACGACGTGGAAAATGAGAAAACAACCCTATAAATAGATTTGAAGGGGCAGCCATTTGTGGTTGCCAAATCTCTTCTCTCTCACCCGCATTGCATCGATTTACGTGCAAAGAAATACCCTCAAAGCCCCAGTATCATCCCAAGACTCGAAGCAAGTACCCAAGCCCGAAGATCCCGCGAAGAAAAGAGTTTCTGAGCCGAAGCTCTGCCCGCAAGAAGTCCGGTGTGTGAAGATATCCCGGATTCATCAGAGAATTTCTACTTCTACAAGCCGTAGTGCTGTCCGATCATCTTCTGATCAAGTGAGTGTGTGGTTATTTTCTTCTAACACATAAATATGAAGTATTCACTTTGAAATACGTGTTATGTGTATATATTTATAGTGTTGTTTATTTGGAGCGAGTGTATAGTCCCTTTCACAAACACGATTTTAATACAAGTATTGTCTGAATGTATTAAGTATATGTTTTGGTGAGAGTGTAGTCACTCTCTTTTAACACATAAATATGAAGTATTTGCTATGAAATACATGCTATGTGTTTATATGCTGTTGTTTATTTGAGATAAGTGTGGAATGGATGTTTTATATGGTTTTTAAATGACTTAAACTGTACGTGCATTTTATATCTACTAATATGTTGTGTAGAACATGGGTGGATGAGATAGTTGGTATGTGATAAAATGATGAGGTAAATGATGAGATATGTAAGATGATTAAGAATGATATTGGCAGATGCACCAATTAGAGAATGTCATAATTCTAGTAGATGCGCTTAAGAATAATATTGGTAGATGCACCAAATAGAGAATGTCATAATACTAGAATATGCGCTTATAGGGTAATCCTCGCAGATGCGCTTATAGGATATGTCGGTAGATGCGCCTAAAAGAGAATGTCATAAACCTGGCAGTCGCGCCTCATAGTGTATGACGTAATCTTGGCAGAGGCGGTTAACGGATGATGTTGATAGATGCGCCTTATGTAGCAATAGATTTTGTGCCAATTCCTTAAGTCAATCCTTAGGAATGAATGAATGATGGGTAGTTGAATTCTTAGGGTAAAATCCTAAGAAATAAAGAAGATAATGGGGATGGGTAATTGGGTTGATTGTTTGATGGTTGAATATAATAATTATATTATTGTCGGTCGAAAACCCTATATACTCACCAGGCTCCCAAGCTTGACCCACTCCGTTTTCTTTGTATTACAGGTAATGGCACAAGAGTATAAGTTGGTGGACTTGACGAGAGATTTTGGATTATAGATTAGTAGTTATAAATGACTGTTGTAAGGTCTATTTTATATTGTTTATGCTTTTGGTCTGTATCGGAACATGACATCCCGAGATTTTGTTATTTAATGAAAATACATTTCTTTAAAGAAATGCTTTGATAAATTTTTATCACATTTTATTTTAGGAACAAATTCCGCAACTGTTTTCTTTAAAAGATTACTCTGATTTTATAAAACAAAGCATAAACAAATCGGTCTTTTATGGCTGTGAATTTGGGGATGTCACAATTGGTATCAGAGCATTAGTTTAAACGAACTAGGAATTTGTAGGATTCCTAGACTTAAACTTAGATTGCTAAGCGATGATTGTGAGATGAGTGTCTACCATATTTTAGACACAAATACTAGTATATTTTAGGAAAGATGCCTAAAATGATTTTATGTGCTAAATGCTATATGTTTGCCATATATGATATTGTTTGTTCGGATCTATGGTCTGATGCCGACCGGATCTGGAAACCTTATGTGTTTAGGATTCTAAGCGTACGACTACGATATTAGAAGTAACATGTAAACGTTTCGGAGTGATAAGGAGATTTATACGTCTATTGTAAATAAAGCTTTTTATTTTAAATTCTCGCCCGATACACTGAATGTCTGCTTGGATGTACAAAACGTTATGGAGAAGAATCATAGAGAATTGTGTAAATGGAGGAAATGAAAGGCTTATGATAGTGATTGACACGTATCGGAAGATATCGTAAGAGTGGTATCTTGCCTTTAGAATATGTTTGATAAAATAACGCAAGGTTTAGAGGAGTACGTTATGTCCGAAATTCACCTTCGATTGGCAGGATGATGGAACAATTGGTGTTATTAAGGAAGTTGTCCCATCGGATGAACTTTCCACCACCAACCAAGTTGAAGCTGGATTGATGAATGGAGATACGCATTGAAGAAGTCGTAGTAGAGTCTAGGAAATTTCATGATTATTTGGACACATCCGTATGTGTTAAGTTGTTTTGTGATTTCAGGACTTGGGGACTGCGAGACAATACTTGGGACGAGTATGAGTAGGTGTGAATAGTAGTAGAGATCTATACTACTGGAAGCACAAGACTCATGCTTGGATCGGGGAAAGTCACAAGGTTACCAAGAAGCTAGTAATTGGTCACTTTTTATTCAAGTATGTCGTTACCATCGTTTCGGTAATGACTAATGAGATGATTGTTATTCCGACCCTAGTGGTCATATCAAATTGAGTCCGACTACGATGAGTTTGTTACGTGGTTCATGGAACCAAGTTCGATGTAACATCTGACTTAAGTGAGAAGATTGAAATCAATGCGACCAATAGCATTACGCTCGTTGTTAAAGAAGTTTGTAGCTAAAGATGCTATGTGCTAAAATGTGATTATATCACATTAGATTATGAAGGAATGTATATTCCATTCTAGAATTTGACTCTAAAGGACCTGAGCCTAAGCTATACATCATACGATGAGAGGTCATTAGAACATGACCCATCGGTCTATTACAATAGATAAAGGAAAGTACTTATCCAAAGGAGAAGAAGGAGTCCTCAATAAATATTTATTTGGTAACTCGAAGGTTACCATTGAAAGTCCAACATAGTACGAAGAGGAGATGCAATATTGAGCATCACGGTTATTACTTAGGATGGAAAGACAATGTATGGAATCATTATACGAGCCCTATTTCGTTGATGATTGCGGGACGTAATCATCCTAAGGGGGGAGATAATTTTAACGCCCGTAGATCAGGGCTAGTCAATTTAAAGACGATAAGCATAGAAAATGACTTTTTAATGGAATATTATTTAGAAGTATTAATCATAACTAAGTTGTAGTATATGTTACAAGGATTTTGTACATATAAAGAACGTCGAAATCCGAGTTATAACGAAGAAGTTATGACCTGTCGAAGTTTCGCGACAGAACCGGCACGACACAGCGCGGCGTAAATAGTGAATTTACGTTAGAGTGATGCTTGGCCTTACCGATCAAAACGAAAGTCGTAGTGTTCGTTAAATCGAGAGCGTGCATAAAAAGAACTCCCAAATCTAACTTCGTATGAGGAACTTATGATTTTTCGAAGTTTCGGCTTAGCAGTGTACAGCCCGAACTTCGAATATGAGATCGAGCGATATTTATCCGAAACAATCTAAAAGAGAATTGAAGATCTCATCGATAGTAGTCCAACGGTGAAAAGACAGACGAAAACGGACGTCAGACGAAGGAGTTCTGATTTTCGAACTGAGTTTTCCTGTCTCGCCCTACTAAAAATAATATATTAATAATATATTAAAAATAAATTCAAAATTATCTGACGGAGTCTAAATGAAAGTTGTAGATCATGTTCTCACCTACGCGGCGATATAAAGAGCGTTGAAAACGAAGTTCGTATGCGAAAGTTATGAATTTCTGAAGTTCGTGCCGCGAAACCCCAAGACTGTCAGAGACCACGACGTGGAAACAGTGCCCACGACGTGGCATGTTTTCTGACGCCTCCTGGAGTCTGCTAGACCCAATTTTCAATGACACATGCAGTGACGATCAAGCCCACAACGTGGAAACACTGTCCACGACATGGAAAATGAGAAAACAGCCTTATAAATAGATTTGAAGGGGCAGCCGTTTGTGGTTGCCAAATCTCTTCTCTTTCACCAGTATTGCATTGATTTACGTGCAAAGAAATACCCCTGAAGCCCCGGTATCATCCCGAGACCCGAAGCAAGTCCCGAAGCCCGAAGATCCCGCAAAGAAAAGAGTTTCTGAGTCGAAGCTCTGCCCGCAAGAAGTCCGGTGTGTGAAGATATCCCGGATTCATCGGGAGAATTTCTACTTCTACAAGCCGTAGTGCTGTCCGATCATCTTCTGATCAAGTGAGTGTGTGGTTACTTTCTTCTAACACATAAATATGAAGTATTTGCTTTGAAATACATGTTATGTGTGTATATATATTGTTGTTTATTTGGAGTAAGTGTATAGTTCCTTTCACAAACACGATTTTAATACAAGTATTGTCTGAATGTATTAAGTATATGTTTTGGGTGAGAGTGTAGTCACTCTCTTTTAACACATAAATATGAAGTATTTGCTATGAAATACGTGCTATGTGTTTATATGCTGTTGTTTATTTGAGATAAGTGTGGAACGGATGTTTTATATGGTTTTTTAATGAGTTAAACTGTATGTGCATTTTATATCTACTAATATGTTGGGTAGAACATGGGTAGATGAGATAGTTGGTATCTAATAAAATGATGAAGTAAATGATGAGATATGTAAGATGATTAAGAATGATATTGGCAGATGCACCAATTAGAGAATGTCATAATTCTAGCAGATGCGCTTAAGAATAATATTGGTAGATGCACCAAATAGAGAATGTCATAATACTAGCAGATGCGCTTATAACGTAATCTTGGCAGATGCGCTTATAGGGTAATCCTGGCAGATGCGTTTATAGGATAATGTCGGCAGATGCGCCTAAAAGAGAATCCTGACAGTCGCGCCTCATAGTGTATGACGTAATCCTGGCAGAGGCAGTTAAAGGATGAAGTTGGTAGATGCGCCTTATGTAGCAATAGATTTTGTGCCAATTCCTTAGGTCAATCCTTAGGAATGAATGAATGATGGGTAGTTGAATTCTTAGGGTAAAATCCTAAGAAATAAAGAAGATAATGAGGATGGGTAATTGGGTTGATTGTTTGATGGTTGAATATAATAATTATATTATTGTGGGTCAAAAACTCTATATGCTCACCAGGCTCCCAAGCCTGACCCACTCAGTTTTCTTTGCATTACAGGTAATGGCACAAGAGTATAAGTTGGTGGACTTGACGAGAGATTTTGGATTATAGATCAGTAGTTCTAAATGACTGTTGTAAGGTCTATTTTATATTGTTTATGCTTTTGGTCTGTATCAGAACATGACATCCCGAGATTTTGTTATTTAATGAAAATACATTTCTTTAAAGAAATGCTTTGATAAATTCTTATCACATTTTGTTTTGGGAACAAATTCCGCAACTGTTTTCTTTAAAAAATTACTCTGGTTTTATAAAACAAAGCATAAACAAATCGGTCTTTTCTGGCCGTGAAATTGAGGATGTCACATCTATGGAATTATCGATTTATTTCGTTGTATGTGAAGGTTTTTTGTAGGTGAATAGGGTGGTCATGAGTTTTTCTTAGGAACAGGAAGGGGTGATAGTGGTAAGGTTTATCGGTGAAGAGGGTGTATAAATGGTGGAGTGGTTAATTTCAATAGGAAAGGGGAGGGATCTCTATCAGGAAAATAGTTGGAGTCATTAGAACTTCATCAGGGAAGGGTGGGGGGAGTGCATGAAGGATAAATGTGAGGGTCTTTTCGTCATTAAGCATTGTGTGCCAATGTGTTCCACCCTTTTGGATGGGACTAAAATATTTTAAATTAATCCTATTTGACTCGACTAATATTATGTATTGTTCTTGTCATGTCTGCGCCAAATGCCTCTCTAAAGAGGCTTGCTCTATTATGTCTAGTTCAGTACCATCCACCAAACGCTACCTTAGGCACCAAAAATGTAACGCCCACGTTTTCATACCAAGTATACCCCAAAATTTTCATTTCCCATTTAAATTTTATAAATAATTTTGGTGTACATTGACACTCTAGTATACAAGAAGTTATCACAAGGATCTTATTGGCCTCAAGTGTAGGATCGAGTTTGGCGTCATAATAATATGCCTGCAAAAATAATCATCATAGAAATGCAAGTCTTGTGTCTTACTGAATAATATCTCCAATAATATAATCATATAAATCACATATATCGTAATTAATTAATCATCACTAATATGTAACAGACAAATTACAATAATTAATGGTATACTCATACTCTCTTATTAGCTCTAATAGCATTTAATTTCACAATAATAATTTGTTACTCAGTAATGATCTATCTTTCTCTCTCTCTCTCTCTCTCTCTCTCTCTCTCTCTCTCTCTTCTTTCTTTCTCTCTCTCTCTCTCTCTCCCTATCATAATCAATCTCTCACTCGAGATTAAAATCTGAATCGTGATCTGTCTCAAACATGATCAATCTATGACATCCCCGATTTTCATGGGGGCCGCAAAACTTTGTATTTATGCTTATTTAATATAAAGTATCATTTTGAAGAATATACTAGTGCGAAATTGTCCCAAAATATTTTTATTGTATCATAAAATCATCATCAAACATTTTTCATTAATATTTAAAAACCCCGAATAACTAATATAGGAAGGATAAGGATAATCTAGTCATTACAGGCCTTACAACTCTTTATTTATCAATAGCCTTAATCTTCTTTAACACTTGGAAGATACAATCACGTTTTTCATAACCTTCTTACTGCTACTTGTGATACAAATAAATGAAGTTGTTCAGGATTGGGAGTCTGGTGAACACATAGGGTTTTCAACCTACAATAATATAATTAAAATCTTTTAAATATATATTTCACACCAAATATCTAACTCGATTTCCCGTTCCCGTATTCTCACTATGTAATACTAAAATGCTAATCTGAAGGGACCTATCCTAAAGGATCACAATAAGCAACTAATATACAATATCGTTTCAGAGGCTCCATGAAAATATTCGTCAATAAGGTAACCTTGGGGGGGGGGGGGGGGGGGAGTACGTCAAATGAACGCATAGTTCATTAACACATACATATTACAATTTTGCAATGTTCCATTGGAGTGTCTAGAATTGTCCTTGGTGATCATCTATACTCTCTTAGATAACTTAATCATCAGTACAATAGTACTATAAATATGATGACCTCACATCTTTATTTTACTCTTTACAACCCTTTGCTACCCAAAAATAATTTAATATGATAAAATAAATAAATGAACGCTTTTAATAAAATACAATTTAAACCAAGTAAAATCATATATAACACAAGTATCATAAATATTGAAAAATAAGGACATATAGCATTTAAGCAATTAAAAACTTTGTATCTATGTGTATGATGAAAGTAACTATATAATCACATGTTAAAGGTGGATAGTTAGCGAAAAAGTTATATCTTTGACAAATACTTTTTGCTTTTTTTAAAAGGACCTATAAATAAATATTACTAAACCTTATTCATCATTTTATATTTCTCGTGATTATAACTATACTTTCTCGGATTTTATAAATAATCCCAAATGAATCACTGACTTAGCATATAAAGATATATATACTATTTGGAAAATCCACTTGAAACACCTCACTGATCTAGCATTGTCATCATTCCCGTAAGTAGATCGATGAATATAGCGACTGGTATTACTGATAAAGTTCTATTTGTAAGTTCATACTAATGATTATAAACATAAATATAAGTTATACTTAAAGCATGGTAAGAACAACTCAACTTACATGTTGTTTAACATAAAATCAGACACTTCGCGAGCATAACTTCAAAACCGAAAACTCTATTTCACCAGGATCTCTAGTGCTCTAGAGCTTCGCTACTAACGCCTAATAAGTACTAGAAATGGGCCTAAATGGTGTAGGAGAGTTTGGAAGGAATTAAACACCTAAACATGAAAAAAAATTACTTATATATATATAGGATTTTTCATAGTGGACGCCGCATCCTGCCACGTGTCATGATTCGAGGCATTGTCGTGGGGAGGAAGGTTGGAGTAGCATTGTTACATCTACCGCCCTCTAGTGGTGCAATGTGTCGCTCATCCGACAGCCTGAATTTATGATTTTTTTAAAATTCAAAATTTTCACATACAAACTCCGTTTCCAATGGTCTTTATATCCACGCGTAGCTATCAAAGAGTAATAGTGTAATACAACTTTAGTTTAGACTTCATCGCCTAAATTTCACTTTATTTTTTGTGTTTAGGTTCGAGGAGGCTTGGACTGTAAATAACACTACAAAATTTGAAACTTCTTCATACAAACTCCGTTTTCAACGTTCTTTATATCTACGTGTAGCTATTTCTGAGTACTACAACTTTCATTATATTTTTTTTGTCTAACAATCAACCGATTTTTATCTCGATTTCTTTGTCGCACACTACTATACTATGTCACACTCGAAGCTTCGAAAAATCATAGCTTTATCATACGAAGTCAGATTTTGGCATTCTCTATATCAACGCATAGGTATTGACGAGTACTTCAACTTTCATTTATATCATTTATCCTAATTACCCATTTATTTTTAACGGTTACTATAGCCTTATTTATTTTCAACCTCAAATAGGGCACATGTATCCTACAAAATTCTAGGTTAAATCCAACCAATCTAAGATATGGAATCTCCCAACAAAGTAATTAGATTTCCACAAGGATCGACTAATCTCGAATCTGCTGCGAGTGGTATAATGAATAAGCAACATCTAAACACCGCTACCGAACACCCTAAACCAACCCAAACAATCATATCTCTAAGGGTTTTAAAAATTACTACTTGTTAAAATATAGTATCAACATTCCCATTTGGTTAACACTCATTTATATAAGAGTTTTAGAATTTCCCATGTTGACCATGTTCAATGGTTTGATCATAAAACAAAATCCACAACTCCAAACGAGATAATATCAGACATTCTAGAAACTAGAATCGATTTCCCACAACTTTGTTCTTGTGGTGATTTTGTCTAGTTCATACAAGAATGGCCATACAACCCCTGCAAGACACGCCAACGAATCTTTCAAGATTTAACTTTGAATCAAGAAGTCGTTTTAGGATTTAGGGTTTGGCTTAACCCATCACAACCTTAGGATAATTCGTTGAATGAGAGTAAAATGTTCATTATAAATCTTCTCATTCTTTCAATTAAGTTATATAATCATGTATTAGGACATAAAATCATAAATTTAATTAAAAAATGGTAACATTAAACACTTCAAAATAGACATTTTGAACATAAAAGAATTCCGAAATTTGAAGATCAAATTTACAATGAAGCATTTATGAGTAAGTGATAGTTTTTTAAAAGCTGAAAAATAAATGATTATTATTATTATTATTTAAAAAAAGTTATTTATAATGGTTAGTTTATAAATGAGACTAAAATGTTCATTATAAATCTTCTCATTCTTTCAATTAAGTTATATAATCATGTATTAGGACATAAAATCATAAATTTAATTAAAAAACGGTAACATTAAACACTTCAAAATAGACATTTTGAACATAAAAGAACTCCGAAATTTGAAGATCAAATTCACAATGAAGCATTTATGAGTAAGTGATAGTTTTTTAAAACTGAAAAATAAATGATTATTATTATTATTATTATTTAAAAAAAGTTATTTATAATGGTTAGTTTATTCAATTTTCAAAAATATAAATTAATAAAGGTTGCCTATTAATTAAAAAAATTACGATCATTTTAGTTTAAAATGGTTTCGGTTTAACAAAGAAATGTATTTATTTTTACTTAACCATTGACTTTTATTTTTTTATAAAGGCGCCACATACTGTTATAGAATTGCTTTCAGGCAACCACAAAACTTAGATTTGTATGAAAATCGTTGTATTTTTGTATATTTTTAGTTTAACCACTAATTTTTTTTTTCTCGTTTAACCTTCAGAACTTAATTTTTATGATTTAACAACAAAAACTTTAAAAAAGATTAATTTAACCACAAAAATTGTATTCTTTAAAAATCCTACCATTACAAGATATACGAAAATTTTCCGGTTATTTTGATGAAATACAAATCACTTAAATGTAAAAAATTACTAAGCACAAGTCCTTTTTAATGTTTTAAAATCAAGTTATTGTATACCAACAAGGGTTGAACCAGAAAAAAAAATGCAAAGTAGTAAGGGTTGAATGAGAAAAAAGAAAATTTCATTGGTTATATCAAGAAAATAACCATTAAAGAGCTTCTAGCCCAGCGGTATCAGATGGTACTCTCCCTCTTTGAGGTCGAGGGTTCAAGTCCCGTCGTGGACATATGTGGAATTAGGTGTTAGTTTAGGAGTAGATTAGTATATATTTGTATTTGTCTTTTAAAAAAAAAGGAAAATAACCAATGATTAGACAATAAATAAATAATAATAGTTTTTTAAAGAATCTATCTAAATAAAACTATGATTAATAATTAGATTTTTCTTCAACCTTACCATGAAGATTAAATTCATTTAACTTAAATTTTGCACCATATAAATCCAAAAAAAAAATTATTTAATCATTAAGAATTTTTTAAAGGTTGGACTCAACTTCAACTGCACAGTTTATCAAAAGCGTATACATTATACGTACTCACAGTATCAAATAGATATTACATTGAACATGCATACATAAAATCAAATTTAATTCTTATATGTTTGTTTTTATTTTTCTGATAAAATATATAGAAAATCCGAGTTTTATATGCATAAATCTACCCTAATAAATGAAAATGACTTTCCCACATGTCATTCTCTCATAAAATTAGTCACATGTCATTTTGAAAAAAATTGAGATATATTTATTTTCCACTTGTCATTATTTTAATTTCATTTTCAATATATTATTAATTTAGTTTCCATAAATTAAATCTACCATAATAACTATTAATTTCAAATTTTAAATTTTAAATTTCAATTTCAATTTTAAATAAATTTACAGTTTAAACCTTTATGTTTAATATTTTGTTATCATTAACCCGTTTAGTACACACTAAACACATAATTTTAATTTATTTATTCTTTTGCATGTTTTTTTCTCATAATTTTCACTTATTTCAATTTTAAATTCAAATAAAATTTCTATTTAATCGTTCGTACTTAACATTTTGTATTAATAAACCCGTATAATATACGAGTATAATAATAAAATACATCAATGTACATATACTTGGGTCCCTTGTTATGTCGAATCACTTTGAGTGTACTTTTTGTTTTTGGTAATTTATTTGGAGTTATTCATTTTTGGACGGTCAATTTTGACTTGGAGTTATATGACCCATTTTCCTGACCCATAATTAAATGTTCATGGGTAAATTCCAAAAAAATATGAGATTTGTTGATATTTTTTAATGGACGAAAGATTTTTTTATTATTAAAGGAGTGTTTGGGATTGGTTATTTAATTATGTTTTTTAGTAAAACTAATTATTAGTATATACGGTGTCAAAATACAGTTTAAGACAACAAGTTTAGATTAATTTATTTGAAATTAAAATGCAATGAGTTTAATAATTTTTTTTGCGTGTTTAACAAATTTAGATTATATATATAACTAGGTGTAAGACATATGTAGTTCATGGATTTATTAAAAAACAGTAAATATAAATATCTAAATATTTAAGAATTTTATATTTATAGGAAAATAAGTAAATAATAAATTATTAAAATTAATTTTTTTTTATCTTTTAAATTTAAATAAATAAACAAAATAAAGTAATGAACTTTAATTTGAAAATTTTAAAATACGAAGATAACTACATTAGTGAAATTGATATGAATTTATTATTATATTTATTATAATTATTACATTAAAGTATTATGTGAAATTTATTAAAATAGAAAAACTCATAAAATGAAATGACATGTAGAAAAAAAATTAATTCAAAATAACCATAAAATAACATTTAACAAATTGAATGTGAATGTTACATGTGGAAAAGAACTTCATTTATTAGAACAAATATTTGCTTTTTATATACAAATGTATAGCAATTTGTTTACAATTACTGTTAATAATATTTTAGTAAAAGGTTTATATCGATAAATGTTGTTAACGTTTAACATTTTATAGCTTATGCGTTAAATCAAATAAAAAGATTAACAGTGGCGGACCTATGTAGGGCATTGGAGGTCCCGGACCACTGCTCAATTTCCGGCATGTAGTATATATATATATATATATATATATATATATATATATATATATATATATATATATATATATATATATATATATATATATATATATATATATATATATATATTTGGTTTTTTCTATTAGGTGCATCCGTTTGAAGTATGAGGGACACCCCTACTTAAACAGTCTGCGTCCGCCACTGAAAATTAATAGCGTGAAAGAAAATGTATTTAGTTGATTTTTTTATTAAAAGTTTGAAGTTTTTATTTTAGAGTCAAGGTAATATGTGATTACTTAACTTTGGTTTTACTACTTAACTTTGGTTTTATTACCATTTGGTGATTTAAATTGATTTAAGTTCTAAAAAAATCATTAAATTTGTCATTACTTTTTTTTTTGTTAAAACTGTCGATATCAACGACAACATTATATATATATATATATATATATATATATATATATATATATATATATATATATATATATATATATATATTGGTTCCCTTGAGGTTAACATAAAATTAGAGATGTTGAGATAACCTTATATACATTTGATTATCGGATCCTAATTGAACAAATTTAAGCTGTGGCATAATTGTAATTAAAGTTGATTTGTTAAAGTTAACGACGTTAGTAGGCTCGTTAGGGCTATTATCGTCATTTTAGACATCATATCAAATCGTTTACGTAGAGATGATGATGAAGGCTACGATTATATTGTAAAACCGACTACGTCTGTTCTCCTTCAAAATTTCACTCACAAAAACCTTTACAAAAACTCTATTTTCTTTCTTTATTGCATTAAGTTCTAGATTTCCATTGTTATTTTTTCAAATTAAGTCGAAAAATCAGTATTGTCTAGAAAAACATATTAACGAAATCGCATCTTTGTTAATCGAAATGAAATGTTAGAATGTGATTATTTTCTCATTATGTTGTTTAAGTTGTTAATTGTAGTTTTTTGTTCATAATGTCGATTTTTTTTAAAGGTATGTATTATAATCATAATTGATTTTGTGATTTTTAAATGGAATGATATTTTGTAGTTATAGTTATATGTTTATAGTTAGATCTAATCATAAATAATTACATACATTTGTTTATGTAGGAAACCAATTTGAATTTGAAGATGATTATCAACAATCTAAAGAGAAAAAGGTCAAAGAAGACTAATGATAAATGTACGTTTTTATATCATTTGTGATTGTATGAGTTAAAATCATACTTTATTAATCATGTGCATTTTTGTTCTATATTAATAACTAATTATGTTAATTTTTGTTTCTAGTAAATGCTTTTTTTTTATGAAAAGGAAAGTCCAGAAGTTTTAGAGAAAAGGTCCAAGATTAAAAATGATAAGGATATGTTTTTGCAATCATAAGTGATTATGTTTCTTCATTTGTAACTGACTATATGTATTTTTTTTACTAACACTATGCATGTAAAAATATTTGTAGTTAAAAAATATCTATCTATATCTATATCTATCATACTATACTTATAAATGAGACATTTTTCCTATCATCTCATGCATTTGAAACCCCCACATAAATTTCCAAGCACCTCATGCATTTCAAACCCCCACACCTTTTCACCTTCAAAGTAATTAATCACACATCATGAAAGTTTTATAACTTTTATAATATGTTTAATAAACAATTAATAGATAGTCTACTATAAAAATGTCATTCTCTTTGAGTAAACACACAAATACAAATCACATACAAAATTCATAAAGAAAACAAGTTTAAAGGTTTTGTGTTGGTTTGAGTTCTTTGGACCATTTTTTTGAGCCATGTTATCATATTAAAGTTTTTAATTTGTACGTTTGTTATATACTAATTCTTTTTTTCTTGGTTTAAGTATTCTTTTAAGACAATCATTATATGTCGTGGTTAAAACTTCAATGTAAATTAGATTAGATTCATGTTATCGATCGAAAGTGATGTAGATAATATTTAATTAAATATTGTATATATGTTTGTATGTTTGTGTTGCTTTAAAGTAATAATTAATTAAAAATCATGGATATGTAATATTATCCATAATATCCATGTACATCTCTTTTAAAATATAAATTGTCTATCTTACCATTTCATATTTTATTAAATGTTTAACATTTTAATTATAATAATAAGTGTTTTTTAAAAGTTTTTTTTCCCATTTATTAATAATAGTAACTGGTTTTAAGACTAATGAACCATAATTATAAATAATAAAATCAAATTATAAAAATCATGGATATGTCATATTATCCGTGCAAGTCTCTTTTGAAATGCAAATTGTCTATCTTATCAGTTTATTATTTAGTGTTTGTTTTATATTTTAATAGTAATATTAAGGGTTTTTTAAAAGTCTTTTTTAACTTATTAATAATAATAAGTGGTTTAAAACTAAAGAACAATAATTTTAAATGATAATAACATCAATTTATAAATTACATAATGTTAACAACAAATAAATTGTATTTGAAATGAACTTCATTATTGAAATTAGAAAATAATCACGTAATAACAATTGTTAAAAATAATATTGAATAGATAATTATATTTAATTTTATTAATGAGGAATATAGGTTGATGTCAATGAATAATATTGTTCAAAATATTATGTCAAAGTTAATGTCAATAACATAACAATTTTAAAATTATATTTTTAAACATTTTAACAATATATTTTAACCTACGTTGCGCAACGTGCAAGAATTCGACTAGTCATACTATACTATAAAGGAAACATTTTCCCATTAACCACATCAATTTGAAACTCCTAACTATTTTTCCTATCACCATATTCATTTGAAACTCCCACTACTTTTCAATTTCTTTCTAATAATGATTATAAATTGGTTAATAAGGTTAAATAAATATCAAACTAAAAGTGTAATAGTAAATAAACTAAATTTCAATATTAAAATAATATCTTTACTTCTACTTATAAACTTATGTCTTTAACTTTTAACATATTATAATTAATATATGAGATTTAATATGTTGTTGTATTTAACCATTATCAGTTCAATCTATAACTTTTGAATAGTTTGGATAAAATACTTAAATTGTTAATTTAAATATAAAATTACATGGTCAACTTAAATATAAATTTCAGTTCCACTTAAAAAACCCAAAGAATATTTTGTAAATAGTTAAAACTGATAAATTGTAGTGCTAAATGCAAAAATTAAATTGTAATCTCAATTTAACTAAACTATTTTCTAAAGATATTTTTATAATCATTAAAAGTTTTCAAATAAGTAGCTTAATATAACATACCAAAAAAATAGTTAAAAATAACTCTATATAAATGATTATATTGTTACCTTTAAAAACAAAAAAAAAATGTTTGATGTTTTAAATAATTAAAATGATAGAAATTAAAACGTTAAGCAAATAAAAATATAAAACGATTGAGATTATGCAATTTTAATAGTTGTATATCTTATCATATAATTCAAAATAATCAATATATTATATCAACTTAGTATATGAATTATTATATTAAATTTAATAACAATGTTATTATTATAGTTAAGAAAACATATCTATCTATATCTATATCTCTATATACTTATAAATCATTTTTCCTTTCACCACCTGATTTTAAATTGGTTAATCATGTTATATTAATACAAAAAATAAATTCTAATCATAAATTAACTAAACTACAATATTAGAATATCATATTTTACTTCTATTTAAAAAATTATGACTCTAACTTTTTAACATATTATAGTTAACTTATTAGTTTAAATATGTTGTCGTATGTGGGCAATTGTCATATTAATGTCACATCTTTTTTAAAATTTATGATTTTATGTAAAATAGTTAACATTATTAATTTCAATATAATGTTAAACGATTAACTTAAATCAAAATTTCAAATTAACTTGAAAAAAATTGACAGACTATTTTATAAATAGTGAAAAGTTATAAACTATAATGTTAAACCTAAATTGTTATCATAAATTAACAAAAAAAACATGAAGCTATTTTTATAACCATTAAGAATTTTAAAGATAACTTACAATAGGAATAGTTAAAAGTAATATTATATAAATATTATAATGTTATATTTAAAAACAAAAACATTTTTTGTTGTTTTAAATAATTACAATCAAAGAAACTAACAACATTCATAAAAAAAATTAAAAAGTTAAATTTCTGAAAGCCAAATTAAAATAATTAAGAGTTAACGTGCGGTATTTTAAATAACTTACAACAACAATAGTTAAAAGTAATATTATATATACAAAATTTAAATTGTTACCTTTAAAAACAAAAATAATGTTTAATGTTTTAAATAATTACAATGATAGAAATTAAAATCTTAAACAAATAATGTTTTTAAAATTAATTAATCATAATAACAAATATAAATATCATTAAACCATATATTATATTTAATTTCATTTATGAGTAAGTCGTAGGTAGATGTCATTTAGACAATTGAGATTATAGAATTTTAAAAGATGTCTACATTATCATACAATTCAAAACAAACCATGTTTATACTAACTTATTATAATATTTATTATATAAGAGCTAACAATAATGTCATTAATGTTGGATTAGTGTCTAAGTCCATAACTATTTTGGTATGTTAACCCGATGGTGCATGGTCTTTTTGGATTACCTTCACCAAAGCAACTTGATAGGATGAATTATGAAGAGAAAGGATTAATTATGATTTATTAATATATTATGAGAATAATATATTAAAGGAGAAATCATATTGTTTAATTAATATTAGTCAAGAATTAATTGATAATTAATTTTGTGGCTAAAAGAGATTAATTAAGCTTAAGGGACTGGAAGTGTAATTATAAGATAATTGCATTTGGGCTATGGATCACCTTGGAATAATAGGTTGGACGAATTCTATGGGGAAACCCATTAGAAATCGTCCAAGGGATATTCTAAAAGGGTCCATGGGCTGCTTAGGGATTAAGGAGTCAGATTAGGGTTTCCTAGTTGAAAACCCTAATAGCCTACATGTATATGTAGTACCCTTAAGCCCCAAAAACGTGGTGAAGAGTTCCACTAGGGTTTCTGGACGTTTTGGGCAGCTTCCTCTCTCCTTATTCTTCATCCTCTTGCTTTTGGTGTTTGTGAGCCATTAGAGGAGTGACACTTGTGACTCTAAGCTTTCTAAAGCCATTACAAGGAGGATTTGAGATTGTTATTGCAACATAACAATCAAGGTAAGATCTAAACCCCATTCATATGTTAATATGATTAATTGTATGCTAGATCTAGGGTTTAAAGTCTTGGACAAATTGCATGTACAATAGAGAAACCTAGATCCAAGAATTAGGGTGTGCATGAGCACATAGGATGTTCTTATGGCTATAACCCATTAGTGGTATCAGAGCCTTGATTAGTTTCTATTGTATTGATGCCTTGGTCATTTGTTCAAGCTTGAAAATCGATATTTTTGGCCCCCTGACTGATGAACTCGGCGAGTTCCAATGTGCACTCGGCGAGTAGCTCCAACTCGACGAGTCCATAGAGGAACTCGGCGAGTTCGAGCGTCATTTAGAGCAGATTTCGGGATTTTTGCCTATTTTGACTTAGGATAATTGCCATAATTGTTTATAATTAATAAAATACGAATTTTATTGATTCCTTATGATTATCTTTGTCAAAATAAAAGATTTTGGTCATCTAATTAGATAATTATTACCTTATTTGATAAATGTTAAATTATTTGAATTATTTGATCATTATCTTGCAAGAATTTGAACTAGGTCTAATTAGATAACCACCAATTAATTGTTAATTGCCTTATTTGAATTTTGTGATCTAGAATGTTCTTGATAAAGTTTGGAAAAGTTTCAAGTTAATCCCTTTAGGTTTTATAGTTTAAATTTGAATTTAAAAGTTTTGTTTTTGAAATTTAAATAAGTTAAACCCTAATGTTTTGAAATGTTTCAAAACTTGCCCTCAAGTTTTGGAATTTAAAAGTTGATTAAAAGTTTAATTTAAAAATGTTAAATTCTAAAACCCTAGTATTGCTTTGAAAAGTTCAAATCACACCCTTATGGTTTTATTAATTAATTAAAGTGTATAATTAAAAGAGATTTAATAAATCCATAAAGTTTTGGTTTACAATTTAATTAAATTAAAAGTATAATTATTAAATTTGACCACCTAATATTTTAAAAGTGTAAAATACACCCTATACTATATATAACATTAAAAGTCCAATATTATGTATATGTATGAGTAAAAGTCAGTCTCACCGTTAGTAGGCCTCATTCACGAAGCTGGTCTATAAGGGGTATTTAAGGAAATTGCCTATAAAATGGCGATTGAATGGGTATCCACTCTTACCCACCGCACTCTTGACTAGTGGAGGGTCGTTAGCCGAACGGGTAGGATAGGAGAGAAACCTTCCATTATAAGTATAATGAAGTACAAAAGTAACTAAATGTTTTTTACAAATTCTCAATCTTAGTTACTTTTGGCAAAAGTGAATTGATGCAATTCCATTAAATTATACTTTGTACTCTTGCGAAGACGTTAGTGGTGCGTGTGTGGTTAACCGGCACACTAAATGGTTCTAAGAAAAGGTAGCAAAGGGTGACTCAATGTTTGTCATAGTTCGGTGGAGCGTGTGTGGTTAACCAGCACATCGAATAGGTGACTGTAACATGTGGGGGCACCATGTAAGTTTGCATGGTTATTCACACCCTGTTTTGTGATTGTCGGCATCCCAGTCACAAATCGAGGGGCATATTGAGATTTAAACATGCCATTGAAATGTTCAATAAATCTCAAAGGATCTAGGAGTTTTCAAAACATTTAAAACTTAATATGTTTTTTGTTTTTCATGGTGGAAAATTAGTGAATCGTCATTCACTTACCTTCAAATGTTCTGCAATTTGGGTTACGGCATCCCTCTCCCAAGTTGTGGAATATTGTGTTGGGTCCTAGCCTTAGTATCTCATTTGGGTGATTTATTAAGGACTCAATCAATCAACTAACTTGAATTCATTTTCTCCCATTTTCTAGATGTCAGAGTACGACAACTATGGTCTTTCCAAATCCCGTGGAACAAGCTTTCCACATGAAGATGATATTCCACGATTCGATCGAGGAACAAGAGATCATGCTTCACTTCCTCCACCTCCTCCAATTATTCTCCCTAACCCACAAGTTCGAAGGCTTGAAAAGTTCAAGCTCACTCAAGCCATTTTGGCAAGTAAACATAAAGAAGGAAAGTCAGTATATGCACACGTCCTAGAGATGAAGTTGCGCATTGATAGGTTAAGAATGTTGGGATCCGCTGTCTGTGAGGAGCTGGCTGTTGACTGGGTTCTTCAGTCGCTTCCTAACTCATATATTGAGTTCGTAAGAGAGTACTATATTTTGAACCACGACGTGACCCTTATAGATCTCACCTACATGCTTATTGTTGCTGAATCAACAATGGTTTGGCGCACTGGAAAAGCAAAGTTGATTGGTGAATCTGCCTTCCAGACATCTATGGATATAGGCAATGGCAA
Source organism: Lactuca sativa (assembly GCF_002870075.4). Lineage (NCBI taxonomy): Eukaryota > Viridiplantae > Streptophyta > Magnoliopsida > Asterales > Asteraceae > Lactuca > Lactuca sativa. Next base: position 268,920,844 of record NC_056627.2, read on the forward strand.
CGAAAGGCATGCCATGATCGAAAAATTTGATCATAAGAGAAAGGTAAAGTCTGAAGTAGTTCCATGTGTTGTTCCAAAAGAGTCAATTTTCTTTTATTGCCAAGAGAAGGGGCATTGGAGACGAAGCTGCCCTATTTACCTAAGAGATCTAAGAGATGGAAGAGTCAAAACATATGGCTCTGCTTTAGGTAAAATCCATTAACTAACTCTTTTAAGTTCCTATTCTAGATTCTTAATACATGATGTGATAAGATTACATTTTGATGTTTTGTAGGATCAAAGAAAAGAGAGGAAGCTTAAGGGAAGAAGTGAACGGAGTCTAATCGTGAAGAAATGGATTTCGATCGCATTGCTTGAAGATTGGATTCAAGAGCTACTACTTGGAGTTAGAATAGATTGCTAAGAAATATGTATTAACATAGTTTTTCAATGAATTGCATTGTAAGGACAAATTTTTCTGCAATAAAATAAATTTCGATTTTATATTATTTTTTTATCCTTGCAATGGCGTATATGGAAAATTGATGTTTGAAGGTTTCTATTATTAGCAATAATGGATTTGATTCTTAATTATGTTATTTGTGGAAATGTCGAGAATTTACCAAATAGGGAGAATTTCTCATCGCCCAAGTTTCAATTGGACAGAAACTTGAAATCATGCAACTTGGTTGCATGATGAATGAGAAATTTCATATTTGGAAATTAGACGAATTCGTTGACAAGGTGTCAAGTGAAGGACTAGGAGATCGAGTACACAAAGTTGTGTGTTGATCAAGACCACCACAAGAGTGACAAAGATATTCGTCATGATTTACTAAAGGTTTAGTAAATATGATTATACTTATAAGATTAAATGTAATTCTGAATTGATTGAAAGAGTTTCAATCAATAGCAGAGCGAATAAGAAGAATCAAGTAGGCAAAAAGATAAAAGTTTCTCTATTCTAAGAAGAAGGGAGAGTACCTTTTATTATGTTTTATGATAGGTCTTAATGATTAAGAACCATATCTCAATTGATCCTCTAAGTGAGTCTTAGTACAATTGTATGTATGAGAAGAGGAATCAAGAATTGAAGAAATGGTTAAATCAAGAAGTCAATCATACTTCGTTCCAAAACAAGTCTTAGAGTTAAGATTGTGACATTGAGTGACAAGTTTTAAGAAGGTTTATAACATTCATCAAATGTGGAATTTGAAAAGGTTTTCTTATTACTTAAATTTGAAATTGGTAAGTCGGGATGTCTTGGATTAGACAAAGACCAACTAGGACCAATTTTGTGAAGTGTTTTGTCTTGATAAAAGCTACACTAACTATTGAATATTTGTTTGTCGAGAAATGTTTATTGACAAGAGAATCTTATATGTCAAGGAGTCAGTAGGAGTCTTAATGGTCTTGAAAAGTATCAAGAACTAATCAATAATAAACCTTATTGATCATCACTAGCACACGACTTGAGGTTTACAACCTATCGTGTTGACACTATCTTGTTTCTGTGCTGTTCCAATTTTGTTAATTATGCATGTGCGTTCTATGAGTTCTCATTTGAACGTATAAAAGGTAAGCACCTTGATCAATGGAAAGTACATTGATAGGAAAAGGGTGAGCTGCTTAACTACTTGGAAGACATGGTGGGCACTCGTGTTACCATAGGGCAAGAAATCAAGATTGAGAACGTTCGGTCCATATGAGTTTGGATTTGTCGCAAACTTTGGTTTTGACAAATTCGCATGAATAGGAACACATACACCATTAAAAACTAAGTGTCATAAGATTCCCTCCTTCATGAAAATGACTGTGAGGAAATGCTTTCACTAAGAGAGATTTTAAAAAGATAGTGATTGTGAAAATTGTATTCACAAATTCAATTATGGTTACGGTATCCCTTTCCATAATTCGAATTGTGAGATTTGGCAATTAGTCTAAATTGTTTAGACACACATATGATCTATCTAAGGCAAAGGTGTATAAGTTTAAGAAGCTTAGATAAAGGATTATCAAAGCATTAGGTATTAGAAATATGAACTTAAGAAATTCAATAAGTATTGTTTTTCTAGAAGTTAAGCTGTTTTTGAATACATGTCAAAGCTAGTGGGAGCATAAGTGTTATGCTTATATGATAGTAATCATCATAATAGTGGGAGCATAAATGTTGTGCTTATATGATTATTAAGGAAAGTATTGCAAGTTAGCAATATTAATTATAGAAAACAAGAGTTATACTTTGCAAAGTCGTAAGGGTTGAATAGTTGTTTTGCTATAATTAAGGGAGAGAATATTATGCTTCATTTCAAATCTAAAGGCTTAGGTTGTGGAATGTTAATATTGTTAGTCAAGGATACATAGTGCGTTTTCAAAGTTTTGATTATGATTATGGCATCCCTCTTCATAGTTTGTATTGTGAGAACGTGACCCATTAAATATTATGGCAGAAGATTGATAAAGTATCAGATCTTTATGTAAGACATTATGCATTGTGTCCCAGGATCGATTGCAAATGCTATAATATTTGACCATTCTAAAATTTTCCAAATGTCTAGGGCATTTAGAGGGAAAAAGGACAAAAATCGGTTTTGACTAAGATAATTAAACAACTATCAAAGGACGATCCAAAGCTCGCTGAGGATTGGTCACTTGTGAGTAGTTGGAAGTATGGTATTGGATGGACCATATCGACATTATTATGAATAGATAAGATTCTATGAGTTGTCATATGGCAAGTATGGAAATGTTTCCTTATTGGGAGTTGGATATTGAGAATCTATGTCTAGATTAGAAACTTTTATGCAAGAAGGATGTTCAAAGAAATGTACTTTGAGTGAGAGACATCATATCTATAAAATTATTTCGGATAGAGATTGGCCAAGTCTTAATGATTTTGAGCTATGACTTTACGAAAGAATCATTGCATAAAATGTTAGAATCTAACATATTCTATAAGTGGCAAGAATTTGATATTCTTACACTTATAATAAGGATTGGGAGTTGTGAAATGAGTATGATTAGATATGTGTTCATTTGATCTATTCACAAAGTAAGGACCATAGGTAAACATTGTGTGCATGCTAAGAGCATGGGACAATTGTTATTATAATTCAAGTAAGAAGTTGATTACCCGAAACAACAAATAATGAGTAATCAATATGGTGATTAAATAAAATGTTTTATTTATACCCAGAGTTTGGGGCCATATAGGATTAGTATTATTCTTGTGTTTTACTTGGCATGTTTTGACTTCCTGAATAATTAAATTGGTTCAGAACAATCAAAATATTCGAACGGACCACATTCGTTCATATGTTGGAAGTAGGTATGAATGAAGACTGTCGTGAATTGGTGTGTGGATTGTCTAAAGTGTATTAGACATAAGCAAATGTTTGCTGCAACGTTCATGAGTGCTTATGAATATGATTTGAGCATTGGATTAAACCCACGTTCACTTGGATCACTTCATGAGTTGTATCACGAGTGATTGGTGAGACGATAATATTGTATATTCTTGAAACCGAGATGTGTGAGTTGTATCTTGCGAATCGGTTACACATTGATAATATGTAAATGCACCAGTAACTTGGTGTTATAAAACATATTGTTGTGTGTGATTAGGTAAGTGAGTGTAAGCAAGCATTGAATCAAAGTTTATCCGTTCCTTTTATCCAAAGTAGGATAAAAGCGATATCTTTGGGCCCCTCGATGATTTAGTGATGGCACATAAGCGCTTGGCCAAGCCAAGACTAATTTGATGTGTTCAATTGTAGTCTGTTGTTAGTTGTCATAAATCGGAAGTCGGGAAATAGTATAAAGAGAATGATTAGAATTCATGTCTCATATATATACGATATCTAGAATGGAGGAATATATGATCCCTTATCTAAAGGACACGCGTATCTGATAAGATCAGAGTTGAAAACGGTTTTTGAAAGCTACGATTGTAGATCAGGATCTGAACTCATACACAGAATAATTATTAGACTTATCCAAGTGGGAGACTGTTGGATTAGTATCTAAGTCCATAATTATTTTGGTATGTACTTGACGCAATGGTGCATGGTCCTTTTGGGTTGCCTTCACCAAAGCAACTTGATAGGATGAATTATGAAGAGAAAGGATTAATTATGATTTATTAATATATTGTGAGAATAATATATTAAAGGAGAAATCATATTGTTTAATTAATATTAGTTACGAATTAATTGATAATTAATTTTGTGGCTAAAAGAGTTTAATTAAACTTAAGGGACTGGAACTGTAATTATAAGATAATTGCATTTGGGCTATGGATCACCTTGGAATAATAGGTTGGACGGATTCTATGAGGAAACCCATTAGAAATCATCCAAGGGATATTCTAAAAGGGTCCATGGGCTGCTTAGGGATTAAGCAGTCAGATTAGGGTTTCCTAGTTGAAAACCCTAATAGCCTACATGTATATATAGTATCCTTAAGCCCCAAAAACGTGGTGAAGAGTTCCACTAGGGTTTCTGGACATTTTGGGCAGCCTCCTCTCTCCTTATTCTTCTTCCTCTTGCTCTTGGTGTTTGTGAGCCATTAGAGGAGTGACGCTTGTGACTCTAAGCTTTCTAAAGCCATTACAAGGAGGATTTGAGATTGTTATTGCAACATAACAATCAAGGTAAGATCTAAACCCCATTCATATGTTAATATGATTAATTGTATGCTAGATCTAGGGTTTAAAGTCTTGGACAAATTGCATGTACAATAGAGAAACTTAGATCCAAGCATTAGGGTTTGCATGAGCACATAGGATGTTCTTATGGATATAACCCATCAATTAATATATTTAAGAAAAACATATATTTGTAAAGATTTCAAATATATTGTTTTATTATGTGTAACATGCGAGTATTTGTCTAGTATATTTATAAAGGAGGCATTTTTACTTGCACCACATTCATTTGAAACTTCTATGACTTTTCAATTTCTTTCTAATAATTATTATAAATTGGTTAATAATATTATATTAATATAAAAACTAAATTCTAAAAATAAACTAACTAGACTACAATATTAAAATCTCATATGTATTTCTATTTATAAAATTATGACTTTAACTTTTGAAAATTTTATAGTTAACTTATTAGTTTTAAACATGTTGTCATATGTGATCAATTATCATTTTAAAGTAACAACATTTGTATAATTTATGTGTTGATGCAAAATAGTTAAATTATTAATTTCAATATAATATTAAATGGTTAACTAAAATCAAAATTTCAGTTAAACTTGAAAAAAATCGAGAGACTGTTTTATAAATAGTTAAAGATTATAAATTATAGTGTTAAACCTAAATTGTAATTCCAAATTAAAGAACAAAACATGAAACCATTTTTTATAATATTTAAGAGTTTTCAAATACATAGCATAAAAACAACTTACAATAAGAATAGTTAAAAGTAGTATTATATAAAAAATTATAATGTTTTCTTTAAAAATAGAAACAATATTTTTTTAAATAATTACAATCATAGAAACTGACAATATTCATCAAATCAATTTTAAAAATGTTAAATTTCTGAAACCAAATTAAAATAATTAAGAGTTTCGAAATACGTTATTTTAAATAACTTACAACAACAATAGTTAAAATTAAAATGATATAAAACAATTATATTGTTGTCTTTAAAAACAAAAACAATGTTTGATGGTTTAAATAATTACAATGATAGAAATTAAAATCTTAAGCAAATAAACTTTTATAAAATTAATTAATCATAACAACAACTATAAATATCATTAAATCATATATTATATTTAATTTTATTCATAAGTAACCTGCAGGTAGACGTCATTAAGACAATTATGATTATACAATTTTAAAAGATATCTACATTATTATATAATTCAAAACAAATGTTGAAGATTAAGTGTTGTGTTATTGGGCCTATTTTGTTAAGTCCATTTTGTATAAACGAGTTGGGCCTGTCCACTCGTATTTACGGCTAGGGTTATAGTATATAAGGTGCATGCATGCTACATATTTTTGTTAACTCTGATAATTATCTTTGTAACCCTACTTTACGCCTCTACAAAAGCAAATCTTCATCGAGTTCTTCTGAGGCGTGACTATTAATCATTCAGCACCAGTTTGATCATATTGTGTTCTTGTTTACCTGTTTTAATCTATACGATCTTTAAGGATTTATTCATATCAATTGGTATCAAAGCAGGAGACTATGTAATTAATATGCATTTCTTATGTTTGAAAAAATTAGTAAGGTTTCCGCAAATATTGGATCCGTTAAGAGCCGTCACTGATCTATTGTTGTAACTCTGTGATCTCGATATTAACCAAATAAGTGTTTACAGTTGGATTAATTGCAGGTATCAAAAGATTTTTCAGCATGCTGAACGACGATTCAAACATCAACTCCTTGAATATCTCAAGCAGCATCGGATCAACAACCAGAATCCCGATTCTTTTTCCTCAAGAATATGAAGTCTGGGCAATGCACTTTGAAGATTATGTTGTAGGTTCAGAAGATAATGGTTATCTGATTTGGGAAGCAGTCACTGTAGGTCCGTTCTTTTACACAGAGACCAAAAGAACAATCAAAACCCAGAAAGAATAAAACCAACTGCGTCTTGACGTGAAGGACGTGCCTCAAGACGAAAAAGACAAACTCTTAAGCAACATTAAAGCAATGAGGATCATCAGATTCGGTTTGCAAGCAGACACTTTTTGTCTTGTAAGTTCATGTGACACAACGAAGGCTATATGGGATAGGTTGAGAGAGCTCTATTCCACAGACGCAGATCTAGAACACTCAACTCAAACATTCCTGTTATCCGAGTTTGGCGAGTTCGTTCAAAAGCCTGAAGAAACTATGAGTGCCACTTTCAATCGGTATAATCATATTCTCATTAAGATGACGAAGCACGGGATTGGACGTGAGGTGACTGAGCAAAAGTTCACGTTCTTGAACGGATTACGATCAGAATGGAAGGCAGTGGTGTCAACTGTTAAAGCACACAAACAGTTCAAGAACTATAGTCTTACGAGGCTTGTAGGAATTCTGAAGGCGCGGGAGAGTGAAGTAATGAAAGAAGCAAAGGTGGTTTCTGGGATGGGGTCTTTAGCCTTAGTTGTGAAAGGCAAGACTGTTGCTGATGACAAATCTGATTCAGATCATTCTGAGTACGAGCTCTCAAACGAAGATTTTGCTTTAACGGTGTCTAACCCTAAGCGTTTTGCTAGGAAGAAGTTTCCCTCAAGTAAAAGTAGAAACTGGTAGGGAAGCTATAACTCAGAGAAAGTGAAAGTGGAGAACAAAAGTGGATCTCAGAAAGAGGAAGAGAAGAAGGAGAAAAAGGTATTTGGTGACTCCAGATACAATTGCAATTATTGTCATGGTAAAAACCATGTTGCAAAGGAGTGCACGTTGCGAAGGAAGAATGAGAAGAATGAAGGAGAGGATTAGGAGGCCTATCACTTGCAAAAGCTGGAAGAGATTAAGAAGAAGATATCTAATGATAATTCTATGTCTGCTTTTGTTGTACAGGAAAACTTGGCTCAAGGTGAGTTCGGAGGATTGGAAGTCTGGTCGACAAACTCGGAGGATGAAGAAGCACGCAAGCCCACACATGGAAGGGCGTTCGTTGCGAAAGAACAGAATTCGCAGTACTCAGGAAGATGCTTGATGGTGACTGAACGTGGATCGCAGATGCAGGAGAACGCAAGTGGGAGTGGAAGGAGCGAAGATAGCTATTTCGCGGCAAGGCCTGTTTCAGAATAGATCAACGAATACGAACATATGATCAATAAGGTAAATTCTATTCTTGAATCACTTAATATTCATGTATTTAGATACGAAACAGAACTTAACGATCTAAAATTCACCTTTTCAAGTATAAGCGATAGTTTAAAACGAACCCAGCTATCAAACTCTAACATAACCGATCAATTGAGCAGGTCAACATCCAAGAGTGAGGAGAGGCGTATGTGGATCCAGAAGGTTGAGTCGGATTTGTCTAAGTCTAGGGACGAATCTATTTATTTGCAGAGAGATAATTTAATGCTTTTAAAATAGCGAAACATTTTTTTGTTTAATTGCAAAAAATGCTTTACTTTAATATTACTCAACTGCACCTTGATTGTAAAATCGGTAAGAAAATCCATAAAATGATTTTGCCATTTGTCGAATTAAAGGAAGAAAAAATAGACGCAGAATACTATAATTGTGAATCTATTGTTTCGTCTGATGAAACTTCTGATGCATACAAATTCAGACTTGAACGTATTGAAAATTATATTAAGTCCAAGGACCACAAAAATATCTTGAAACAACTTTTGGATGAAAATGATAAAAAGCAGATCAAATCTGAAACTGTACAAAAATTTGATTCACTTAAATGCCAATTTGAGTTCAGAAAATAAAATAAATATTGAAAGCACTTCTGAATTCGATGAGGATAGTGATATGAGTGACATTTCTGTAGAGGATGAGGTTGACTGCTCATCGTTTGTTAAAAATGAATCTCAACCTGCGAAAGCTCTTATTTCCGAAAATTCTATTGAGTTCGCAAGAGTTGTTCAAAACAAACCTGAAATTTTGAAAGTAAAAGCAACTGTTTTTCCAAAAGTTCAAACAACACCCAATCATGTTTTTAAAGTCAATGGGGGTAACCGAAAATCAAACAGTCGAGCTAAAGACCATTGTCGACGAAGACAATAAAGATGGATGTGATGAACACTTCTGGTCAGCTCCCATAGATAATGTTGACGAAACTGTTGGTTTATCTGAAAGAACTTCTTGGAAATTCAAAGGGAGATACATGGTTGAACCCTTAAATAAATGCTAAACATTTGCAAAAGGTAGCCCAAGTGGTACCAAGGAGGTTTGCAGCAAACCTAACCCCGTGAAGAGTAAACCCAAAGTGAGGAAAGCGAATCCTAAGGTGAACATCCACAAGTCATCAAAGCAACTTGCTGATCAAAAACGGCAAAGGAATGACAGATATAGAAGAAATCTCAATGAAAGGAAACAATTTTGGCAATCCCAAAATTCAGATTATGTTCGCTACGAAAGGAGAATGAATCACAAAGCGAAAGCTCCTTCGCAAATGAACTCCAATCAGTGTTCGCATTGGTGTTCTCATAGTCCAAGGGACTCTCAGCAAAAAGGGACTCCAAAACCCTTCTTCACAAAGTGACAAATGGAGAAACCAAAGCCTTGTCACTCTCAATCCACGAAGTCTACGACTAGTAACATCAAAGGCAAGGGAAAGCTATTTTTGGAGCTGAACGCTCCAACTAAGAAAATAAATGCTAACCCTAAGGAAGCTGAAAAAAGCCCGTCAAGAATCAAGATAATAACAAGAATAAAACTTCTGATTCTAAAGAAACTAACTCAAAAGATAACAAAATCAAAGATTTCACCATCAAACGAAAAGATGAAACCACTCTTATAAAACGAACATATATGGTTGATCTTGATATCACTTTTCCTAGTTTTGTGAAGGCTCACAGGTACCCAAGAAACTTTGGGTTCCTAAATCTACTTAAATTTTGCAGGTTATCTGTGAAGAACAATTCGACACTGAATGGTACATCGAAAATGGCTGTTCGCGTCATATGACAGGAAGAAAGGAGGAACTACGAGAGTTCAGGGCTCTCAAGGATGGCGGCAACGTAAAATACGAGAATAATTCTTTTGGAAAAATAAAAGGCTACGACATGATAACGAATGTGGAATTTTCTATTCGTAAAGTGGCTTATGTTGAAGGCTTGCAGCACAACCTAATCAGTGTCTCGCAGTTGGTTGTAGGAGTTGGATTGAAAGTGTCATTTGATGGCGAAGGATCAGAAATCGTTTAAAAGAAATCCAAGACTGTTCTTCTGAAATCACAACGAAAGGGTGAAATGTATCCACTGAATCTGAATATGATACAAGGAAATCCTGCCATTTGTTTGCTTACAAAAGCTCACCCAGACGAAAGTTGGTTATGGCATAGGCGTCTTTTGCAACTTTCCTGATGTCTTCCCCGAAGATCTTCCCGGAGTCCCTCCTGAGTGCCAAGTCGAGTTTCGAATCGACTTAATCCTCGGAGCTACTCCCGTAGCTAAATCCCCATACCATTTAGTGCCAGCAGAAATGAAAGAGTTGTCCAGCCAGCTCAATGAGCTACTCAGCAAATGATTTATAAGATCAAGTTCCTCACCTTGGGGAGCCCCGATCTTATTTGTGAAAAAGAAGTATGGATCTTTACAGATGTGTATTGACTATCGCGAATTAAACAAACTTACCGTCAAGAACCTTTATCCCTTACCCAGAATAGACGACCATTTTGATCAACTTCAGGGAGCTAGTTACTTCCCAAAAATAGACCTAAGCATCTTCGAAGTCTGCAACTTTCCTGATGTCTTCCCCGAAGATCTTCCCGGAGTCCCTCCTGAGTGCCAAGTCGATTTTCGAATCGACTTAATCCTCGGAGCTACTCCCGTAGCTAAATCCCCATACCGTTTAGTGCCAGCAGAAATGAAAGAGTTGTCCAGCCAGCTCAATGAGCTACTCAGCAAATGATTTATAAGATCAAGTTCCTCACCTTGGGGAGCCCCGATCTTATTTGTGAAAAAGAAGTATGGATCTTTACAGATGTGTATTGACTATCGCGAATTAAACAAACTTACCGTCAAGAACCTTTATCCCTTACCTAGAATAGACGACCATTTTGATCAACTTCAGGGAGCTAGTTACTTCCCAAAAATAGACCTAAGATCAGGGTACCATCAGTTGTGAGTTCATGAGAATGATGTCCCAAGACAGCATTTTGAACTTGTTATGGATACTACGAGTTTGTAGTAGTACCCTTTGGTCTAACCAACACACCCGCAGTATTCATGGATCTAATGAATCAGGTGACTCGTCCGTTCCTAGACAAGTTCGTAATCGTGTTAATCGATGATATACTTGTCTACTCTCGAAGCGGGGAAGATCATAAACAACACTTGAGGCTAGTGTTAGAAACACTAAGGGCGGAGAAAATTTATGCAAAATTTTCAAAGTGTGAATTCTGGATCAGAAAAGTAACTTTCCTTGGTCATGTGGTAAGTGAGAAAGGCATACACGTGGACCCTTCCAAGATCAAAGCGATTGAGAATTGGCTAGCACCGAAGACGCCCACATAAATCCGTCAATTCTTGGGTCTCGCTGGCTATTATCGCAGGTTTATCCAGAATTTCTTCAGGACTGCTAAGCCTCTAACCACCCTAACTCGGAAAGGTGTACCCTTTAGTTGGAGTGAAAAGCAAGACACTGTGTTTCAAACATTGAAGCAGACCCTATGCAGCGCACCTATCCTGTCTCTACCCGAAGGGATGGAGGACTTCGTTGTTTACTGTGATGCATCCAACCAGGGCCTAGGTTGTGTGCTCATGCAACAAGGAAAGGTGATTGCGTATGCTTTAAGGCAGCTGAAAGCACACGAAGTCAATTATACAACTCATGACCTGGAGTTGGGAGCAGTGGTCTTCGCATAAAGATATGGAGACATTATCTCTACGGAAGCAAGTGCACTGTCTTCACCGACCATAAAATCTTACAACATATCTTTGATAAAAAGATTTGAACATGACGCAACGACGATGGGTAGAGCTACTCAGTGATTATTAGTGCAAAATACACTACCATCCCGGCAAGGCCAATGTGGCAGCGGATGCCCTCAGCCGAAAAGGGTATTCAGGTCGAAGAGTGTAGGCACTGACAATGACTATCCATTCCCACTTATCCACTCAAATTAGAGAGGCTCAGCTGGAAGCCTTAAAAACAGAGAACATGTCGGATGAAGCCTTGAGAGGAATGGAAAAGATCTTAGAGATCAAGGGAGACGAAGTCTATTATTTCATGAACCGGATCTGGACCCCAAATTTCGGTGGTTACATGGAGGTTGTCATGAATGAGGCTCATAAGACTAGATACTCCGTTCACCCAGGTTTGGATAAGATGTACCTGGATCTCAAGAAGTTATGTTGGTGGCCAAACATGAAAGTAGAGATCACTACCTTTGTGGGCAAGTGTCTAACTTACGCCAAGGTGAAGGTTGAATATCAGAAGCCCTCAGGTCTACTCCAACAGCCGGAAATACCTGAGTGGAAGTGGGAGAGGATTACTATGTATTTTATCACTAAATTACCCAAATCTCCGTACAGATACGATACCATATGGGTAATTATCGATCGATGGACTAAATCCGCCCACTTCCTGCCAATCAAAGAAACTTTCAAGATGGAAAGACTTACAAGAATCTACGTCCAAGAGACCATTCGTCTGCACGGTGTGCCTGTGTCCATTATATCTGATCGGGATAGCAGATTCACCTCGAGATTTTGGCAGTCACTGCAGAAAGCTCTTGGAACTAAGCTGGATATGAATACAAATTATCATCCACAAACAGACGGGCAGAGTGAGAGGACTATTCAGACATTAGAAGACATGTTGAGAGAATGTGTCATATATTTTGGTAAGTCGTGGGACATCCATCTACCCTTAGTCGAATTTTCCTACAACAACAACTACCATACCAGCATCAAAGCTGCGTCGTTCGAAGCCCTCTATGACCGTAAGTGCAGATCCCCTCTATGCTGGGCTGAGGTGGACGACACCCAGCTAGCCAAGGGTCAAGTCCCCGATAGCACTCTCACTAGCCCAGAAATCATCCGAGAGACTACAGAAAAGATCGTATAAATTCAGGAACGACTAAAGACTTCGAGAGACAGACAAAAGAGCTACGCCGATAAGAGACGGAAAACCTTGGAGTTCCAGGTTGGTGACCGCGTTCTATTGAAGGTCTCACCCTGGAAAGGCATTATACGCTTTGGAAAGCGTGGAAAGCTAAATCCGAGATACATAGGACCATTCAAGATTCTTGCTAGGATCAGTCCCGTAGCTTACAAAATCCGTTTACTGCAAGAGCTTAACAACATCCATCTTGTCTTCCACATCTCAAATCTTAAAAAGTTTTTATCAGACGAGACCCTAGTGATCCCTCTCGATGAGATCGAGATCAACGAGAACCTTAACTTCGTGGAAGAACCAGTCGAAATCATGGATCGAGAGATCAAACGAACAAAACAAAGTCGCATACCAATAGTGAAGGTTCGCTGGAATGCAAGGGGGGACCTAAATTCACTAGGGAGCGCGAAGATCAGATGAAACAGAAATATCCACATCTCTTTCTGAGTCCGTGATTTGTATCCTATGTTAGAATTTCAGGACGAAATTCCCTCTAACGGGGGGATGATATGACAACCCGAAATTCCTCTTTTGTACAATCCATTCAATTCAATCGAAGTCAGACTCATTTCAGCTATCTTTTAAAATTTTCTAGAGCCCACATAAGTGTTCTAAGTTTAGTACAATCAAGGTTTGGGTTCAGGGATGAGTTATTCTAAGTCATACCATAGCATTCGGGCCAAACACTCCTTCAAGAGGAGTGTACGGCCGTACACATGGGTGTAGGACCGTACATCCCCCCTCATGGCCGAACACTCCCCTTATATAAGGGGTACCTTGCCATCATTCATCACTTTACACAGACACACGCACACACACACACACACACTCTCTCTCTCTCTACCATAATCAAGTTTTCATCAAGACCTTCAAAAACATAAGTATTCCATCCTTTAGCTTGTAATATTTGAAAGACCTCTTGATTCAAGCCTTGATTCATCATGTTTCAACATGATCTTCATCCCTTGAAGGGAGTACGACCATACACACCTTAAAGCCCCTCCAAAGTGAGAGTTTAGCCCCTATCATCTAGTTGGACATGCTAAACCTTTGATCCTAGCCTTGATTCACCTTAAAAACGACCAATTTAGCTTGAACATGAAGGGTGTACGACCTCACACCCCTTGTACGGCCGTACACACCCCATAGGGCCGTAAACCCTATTTGATGCTCATTTTTTGGCCTTAAACTTCATTTAAACTGTGCATGGGACTTAGAACACCTCCTTGATGCTAGCTAGGATCTTAAAAACACCTCAAATGCACACTTATTCATGAGTGTATGGCCATACACTCATGGACCGTACACCCATGGTTGTACATAGACCTGGCAAAATCTGGCACGACACGACAACCTGACACGAAGTTAGCGGGTTAGGGTCAGAGATTTCGACCCGTTTATGTAAACGGGTTGACACGACACGACACAATAATTAAACGGGTAGGGTTAGGGTCAACACTTTCAACTCGAAGATGACCCGTTTAATATTATATATATATATATATATATATATATATATATATATATATATATATATATATATTTCATATTTTTATAAATATTTTCAATATTATACATTTGTAGTGGCCCAAATTCAAGAATTGAAAGTAAAACTCAAAATTTCAAAGTGACTTAATTTTACTCCTCCTCACTACCTATTTCATTTGCTTCCTAACTCTTAACTCTTTCCATTTTGCTTTCTAAACTTACTACTACCTCTATCCCATATTTATTGTCCAATTTTGACTGTTTAAACTTTTTATTCTTCAAATTTGACCTTAAATATTTTTGTTTTTGATATATAACACTTAATGCAAAATATATGAATGGATTGTATTTAAATTTTTTTGTCATTGTTATAAATTTTATCAAGTAATTTATAACACAAAAAAAAAACTATTTAAGGTCAAAGTAGAAACTTCAAAAGTCAAAAGTGGATAATAAATATGAGACGGGGGGAGTATATTCGGTTCCACCTCCTAACTCCAGCATTTCGCATTTTCATTTTTTTCCTCCATGACTTTTACTTTTTAACCTGTAAAATGTTTCAACCCGACATGATACAATATATTTATAAGGTTTAAACCTTAACCATAAACCCGACATGAAATCGACACAAAAATAAACGGGTTGACACGACACGACACGATAATTAAACGGGTCGGGTTAGGGTCAAGCACTCTCAACCCGTTTAATGTCTTGACACGACACGAAACCGGCACGACACGACACGTTTTCCAGGTCTAGCCATACACACCTTTGTGTGGTCCTACACCTCCCTCACTCAATCACATATGATTCTAACACTTAGTTTCAAGTGTTTCCTAGTCCCTAGTGTGGTTTCCTATCATAACTAGTTGTGATATACCCTAATTTGATACATGTATGTGCTATTATATGCTAATAGGATCCGTTTGTATTCGAGACTTTGTTTGACACTCAGCATCCTATATCGATCTTACATTTGAATCATACATCAAACGGTGAGTTCATACCCCTACACTTGTATGATTTTTAAATGTTTTCAGGGTGGGGGGGGGGAATACATGCCAAACATAAATGATTTTGTGAAATTTATACAAAAAGGATTTTCAATAATCTTAACATAGATCTAATTGATATAATCATACAATTTCTATAATTTTATAAATACTTCATCCCTTTTGTACTATGTTGAGCATAAGGGAAGTTTACATCATAAACACAGGACTTTCAATGTAAAAGATGAATTGAATGCACGAACAAACATATAAACTATAATAGGTATGGTTTATGGAACAATTAACATATCAATGTACAATTCATAGATTCAATGCAACCAGACATATAAACTATTAAATGTGTAGTTTATGAAACATATAGACAGTAAGTTAAATTCAATGGATTCATTTTATTGTGTATGTAATCATTAGTATGGCATTTTATGAGTGAGCATTCTTCACGTACTTACCTAAGTACTAGCAAAAGTCTTGAGATTATAACCAGAGTCTCCTAGTGGGGGGAACATGAGTTTGTGTCTAGATCTATACATGATTGATAATCCCGCACCATAACTGCTAGCTAAAGTTAGGCCGGCATGCCTGGGTGACAAATTCATTTCGATTCCGACGCCTGAAGAACATCGTTCAGGCAATTTAATGGTCAAGTATGGTTATAACAACTCATAAATTTGGTACTAAGAAAATACGATTAATGCATAAAAATAAACCACCTTATTTAGTTTTATTGTAAAGTAATAGAACTACTATACATATCACAGTTTTTTCAAAGCATTCCGAACCTACTATACGTACTGGTGATAACCAGAGTTTTTCCTGTAAACAGAGGTTCTTATTCGATGAAACAATGCACAATACATTCAATGAGATTCAATAACAAAATACATATGTTATAAAATGATGGATTTACTTGGAAGCATACAAATACATTTATTGATTCATTAACCGAATTTTCCTCTAAAAAACATGCTTATGAACTTACCAGCTTTATGCTGATACTCTTTCAAAACTGCTTGTATTCTCAGGAAATCAGTAGACATGTACCTTATGGAGTTTTGAGAAGACGGAGTGTATAAAGTCTCGTCTTTTTCTTTTGATCATACTTTTGATGTTTAAGAACAAGAAACAAAACAGATGTAAATACATTTTTATATATGTATTCAATGTAATGGTTGCGTTTACTATGATTACTATGATGCAATGGTTGTGATACTACATATGACGTCATCCACCCCCGAACGTTTCTGCCGTTATGGATTGGGGGTGTGAAAAATAGAAAGTGCAATAGTTTTTTTTTTTATAAAAAATATAATAATGAAAAATTTCAAATAAGTAGTTTTTTATTAAGTAAAAAATAACAATTATTTAATATAACGTTAAATTAAAGAATATATTCTATTATATTAAAAAATTATGGCTAATTGAAATAATAATAATAATAATAATAATAATAATAATAATAATAATAATAATATAGGAAATAAAAAATATTCAAATAAATTATTTATAAATTAGTTAAAAATACATATAGTTTAAAATATTTTTAAATCAAAAACTTAATTCAATTTCATTCAAACATAATTTTTTATATCTTTCTTATTGTATAATAAAAATTATTATAATATTAATTAAAACTTAGCATAAAAATTGTTATTTCAATGATAAATGTTTATAATATTGTTTTTATAACATATAATTGTTAATATTTATATTATATTATTGGACACAACTCAAGAGTTTAAAGCTCAGTCTCCCACTCCAACTTAATAGTTTTTTAATTTAAATGTAATTATGATTTCGAATTTAATGTAATTAGACATGTCTTTATATTTTCCACTACATTTAAAAGTTTTTTAAACTTATGGTTATTAATGTGCAATGCCTTTTTATTTTCCACTTATTTATTATACACATTGTAGCTATATTAGTAGTATATAAGTAAGTTTGGATTAAAAAAATCATGTTTGAAAAGATTTATGATTCAAAATGAAAGAGTTGACAAAATATAAGTTTTGTCGCAACAATGTTTATTTCAACACAAATTTTTTATAACAATGTTTATATATATAAAATGTATGTTGATTTCTAAATATTCATTTTGAATGATTTATAAATGTTTTATAAATTTTGTTTAATGTAAATGTTATAACAGATGTTGTAGTGTTTTTATTTTATTAAAAAAATATTTTTTTTCCATACTATTTGTTATTTGTTTTATATACAAATCAATATATGTTTATATATAATTTCCACAACTTAAAATGTTCTATAAAATCATCAAAAGTTTTAGTATTTATTTTTTCATACTAATTTGTATTTGTTATATATAAAAATCAATATATGTTTGATATATAATTTATGCGTCATAAAACGGTCTATAAAATCATGAATTAATAGTGGAAATAACTAATGATATAAATTTATTAAGTTAATAAAACTAATATGTTAGCTATAGAGTTTTTTTTTTGCTACTGACATTGGTTTTTCATGTATAAATATTAAATCACAATTTGTTAAATGTTATTATTTTAATTAAATAATTATATTCATGCACAATGCGGGGGGATTCGACTAGTCTATATCATATCATACATACTTATAAAGCTAGCATTTTTTCTTGAATCCCATGCATTTTAAACCCCTTTTTTTAACTTTCTCAAACCAGATTCATTTGAAACCCCCTTTTATAACTAATGCAACTCAAAAGTTTTCTTAATTATGATTTAACACTCAAAAGTTTTATAACTTATATTGTGTTTAATTATCATTTAGTGAAAAGTTTAATATAAAAAGGTCAATCTTTTGGGAAGACATGCATACAAATCATATACAAATTTTAGAAAGAAAACAAACTTAAAGGTTTTTGTGTTGAGTTGAGGTCTTATGACCACTTTTGGAGATATATTATTATATTAGAGCTTTTAATTTGTAAGTTTATTATACTAATTCATTTTTATATTTTCTTTGTTTTTGGATTATTGTAATACAATCATTGTATATTGTGGTTTAATCGTTAATATATTGATCATATGTTACATAGGGTGATGTCGAAAATATTTAATTAAATATTTTAAATATGTTTTTTTTTTATTTTGTAATTGTACCATTTCAAAAAGATAATTAATTAAAACTCATACATATGTTATACTTTTCATCTCTCTCTCTCTCTCTCTCTCTCTCTATATATATATATATATATATATATATATATATATATATATATATATATATTAAAATAAAGGTCAAAACACTTCAACCAAAATTCATTTAAAATCTAATATTTCAAATGCTTTTTAATAATGAATGTAAAAATTTCAACATGTGTTACTTAATTGATTGATTAATAAAAATAATAATGTTTTGAAACTCCTAACTCTTAAACTTATATTATTTAATTTGTTAGTTAACTAAAATATTTTTCCTACATAAAGATGACATTTTAATGTTTGGTTACTCATATTTGTTAGAAAACAAGGTGTAGATAGAATGACTACTTCAATTTCACATAGGAATTGATACTACTAGAGATATTATGTTGTCTTTAACCGGTGGTAGGAGATTCACATACCCTTTTTAATTATTTATATTAATGCTTAGTAATATCTATTTTATGTTCCTATTCACCTTAATTTTTTAGGTAAAAATTAAGGAAGAGGATTCTCAACGCACTAACATAAAGTCAAACGTACGCCTTGCAAAGTATGTAATTAAAATTAAATATCATATTTACTAATCGACTAACTTTAAAACTCTTGATGAAATTTATGTATAATGATATATTTTAATGTGACTTCATTCTTAATTTCAATGTTTAATATTTGAAACTTCATATATGAAACCGTGGATGTTTCGGTGTAATATAAATAGTGCAATACAAAGTTTATTAGTTCAATATTATTTATTAATAACTCATTCAAAACAACTTATTTTTTATTTTATCCAAAAAAAAATATTATTGGACATAAGAAAAGTAGATTATATTAATGTTATACAAAAATTTATAATATATATTAGATGTAAAAGTAAAGTTTATAAGGTATGAACTATATTACATAGTATCAAAATGTAAGTTGATGGATTTTTATGTTATTTAAGAATTCGGTTAATGCCCAAAAGATGACTAAAAACGTAAATTTCAACATGTTTTTATTTTTTCCCATAATTATTTTAACCACTTAAATGCATTTTTGTGCAACGCGCGAGGTTGTGCCTAGTATCTTATAATAGAAGCATTTTTCTAAGCACCACATTGATTTGAAACTCCTTTGTCTTTTCATATTATCAAATGACTATATTTCTAAGCACTACATTGATTTGAAACTTCTTTGTCTTTTCATATTTTCTAATGACTATATTTCTAAGCACCACATTGATTTAAAACTCCTTTGTCTTTTCATATTCTCAAATGACTTTTCAAATGTATTCAAAGTAATTGATTGAGCATTAAACACCAAACATGTTATATAAACTCTTACATGGAAGAAGGATGTCATAAGAAAATGAAAAGAAAAATTTCAATACGCATAATTGTTTTAGACGTATTAGCAGTGATGGAGTCCCTAAAAGAGCTCTACAGGTCAAGGTTGTTAATGAATGTATCATTTTTTACTCATAGTTAGATCGTGTTACATTTTTTCACAGATGTGCAATTCGAGTTGTGGTTTGCAATTTTCGAAGTTACATGTGAGAACATTATCATTAGCCTATTTGTTTTATCTCTTCGTTTTTGTTATGAATATTTCAATACGCTTTATTTTTTTCTTAGATTCTTGTTTCCTTTTATATTTACATTTGTACATGTATAAAAGGTTGTTTGAACCATACATTGTAATTGATTAAAGCCATACATCTTAAGTATATTGACATGCTCTATAATTTATATCATAAAAGCTTGATTTCAATTCCATCATTATAGTAAGTTGTACAAATCTTATATGAAGTGGCCTAAAATGAGAAGTTTACAAGCTTAACAAAGTTTCTTTCATAATTAGTTTAATGTTATTAATAATTTTTTATTATATGCCTTAAAAGGCAACAAACATGCCATAGTGAGTTTTTATATCAACTTCGTATAAATATAATTATTTCAATATTAATAATAGTGATGTGATTATTTTAATAACATATATATGTATGTCTTTGTGTGTGTATGTGTAAGTGTGTATGCGTATATATATATATATATATATATATATATATATATATATATATATATATATATATATATATATATATATATATATATATATATATATATATATATATAATTCTATTATGCGCAACGCGGGAAATTTAGTTAAATCAAATTCTTTCGAAATTTTCACAACAACAAAAGAGTTTTCTAATTTGTATACTTATGATTTCAAATATAAAGTTATTAATCACTACAACTCAAAAGTTTTGTAACTTATGGTTAGTAATTTGTAGTGACTTTTTATTTTCCTCTCATTTATATACATTGTATCGTATTAGTAATATATAAATAAGTTTTCTCACAAACAATCACATGTTTTAAGATATGTTTAATTAAAATACGAAGAGTTGAAAAAAAGAGTGTTTTGCCGCATCATGGTTATTACTATGCAGATTTTTCTTGGAACAATAAGTATTTGGTCATAACTACTTTAATGTTATTAATAATTTTTTGTTGTATCACTTAAAAGAATCAAACATGTTATAATGAGTTCTTATATCAACTTCGTATAAATATAATGATTTCAAAGTTAATAATAACGATATGATTATTTTAATAACATCTATCTACGTATGTGTCTGTGTGTGTATGTATGTATATATATATATATATATATATATATATATATATAGTATGTGTTTTCTATATGTATATTTTGTATGATTTTTTAATGTTTAATAAGGTTTTTTTTGTTACAAATGTTAGAGTAGACATTGTAGTGGTTTATGTTATTAAAAATTGTAGTATTTATGTTTTTTCATATATTTGTTATTCATTAAATACATAAATTAACATACAATTTATATACAATTTACAAACCTTAAAAATAGTCATGTTTGGACCCCTTTGGGGAACATGCAGTTCATTGTAGAGAGCTCCCTGGTTTCAAGTAAAGACATGATGTGGTTAGGGATGTTTTCTTTGTTGTTTGTGAGCGTGCTAATATTTCTACGAAGAAAGAAGTGCCAGTGAACTTTTTGACGGACCCGTAGGATGGAAGATCCACACTTAGACCGACTAACATTTTGGTCTTTGGATGGGTAGGAGGGAAGCACGTGTGTGTAGATTTTATTAGGCTCTCTCCTCACTTCAGTTTAAGGAGAGGAGGTTTCATAGCAGGGCATGCGGCTTTGAAAGTCGTTGCGTGCAAGGTGGCAAAGCACGAGAATGCATGTATAGAAAATCAACATGTGTTTGTACCTTTTGCATTTGATACATTTGGTTTTCTCACACCTGAGGCGGTGAAGCTCCTCAACAAAATCCAACGGGTCATGCATTCTAATGTTTTAACTCCTAGATCCACATATGTTGTTTTAAAAAGAATTAGTTTTACCATCCAGAAAGGGCTAGCGGCACAGCTTGTTGCCCGTTTTCCTTCCATCGATATGTATTGAACTATATTATTCATGTCTAAATAAAAATTAATTAATAGTCAATAAAATCTTCAAATATTTATTTTTTATACTATTTGTTATTCATTATTTATATAATTCAATACATGTTTTATATACATTTATTAACATTGATTTTTCATTTATAAATATTAAATCACAATTTATAGAATTAGGAGGAGGATTAAATAATTGTGTGGACGTGTGTGTTTGCTGTTAAAAAACTGTATAAATATATTCTTGTGTAACGCGCGAGGTTTCGTCTAGAATACTTATAAACGAAGCATTTACTTTCACCACATTCATTTAAAACTCCCATGACTTTTCAATTTCTTTCTAATAATGATTTATAAGCTTGTTAATAAGACTAAATAAATATCAAACTAATCATATATAAACTAAATTTCAAAATTAAAAAAAATCTTTACTTCTAATTATAAAGTTATGTTTTTAACTTTTAATATATTATATTTAATTTATTAGTTTTAATATGTTGTTTTTTTGTAAACCATTATCATTTTAAAGCTATAACTTTTGAACAATTTGTATAAAATACTTAAATTGTTAATTGAAATATAACATTATAGGGTCAACTTAAATATAAATTTTAGTTCAACTTAAACAACACAAAGAATATATTGTAAATAGTTAAAAGTGATAAATTATAGTGTCTTTCTAATAATGATTATAAGTTGGTTAATAAAGTTAAATAAATATCAAATCTAAAGTGTAATCATAAATAAACTAAAATTTAATATTAAAATAATGAAAAAACATCATAAATGGTCCATATGGTTTGTCCAGATCTGAAGTTTAGTCCCCGTGGTTTATAAACGTCATAGATGATCCATGTGCTTTCAATAATTTTGACAATTGGTCCTTATCCGTCACACCATTACAACCTCACCGTTAATTCTTATTTCATTAAAATAATATAAGGGAAAATTGGCTTTTTCACGTGTGTCATCTTCTTTATAACCAAATGCATGTCTGATCATTTTGAAAACCCTTCCCGCACTCACCCTTATCTACTCTCACTCTACTGTGCATCCAAATGCAAAACTCTTCTGCAAGTGTTGAAGATGGTGATTTATAGATGTGGAATCAAAACAAAGAAGGTGACCTCATAGACGGATCGTAACCCCAAAAGGTAATTTTTGAAATGTTCAAGATGTGGGTTCGTAAGGTGGGTTGACCCTCTGATGTGTGCTAGGGAATTAATGGTGATTCCATGTTTCATAAGATTTGAATTGATTGGAAGAGAGGGTTGCGATTACAAGTGCAGAACTGTGGAACTACCAACTGATGTTGTTCTGTTCATGGATGTTTTTTTTAATCAGTAAGGTGGTTGAAGGATTTGGATGGTAATAGGATGGGGTTTTTGGTTTCTTTTGTAAGCATCTAACTAGTTTAGGGGATTTTGGATTATGATGGAATGGGGATTTTTGGTTTCATTTTGTTGTATGAAGTGTAACACATTAAGTCAATGGAAGTTTAATGCAATGTAGTATGTTATAAATCAGTATTTTTGATGTGCATTTTCGTAAGTACATTGTTATAAATGCATCTTGCAAATGGTTAGGAATGGTATTTCAAATGTACGTTGTTATACATGCATCTTTTTTAGAAAGGTTTGGAGATGGTAATTCATATGCAAACTGTTGATAAAACCATTACTTACCAAAGTTTAAACATGAGACTTAGTTTCAACATACTTACTGATGGAAGGTCTTGACCCATACAAACATTACAAAAGACCTAATTACCATAATTTAAACAACCAAACCATAATTTAAGTTTCAAAAGACCTAATTACCCAAACATCTAACTAACTACTTAATAGAATTTTCAACCCCTTTCCATTTCCTTGTGTCTTCCCCTGGCTTTGTGTCTTCCCCTTTGGTCCAACTTCACCAATGCCTCCCTGCCCTTTACATGTTATGGAATTGTACCCTTTGTTATGACACTTTGAACATGTAACTGCAAGAAAATTCCTACTCAATTTAGTGGTTTGGCTGTTGGGCTCATCAACACCTCTCTTTCTCATCTTTTTTGGCCTCCCAACCTACACATATGCATATATTATAGTTAAAACATAAACATACATGTTGGCATTCAAAGTACATATTTATCCTAGTTGACATAACAACTTATGTGTGATGTATTGGTGGAGTTAAAGTGAATGGACAATCAATTTTTGGCTACATTGAACGACCATTTGTTGGATCAATTTTGTTCAGATACATGGCTCTCCATGTTGATAACTTATAGCAAGGATGGGCCCAATCCTTAACATCAGGGGCATCTTCTCCATTTTCAATTTTGTTCCATATAGCAGAAACAACATGCCTACATGGAAAATTTGTAATCTCCCAAAACCTACAAGTACAACTTCTTTCATTTAGGTTCACCACATACTGATCATGCCATGTGCTTGCAACTTGGTACTTTCCTGCCCCATTATAATTAGCTACATACTTTGCTGCTTTAGTCTTAATCTCCTCTAAAATTATAGTTGTAGTAATACTTAGTTCCCCTTGACACTTATCTATTTTCTTTTGCACAACAAACAATCTCTTCATGAGATACTCTTTAATATACTTTAAGCAGGTGATGATTGGTTTATCCATACCGTCATCTATGTATTGAATACCTCACAAATATTATTCAACAAACAATCAGTGTGTGCCCTACTGTGTAAAACATATTCAAAAAGAAAGTTACACATTTTATATTAAAAACTTAAAACTCAACAACTTGTTAGTGACATACCACTAAAGTGAGATTTAGACCATGTCTCTGCAGGAATCTTACACAACCAAGAATGAGCTTCGTCATTAATTTTCTTCAAATAATCCATTGCATATTTAAAGAGATTTAATATTGTTGCTCTACTACATTACCAAACCTTGTCATTCAACTCTTTTCCTTTCCATTGTTTCTTCATATTCTCCTGAATATGCCTGAAACAAAACCTATGTTCTGCATTGGGGAATACCTTTGCAACTGTTGGTATTATCCCCTTAACAAATGCAAATATAGTCAGTTTCATTTATAAAAATAGAAAGTAAGGTACATTAACATGAGAAACCATGAGGTGAAACATACCTTTTGTCTATTAGAAATGAAGGTAAAATTTGAATTTGCTCCAAATTACAAGTCTTCTCCTAACAATTCCATGAACCAGGTCCAAGAACTAGTTGGTTCTGCCTCTACCACTGCATATGCTATAGGGTATATTCCATTATTTGCGTTTAGACCCACAACAGTTAGTACCTGCCCATGATATGGTCCTTTCAAGAATGTACCATCCACTCCTAGGAAATCCCTTAACCCAACTTTGAATCCCAACTTCAATGCACCAAGACATACATATATCCTTCTAAAAGTTCTTGTAGTAGTCGACAAGCATGGTTCAGGATACACATCTATCCTAACAGTTGTACTAGGATTAGTGTTTTGTAGTTCCAAAGCCTAATCCCTCAAATGTAGTTAGTAGTCCCCACTGAACACACGTTCGACCATTTGCTTTGCCTTAGCAACCTTTTGAACTGACATACCAAGCTCCAACTTCTTACACAACTCCTCGTGTAAAGCTTTGATTGGAATTCTAGGGTTACTCTGAATTTGTGGAACAATAATGTTTTCTAAATATTTGGAAGTACAAGCTTTAACTGATCTCGTTTGCAAACATTTATGGATATCATGTACTGTTTTCACCAACTAATCCTTATTCTCATTTGGCCTCGATTTGGATTGTCCAATGAGATTTTCCTTTTTTACTAATCATAATTTTGCCCTTGCACTTTACCTTACTTATAGTTTATAGACCACCAGATTCAACTGTTTTAGTAGATTAGACCACAACACCTCCACATTTCACCCTTATCCCGATTTTATCATTTTTTGCTAAGTATATGGACCTTCTTGTTTTTATAGCATGTAATCCACAACTTCCTTCTTTGTTTTGAAACACTGCCCCACCCTATACGGTTTTAAATGGATCTCCCCATGTGAGCATGGAGTTGACCTAACCATCTCCTTAAGCATTCTTGTCCTTTCATCTTCATAAAATCTTGCAAACTAATAATCATCACTTTGAATAACTTCCAACTCTTCATGAACTATGTCATCCCTACAATTTTGGTTTGCTTGTCTAAAATTCCATGTTCATCTATATCCACGACACTTTGGAACTCACTCATCTCCACATTCACATCAAATTGCAAGTTAGACTCATGTATAATGTAGTCACTATCATAAAAATCATCTCCATTATAATGAGAACCATCTCCATCCTGACTATAAAAAGAATCTCAACTATCATCACTTAACATGCCCTCTAGAATTTCCATTTCTACTTGATTGTCTTCACCATTTGGTACACTATACTCGTCATCAAAGTCAACACAATATGAACCATCCTCTGTGAATGCTTCAAATTCATTAAGTCTTACACTTTGTTCTCCACCAATATCTTCACAAATTCGTTCCTCTAGATGATTGAATAAATTACCCTTACACACTTCTTCTATGTGTCCCATGATCACTCCTTCATTCACATCGATGACATTACTTTTTTGGCTAACTTGTGACATAGCATATGGAATAATAGTCTTTGAATGATCTTAACTTTCATCCATATCTATTACATGTGACTGGTCAACAACATGGTTGACTGGGTGGTTTAAATCAAGCTTTTTACTACATGATCCTACTTCTCTTCTACAAGGTTTTTTTTTTCTATTAAGTTCCGGTGACACACTCTCAGGTTCCAATTCCTCAATAAAAACTGGAAGGAGACTTAAAATAAGTAGGTACCATAGTCTGACCAATTTCAATATACACCTTTACAAGCCTGTGCTTAGGGACATACAAAACCAATTTAAGTACGTCTTAGTCATTAACTAAAGGCAATAACCCGTAGTCTAATGGAAATTCAGGGATACAGAAATGGTAGTAAAGGGTCTGTTCTTCTTTGTACCATAATTCTTGAACCCTGTCGTCCAATTCATGGACTGAAAATAAATTAGTGTTAACGTCATCTACATATGATACAGTACCATCAATGTATTTCCTTTTAGGTGACTTGGTGAAGACACCACTATAGTGTCTCTTCAACATTAAATAGTTGTCATATCCCTCTACAAACACAAAAATGGACAGGGTAAATAAGATGATTTATCTTCACGAATTCATTCAAGGAAAACAAAAGCTGTTTTTTTTTTTTGAAAAATCTTACCGTATCTCGATTGCAAGTCCTTCAAGCATGCATTTTTTTTTCACGTAAACACCATATTGAGAGAACGATTGTCCTTTACTGTTGCGTAAACCCTAAACCCCAATTTCATGTCTTGGATGAGAGTGATTTGCTGAAGATGAAGTCACTGTATCTTGGGAGATGAAGAGTGTTTGGGAGTTGACGTGAAGAAGACAGTAGCATAATCATTTCCCTCATAAAGAAGAGGACACACATGAGAAGACCGATTTTCCCTTATATCATTTTAATGAAATAAGAGTTAACGTGGGGTTCAAACAGTGTGAGGGATAAGGACCAATTGTCAAATGTTTTGAAAGTATAAGGACCATCTATGACATTTATAAACCATAGGGACTAAACTTCAGATTTAGGGAAACCACATGGACCATTTTTGATGTTTTTTCTAAAATAATATTTTTACTTCTACTTATAAAGTTATGTCTTTAACTCTTAAAGAAAACATTTTTCGTTTCACTAAATTTATTTGAAACTCCTAGGAAACATTTTTACTCAAAACATATTCATTTGAAACCTCATATTTGAATAAATATCACTCAAAAGTCTCTTAATAATGATTAACCATTCAAAGGTTTTATAACATATATAATATTTTTGATAAACAATTAATGGATAGTCTACTATAAAAAGTCAATCTGTTTGAGTAGACACAAAAATACCAATCATATACAAAATTCAAAAAGAAATCAAGTTTACATGTTTTTGTGTTGGTTTGACGGCTTTGAACAATTTTTCGAGTTATGTTATTATGTTAAATTTTTTAATTTGTAAGTTTGTTATATACTAAATCTTATTTTATTTTATTTTTCTCGGTTTAAGTTTTATTTTAAGACAATCATTGTATGTTGTGGTTGAAATTTTAATATAAATTAGATTAGATTCATGTTATCAATAATATGTTATTGAATGTGATATAGATAGTATTTAATTAAATATTGTATATATGTTTGTATGTTTGTGTTGCTTCAAAGCAATAATTGATTAAAAATCATGGATATGTTATATTATCCATGTAAATCGTTTTTAAAATCCAAATTTTTTTATCTAATCACTTTATATTTTAGTATATGTTTAACGTTTTAAGTATAATAATAAGTGTTTTTTAAAAATTTTCTTTCACTTATTAATAAAAATAAGTGGCTTTAAAATTAACGAATAATAGTTATAAATAATAAAATCAAATTATAAAAATCATGGATAAGTCATATTATCCCTGTAATTCTCTTATAAAATGCAAATTGTCAATCTTATCACTTTATTATTTAGTATAAGTTTCATATTTGAATAATAATATTAAGTGCTTCTTAAAAGTCTTCTTTCACTTATTAATAATAATAATAAGTGGTTTAAAATTAATAAACTACAATTTTAAAACGATAAAAACATCAAATTATAAATTACATAATGTTTGCTAAAAATAAATTGTATTTTAATTGAACATAATTAATGAAATTAGAAAATAATTGAATATGTAAAAATTTAAATTAATCAATCATAACAATTGTTAAATATAATACCAAATAGGTAATTATATTTAATTCAATTAATGAGGAAGGTGAGTTGATGTCAATGAATATTATAGTTCAAAATAGTTGAGATTATATATATATATATATATATATATATATATATATATATATATATATATATATATATATATATATATATATATATATTAATAGAAGCATTTTTCTAAGCACCATATTGATTTGAAACTCCATTGTATTTTCATATTTTCAAATGACTATAAAAGGAAACATTTTTCCTTTCACCACATTCATTTGAAAATCCAATGAACCATTTTTACTCAAACCATGTTCATTTGAAACTGCCTATTTGAATGAATACCACTGAAAAGTCTTTTAATAATGATTAACCATTCAAAGGTTTTATAACTTATATAATATGTTTAATAAGAAATTAATGGATAGTCTATTATAAAAGGCCAACATCTTTGAGTAGACACACAAATACCAACCACATACAAAATTCACAAAGAAAACATGTTTAAAGGTTTTTGTGTTGGTTTGAGGGCTTTGGACCATTTTTCAAGTCATGTTAATGTTAAAGTTTTTAATTTGAAAGTTTGTTGTATACTGATTCTTTTTTTCTTGGTTTAAGTATTCTTTTAAGACAATCATTATATGTTGTGGTGGAAGTTTTAATGTAAGTTAGATCTGATTCATGTTATAGATCATATATTATGGAATGTGATATAGATAATATTTAATTAAATATTGTATATATGTTTGTGTTACGTCAAAGAAATAATTAATTAAAAATCATGGATATGTCATATTATCAATGTATGTCTCTTTTAAAATACAAATTGTCTATCTTATCACTTTATATTTTAGTATATGTTTAACGTTTTAAGTATATAATAATAAGTGTTTTTAAAAGTTTTCTTTCACTTATTAATAACAATAAGTGGTTTTAAAATTAGCGAACAATAGTTATAAATAATAAAATCAAATTTTAAAAATCATGGATATGTCATATTATCCATGCAAGTCTTTTGAAATGCAAATTGTCAATCTTATCACTTTATTATTTAACATATGTTTCATATTTGAATAATAATATTAAGTATTTCTTAAAAGTTTTCTTTAACTTATTAATAATAATAAGTGGTTTAAATTAATGAAGAATAATTTTAAATGATAATAACATCAAATGATAAATTACATAACTTTAGCTACAAATAAATTGTATTTTAAATGAACATCATTAATGAAATTAGAAAATAATTGCATAAGTAAAAATTTAAATTAATCAATCATGACAAGTGTTGGCTAATAATTTTAAGTTGGTTAATAACATTAAATAAATATCAAACCTTAAGTGTAATCATATATAAACTAAATTTCAATATTAAAATAATATATTTACTTTTACTTATAAAATTATGTTTTTTAGCTTTTAACATATTATACTTAATTTATTAGTTTTAATATATTGTTGGATGCAAACCATTATCATTTTAAAGATACAATTTTGGAACAATTTGTATAAAATACTTAAATTATTAATTTAAATAATAACATTACAGGCTCAACTTAAATATAAATTTTAGTTTAACTTAAACAACCAAAAAATTATTTTGTAAATAGTTAAAAGTGATAAATTATAGTGTGTTTCTAATAATGATTATAAGTTGGTTAATAAGGTTAAATAAATATCAAACCTAAAGTGTAATCATAAATAAATTAAATTTTAACTTTTAAAATTATATTTTTATTTCTACTTATAAATTTATGTATTTAACTTTTAATATATTATACTTAATTTTTTAGATTTAAAATATTGTTGTATGTAAACCATTATCAGTTTAATGCTATAATTTTTGAACAGTTTCGACAAAATACTTAAATTGTTAATTAAAATATAACATTATAGTGTCAACTTAAATTTGAAGTTATGTCTTTAACTTTTAACATATTATACTTACTTTTTTAGATTTAAAATGTTGTTGTATGTAAACCATTATCAGTTTAATGTTACAACTTTTGAACAGTTTCAACAAAATACTTAAATTGTTAATTTAAATATAACATTATAGTGTTAACCTAAATTTAAATTTGAGTTCCACTTGAAAAACCAAAGAATATTTTGTAAATAGTTAAAAGTGATAAATGCAAAAAAAAAAAGTTGTAATCTCCATTTAACTAAAATATTTCCTAAAGATATTTTTATAATCGTTAAAAGTTTTCAAATAAGTAGTTTAAAATAACTTACAATAATAATAGTTAAAAATAACTCTATATAAATGATTATATTGTTACCTTTAAAATAAAAAAACAATGTTTGATATTTTAAATAATTATAATGATAGAAATTAAAACATTAAACAAATAATTTTTAAAAAATTAATTAATAATAAAAACTAGAGATAACATTAAACGATATATTATATTTCATTTTATTCATCTGTAAGTCGCGGGTAGAAGTTATTCAAACGATTGAGATTATGCAGTTATAATAGATGTATATATTATCATATAATTCAAAATAATCAATATATTATATTAATTTAGTATACAAATTATTATATCAAATTTAAAAACAACGTTATTATTATATTTTAAAAAACATATATTTGTAAAGATTTCAATTATATAGGTGTTTTTGCGCAAGGTGCAGACATTCGTCTAGTATACATATAAAAGAGACATTTTTACTTGTACCACATGCATTTGAAACCTCCACGACTTTTCAACTTCTTTCTAGTAATTATTATAAGTTGGTTAATAATGTTAAACTCATGAAAAAACTAAATTATAATCATAAATTAACTAAACTAGAATATTAAAATATCATATTTACTTCTATTTATAAAATTATGGTTTTAACTTTTTAACATATTATAGATACTTATTAGTTTAGATAATTTGTAGTAAGTAAACAATTGCCATTTTAAAGTCACAACTTTTGTATAGTTTATTATTTTTGAAAAATTGTTAAATTATTAATTTCAATATAATGTTATAACAATTAACTTAAATTAAAATTTCAGTTAAACATAAAAAAAAATCAAGAGACTATTTTATAAATAGTTAAAACTTATAAACTATAATGTTAAATTTAAATTGTAATCCTAAATTAACAAAAAAACATGAAAATATTTTTTATAATCATGAAGAATTTTCAAATAACTATCTTAAAATAACTTACAATAAGGATAGTTAAAAGTAATATTATATAAAAAAGTATAATGTTATATTTAAAAACAAAATAATATTTGTTGTTTTAAATAATTACAATCAAAGAAACTAACAATATTCAGCAAATAAATTTTAAAAAATTTAAATTTTTGAAACCAAATTAAAATAATTAAGAATTTCCATATGCGTTATTTAAAATAACTTAAAACAATAATAGTTAAAATTAACATTATATATAAAAAAATATATTGTTAAATTTAAAAACAAAAACAATGTTTGATGTTTTAAATAAAATAAAATAATAGAAATTAAAATCTGAAGCAAATTAAAATTTTAAAATTAATTAATCATAACAACAACTATAAATATGTCTCATTATCGGTCGCCGGTGGAAACGCCGAGGTGCGCGACGTAAACTAGTAATCACAGTTATTGAACAGTACAAATATAATCTTTTATTATTACCGAAATGGAAATTTACATCGACAATAATTATTGTAGAATCGCTACACACGCCTAACAATCTAGCATTTACGAATGTATGATAAAAATAACAGAGGATCTTCTGAACGAACACTTCTGACCTTATAAATAACCTGATAATACATATATTAAGATACGTTAACCAACTTTTTGGTGAGTTCTACAGGTTTTGACACAAAGTAATTTTATACTCCAAAATGTTTTATAAAATTTGTCTAGATGACCAGCTTTTATAAACACGTTCTTTTTTTTTTATCAAAAGTATAAAATAATTGAGTCATAAAAGTATATTTAAACTCATTTAGAAATGTCATTTGCTCAAATAAAAAAATACACCATTTATAAAATATATAAGTAAACCAAACTTATAACAAATTCTTACGATTCTCATTGCCATAATGATTTTTATATAAAGATTTTGAATACCAATTTATATAAAATAAAGTCATATCACATTTTGTGAAAACCTAAAGTAGCCAAGTTTACTCTTGAAACCTTGTACAACCATTTGTATAGTTTATATGTAAAACTCATAATTTTTTAATTTTATACACTTTGTAAATCCATGTCGTATTAGTAATTAAGCATTATCTTACTTAATTTGGAAATCGAAACTTAACCAGTGCGACAAACTCATCCCAAAATACTTTTCAACAACCGGTAAATTATAAATACATATTTTTACCACATGTATAATTTCAATGGCAAATATTAATCATTCTCGTTACAATTCTATTAATTGAAATGTCTCTACTTACGGAGAAATTGTTGTGGGGAGATGTAATTATCAACCTAAACACTCTTACACACTTGACCCAAATTAGGAGGATTGACTCAATCTAGACCTATACTTCTTCGAGTACAAATATTCAATATAACAATTTGTCTATAACCGACACTATATGTCGCTCCTCCACAAGCCACACATGCACAATATAACAAGCCACACAGGCAAAACAAACAAGCCAGATAGGCACAATAAACAAGCCACACAGGCACAATATAAATAAAAATGGAGGAATCGAGATCATTACTAATGTTTAAAAATAGTTGTATAGTAATGAAGACAGAAACACTTGACGTTTGTTGCATTGTCAGACGCAGTTGTAGCTAGCAACCACAGACGGGGAAACTACGCCATCCCGCATAAATCATTCCATAAGAAATGGATATATACCAACGTTCTTTATTATAAATCTATGTCGTGTACATAGACCTACATTATATGATCCCTCCTGGATTAACAGTTATAGAGCCAGGTGACAATTCCAAGATTTGATCCTTACGAAGGAAAAACACACCATCATAAAAATCCCTCATTCACCCTCTTTTGATATATTCCTCCTACAAACACACACGAGATACACAATCCACAAATTCCATGACAACATTTCCTCGACTCACAAATTCGTCGTTTACTAGAATCACTAATGCGAATATTAGATTATTAAGATTTTCAAAGGTTAGTGTATTTAGTTAAATAATGAATTTAACGTAGCGTTCGACTATTGTAGCGATAATAATTTGAGTAGTTTCTTACTTCGGCCAATAAGGAGGATGTTCGTTCACGTAGTCGAATACTCATTTATGCCGATATTCGATAAGTTGCATAATTGATATGATGAATAATTTATTAGGTAATAATCCCCAAAATTCTAATAATCAATTATATTATCATATGCGATGAATTTCATATCATAACTAAAATGAGTTATGTTTTACAATAATTATAAAAATAAATTATATCGTTTACTTAGTAACCGTTTCCAAATTATGATCAAGGGTATAATAATAATAATGATTGAAATTTGGTATATTTTCAATTAATTATTATATATTTGTCAAGTCTTCATTTATAGTCGTTTAAGACAATGTACATTTGCTGTGTACACAATTATATTGAATAACATTTTTTGTTATGTGTATAATGTCTTTTTATGCCTTCTCAATATTTTCGTGCACATATATACGACTAGTATTACGGTTTATGATTTGTCGAATAACTTATATTTTTATATCAATTTACTTTTAAATCTTGTGATTTTTATTAATATTAATTAATATATCACAACAAAGTATAATTAAGTCAATTATAACATACTACTATAACTTATATAATTGATTTATGATTCATATATTTTAGATTGTTATTTTCATAAACTTATACCAATAATAAAGTATGGTGCTATTTTGTTTATAAAACTTTGAAAATCATCAAAACTTTAATAGACACTCATGTATTCTTCCCCAAATATTAAAACTATAAAAGAGGGGCTGTAGAAACTCACATTCGATGTGTGATCTCGATCTAAGCTCGCTTCGTGAAGTTTGTTGTGAGAAACCACAAATTCACCACTTTTGGACTTTAAAATGTTTCCCAGTTCATTTTGTAACCAATTAAGATAAAGGAATTTCTGTATTCCATTATTATAAATAGTATGGACAGATTTAAATAAAGCAAGGTATTGGAGGGCTGATTTGGTAATTATACACCAACAATAGCGTTGTTGATCACACAATTACCACAAAGGGTGGGTTTTGCTCTCTTAAAATAAGGAGAGGGAATAATTTTGCCAAGTTCAAAAAATATACAAAGAGGGTTGTGTCTTCTTTATTCGTTCATTAGACCATCTGGTATGGTCATCACGAGAGGGTTAGTGGTATAGGTGGCCACTAACCACAAATGTGAACACCATCACAAGGTGCTAGTGGTGGATAGTGGTGGAACTATTTTGTGGTCATTTGTGGTGGAGAGCACGGGACACCACAACCAATCAAATTACTTCTCTTTCTATTTCTTTCTATCTCTCTCTACCTTTCTCCACCTCTCTCTACATGTTAACTAATATATATATATATATATATATATATATATATATATATATATATATATATATATATATATTTAATAATAAAAAAATAAGAGGGATATAGTGGTGAGTATCTCAAACTTTTAGTGGTAGTTAGTGGTGATGATGTGGCACCCACCACTATAGTGGTTAGTGGTGGGTATAAAGAATGACCTTAGGTTGAGAAAGTGAAAAGGAACAAACGCTTTCATCAGGGGGTCGATCGGAGGTGAAACGGGAACAAATGCATGAACCGAGTGCCAACCATCTAACTCTGGTGAGCTTTTCTTGTTTCAGATGACTCATTGCCGGCATCAAAGGAAAACAAAGGGAGAAGGGGATCTCTAGTCTTCACCTGTTCCAGAAAGAAAACAAACAAAGGTTGTAAGAAAGTTGTTGATGTCTGTGGTGGCGAGGGAGGTTGTTGCTGGCGGTAGTGGTGGGGCGTAGGGCAACTCCCCTTGGCCTCCTTCCTCCTGCTGTTAGCAGTTAAACTCAAAAAAAGGGCAGAGCGAATCAGAGCAACAGAACAACAACAGTCAACATCCATGGATGGGGTTTAATGGCTTCGATTGGCAGAAGAAGAAGGAAGAAGATGGTGGGTTTGGGTGGTGCTTCATCGACCGGTGGGGGCTGCAATCGACATCTCCGTTATGTTTTCTTCTTTCTGAACCGATGGTACAATCACAGAGGGAATACAACAACATTTAGGGGTGTTTGGATTGTTTCAATCGACAGGTAAGGCACAAGGAAGTACATAAAAATTTCTTCTTCTTTGATTGTTTAGATAGAAACTGATGAAGGATTGGATATTTGGGGTTTGTTTTGATTAACAGGGAATGAGTAAGAAAAGAACCAAAAGAAGAGGTTGATGGCCTCTTGTTGTTTTTTAGCAGCCACAATCCAAGAAGAAAGAAAGAAGAAGAAGAAGAAGAAGAGTGTTTAAGAGAGATTGAGTGTGTTTTGTATAATATATAGTGTGATTTTGTATAACATAATTGTGTGTAGTTTTGGGTAAGATGAAACATACTTGTCAATTCCATTTATTGTTGTACTTTGAGGTAAAATTAAAAGGAATGTATTGCTTCAATCATTCTATGTATTGGTGTATATATTACATGTATTTGTATATGTATAATCATGTATTTGTGTATGCATAAACATGTATATTATGTATTATTGAGTGATGTGGTAGAAAATATAAATATAGATGTTATAGTTGTATTGTTGAAATTTTATGGTCAACTATGTCATATTTGGAATATCTAAAATGGTGATATTTTATAACTTTCTAGATTTGTGTGCCCTAGATCACGATATCAAATAATTTTTCTGAAAATGACAAATGATTATCTCGGTTATAAGATTTCCAAAAAGTCAAACAGATCTTCAATCAGATAAGTAGAACTTCGGGAAAATCCATTTAAAGTTTCGCGATTTATAGGATTAGATTCGGCAGATTTACAAATCTGCTTTCGGTTAAGTTTAAAAATATTACAAAAATATAATAAAATAATAGACCATAATCTGAATTCAAAAACATGCGCAAAAGTAGTTTACGAGGCTCATAGCTATTCCAAACGAAACAGTGCATTGTTCGTTTCAGGAAAATCAGATGAATACTGATTTTTATAACTTAAAAAGAGGCGCATCTTTCTCATATAACCGCCATTTTGGACATTCTTTATATCCACGAAGTCAGGAAAACATAATCTATTCAAATATCTTATCCATAACTCTTATATATATATCTGATGCAAACATTTATTTTTAACGCCACAAATAAATTAAATTTTTGGTGATTTTCGATTCGATTTTTAACGATAAATGGTTCGAGCAGTTCGAGATTTTCTAAAAGAAATTTATAAATATAATATATTTTATGTACAATATAAACATAAAATTACACACAATTTGTCATTAATACTTAACGGTTCACGACGGTTTTACCGGCGAACTTTGATAGATTTTTACCGGTTGTTACAAAATATCTTTAAACCATATATTATATTTAATTTTATTAATTAGTGCCCTGCATGTCGAAGTCATTAAGACAATTGAGATTATAGAATTTTCAAAGATGTCTATATTATAATATAATTGAAAACAAACAATGTTTATACCAACTTATTATATGATTTATTATATAAGATCTAACAACAATGTCGTTGATATATTTAAAAAACATATATTTTTAAATATTTCAAATATATTGTTGTATTCTGCGCAACGCGCAGGTATTTGCCTAGTAATATTAAAAAGAAGGTATCAATAGAAAGCTCAAGGTAGACAAGATCATTTTCAAAAGACGAAAATGCTAAGGAAGCAGCTAAAACCCGATCAAAGAAATCTAAAAAACCAAATATTGAACAACCAAGTGTGTCACACCCCCAAACCAAACGGTGGAAACGTCCGAGGGTGGATGACTTCATTTGTAGTATCACAACACATGCATCATAGTAATCAAAGTACAAACAACCATTGCATTAATATGTATAAGTTTTTACATGTGTTCAATCAATGTATATCGACACCAAAATAGTTATACAAAAGAAGAAGACATGACTCAAAAATAGCTCCATCTTCTCAAAAGCTCGGGGAGTACCTGTCTACTGATTCCCTGAGAATACAAGTAATTTGAAAAGTAAGTATCAACATAAAGTTGAGTGAGTGCATAAGCATTTATGTTGAAAGCATGTTTTCTGTCTCTTGAATATGTAAACTGTTCCAGAAAATCCTATATTTTCTGCTGTATATGAAAAGTAATTTTAATCACATAAAACCGTTCTGTTTGTAAACCGGTGTTTTGTTTTTGTATCCTTTTTGTATAAACTGTAAAAGTGAGAGTGTCTGGCTTCACCAACTGTTATTGAATACTGAGATGTAATACTATAAACTGTATTTTTGGTAAACCGGTACTTTGAAAATATACTCGTGTTTAGTTAATTATACACTAACCATATTTTTAATATCTTTTTAATGAGTTATTATAATCATATTGAGACTAGATGGCCTGAAACAACGCTTTGAAGGCGTTAAAAATTGTTGATAACAACTTTCACTCGTAGACGTGTATGTCTGGCTGTAGCTAGCACTCTGAGTGCGGGGTTGTCAATTCCAATATAGATCTATACACACTTGTTTTGATCCCCGACTGGAGATTCTGGTTATAATGTCAGGACTTTAACTATATTATTTAAATGAATTAAACAACCTGAATCAAATGACTCATAAAAAGCATATAGACGTTACATGTATAATAGTTGTGAAAATCCAATCATTCTGAAACAAATGATTGATAGTATGTTCCCGAATTAGTATTCTTAACAAGTATTTGAAAGATGTATACTCTTAATTAGCTTTGAATCAAACCATTGTTCTTGTAAAATGGTGTTCTCTAGTATACTTGAATCGTGAATTAATGTTCTATGAATCATAAATTATACATATTATAATTTATATGTACTTTCTGAATTGGTACTAACTGTTCATGAATGTAACCCCTTGCACAACATGTTACAAAGGGTATCGAAACTAAATGAAATAACTTTTATATTTAAATACATATACAATTATATATAAGTAAAACTTAAACGACATTCGGAAAAAATAGCCGATACTATAAGCCCACATCCAAACAAGGAAAAGGAACCAAAGTGAGTTATCATTCCTAAGCCTTTTAAATCTTATTTATATAAATATACATATATAAATATGATTTTTGAGGAAAAACATAACTTTATAAAATCATTTAAAGAGTTTAACATTTTGAAATACTTTTGATGACTTGATGTCATTTTAACACAATTTAAAACCATTTGATTTGATAACAATTGAAATTCATTTTAGTAATATATTTTGAATCCATTTGATTGTAACACAAATATCCCTGTGTTATACTTGTATCCCTCCCCCCTAAAACAGTAAAAACTATGAAAATACGGGTGTATGAACTCACCTTTTTGATGGTGATTCAAATGATGATTTGGTATAGGATGTTTAGTTCCACGAGTGAAATCCCACAACAAAACAAGTCAAATTGGAGTCTTAGAAGCTAAAACGGAAGCTGATAGGTGTTCACGGCCACGAGAGGGGTGTTTACGGCCCGAGCTTGAAGGGTTCACAGCCCAAGAACAAGTGTGTGTTCTTGGTGAAAAAGATGGTGATTTGAAGATGTTCTAGAAGAGAAAAGAAGGTTTCCTTTGATGATACTTGAGAGAGTTTGAGAGCTCTTGGCTGGTAGATGTAAGAAATGAAGAAAAAATGAACTGAATCTTTATATATGGCGAGGGGTTCACGGTCCGAAGGGTTTACGATCGTGAACCTCGTATATGGTCCGAAGGCTGTTAGCGATTTGCGGTCATAATTTACGGTCCAGGGTCAGTTAGAGTGATCATGGCTGCGATGGTTCACGGTCCGAGGTGTTCACGACCGTGAACCTTTTACGGCCCGAAGTGTTTACGGTTGCGAGGCTTCTGTCTGAAGGGGAAGAAGAAAAGGTATGCGAGACTCCTCGGGTTTCAAGCCATACCCTTCTTAGCACAACAACACTTTGAATACTATGATTAAGCCCATAAAATACATTACTCTAATTATAAAAGATAGAATAAAATTTTAGTTGACTTTAGTTTGACTATGTTTGACTTTCTACAAGAAAATAACGGGATGTTACAAAGTGAGAAACTGACAGTTAAGGGAAAAAATGTTTTAGAGAAGGTCAAAACCGTAAGTAAGAAATGTGAACTATCTGCTAAAGATGATTCTGATTTTAAGAGGTATCCTATATCTTCAAAGAAACCAAAATTAGAAGCTAAAGTCATGAAGAAAGAGAAAAAATTTGTTATGTTAAAAGAATTTCCTTCAATGAAGAACAAATGCTCATTAGGGTCATTTTTGGGTGTTATTTGGGGTTTAAGTAGAGAACAAAAGTAGTATGTTACGGTTATGGGATTTAGGAGTTTGCTATGAATGAAGATGATGGATGTATCGTTGAAGATTGTTTATTATGTTCTTGATCATTTTAACTTTGAAAGTTTGAAGGTGGAGTTTGAGAACTGTCAAGTGAGTGTTAATAGCAAGTTTGTTCATGAGATGTTATGATTACCATTTAGTGGTACATTACTTTCAAGCTTGGATTACATTCTGAAACATGATGAAGAGAGCTGCATGCTTGAGTGGAAGAAACACTATGGAAATATTAATAAATTAAGGTTGAAGCAGCTAAAGAATGAACTTGTTTAGACTAGTGCAACAAATTATAACTTTAGAATCAATTTTTTGTTTCGGTTTATCAATACATTTTGTGAGTCTCCAAGCACGGGAAAATGTAATTTGAATCTGTTGTATGTAATCAGAAGAGGTACTGATTTAAGTTTGATTGACTGGTGCGATTTTATTATCGATTGTTTGATATGGAAGAAGAAGGTTTACAACCCAGAGAGAGAATCATCTTTCTTTTATGGACCAACAACATATCTTATGGTATGTGAACTAGTTTTTAATATTAAATATTTTTTTCAATTGTAATATATATGTTTGTTTTTATTCTTAATCGTATATTAGAATTTATAATCATATACAATTATACAATCTAATATATGATTAATGATATATTACACTGTATAAGTACATATGAATAATTATATATGATTATGTAGCATAATATATAATTAATCATATATGACTGTACATATATTTATTATTAATGTTACATCTTTTTAAAAAGTTAACTTATATGATATATATGTTTTTTTTTGTAGTTGTTGTATGTGGATATTTTCAAGTTTAATCATTTGCAAGCCACACGTAAACGTCCGACATTTTTTCATTGGACGCCAAAAAAGTTTGGGTAATTCTGAAAAATCATGTAGATGGAAAATAATTTATTTGTCTGTAAAACCCATTTTTTAACATCATCCACACAAATTGATTTTCGAATGAACTGGTTCTTATTTCGGACTATTACAAGATATTGGTTTAAAAGAAATCATTTAAAAAAGTAATTTAACAATATTATAAACAAAAATAAAAGGCCTCTTAACCTACATTTCAGACTAACATTCCAGAAACGATCTTTATATTGCAGACATTCCATATTACGTTCTTTGTATTACGAACTAATAGTACCATTCTAGAATCAGTTTTAATGAGTAATCTAGGCTTTTTCATCTGTAAGGAGTGGTGCTAACAAAATTTAAGATACTTATACGGTTATTATAGAAAAGTGATTCTAGAATGGTAATAATTTCAGAATACGAAAAACAACTTTAGTGTAACATCCCAAAAATACGAGCCAAAAATTTCATTTTTAAAACATGTACTTAGCAAAATATTAGGAATAAAACGTTCAACGATCATATCATTTCACAAAAGATATTGCATGTCTGAAAAACATTTTTATAAAACATAAAAGTGTC
Source organism: Lactuca sativa (assembly GCF_002870075.4). NCBI lineage: Eukaryota > Viridiplantae > Streptophyta > Magnoliopsida > Asterales > Asteraceae > Lactuca > Lactuca sativa. Next base: position 268,962,363 of record NC_056627.2, read on the forward strand.
AGAGTACAAATCCCCAGGTGATATCATAATGCGGAATATAAAGCATGTGTGTGATGTACCGCTACCGCGCCAGCTCCTTCCCCTTCGAAGAAGAGGTACCTGAAACCAAAACTGAAAACTGTAAGCACGAAGCTTAGTGAGTTCCCCCATAATACTCCATACCATACAAACATACAATGAATAGGTAGGAGATACGGGCCTCGCCTATACTCATGAAGATACGGGCCTCGCCCACACTCCGCTAGCTGGGAGATACGGGCCTCGCCCACACTCCACTATTTGGGAGATACGGGCCTCGCCCACACTCCCCTTTCAGAGAGATACGGGCCTTGCCCACACTCAGGTGCTAACCCATAATATACAAGTATCACACAGACAACGAGTATAGACAACTCTATCATACTGGCATATATCATAATCAACTCAACCAAGAGATACGGGCTCAGCCCACACTCTAATACTAACATCTCATCTATACGGGCCAGACTTGGTGCCTTAGACCCATTACTACTGGAAGGAAACTCACCTCAAAGTAACTGCTGATCTGTGTGGGAACTGACTGTCTGCTGCTGCTGCCGCTCCGGAAATCCTCCGGCTCAAGGAAAACACTAAGATAGCTCAAAGATGCCTGGCCTCCTCCTCTTCTTCTTGATCTACTCTCCTTCCCTCTCCAAATCTTCAAGAAAACACACTAAAATGCTTCAAACTCACAATGAACAAGGCTTGAATGAAGTATAGAGCTCTGAGGGTGAAGGGGGCGAGCTTGGGGGCGGATAAGAGGATTTAAATAGGGTGCAAACCCTTGAAATTTAGGGTTTCATCAGACAGCGGAGACTCGCTGAGTCCAGAATATGGACTCGTCGAGTCGCCAACTTAAACGTGTTCCGGATCCCGTCTCTACTCGGTGAGTCGGACCTACAACTCGCCGAATCCAAGGCTAAAAATGAAAAATACTAAGATAAATTTTACATACCAGGAACCAGGTGCTACAAATCTCCCCCACTTATTTTAGACTTCATCCTCGAAGTCTACTGCTCGATCCTGAAATAGCTCGGGGTAATGCTCCATCATTTCTTCCACCAGCTCCCAAGTCCACTCGGACCCCTTTCGGTGCTGCCACTGCACCTTCACTAACTCCACCCTCTTGTTCCTTAGATCCTTCGACTTCCGGTCGAGGATTGCGACTGAGCGCTCAATGTAATTCAGGCTGTCATCAACCTATATATCCTCTAACGGCACCACCGCTGAATCATCCACGAGACACTTCCGCAGCTGGGAGATATAGAAGGTGTTGTGGATCTGGCTGAGCTCGGCTAGCAGATCCAGCCTATATGCCACCTTGCCCACCCGGGCTACAACCCTGAACGGTCCAATGTACCTTAGGCCCAACTTGCCCCGCTTCCTGAATCGAATGACGCCTTTCCAAGGCGACACTTTCAGGAGAACCATATCCCCGACCTGGAACTCCCGGTCTGCTCGACGCTTGTCGGCATAACTTTTCTACCGACTCTGCACAGACTGAAGCCTGCTCCAAACCTGCTGGATCCTCTCGGTCATCTTGAGCACCACCTCGGTGCTCCTCATGACCCTCTGGCCAACTTCACCCCAACATATCGGGGTCATGCACCTCCGACCGTACAACATCTCGAATGGAGGACGGTCAATACTCGCGTGGTAGCTGTTGTTGTACGAGAGCTCAGCCAAGGGAAGATAGGTATCCTAGCTACCACCGAAGTCTAGCACGCATGCCTGCAACATATCCTCCAAAGTCTGGATGGTCCGCTCACTCTGACCATCCGTCTGTGGGTGAAAGGCGGTGCTAAAGTGCAGACGAGTGCCCAACTCATCATGAAACTTCTTCCAAAATCTGGAAGTGAACCACACATCTCGATCTGATATCACTGACACTGGCACCCCATGCCGCGCCACTATCTCCCTGACATAGATATCGGCCAACTTTTCGGCAGAGATACTTTCCTGAATCGGAATAAAATGGGCGCTCTTGGTCAATCAATCCACGATGACCCAAATCGAATCCACTCCTCGCGCCGTCCGGGGAAGCTTTGTGATAAAATCCATCGTAATATCCTCCCATTTCCACAACGGGATGTCCAACGGCTGCATCTTGCCGTGCGGTCTCTGATGCTCGGCCTTGACCTTCCTGCAGGTCAAACACCGCTCGACGTACCACGCCACATCCCGCTTCATGCAGGGCCACCAATAGTCTAGACGAAGATCCCTATACATCTTCGTCGCCCCTGGATGAATGGAGAATCGGGATTTGTGCGCCTCCTCCATCAAGATCTGGCGCACGCCTCCATGATACGGCACCTACACCCTACGGTGTAGTGTCAATAACCCCCGGCTATCATAATCGAAGGAGGTGACTTGACCCACTATTCGCTCACTCTTCCGATGTTCCTCCTTCACAACCTCCTGTTGAGCCTCCCGAATCTGCTCCAACAGGGGAGTCACCACAGTCATCGTCATGCAAATATCCCTGATCGGCACTGCCTTGCGGCTAAGCGCATCGGCCACCACATTGGCCATCCCCGGGTGGTAAAAGATCTCGCAATCATAATCCTTCACCACGTCCAACCACCAATGCTGCCTCATGTTCAGATTCGGCTGATCCATGAGGTACCTCAAACTCTTGTGGTCCGTGTAAATGGTACATGGAACCCCGTAGAGGTAATGCCGCCAAATCTTGAGGGTGAAAACCACCCCCCCAACTCCAAATCATGCGTCGGGTAGTTCGCCTCGTGTGGCTTCAATTTCCTCGAAGCATAAGCAATGACATGCCCCCTCTACATCAATAATGTGCCCAAAACTGAGATCGACGCATCACAATATACCACAAAATCCTTTACGCCCTCGGGCAGGGCTAAGATCGGCGCCTCGCACAATCTCTGCCTCAGAATCTCGAACGCTACCTGCTGCTCAGGCCCCCATCGAAAGACCACGACTTTCCTAGTCAACCGTGTTAGGGTACGACTATCTTGGAGAAATCCCAAATGAATCTCCGATAGTAGCCTGCCAATCCTAGTAAACTCTGAATCTCGGATGGAGACTTCGGAACCTCCCACCTCATCACGGCCTCTACCTTGGCCGGGTCTACTGAAATCCCGTTCTGGTTGACGAGGTGCCCAAGAAACTGCACCTCGCGCAACCAAAACTCACATTTAGTGAGCATGGCGTACAAGCTCTCCCTCCTCAAGGTCTCCAAAACCTCTCTCAGATGCTCCTCGTGCTCCTCCTGCGTCTTGGAATAAACCAAGATGTCATCAATGAAAACTATCACAGACCGATCCAACATCGGTCTACACACGCGGTTCATGAGGTCCATGAACGTGGCAAGAGCATTGGTGCGCCTGAACGGCATCACCACGAACTCATAATGGCCATAGCGCGTCCGAAACGTGGTCTTCTGTACATCCTCTTCTCTGACCCTCATCTTATGATAACCTGAACGCAAATCAATCTTGGAGAACCAAGACGCTCCCTGCAGCTGATCAAAGAGGTCATCAATCCTCGGGAGTGGGTAACGGTTCTTCACCGTCACCTTATTCAGCTCCCTGTAATCTATACACATCCGATGCGACCCGTCCTTCTTCTTCACAAACAGGATCGGGGCTCCCCAGGGTGAACTGCTCGGTCGAATAAATCCATTGTCTAGCAGCTCCTGCATCTGCATAGACAACTCCTGCATCTCGGGAGGAGCCAACCGATAGGGTGCCTTGGCTATTGGAGCCGCACCATGAACTAGGTCGATTATGAACTCCACCTGACGCTTCGGAGGTTTTCCAGGAAGCTCTTCCGGGAACACATCAGCGTAGTCTCGCACCACTGGAACCTCATTCACCGTCGCTTTACCCGTCTCCCGGGTATCCATAACATACGCGACATATCCCGCGCAACCCTGCTGAAGGTAGCGCCTAGCTCTCGCTGCTGAACATACTGCAGGTCCACGCTGTGGCCTCTCACTGTGAATCACCAACTCTCCCCCACTCGGGGTCCTAATCCGCACTAGCTGCTATGCAAAATCTATCACCGCCCCATTAGGGCTCAACCAATCCATGCCTATAATCACCTTTTTCCCCCGCAATGGGATGGGAACCAAATCCACCAAATACCGCTCCTTAAATAACCTCAGAACACAATCCCTGAACACCACTGATGCTCGCACCGATCGATCATCGGAAATCTCTACCTCTAAAGGGCAATCCAACATGCCCGAAGACTCATTAAAGCTCTTGCTAAGCGCAAGGGAAACAAATGACCAGATGGCCCTCGAGTAAAACAACACCTGGACAGGAATACCGTTCACATGGAACGATCCTAATGCATATACACAGAGCACATATCAATATCATAACATCATAAAAAAATAGGGGGGAAAGAATCATACCCGCCACCACATCAGGTGCTGTGCGTGCCTCCTCTGCCGTCAGCTGAAATGCCCGGCTCCTCACCACTGGAGCCTCTGCCTTGCCCTGTCGGCCATCTGTAGTCCGCAGGGTAGCTGGAGCTGGCGCCTTAACCAGCGTTGATGCTATTAACTGGGGGCAATTGGCCTTCTTGTGGCCCCTCTGGTTGCAGTGGAAACACAGCAACTCAGATGTCTGAACAACCGAGACAGGAGCAGTACAATCCCTGCTAAAGTGCCCCGCCTTGCCGCACTTGTAGCAGCCTGATGATCCCAACCTACATGCTCCCTCATGCGACCTGCCGCATTTCCCGTAGCGGCCCGGCCCTCCTTGGCCTTTCGGCCTCCCATCTGATCCTTTGGGATTCTTCCCCGAAGCCCCAGCCACCTGCCCCTCCTCTGCCTTCCTCTTTCGAATGTGCTCTAAATCAATCTCCCTTTCCCTCGCCCTGGCAATCATGGACTCCAGGGTAGGGCAAGTTGAAAAGCTAAAATGCTCCCGGATGTCAGCCCGTAGCATGTCATGATAATGGGTCCTCCTCATATCCTCATCTCCCGCATACCGGGGCACCAACAATGCCCTCTTCCGGAACTTGGCGGTGATCTCCACCACAGTCTCCATCGTCTGTCGCATGTCCAAGAACTCCCTGGCCAGCTGCTGAAGCTCGACCGCCGGTGCGAACTCCGCCTTGAACTTGGTCGTGAAGTCCGACCAAGTCATAGCCTCGATAACCGAGGCTCCCAACGAGTCCCCCACGGACTCCCACCAATCCCTAGCTCGATCTCGTAAACACCCTGCTGCGAACCTCACCTTCGACCCCTCAGGGCAGAAGCCAATCATCTGTGCAGACTCAATGTCTGCAATCCATCGTCTGGCAACTATGGGGTCCTTCGCCCCATGAAAATCCGACGCACCACTGCCCCGAAAGTCCTTGAAGGATAGCGTGCGAGATCCCGACTGGCCAGATGCCATGTCGCTCCTAAATGCCCAGAGGTGATCCTCCATCAACTCCAATATCCCTTCCTTGATCGATCGGAGATAATGGGGTCGACTCAAGGATGCCTCTGGTGATCTCTGACGCGATGAACTCGTGTAGCCCCTCATCTACTGGCTCGGAGCCTGATCCCGAACCCGATCCTTCTCCTGTACTGCCAACTGCTGGCCTCGAGCGTAGTACCACCATTCTGAAACACAAGGAAATAACAACTATTAGCGATATTGATACCTCTAGAGGGATCACACCTACTACAAGTTCCCTGGTCTTATCTTGACCTTCCTGGATTCGGGTACGGATCCTCTGCTTTTAGTAGTACGGGCCCATACTACCTTCCACATCTATCCGTACCTTCTCGAAGGACTGCCTTGACTCCACCAGGTCCCTTTCACTACCGTTGATCTCTGCTACTCTTATCCTAGGCTTACCTTAGGAAGCCTCTAACTCCACCCAACACCGTCCTCAGCTGCGGAAGGTCTCTTGGTGATGCCAATTAGCTATTACCTGAATACAATCACAAGTGACGAGGCTCGGATAATCCTTCGAGTAAGGGACTCATCCCTACAACGGTTAGGACTCAAACAAGAGCTACGCAATAGGGTCAAATCCAACACTCTGAGATTATTCAACCCTGATCACATGTGACCTTAACGTATTCACCTAATAGCTAACTCTCATCACTCAAAGCCCACATAGCACAAAGAAAAAAACATTTGGACAATAGGAAACAATCTCAAGCAACTCTATCCCTGTAGAGGAAAACTGAACTAGCATACAATGCTAAACTAGTACTATCAGGCATAACCTAAACAGGCTATCCTACTGCTGTCTACTCAGTTCTAGCATGCAACTTTTCATACACTAAAGCACATAAAGCAGGCACATAAGGCATCACTCCTAGATCCTTAGTCCTATTCTAGCATGTTGTTCTACTGAAACCGATAAACATAACATAAGCTTGTATGGGTACTTTGGGGAATACTTACTTGAGCTCGGCCGGTCACGCACATCACACACTTTGTTCTTTCTTAAAACCCTTTACTTAGCCTTTTAGAAAACATTTTCTTTTTCCATAATCTTTTAATCCCTCGATTTGAGTTCAAACACCCCCGAAGGTGTGTCCGAATCCCTCAAAACAGGGCTCTGATACCAACTTGTAACATCCCAAAAATACGAGCAAAAAATTTCATTTTTAAAACATGTACTTAGCAAAACATTAGGAATAAAATGTTCAACGATCATATCATTTCACAAACGATATTGCATGTCTGAAAAACATTTTTATAAAAGATAAAAGTGTCAGAGTACAAATCCCCAGGTGATATCATAATGCGGAATATAAAGCATGTGTGTGATGTACCGCTATCGCGCCAGCTCCTTCCCCTTCGAAGAAGAGGTACCTGAAACCAAAACTAAAAACTGTAAGCACGAAACTTAGTGAGTTCCCCCATAATACCTCATACCATACAAACATACAATGAACAGCTAGGAGATACGGGCCTCACCCATACTCATGAAGATACGGGCCTCACCCACACTCCGCTAGCTGGGAGATACAGGCCTCGCCCACACTCCGCTAGCTGGGAGATACGGGCCTTGCCCACACTCCACTATCTAGGAGATACGGGCCTCGCCCACACTCCACTCTCAGAGAGATAAGGGCCTTGCCCACACTCAGCTGCTAACCCATAATATACAAGTATCACACAGACAACGAGTATAGACAACTCTATCATACTGGCATATATCATAATCAACTCAACCAAGAGATACGGGCTCGGCCCACACTCTAATACTAACATCTCATCTATATGGGCCGGCCTTGGTGCCTTATTCCCGTTACTACTAGAAGGAAACTCACCTCAAAGTAACTACTGATCTGTGTGGGAACTGACTGTCTGCTGCTGCTGCCGCTCCGAAAGTCCTTCGGCTCAAGGAAAACACTGAGATAGCTCAAAGATGTCTGGCCTCCTCCTCTTCTTCTTGATCTACTCTCCTTCCCTCTCCAAATCTTCAAGAAAACACACTAAAATGCTTCAAACTCACAATGAACAAGGATTGAACGAAGTATAGAGCTTTGAGGGTGAAGGGGGCGAGCTTGGGGGCGGATAAGAGGGTTTAAATAGGGTGCAAACCCTTGAAATTTAGGGTTTCATCAGACAGCGGAGACTCGCCGAGTCCAAAATATGGACTCGCCGAGTCGCCAACTTAAACGTGTTCCGGATCCCGTCTCTACTCGGCGAGTCGGACCTACAACTCGCCGAGTCCAAAGCTAAAAATGAAAAATACTAAGATAAATTTTACGTACCAGGAACCAGGTGCTACATTTAGACTAAAGATTTTATGTATTCTGTAATGCAAGTAAATTGAACAGTAAAACTAATTTAGTTTTTTGAATCTATGGTAGAAAATGCTTAAAAGTTTTCAAAATTTTGGAAGCAACAGGTTCGGAATATGAGTGTCTGAAATACTTATTCTGTTTTTTTGATGTATGCTCCTCATATATATATATATATATATATATATATATATATATATATATATATATATATATATATATATATATATATATATATGATGACGTTCCGTTGGCACGAATGAAGAGTTGCGCTTAGACGCGCCAGAGAATTCCCCAAGGCATGCCGCGCCTAGCGGAACAACCCCTAAGGAACTTAGCGCCCGCTAGCGCCCCTAAAAAGAAGGCTCCCGCAGAAAAGGCCCGACCCCACTAGGGGCACATTCCACTTTGCGAGAAAAGTGTAACGGCTCCAGGAGACAAGGCAGATGCTCAGAGTATTATCACCTGAACCAATCGTTAGCTCTGACAGATTAAGGAGCATGATCATCCAATCAGCGTCCCCGATCCTGTTGGTTCTGACGCCCTTGTCCTGTACAGACTAGCATAAGGGTTCAGTATAAAAGGACACTCCCGATGCCTTGGAAATTAAGTCTCTCTCTCTCTCTCTCTCTCTCTCTCTCTCTCTGGTTTTACCCCAAATACTCCCAAGTCTATCCACTGACTTGACTATCAGAGCGTTTTCCCAGGAGCCGCCTCCCGGAGAACGGCTGACGGTTTTCTCTCGTTGTAATCTTGCAGGCTCATTGGAATCATCAAAAGTGTATGGTGTTAACTTCCAGTGACTAGGTCGCATCATTTGGTACCATCTGTAGTGTGATGAAAAAAAACAAAAAACACACTCCTCATCGTTTGAAGAATGGCATCCGGTGACACCGGCGGAACTGGTGGGACACCAACAACCCCCATCAGACATATGATGTCGTTGGAACCAGTTATCTCCCTACTTCTCACACCACTCACCGATGAAGCATCACAACAGAGCGGCTCGACGGTAACCACCGCTCCAACAAACAAATTACATAGGTTAACCGTTGAAGGAACAGCTTCCTCTGCAACCGTAATGACACAAAGCACCCATATGCAAACACCACAGTTAACGGTGATATCAATCATTACACCACCACCAATGGTGGAAAACGTCGGTGGCACATCGGTCTTCTCGCAACCACCACCACTATACCAAATGGTGGGAGGATAACCGACGATTTTCCAAACACCACCGCTGGACCAGACTGTGAGAGATCAAACAACGGCTTTCCAAACACCAACACCACCGTTTGTGTCCAACAATTCACTCGCACAAAAATCACCCCTCTTGTCCACCCAAACACTAACTTTCCCATTTCAACAAAAAACATAATACGGACCAAACCCTGGCCACCTTCGGCATAAAACAACATGGTAATGCAACCTTACCTCACCACCCAATAGCATAACTCACAGGGTGCTCTCTCTATCCCAAACCAAGACTGACTATCGCATAATGTAACATATCCGTTCACCAAGGAGCTCATAGACTACAAAATTCCAAACACGACAAAGTTACCAAACCTCAAGACCTACAATGGAACCACAAATCAGGATAGCCACATTGATACTTATGAGTGGACGATGACCTCACTCAAGCTAGACGAGCGATTTTAGTGTATGTATTTCCTGACAACCTTAGACGGCAACACAGGAAGGTGGTTCAAGACGCTGCAACCAACGAGTATCTACAACTTTGTTTAATTAAAGTATCTCTTCCTGACAAATTTCATGCAACTGCGTAATTTCAAGGGATATTCACACTCGATCATCGGTTGCAAGCAGAAGGAAGGATAGACGGTGCACGTACCAGGCCATGATGAAAGGTTAATAGCAGGCACCTTCACGTGGGGCCACCGCCTGGGACTGTTGTCCCAGAAGCTCATGGAGAAAAAAACCTCAAAAGTGGGTTGAGCTAAAAGAAAAAAATAGAACGCTACCTGAGACAAGAGGAAGGGGAGGCAACGAAGCAAGCATACATGAATGCCATGACCATCTTGGCCACAAAGTGCCACAACTCACCATCTCACCATCCGGAAACCCCTGAGGGGGGGGGGGGTTGCAGACACTTCGGGCGAGGAAAGCACCTGCAAGGACGCTTTAGGCCATTCTAAAGAGACGAAAAAAGAGGCAGGCGACCAGACGTCTATGCAGTCTTTGACAAGCGACCGATGAAGGGAGGAAAAGGACAGTATTGTGAGTACCACAAGAGTAAGACGCATGACACCGTCAACTTCTCGGTGTTGAAAAGGGAAATGGAAGAAAAACAACTGAAAAGGAACCTCATCGAGGTAGCACGAAGCCTCTGTGCTAAGTTTGATGTCAATAATGCCAAGGACTCAGCCAGGGAGCGTGACCAACCTCTTGAAATCCTGATGATAAGGTAAAAGAGGGGAAGGCAGGAACAGCACGGTGGTGTTGACAACCTCACTAGATCCATGTAGGGCTCGACGTCTTCGGCGAAAGATCCTCGACTGGCAGGATGGCGAGGCGACGACCCACTCATAACCCAAGGATCCATCAAAGATATTACTATCCATTGGGTATACATCGATACCGGCAGTTCAACATACATTATCTACGAGCATTGTTTCTGTTTTCTACCCGACAGGTGGAAGGAGAGCCTCAAACCTGCAATAGGGAGGTTAACCGGCTTCACAAGACACAGTCTGTGGGCCCTAGGCAGGATCCACCTGCCCTTCACACTGACCAACCACGACAAAGCGAAGAAGAAGACAACCCTCATAGATTTTGTCGTGATAAGGCACCCAGTAGAATAGAAGATCATCCTCGGACGGAGGACCCTACTTAAATTTGGCGTAGTCCTGTCGACAATGCATGGAGTAATAAAATTCATCACAGCGGAAGGATTGGGGATGGTCCTGGAAACGCCGCCGAGAGAGTTATGATGTTATGAAATCATGCAACAGAAAGAGATCATGTAGGCAAGGAAGAGGTCACGGGTGGAGCCAACAAGTGGTAAAGAAATCATCAATAGGGAATACTCGGGCCAAATGATCGGCATAGGTAGCTACCTTCCACCAGCCACAAGACATGCATTGATCAGCCTCTTAAAGAAATACAAGCATGTCTTTGCCTGGACCCCTACAGACAAGGTAGGATTAGACAGGGAGGTCATAGAACACAAGCTCATGATCAAACCAAGTATTAAGGAAACCAAGCATAAAAAACGGGTTCAAGGGGGAGATAGGAATGGGGCAATCAACGTCGAGGTCGCTAAGCTAACCAAGGCGGGAATACTCCGGGAAGCAGTCTTCCCGACCTGGATTGCAAACCCTTTTATGGTTACAAAAAGACGATGGCTCGTGGAGCATGTGCATCGATTATTCCGATCTAAACAATGTGTGCCCTAAAGACTGCTACTCTATACCAGAAATTGATCAAAAAGTCGAATCCCTGCAAGGTTTCAGACTAAAGTGCTTCCTAGACGCATACAAGGGGTACCACCAGATCTTGATGAGCAAGGAAGACGAAGAGAAAACATCTTTCTACACGGACCACAAGGATTTCTTCTACACCAAAATTCCGTTCGGACTGAAGAATGCAGGGGCGACCTATCAATGACTCGTCAATTCTATTTTTGCCAAGCAAATTGGAACAAACATTGAAGTATACGTTAACAACATGGTCAAAAAAGCCCGGACGACAAGAGATTACTGGAAGACGTGGATGAAACGTTCAAAAAATTGGAAAAGGTTAGGATGGAATTAAACCTGGGGAAGTGTACCTTCATTGTCGAGGAAGGCCAATTCTTGGGATACTATGTCACCATGAAAGGTATACAGGCTAGCCTAACCAAAGTGGACGAACTGATGAAAGTACCATCCCTGCACACTCTGAGGGATGCCCAAGGATTTAACGGTAAACTGAATGCACTAAGTCGTTTCATCTCCAAGTCAAGAGAGAAATCCATGTCACTCTTCTACACTCTCAAAGAATGCATCGAAAAGAGCAACTTCCAATGGATACCGATAGTAGAAGTAACACTCTAACAGATTAAGGAATCCCTACATAAACTATCCACACTGGCCAGTTCCGTTCCAGGTAAAACGCTACAGGTATATCTCTCAGCCTCAGACAAAGCCATCTCTTCGGTATTGGTGGTAGAAAGGGAAGGAAGGCAAGCGCCGATCAAATTCGTCATCCGAGCACTGTAGGGCCCAGAAACCTAGTACCCCATCCTTGAAAATTTGGTTATGGAACTCATCTATGTAGCACGAAGCTTGAGGTGCTACTTCCAAGAACACTAGATAGAGGTATTAACGAACTGCCCGATCAAACAAATGCTACTCAAGCCAGAAACGTCTAGGCGACTGGCGAAATCGGCAATCGAGTGAGAGGAACATAACATTAGCTATCACCCATGTACCAACATCAAGGTGCAGGTGTTAGCAGAATTTATCCTTGAAATTCTAGGGGAAGTAAAAGCATCGATCCAGAAGAAAGAGTTGTTGGGCATACGCCGGCCGAAGGATGGCCAGAGGTGGACCCTATACACCAATAGATCATCTAGTAAAGAAGGATCGGGGGAGGGCCTGATCTTAACGAGTCCAGAGGGGGAAGAAATTACATATACCCTCCGCTTCAATTTTCATACCTCTAACAATGAGGCCGAGTATGAGGCCTTACTCGCTGGCCTATCACTAACAAGACAGATGGGCGCAGACATTATAACAGCCGTGGCAGATTCATGGTTAGCAGCTAACTAAATCAATGGAGAGTTTGAAGTGAGATACAAACGAATGGAGAAATATGTAAAGGCCATGCAACACCTCTTCGAACCTCTCAAAGAGTTTACCATTAAAAAAATCCCTAGACAAGAAAATAGAAGAGCAGATGCCCTCAACAGGCTAGCATCGACATGTTTCGACAATCTATCCAAGAAAGTTCTAGTAGAGGTGCTCAAAGTGAGAAGTATAGATGAGCGGTGGATGCAGACTCTAATGCCAGCCCGACACACATGGATGAAACCGATAGTCGAATATCTGTAACACGACATTCTGCCAGATAGCCATGAAGAAACTAGAAGAGTACGGATCAAAGCCCCATTATATGCAATCATAGAAGGAGTACTGTATTCGAAGGGATTAATGACACCGTGACAAAAATGCATAGGTGAATCTAAGGGCAAAGAAGCACTCCGAGAAGCACACGCTAAACCAGCAAGTGTGCATGAAAGGGAAAGGGCCCTTACAGGAAAGATACATCGGATGGGCATCTATTGGCCGACCATACACCAAAATGTGTCGGATCTAACGTGAAAATGTGTAGAGTGCCAAGCTTAGTCCCCAGTCCAAGGGGTTCACCCGACGCCTTTGACAAGCATCTCTAGCATGTAGCCCTTTTACCAGTGGGGAATTGATATTGTTAGATTGTTCCCAGATGCCCCTGGTAAGGTGAAATACTTGATGGGTTTTGAGCATATCTACATTCCTGTGTGATCATGCAACCCTAATTGCTTTGGATCTAAGTTTTTCTCTATTGAACATGCAAACTGAATACCAAAGCATTGAAACCTAAATCTAACATACATAATTCAAAATTCTTATGAAATTAGGGTTTGATCATTACCTCACTTGTTATGTAGCAACAACAAGAACCACCTTGACTCTTGAAAGCTTAGTGCCCCAAGTGTTGCATTTCTAATGGAGTCACAAACACTCAATGCAAAAGATGACATGGTGATTGGTGGAAAATTGGCCAAGGCAACTCTTAGAATGCATATGGGCGATTTCCTTAGGGTTTAGAGGGTTTATATAAGACTAGGTTGCTTAGTCTTGAAGCTGGACTCGAATAAGGAAACCCTAGTTCCTAACTTAAACCCAAAGCAACCCAAGGACTTCCTTAATAAGCCCTTGGACGAAATCATATGGGGTAACCAATAAATTTCGTCCACTCCACTTACAAAGAGTCATAAGCCCAAGTTTCACAACTATCAATGATTTGCAAAACGCCCCTCCATTATTAATCAGCTCCTCTAATCCCAAAATTAATATCAAATTAATTTCTAATTAATTACTAATTAATAATATGAGTTCCAAATAATATATTAATCTTGTAATATATTAATAAAATTATTCTAAGTACCAATTTATTATTCATATAATAAATCCTACTCTCTGTCTCTCTCCACCAGTCATCCTGTCAAGTTACATGAGTGAAGGCAACACAAAAGGACCATGCTCATAATCAAATCAAGTACACACCAAATATAGTTATGCACTTAGACACCTAATCCAACAATCTCTCACTTGGATAAGTCTAATAACTATTATTGTAAATATGACTTCAAAACCTGATCAGTAATTGTAGCTTTCAAAAGTCGTTGACGAACTCTAATCTTATCAGTAACGCATCCTTTAGATAAGGGATCAAATATTCCTCCATTCTACAAGATATCATATGGACATGAGAAATGGATTATAATCATTCTCTCTGTCCATGTGTTGTTTCCCGATTTCCAATTTACGATGACTGACTCAGACTACAATTGAACACATCAACTTAGTCCAGGCTTAGCCAAGCGCGTAGGTGTTATCACTAAATCATCGAGGGTCCCACAACTATTGTTTTTATCCCATTTAGGTTAAAAATAATGGATAAACTTCGACTCATATGCTTGTACTATTTACTCATCAAATCACACACAACAATATGTTTTACAACACCAAGTTACTGATGCGTTTATGTATTATCAATGTGCAACCAACTTGTAACAACTATATGTCTCTGTTTCAAGAATATAAGATATTATCGTCTCATAATCACTTGTGATAAACTCCATGTAGTGACTCAAATGAGCGTGGGTTTAATCCAATACTCAAATTCTATTTCAGGGGTACTCATAAACACTGCAGGAAACATTTGCTATGTCTAAGCACTTAGACAATCTACAGTCGGATTCACAATAGTCTTACCTCATCACTTACTTCCAAAGTATGATAGACTGTGGATGTTTGAACAATCTTATTATTCGGGAAGAAAAACATGCGAAGTGAAACACAAGAATAATCTAATCCAATATGGTCTTAAAACTTTTGAATATAAATAAAACACTTAATATTTAATCACCATATTAATTAGACCTTATTCATTATATATTGTTTCGACCAATCAACTAAATACTTGAATTAAAACAATAGTCATCCCATGCTCCAAGCATGCACATTGTATTTATCTATGGTCCTTCCTTTATGAAATAGATCAATCGAACACATTTCCAATGATGCTCATTTCAGAATCCCAAATCCTTATTACAAGTGTAACAATACCAAAATCTAGCCACTAGTAGAATGTGTTAGAGTTTATCCTTTTCATGTAATGGTCCTTTTGTAATGTCAAGGCACGAAAGTCACAAAGACTTAGCCAATGATATTATAAAGCTTTCCATTTGAAATTGTTACAAGACAATTCCCGGAAATGAAGTCCGATATTCAAGGTACATTCCTTGAACATCTTTCGTGCATAAAAGTTTTTAACTTACACAGAGATTCTTAATATCCAACTCCTATTACGGAAACATTTCCACAATTTCCATATGACAATCCATTCTTAATAGAATCCTATTTATTCAGAATTATACCACTATGGTCCATCCATTACTATACTTCCAACTATCCACAAGCAACCAATCTTTGGTAAACCTCAAATTTTTCTTGACAGTTGTGTAACAACTTTAGTCATATCCAGTTCTGGTCCTATTTCCCTCTTAATGCCCTAGGCATTTGGAAAAATCAGAACAGACGAATATTATAGCATATGCAATCGATCCTATACCCGAAGCATATGGGATATGTATCATAATGTCTTACATAAAGACCTGGCATTCTTTTGCTATAATATTTCCATATATCGAATCTTCCTATGTTGAATCACTTCAACATGATATTCATATATGTCCATGACTAACTTTGATTAAAATTTCAATCTAAGCTTTTAGATTCGAAATGAAGTATAAATACCCTCTCCCTTGAGCCTTTTTATAAAGAAACAATTTCCAAATTTTGCAACTTTGCAAATTTAGAAATTTGTTTCCTATAATTAGCATTGCTAACTTGTAACACTTAAAATAAAAATTATGTGTGACATCCCCAATTTCACGGCCAAAAAAGACCGATTTGTTTATGCTTTGTTTTATAAATCAGAGTAATCGTTTAAAGAAAACGGTTGCGGAATTTGTTCCCAAAACAAGATATGATAAAAACTTATCAAAACATTTCTCAAAGAGAATGTATTTTCATTAAATAATAAAACCTCGGGATGTCATGTTCCGATACAGACACATAAGCATAAACTGAACATACATTCATTTACTCTAGTGATTTAAATCTCCTTTAATCTCTCAGTACCAAGCAGCTTCGTATCGATACCTGTGATACAATTAAACTGAGTGGGTCAGGCTAGGGAGCCTGGTGAGCATATAGGGTTTTCAACCCAGAATATTATATCATATATATATATATATATATATATATATATATATATATATATATATATATATATATATATATATATATATATATATACTCAATCATCAAACAATAAACCCAATTACCCATCCCCATTACCTCCATTTATCTTAAGGATCTACCCTAAGAATCATCTATCCTTTAATCCTAAGGATTGACCTATGGTATAGGCACGAAGTCAAATCGTTGCCAGGGTTTACTCAATAGGCGCTAAATCCATAGTCACCAAGGTTTATACAATAAGCGCTAACTCCATAGTCGCCAAGATTTATACAATAGGCGCTAACTCCATAGTCACCAAGATTAATACGATAGGCGCTAACTCCATAGTCACCAAGGTTTATACAATAGGCGCTAACTCCATAGTTACCAAGGTTCATACGATAGGCGCTAACTCCATAGTCACCAAGGTTTATACAATAGGCGCTAACTCCATAGTCACCAAGGTTTATACAATAGGCGCTAACTCCATAGTCACCAAGGTTCATACGATAGGCGCTAACTCCATAGTCACCAAGGTTTATACAATAGGCGCTAACTCCATAGTCACCAAGGTTCATACGATAGGCGCTAACTCCATAGTCACCAAGATTTATACGATAGGCGCTAACTCCATAGTCACCAAGGTTCATACGATAGGCGCTAACTCCATAGTCACCAAGATTTATACGATAGGCGCTAACTCCATAGTCACCAAGGTTTATACAATAGGCGCTAACTCCATAGTCACCAACTATCCTATCTACCCATGTTCTACCCCAACATTTTCATAGATATAAATACTTACACAGTTTAAATCATTTAACACATGTATAAAACATCAATTCCACGCCCATCTCAAATAGAAAAACAATATATAACACATAAAATGTATTTCATGGCAAACACTTCATATATATGTGTTAGAAGAAAGTAACTACACACTCACACAAAACATATACTTAATACATTCAAACAATACTTGTATTAAAATCGTGTTTATGAAAGGGACTATACATTCACTTGATCAGAAGATGATCGGACAACACTACAGCTCTAAGAGTAGTATTCTTCGGTGAAACCGAGATATCTTCACACACCGGGTTTCTCGCGGGCAGAGCTTTGGCTCGGAAACTCTTTTCTTCTCGGGATCATCGGGGCTTCGGGACTCAATTCGGGTCTCGGGGTTGATACCGGGGCTTCGGGATATTACTTGCACGTAAATAAAGGTAAAACGGGAGAGAGAAAAGAGAAAATAGCAACCCTAAACTGATGGCCCTTTAAATCTATTTATAGGGCAAAATCTGCCCTTGCCACATCGTGGCACCTTTTTCCACATCGTGGGCTTGATCGTCACTACATGCGTCATCACAAGTTGCGTCTGGGGGACTCCCGGAGGTGTCAGAAGACCTGCCACGTCGTGGCACTACTTATTACGTCGTGGTCTCCGACACAACTTTGGGGTTCGCGCCCCGAACTTCAGAAATTCATAACTTTCGCATACGAACTCCATTTTCAACGTTCTTTATATCGACGCGAAGGTGAGATTATGCTCTACAACTCTCGTTTAGACTCCGTTGGCTAATTTTGAATTCATTTTTAATATATTATAAATATATTACTTATATATTATTTTTAGTAGGCCGGGACAGGAAAACTCCGTTCAAAATTCATAACTCCTTCATCTGAACTCCGTTTTCGTCTATCTTTTTATCGTTGGAATACTATCGATGAGATATTCAATTCTCATTTAGATTGTTTTGGATAAATATCGCTCTAACATAAATTCACTATTTACGTCGCACTGTGTCGTGTCGGTTCTGTCGTGAAACTTTGACAGGTCATAACTTCTACGTTATAACTCGGATTTCGATGTTCTTTATATATTCGGAAACCTCGTAATATAAACTACATCTTAGTTAAGATTACTCCTTCTAAATAATCTTTCCCAAAAAGTAATTTTTGACGTTTATCGTCTCTAAATTGACTAGCCCGGATCTACGGGCGTTACAATTATCTCCCCCTTAGGATGATTGCGTCCTGGAATCATCAACGAAACAAGATTCGTATACTGACTCCATACGTTATCTCTCCATCCTAAGAAATAACTGTAATTTCTATATTTCCTCAAAAGAGTATCTAACTCTTGGACTTCTCAATAGCAGGTAGTGCTCAATCCTGCATCTGCTCTTCGTACTATGTTGTACTTTCAATTGTAACCTTCGAGTTACAAAATAAATCCTTATTGTGACTCCTTCTTCTTCTTAGGATAAGTACATTCCCTTATCTATTGTAACATACCGATGGGTCATGTTCTAATGACCTTTCACCGTATGATGCAACGCTTAGACTCAAGTCTCTTAGAGTCAAATTCCAGAATGGAATATACCTTCCTTCTTATTCTAATATGATATAATCACATTTTTAACATGTAGCATGCCTAGCTACAAACTCCTTTTTTTTAAAGAGCGCGATACTATCAATCGCATTGATTTCAATCTTCTGACTTGAGTCAGATGCTACCTCGAACACGGTTCTATGAACCACGTAACAAGCTCCTCGTAGTCGGACTCAATTTGATATGACCACTAGGGTCGGAATAACAACCATCTTACTAGTCACTACCAAAACAAGGGTAATGACATATTTGAACAAAACGGAATCAATTACTAGCTTCTTGGTAACCTTGTGACTTTCCCTGATCCAAGTGTGAGTCATATGCTTCCGGTAGTATATGCATCTACTACCTATCATACCTACTCATACTCGTCCCAAGTATTGTCCCGCAGTCGACCAAGTCACCATACAAGAAAATCACACAACAATTTAACACATACGAAAGTGTCCAAATAATCATAAAAATTTCCCTAGACTCTACTAGAATTTCTTCATTGCTCAATCTACAATCATCAATTCTACTTCAACTCGATTGGTGATGGAATTCCAGAAGATGGGACAACTTCAAGAATTACACCAACCATTCCATCATCCTGCCAATCGAAGGTGTACTTCAGATGTATCGTACTCCTCTAAACGTTCCGTTATTTTATCACACATAAAATAAAGGCATGACACCACTCTTATGACATCTTCTGATAGGTGTCATTCACTATCTTAAGCCCTTTTCATTTCCTTCATTTACTCAATTCTCTACAAGTCTTCACCATAACCTTTTGTACACCCAAGGAGACGTTCGGTGTACCGGCTAGAATTTACGATAAGAAAGCTTCATTTATGATAAACGTATAAATCTCCTTATCCCTCCAAAACGTTTACATGCTAGTTCTAATATCATATTCATACGCTTAGAATCCTATACACATAAGGTTTCCAGATCTGGTCGACAACAGAATATAGATCCGAAAAAATAATAGCATCAATTTAGCTATCACACAAAACAATTAGCACATAAAAGCATTTTAGGCATCATTCCTAAAATAAACTAGTGCTTGTGTCAATTTAGGTGCACTACCTATCATATTTTAGACACACTCCTCACAATCATTACATAGCATTCTAAGTTTACGTCTAGAAATTTCCTACAAATTCCTAGTTCGCTTAAACTAATGCTTTGATACCAACTGTGACATCCCCAATTTCACGGCCATAAAAGACCGATTTGTTTATGATTTGTTTTATGAATCAGATTAATCATTTAAAGAAAATGGTTGCAGAATTTGTTCCCAAAACAAGATATGATAAAAACCTATCAAAAGATTTCTCAAAGAGAATGTATTTTCATTAAATAATAAAACCTCGGGATGTCATATTCCGATACAGACACATAAGCATAAACAAAACATACATTCATTTACTCTAGTGAATAACATCTCTTTTAATCTCTCAGTGCAAAGCAGCTTCGTATCGATACCTGTGATACAATAAAACTGAGTGGGTCAGGCTTGGGAGCCTGGTGAGCATATAGGGTTTTCTACCCACAATATTATATATTATCTTAAGGATCTACCCTAAGAATCATCTATCCCATATTCCTAAGGATTGACCTAAGGTATAGGCACGAAGTCACATCGTTGCCAGGGCTTACTCAATAGGCGCTAACTCCATAGTCATCAAGGTTTATACAATAGGCGCTAACTCCATAGTCACCAAGATTTATACAATAGGCGCTAACTCCATAGTCACCAAGATTCATACGATAGGCGCTAACTCCATAGTCACTAAGGTTTATACAATATGCGCTAACTCCATAGTCACCAAGGTTTATACGATAGGCGCTAACTCCATAGTCACCAAGGTTCATACGATAGGCGCTAACTCCATAGTAACCAAGGTTTATACAATAGGCGCTAACTCCATGGTCACCAAGGTTCATACGATAGGCGCTAACTCAATAGTCACCAAGGTTTATACAATAGGTGCTAACTCCATAGTCACCAAGGTTCATACGATACGCGCTAACTCCATAGTCACCAAGGATTATACAATAGGCGCTAACTCCATAGTCACCAAGGTTTATACAATAGGCGCTAACTCCATAGTCACCAAGGTTCATACGATAGGTGCTAACTCCATAGTCACCAAGATTTATACGATAGGCGCTAACTCCATAGTCACCAAGGTTCATACGATAGGCGCTAACTCCATAGTCACCAAGGTTCATACGATAGGCGCTAACTCCATAGTCACCAAGATTTATACGATAGGCGCTAACTCCATAGTCACCAAGGTTTATACAATAGGCGCTAACTCCATAGTCACCAACTATCCTATCTACCCATGTTCTACCCAACCTTTTCATAGATATAAATACTTACACAGTTTAAATCATTTAACACATGTATAAAACATCAATTCCACGCCCATCTCAAATAGACAAACAATATATAACACATAAA
Organism: Lactuca sativa; assembly: GCF_002870075.4. Taxonomy (NCBI): domain Eukaryota; kingdom Viridiplantae; phylum Streptophyta; class Magnoliopsida; order Asterales; family Asteraceae; genus Lactuca; species Lactuca sativa. The sequence goes on from NC_056627.2 coordinate 268,983,494, forward strand.
ACGTATTTCATGGCAAAACTTCATATATATGCGTTAAAAGAAAGTAACTACACACTCACACAAAACATATACTTAATACATTCAAACAATACTTGTATTAAAATCATGTTTATGAAAGGGACTATAGACTCACTTGATGAGAAGATGATCGGACAGCACTACAACTCTAAGAGTAGTATTCTTTGGTGAAAGCAAGATATCTTCACACACCGGGTTTCTCGCGGGCAGAGCTTCGGCTCGGAAACTCTTTTCTTCTTGGGATCTTCGGAGCTTTGGGACTCGCTTCGGGTCTCGGGGTTGATACCGGGGCTTTGGGATATTTCTTGCATGTAAATAAAGGTAAAACGGGAGAGAGAGAGAGAGAGAGAGAAGAGAAAATAGCAACCCTAAATGGCTGGCCCTTCAAATCTATTTATAGGGCAAAATCTGCCCTTGCCACATTGTGGCACCTTTTTCCACGTCGTGGGCTTGATCGTCACTACATTCGTCATCGCAAGTTGCGTCTGGGGGACTCCCAGAGGTGTCAGAAGACCTGCCACATCGTGGCACTGCTTATCACGTCGTGGTCTCTGACACAGCTTTGGGGTTCGCGCACCGAACTTCAGAAATTCATAACTTTCGCATCCGAACTCCGTTTTCAACGTTCTTTATATCGACGCGAAGGTGAGATTATGCTGTACAACTCTCTTTTAGACTCCGTTGGCTAATTTTGAATTCATTTTTAATATATTATAAATATATTACTTATATATTATTTTTAGTAGGCCGGGACAGGAAAACTACGTTCAAAATTTATAACTCCTTCATCTGAACTCCGTTTTCGTCTGTATTTTTATCGTTGGAATACTATGGATGAGATTCTCAATTCTCATTTAGATTGTTATGGATAAATAACGCTCTAACGTAAATTCACTATTTACGTCGCGATGTGTCGTGTTGGTTCTGTCGCGAAACTTCGACAGGTCATAACTTCTTCGTTATAACTCGGATTTCAACGTTCTTTATATATTCGGAAACGTCGTAACATAAACTACATCTTAGTTAATATTACTCCTTCTAAATAATATTTCCCAAAAAGTCATTTTTTACGCTTATCGTCTCTAAATTGACTAGCCCAGATCTACGGGAGTTACATTATGCTCCCACTAGCATAAGAATTTTTTTCTTACTAGCATAACAATTATGCTCCCACTAGCATTGACATGTACCAAGAAATCAGCTAGACTTCTAGAAATCAATACTTATTGACTTTCTTACCAAAGTTCAGATTTCTGATACGTGGTGCTTTGATAAGTCTTTTCCTAGACTTTCAAGATCATACACCATTCAATAGATAGCTTATGTGTGTGTCTAAACCTTTTTCAGAACATATAGCGATAATTCCCAAATGTTCAAACTATTTCCCATTTCTCAGAATTCGAACTATGAAAAGGGGTGCCGTAATCATACTCAAATTTGAGAACTCAATTATCACAACCGCTTACTTTAATCCTTTAAAATATGCTAGCGAAAGCGTTTCCTCACAATCATTTTCATGAAGTAGAGAGAAACCTATTGCCACTTAGATTTTATGGTGTATGTATTCCTATCCATGTGAACTTGTCATTTCGAACCACTATCATAAGACAAGGTTTATGACAAATTCAAACTCATATGGGCCGAACATGCTTATTCTTAATTTCTAGCCATCCACAGCACAAGGGCCTACCAGTGCTTCCAGGTCATTGAGCAGCTCACCCATACAGATCAATATATTTTTAATGATCAATGTGTTTTTCCTTATGCAATCAAATGAGAACTCATAGAAATCACATGCATAGTCAACTCAACTGGGATGGGCAAAAAAATAAGAATATGTCAACACGATAGGTTGTTAACCTCATGTCATGTGCTAGTGATCACTAAAAGGTTTATTCTTGATTAGTTCTTGAAATTATTCAAGACAATTAAGACTCCCACTGACCTCTTAACATATAATATTCTCTATCAAGGAACATTTCTTAACAAACAAATATTCAAGAGTTAATGAGGATTCTTATCAAGACAACACTTCATATAATTGGTCTTAGTCGATCCTTATTTTATCCAAAATGTCGCAACTACCAATTTCAAATATGCAAGAGTAAGAAAACATTTCTACTCCACAATTCATGAGGTGTTATAAACCTTCTTAGAACATGTCACTCAAGGTACAACTTGGAGTAACTAGAGTATGACTCTAAGACCCGATTTTGGAACTAAGTATGACTCATCTTCTTGATTTAACCATTTCAAAAATTCCCAATACCTCTTCTTAGTCATGCAAATGCACTAAGGTATCCTTAGAGGATCAATTGTGACATGATTCCTAAATCATGAGGATGATCATAAAACACGATACTAAAGTACTTCTCCTTTCCTCTCAGATTGGAAAAACTTTTATCTGTCTATCCAATTTGATTCTTCTTATTCGCTCTGCTATATTTTGAAACTTTTCAAGGTATCATAATTACACTTAATATTGTAAGCATAACTAAATTTACTGAACCAACATTAAATCATGACGAATAGACTTATCATCCTTTGTGGTTGATCTGACCAGTGCACATCAATGTGTACTAGATCCTTTAGTCTTTCACTTGACTCACATACATATGTGAACAAAGAATTAGTCCCAATTTTCCAAGCATCAAGATTCCCATACATCACGCAATTCAAATCGTATGATTCCAAGTTTCTGTCCAATTGAAACTTGGGTAATGAGAATCCTTCCTTACTTAGAAAACTACAACACTAACACACACGATATAACCAAGAATCAATTCCATTTTCAACATTGCTAATAATAGAAATATGTAAACACTAATTTTCCATAAATTCCATTGCAAGGAATCACAAAGTAAATAAAACAATTTTATTAATAATGTGCGGAAAACTGATCCTTACCACGCAAATACATATGAAAATTATGTTTCTATATATTCCTAAGCAATCTATCTTAAATCCTAAGCAGCAACTCAAAAATATGATTATCGAACCATGCGACCAAAATCCACTTCTTCATGATCAGATTCAACTTACTTTTCTTTTAAGCTTCTTTCTTTCTCTTAGATTATGCAAAACATCAAAATGTAACTTTACATCATGTAATAAGAATCTATAAATAGGAACTTAATAGAGTTAGACATTGAACGTAACTAAAGTAGAGCCATACAATTTGACTTTACCATCTCTTAGATCTCTTAGGTAGTCAGGGCAGCCTCACTTCCAATACCCCTTCAACTAGCAGTAGAAACAAGTGGACTCTTTTGGAATGGTACATGGGACTATCTCAGAATCAACCTTTCTCTTTCTACTAGGAAGAGAAAACTTTTCTGGACTTCTAATGTTGCCACTCTCAGTGTCCATGGAACTTTGGGAGATTGATCCTTTAGACTCTTTTGCTCGACTAGTTCTCTTCAACATTTCTGCTTCAGTAGCAATAAGCAATTTTGTTAGATCAATAAGGGTCATGTCGCGATCTGTCATATAGTAGTCCTTAACAAACTAACCATATAACTCGGGAAGTGATTGAAGAACCAAGTCAACAGCCTTCTTTCTTAAGAAAACGACACCCAACATCCTTAGTCTACCAATGTGCGGCTTCATCTTCAAGACATGTGCATACACAGACCTTCCATCTTGGTGTTTGATTGCCAATAGGGTTTGAGTGACCTTGAACTTTTCAAGTTGAAAAAAACGCGGGTCAAGGAGAATCACTAGAGGAGGTGGATGAAGAGAAGTATGATTTCCAATTCCACGAATGTACGAGGAATGGATTGATCCTTCACCTTGATTGAGACGTGGAATATAATCTTCATGAAGAAAGATTTTTCCAAAAGGATTAGGAAGACCATAGTTTTCAGAACTAGACATCTACAAGGGAGAAAATTCAAGTTAGTTGATTTAATCCTTAATATAACACCTAAATGAAATATTAAGGCTAGGACCCAACAAAATAATTCACAATTCGGAAGAGGGATGTCGTAATCCAATTGAAAATTATTTGAAGGTAGCTAAATGACGATTTACCAATTCCACCATGAAAATGAAATTTTAAACGAATTAGGTTTTAAATGAAATTCCTAGATCTTTTGAGATTCATTGAACTTTTCAATGGCATGTTTAATCTCAATTATGCCCTTTAAGTTTGTGACTGGGATACCGAGGATCACAAACAAGGTGTGAATAACCATGCAAATTAGCTTGGTACTATCGATGTCATTTATCATCTAATCAATGTGCCTGTTAACCACACACACTCCATTAATCAACGGTAATTTACGAGCTACCCATTTCCATCCTTCATTAGTCCCATATTAGTGTGTCGTTTAACCACACACGTTCCACTAACGACCAATAAGGTGCAATGTGTAATTTCATGGATTAGCATCAAATTCACATTTTTCCTAAAGTAACTAAGATTAGGAATTTTTAAAACATTTAGTTACTTCATAATTAATTATACTTTTAACGAGAGTTTAAGTGTCTTATCAACCCTGTTCGGCTAACGACCCTCCACTGGTCAAAGGGTGTGGTGGGTAAGAGTGGATACCCAATAGCGGTCATTTTACATGCCACTTCCTTAAACACCACTTATAGATCAGCTTCGTGAATGAGGCCTACTAACGGTAATACTAACTTTTTACTTATACATATATAATATATTAGACTTTTAATTTTATATAGTATAAGGGTGTATTCTAAAATTTTAAAATACAAAGTGGTTTAATCTTTTAATAAATTAAGCTTTTAATTTAATTAATTTTTAAACATGTCAAGGAATTATTAATTGTCTCTTAATTAATCTTTTAATTAAATTATTAATAAAACCATGAGGATGTATTTTTGAACTATTCAAAATGCGAGGGTTTAACTATTTAAATTACTAAAATTAAAACTTTTAATTTCAAATTGAAACTAAAAATCCAAAAGGGTGCAAATTGAAACTATTCAAAAATACTAGGTCAAATCTATGAATCAAAATAATCTTATATTATCCAAATTTAACCATATCTTCACTTTTGATAAGGATATCAAGTTACCAATTAGAAAAATCAATTTTAGGCAATAAAAACAAGTTATAGTGATTATCCAGATCAAAATCTGATAAAAAAAATAGAAAAATCAGGAAACTGATGAGTCAACTCGTCGAGTTCCAGCTCTCTGGACAACAAAAAATTCAATTTCTTGTTCTTTTGGCAGTTCACTCTTGCAACAATTCAATAGAAAAACATCTAAGGCTCTAATACCACTGATGGATTTTGAGCATATCTACATTCATATGTAATCATGCAACCCTAATTGCTTTGTATCTAAGTTTTTCTCTATTGAACATGCAAATTATGTAAGGTCCAAATAAGGATCTTTACCAGCAATCAAGCAATAAACAATCACAGAATAAGAACAAGATGAAAAGAAACCAAGCTTGCACACGATTATATTCAATAAATCGTCAGGTACAACTTGATGGACTGCTCTGTAAACTCTATGGCATCAACAACCACAAAAGATCAACTCCTCCACTATTTATACTCGACTAGACCGCAAACTGTGTTTGTGACCGTAAACTCTGTTTATGGTCGTGAACACACAAAATGACCAAAATGGAATAAACAACACATAAACTGTATTACAGACTCAGGACAAACAAAATACACTGAAAGCCTAGACCAAACCATTAACTGGACTCTTCAATCTCCCCCTTGGATTGGTGTTAGCTTGGACTCAGTTTTCGACCACCAGTACACCGGACTTTCCCATCGCTCCATTCCACATTTTCTTCTCTATAATTGCAGCCACCATCGAAGTGTATTCTTTTGCAATGGGCTCAAAGATATCTTCAGGCACCACAATCTGATGAACAGCGAGATAATGTATGTCCCACTTGCCAAATTGAAGCAAATCCCTTTTGTCATACAGACGGATGCAATCTTCCATAAGCTTGATGACAACAACATCTGTGGATTCATCATACACCCAATATTGCATGGATGCGAGAGAACCATCTAAATAGTTTTGAAGAACAGGAACATGCTTAACTTGAGCAGTAGCAGGCCACATCACTGACCGAAGTGGCTGACTTGTTTTGGGATCAATGACCTTTTTGTGGACCTTGACAAAAGACTCTGCAGTCTTCATTGACGGAAAGCCCTTGGCCACTTGATCCTCCAAGAAGGATTTGAACTGACTCGCCTGGGGATTGCTTGATGGATTTGAGAAAGGAACATTGGACAGCTCAATAAGATCAATCATAGTAAAAGAATGAAAGTCGTGAGCATCTTTGTACAGTTCTTTATTGCTGCTCTTTCTCCTCACCATAAACATATTACTGGTGTCATGAAATCCCCACGAGATGATTCCTGACCTATCGCCATACATATCTCTGAAACGATGCACGCCCAGATCCGTAATGGTGATCTGTGGTTTATCCCAGGGTGCCTTATGATCTACGCTCCTTTTGAATAGCAGTTGACCTTTGTTAGTAGACTTGTCCAATTTGGCGCGTTTTAATGCTGTTGCACTTAGAGCTTGAGTCGGTTCCTTTTCAAAACGGTCCTCGATGATGGTGGTTCTGGTAGGTTGAGGAACAATGGGAGCATCTTGGTTGGGAAGATAAATCTGTGGCTCGTCAACGGATGACTTGAATTCATCACCAAGTTTATCTTCCTGCTTTTTCTTCAAATCGTAGTAGATGGCTGTCAACAGGCCAAAATGAGTCTGAAGATCTGTAATCTGCTTTGTCTTTAGAATTTTATCCTCATTAAGTTCGGCCACTTGAATATTGAGCTCTGTGTTTTTAGTTTGAAGGTCTGCGACCTTGATAACCAGCTCAATATTTCTCTAATTAAGATCAATATTCTACTAATTCAGTACATCGATATGTTTCTGGAGTCCAATAAGTGAGGGAATCTCTTCTCCTGAGCTGTCACCCCCAATAAAAATTCCTTTGCTGTGTGGGGGTGGTGTAGAAAATTGTTCTTCTACCAGTAGCCTAGCTAGCCTGACCGAGGCAGCATCATCCTCTGTCCTGGGAGGAGAGAAACCTGTTGGGAATGAAGAGCCACCAGTTTCATAGAAAGTAGTAGGACCTTTACTGACGGGTTCAGTAGAGACAATGACAGGTGTGGTTGTTAGTGGATCTGTAACACTTTGAGTTGCCAGTCTAAGGACGAGTCTGCATCTTTTACTTGGAGGATGAGAGGCTTGAGGAGTGGTGTGATCACTTTCCACTGGTTCAGATGTAGGTAAGACAACATCAAGGGGAGGAATCCCTGATACTGTCACCATAGGAGTTGCTATTCCTGCCAATGGATTGGTAGGAGTAGGTGTGGCTTCAAGAACATCTTCTTATTACCTTGTCTCTGTTGCCGGATGAGCAACTTCATCGACATTATCAAGCAACTTGTCAAGGCTTTCTCCGGTCATGAAATCTTCATTGCTACCGAAGTTTAAGGGAATTTCATCATTATCGAATCCTGTGAGGTCGAGATCTTCATACAATTCAGTCTCAGCCGCTGACCCCTCATTGTAATCCCCTTGAACCTGTACAGACTGTAATTCGTGTTCCTCAGCGACTTGGGCATTTGCAGCTGGAGTTTCGTCGTCATCATGATCTAAAACTGTGATGATATCTTCAGAAACAACCCTTTCAGAGGAAGTGGGCTCAGATGATGCTTTATCAGATGCTCCATGAGACTCGGAAGATTCATCAAGCTCAACAAATTTCCCGAACTTCACCAAAGGATGTAATCCTTGAAAAACAACCTTTCCCTTCCGATTTTGTTTAATAAGGCCAACAGTATGAGGACCCAAGGATTTTATATCCAGCTTGTAACCATCCTTGACCATCTCTGGAAATTGATCGTCGATGAACACTTGAATAAACTTCGGATATAGCAAAAACACATCTCTGGTTCCCCGGGATATGTTCACCAAGAACTCATCAAGAATAAACTTTGAGAAGTTGAATTTTATGCCAGCAGCCAAAGAGACAATCGCCCCTATGTTCCTGAGAGAGATTTCATTAGCTCCTGATCTCCTGCCAGAGATGCAGCTCACGAACACGTGTGCCAGGAATCGCCAGTAAGGAGGCAAGAGCTTTTCACTGTGGGAGGGTAGGTACCCTCGTATCCCATCTTCTCAAGAATCCGTTGTACATCATCAATCCCAATTTCAGAAGGAAAATTGGATTCATCATTGACCAACAGAGTATCTCTGATGTACTGCTCCGTGATTTTGATCTTGCAACCTTTAACCACAGCTTCAATTGACATCTCTCCATTGACTTTTGACATCTTAGCCGTTTGCCATAACTACCGGATAATATTTTTATAAATGGCAGGATTCATAGTAATGGAACACGCTAAGCAACATTCTCTTAGTCTGTAAATCATTGATTTGAAGTCTCCATGAGCAGTCGGAGGTTCATCCAACACAATCGCCAGGTTGTGCATGTCAGCAAACTTAAGATTCGCCATTGATCTGCACTAAACAGGCCAAGTAAGAAAAACCAAGTATTTAAACAATTTAAAGCTTTAAGTTTTCTTAATTAAACAATTTTATTTTGGCCTTAAAAAAAATATCTTGATCGAAAATTGGAGTTTACGGTCAATATTGGTCAAACAGGGTTTACGGTCCAAACTGGTCATCTGACCATAAACTGAGTTTACTGCTATAAACTCAGATGAGTTTACAGTCGCAAACCCAAAGCGAGTTTACGGCCGTAAGGCCAAAAAGAGTTTACGGTTCTTGAATATCCCCAAACCGTAAACTCTCCCTAAACCGTAAACGCTGACGAACATTAAAACTCCTATTACTCCTCTAGTTTAAGTCGAATCGATGAACAAATACCCTTTCCCCAGTCGGTTTTGGCGTACCTTCGAAGTGAGCTAGTTGATTTCGCAAAAGAAAGCTCTAAAAATTTTCGAGGAGAGAGAGTAGAGAGAGGGAGGAGGCTTGCAGCTGTAAAAATGAGAAGTGGGAGGGGAAAAGGGTTTACAGCAATAAACTCTTCCTTTTATACTCCCTTAACTTTTACCTGTCTCCCACACAATATTATGCACAGTCCAAATCCCGATTAAATTTTTTAAAAAATAAAACTTTTTGAGGATAATTTTTTTAAAATAAACATAAAATAAAATTAAAAAAAATAAACTAATTTCTAAAAATTTAAGAATTAAAAATTAAATTTTTAACAATTATAAAAGTAAAAATAAGAATAAAATAAAAATAAAAATAAACTCAAAAATAAAAATAAAAAGAAATTTAAATTTTGAATAAGCATAGACAATTTATCTCAACATTACTGACAGGCTCTTGTGACACTGGGATCAAAGATGTTAGACAGCTTTAATCCACTTGTCGGTACCGTTCATCTTCACGTCTTTGTCTGGTCGATCATCGGTATTATGGTCCACTTAAACACGAAAAATTGTGATAGATTTAGGACATGCTATTAGTTATAAGACAAAGTGATCCTAACTTCCTAGATGCTATATCTTAATGACCATTCAGCTGACGACGACCAGGAATATTGTTGTCCACCTAAATTGAGCAGCGAGATCTATAGACAATCTTTGAGTATTCAATTTTAATTGTACTAGAACATGTTTCCCGCTTCCTCATATGCCCCGGTAATCAAGGACTTCCAGAATACTCCTTACATCGGGTGAGCAGACAGTTATAAAGAGAGAAGATAGATTTAGAATGCATATGCTATACACCCAGGTCGAATCTCTTCCAATCACGCAAAGGGTGAAACATATGACTAACTAAAGTTTTAGAGGGATTGAGAAGTAGAATGGTGCATAAACTATGTACCAGCTCAGATTGTAAGTCACGCAAAGGAGACAATATATGGCTAACAGATAGAAAGAATTGCATAGATAGAAGATGCAGAGAAATAGAGTTGCATATGTTATAGTCCAGGTCGGATTTTGAGTCACGCAGAGGAGGTAACATATGACTAACAGATAGAAAGAAAGAATATAACCTTCTACAGACCTAATTTATCGGAATTCACCAGTTACCCCATCAATACCGGAATTAAGGACAGAATCCGCACATCGAGGAAAAGTTAATCCACGGTTCCAAGTACAGGTTCTTTAATGTGACCAGTAAATTCCCATATATATCTCCCTGCTCAACCTATCCAAGCGTCGTATTGTCAGGCTAAACGGATCTAACTAGGTTAAGATTTGTCAAGTCTATAGATTTCCTAAGTTCAACTCTGCCTAGTCATGTCCATTTAGAATCTTTCATGCCTACCGACGCATCAAACCAGAGCATAGACCCTTCAGCTTTGGGTACGTTATGCAGACTAAGATTGCCTGTTATCACTTGATAATAACACTTCCCAGTCCTTCATTAACAAGCAAAACTTTATGCAACAATTTTTTTGATTTGTTTTAATTTTTAATGTTTTTGAATTTTTGAATGTTTTTTGAAAAAAATAAAACAGAAGCAGAATGTTTTTGGATTTTTTTTTTCTAATTTTTCAATTTTTGTTTGGTTTTGATTATTTCTCCCCCTAAATTTATGCATGGAAGAGAGTGAAATGACTGAAATGCTCAAATTTAAACTAACCTAATTAATAACAAAAATTAATCCTCAAAACGAATCATTTTCAAAAATCCCACAAGCACATCAAATCGAGCTTTGTTAAAAGGCTTAGTGAACAGATCCGCCACATTATTGGCAATGGGAACCTATTCTAGCCGGATGAGTGAACGCTCATAACAATCCCTGATAAAGTGAATTTTGATGTCAATGTGCTTGGTTTTGGAATGTTGGACCGGATTTTTAGTGATTTGAATAGCAGCCTCATTATCACAGTGAATTGGGGTTTCTAGATAATTCAAACTATAGTCCAACAGCTGATGTTGGATCCAGATAACTTGAGAACAGCAAGCTGATGCAGCTACGTATTCCGCTTTTGCTGTTGAGGTAGAGACGGTATGTTGTTTTTTGCACTACCACGACACCAGCCTATCACCAAGAAATCGACACCCTCCTGATGTGGATTTCCTATCAAGCTCACAGCCTCCATAATTACTGTTAGCAAAAGCATATAAATTAAATTCAGAATTCTTCGGATACCAAAGACCCAATTTTGGGCTGCCTTTGATATACCGAAAAATCCTTTTGACAGCAATAAGACGTGGAAGTTTAGGATTAGCCTGATAACGAGCGCATTGATACACTGCAAACATGATGTCGGGACGGCTTGCAGTGAGATACATCAGGGAACCGATCATCGATCTATAGTGAGTCTGATCTACGAATTCTCCATCAATATCTAGATTCAGCAGGGGTCTTTCAGCCATTGGTGTCGATGTAGGCTTTGTGTCTTCAAACCCGAACTTCTCAAGAATATCTTCCACATACTTAGCTTGATGTAGCAGGATTCCGTTTGAACTTTGTTTGACCTGAAGCCCCAGAGACATGGTCATTTCACCTAGAGAACTCATCTCGAATCGTTTCTTCATCACGCCTTCAAACTCTTTGCAAAGCTTTGGATAGGTAGACCCGGAGATAATGTCGTCAACATAGATCTGAACTAGTATCTGATCATTACCCACATGCTTGATGAATACAGTTTGATCAATAGTGTCGCGAGAGTATCCATGCTCGAGCAAGTGCTTTGTTAGAGTCGCATACCATGCTCGAGGAGCTTGATGTAACCCATACAACGCCTAGTCCAACTTGTAGACATGATTAGGGAACTTTGAGTTAACAAACCCAGGAGGTTGATCAACATAAATTTCTTCCTTCACCTTGCCATACAAGAAGGCAGTCTTGACATCCATTTGGTAGACTGTGAATTTCATGAAGGAAGCGTATGCGAGAAAGATACGAATAGCCTCCAAACGATCCATGGGAGCATACACCTCAGTATAATCAAGACCCTCAATTTGTCGAAACCCACGAACCACCAACCTTGCTTTATTACACACTATTACACCAGAATCATCCTGCTTATTACGATAGACCCAACGCGTGTCAAGAGACCTTTTGCCCTTTGGTAACTCAACCAACTTCCAAACCCCGAGCTTTTCAAACTGATTTAGCTCTTCATGCATTGCATCTACCCAGCTAGGCTCATTCAAAGCCATTTCAACATTCTTGGGCTCATTCAAACCCATTTCAACGCGTGTCAAGAGACTTCTGGTTTTAACTCCATCACCCAGCTAACCAATGACATTATCGATCAGATGATCGCGTTGAATTCTTGAAGGTATGTCTTGGCTGATATCATTGAGTGAAACAGGAAGAGTGTGTATGTTGAAACCTCCATCATCTACTGATTGATTCACATTAGATGAATCTGCTACAAACTTATTAGCAATTTCTTCAGGAAAGAGTAGTTCCATAAAAGTTGGATTGACAGCGGAAGCATCTCTAGACATGAACTCTCTCTCAACAGGTCTAAGAGGTGTAGCATCAGCATCAGGAGTTTATTTGGTTGATCAGATGACTCCCCCTCAGGTGGAGCAGAGGACACCCCCTCAGATGGAGCAGAGGACTCCCCCTCAACCGTTGGAGGTTTGTAGACAACTTCTTCGTTTTCGTCTTCGTCTTCAGAAACAATCTTCGAACCAGAAGAGGATCCACTTGAACTATTTGTAGACACATTTAAAGATTTGAAAAGTGATGTGTAATCAAATAACCAGTCGGGACCCACTCGAGCGTCTATTTCATTCTCCTCCAACCAGCGCACGTCATATGATTCTACTATCTGCTTAGTCTTTTTGTTGTAAACCCTATACACGGTGCGCGCAGCATACCCTACAAAGTAACAATCATCGACTTTGGCATTGAATTTTGGGTTGGATTCCAAATGAAGAAGGGTGCAAGGGCAGCCAAACACACAAAAATGGCTGACAGAAGGCTTGTGTCCATAGAGAATCTCATACGGTGTCTTCATCTGTGCTTTTTTGATTTGAACATGATTCTGCACATAGCAAGCAATGTTAATCGCCTCGTCCCAAAAGAAAACAGGTAGTTTGGAATCACAAAGCATTGTACTTGCGGTGTCTTTCAAAGTTCTAGTTCTCCTTTCAGCAACACCATTTTGTTGAGGCATGTGAGCAGAGTTATATTGACGGACTATCCCCTTTTCTACGCAAAAATGGTCAAGAACTGCATTCTTGAACTCAGTTCCATTGTCAGTACGAAGCGCCTTCACTTGGTTGTTGGTTTGCTTCTTAATCATCACAATGAACTTCTTTATCAGATCAGCAACCCCCGCTTTGTTGGATAAGAAGAAGACCCACATAAACTGAGAGAAATCATCGATCACAACGAGACAGTACGAGTTTCTTTTGATGCTCAGGACGTTGACCAGACCAAATAAGTCCATATGCAATACTTGGAGCACTTGACTAATTGAGTTGACTTGCTTGGGAGGGTGTGGTTTCCGATGATGTTTTCCTTGAGCACAGGAAACACACTTCTCAAATGTAATAAAGCCTCTGACGGGTAGGCCTCAGACCATCTCATTCTTAGCAAGGCGATTCAGGTTTTTCGCGTTAGCATGACCGAGCCTTTGGTGCCACAACATCGCATTTTGTTCGGAGACTTTTGAGAATAAGCAAGTGACTTGTTCAGGTAGGTTACTATTCATATCAATAATGTAAGCATTCCCATCCCGTTTAGACTTGACTAGAATCCACTCTTCCGGGATGACAATGCCTGGCTTGAGAATCGTACATTCTTTATTGGTAAAATGGGTAGAGTAGCCTTTGTCGCAGATTTGAGAAACACTCAACAAGCTGTGGTTTAACTCGGGAGCGAAGTTGACATTCTCAAATCTTAGAACTCCATTTGTAATGGTTCCTCTCTGTGTGATCTTCCCACCATCTCTGCCCGCGAAGGAAACATAACCCCCATTAAAAGATTGAATTTCGCTCAGTTGGGAGATGTCTCCTGTCATATGCCGGGAGCAGCCGCTGTCGACGTACCAAGGACGAACGACGTTCCTCCGTAATTGTCCCTACAAAATGAGCGAAGGTCTGAATCTGAGGTTGTTGAGCTGCAAAGGCTTGACCTGCGGAGGACATGATTGATGAGAAAGCATTGTTGGATGAGATTCCAAGATTTGTGGTAGAGTATGAGTTAACATGATTAATCTATCTCTGTTTTTCATCAATGTCACAAGCTTTGATGATCGCCATAATTTCAGCAAGAGTGAGGCGATTTAAATCCTTGGTTTTCTTAATCACAACAACATTCATATCCCATGATCTAGGAAGAGCATTCAGAAGCTTCTTGTTGATTTCTGACTTGGTCAAGAAAATCCCAGATATGTTCATGTCAGTTGTGAGAGTTGTAAACCGCTGCAGCTGAGCCTCAAGAGTCTCTCCTGGAATGTAGTTGAACATGTTAAACTTTTGTCTCAACATGTCCTGCCGACTCTCCTTCATATCTGCATTGCCCTCATAAACTTCAATTAGGGCTTCCCATATATCTTTAGCTGAAGTGTACTCACGAAAACCTGGAGCAATATCGGGAGATAATGCCATGGTTAAAGTGGCTAAAGCCCTTTCCTGCTCCTCAATTTTCTCAAACTCCTCATCAGTGTAGTTTTCAATAGCCTTATCAATCACTTGGCCTCCAACTATCATAGTGATTCTAACAGGGTCTCTAAGAATGCTTCTCTAGACTTTGAAATCTTTCATCTTAATGTATTTTTCAATTCTATACTTCCACTCGGAAAAACCATCTGTAGACATCAATCTTGGAATACGCGTAGTAGTGCCCATGACAGTATCAACTTCGTGAAAATGACTTTGAATTTGAGAATCCATTTGAAATTAAAGCAATTTAAAATCACAAAGGTGTTTACGGTTGATGAGTTTACGACCGTAAACTGGGTTTACGGTTTATGAGTTTACGGTTTATGAGTTTATGGTTTATGAATTTATGGTTTTTGAATTTACGGTTCTTAAAGTTCCTGAAGCCATGTTTGCGGTTTTTGAAGATTCACAGTTTACAGTTGATGAAGATCTTGAGTTTAGAACCATAAATAGTGTTTACGGTTGGCAGTAAACTCCCAGAAAGCTCTCAAACACACGTTTTTGTAATAGATTCAGATCCTTTAACCACTAGAACACCAAAAACCAATGTTCGAGTAATAAGAATATCAGTTTAAGCATCCCAAATCTCGATTGAATGAAGCTTGACACCGGTTACAACTCGGATACCAACTGTAAGGTCCAAATAAGGATCTTTACCAGCAATCAAGCAATAAACAATCACAGAATAAGAACAAGATGAAAAGAAACCAAGCTTGCACACGATTATATTCAATAAATCGTCAGGTACAACTCAATGGATTGCTCTGTAAACTCTATGGCATCAACAACCACAAAAGACTAACTCCTCCACTATTTATACTCGACTAGACCGCAAACTGTGTTTGCGAACGTAAACAGGGTTTACGGTTGTAAGCGTGTTTACGGCCGTAAACTGTGTTTACAGTTGTGAACACACAAAATGACAAAAATGGAATAAACAACACATAAACTGTATTACAGAATCGTGCCAAACAAAATACACTGAAAGCCTAGACCAAACCATTAACTGGACTCTTCAAATTAAATACCAAAGCATTAAACCCTGAACCTAACATACATAATTCAAAATTCTTATGAAATTAGGGTTTGATCATTACCTCACTTTTTATGTAGCAATAACAAGAACTACCTTGACTCTTGAAAGCTTAGTGCCCTAAGTGTTACACCTCTAATGGAGTCATAAACACTCAATGAAAAAGATGACTTGGAGAGAGGTGGTAATTCGGCTACGGCAACTCTTAGAATGCATAGGGACGGTTTCCTTAGGGTTTAGAGGGTTTATGTAAGACTAGGTTGCTTAGTCTTGAAATTGGACTTGAATAAGGAAACCCAAGTTCCTAACTTAAGCCCAAAGCAAATCAAGGACTTCCTTAATAAGCCCTTGGACGAAATCTTATGCGGTAACCCATAAATTTCATTCACTCCACTTAAAAAGAGTCCAAAGCCAAAGTTTCACAACAATCAATGATTTGCAAAACAGTCCCTCCATTATTAATCAGCTCCTTTAATCCCAAAATTAATATCAAATTAATTTCTGATTAATTACTAATTAATAATATGATTTCCAAATAATATATTAATCTTGTAATATATTAATAAAATCATTTTAAGTACCAATTTATTATTCATATAATAAATCCTACTCTTTCTCTCTCTCTCTCTCTCTCTTTCTCTCTCTCTCTCTCTCACTCTCCACCAGTTATCCTGTCGAGTTGCATGAGTGAAGGCTACCCAAAAGGACCATGCTCATAATCAAATCAAGTACACACCGAATATAGTTATGATCTTAGACACCTAATCCAAAAATATTGGGTGGTTATGGTGGACTACTTGACCAAATAAATAGAGGCTGAACCGTGAGCATGCATATATGGAATACAGATGATCAAATATCTATAGAAGAACATCATAACAAGGTTCGGGATACCGAAGGTAATCATCATGTAACACCCAGTTTTGAAAGTGTTTCATTTCTCAGGGCTACGACCCAATCATCAGTTGTCGTAAGGATTAGGGCCATGGTAAAGGAAGGAGTTAGCCCATTTCGGATGTAGTTTCCATGGTTTGAGTGATCCATGTATTCGATTGTGTCTTCGGAAGCCAAGGGTATGACTGTAATTTGATAACTCGCTCTTTTATGGGTTTTGGGATTTATTCGGAAGATGTTAAGACTTGGTTGTATTGTTATGAGCATAGGGCTTCTCTCCACCTTTTCGTGGATATAAGGTTCATTGGAAACGGGCCTAGGAGGCATTTTGGAGTTATTGATAAAATTGGCCTTTGGATGAAAAAGCTTGAAAATCAATCCCACGCATGCAAGGATGCATGCGCGTGTTTAGCTGGGTACACCCAGCGTAAGCTAGGGTACGTCTAGCATAGAGATGGAAAAGTGGACGCGGGTTGGGAGACGTATGCCCAGTGTACAGGAAGTACGCCTAGGATCCCCAAAACCTAAATTGTTAGGGTTTGCAACATATATAAAGGCCATATGTCCACCCCAACCTTCATCCTTTTAGCCTCCACTATCCCTAGAGAGCATAAATTGAACCCTAAACCTCTTGCATGCTTTGTGAGTTAATTTTGTGCACTTTTGGGTGATTTTTAGTGGTATTGAAGAAGAGGGAGTTAGAAGAAGGAGCAAGAACACAAGAAGGGCTTGTAGATCCAGGAGTTTAGCATCTTTTTTGACTCAGTTGAGCTATCAAGCTTCAAACGTGACCATTGCATGCCTAGTTATAGTTTTGGGGTGTTATTTGTGGCATTTTGGACCCATAGTAGAGACTTCTTGTGTTCTGGAAGTTCAAGCCCATAAGAGCTTTCCTTTTGAGCCCTTGTAAGAATTTAGAACCATAAAAAGCGAGCCTTGATGGCTAAGCCACAACCATGCAAGTGTTAGATGGTCACAAAGTGTGATTAAGGACTTAAATCATGTCTTAACCCCCGTCTATGCATGCAAAGACATAGAGTTTGTAACTTTATGGGTTATGATGTCTTAAAGGGCATGGATCTATGTTTTGGATGCTAGGAATTAATAGATTAAGTCACAAACGAGTTTTTTAGGATGTTGGTCAGTACGTCGGGGCGTACCCCTAGTACGATGCACGTATTATGTCAACCTCCTCGAAGCTGGTCAAGGCCAGCGTACGCTGGGCGTACGTGCCATGTACGCCGCGTGTACGCATGCATATTGGTCAAAGGTGTTTTTGGGCCTTAGGAGGTTGGGCCTGAGTTTGTTAGGCCTCATGACCCACTTTGGAGTAAGGCCTCTGGACCTAGACCTTGGTTTCTATTGGTCCTTTGTGGGCCTAATTGTTTTGGGCTTTAGTGGGCCCAATAGGCTTGGACCTTTGGGCCATCGGAGAATTATTATTTGACAAGGGTTGATGGGCTTTAGGGTAAGGCCCATGTAAGGGTTTGAGCCCAATTTGGAAAATTGGGCCATTAGTGGGCTTTTATGGATTTTAGAGTTTTGGGCTTGTTTGGTTTTGGGCTTGGACATTAGTTATGAATCTTGTTGGGCCAGGGGTATAGCGGTTATTTTACCCCAAGTATGGATTATGGATCATGGGTTGGGACCCAATTGCTAAGTGGGTGATATTTGGTATTGATTGCTCGAGGAGTTGCCTGGGCAGCAGCTAAGGATTTCTTGCAGTGATCTTCAACAGTGTGAGGTGAGTTACCTTCCCTGTATGAGTGGGTCGAAGGCACCAATGCCGACCCACCTGTAGTTGTTTATAGTAGAGATGATTGTCTTTGTGATAATTGTCTGGTATGCCACTATCTGTAGATATTTATGTGTTTGTATGCTATGTTATTATGTGGTAGTGGTAGGAGGGGTGAAGTAGGCCCCGTCACCGGTTGAAATAAATCGAAGGGTAGTTCGGGCACCCAGATATGTCTGATAGTATGTTTTCGATATGATATTATGTGGTAGTGGTAAGGGTGAAATAGACCCCGTAACCGGTTGACATAAACCGGAGGGTAGGTCGGGCACCCAGATATGCCTGACAAAGGTCGGTCGAGCAACCATGTATGCCTGACAGGGGTAGGTCGGACACCCCTATATGTATGACATGGGTAGATTGAGCACCCAGGTATGCTCAGCAGCGTAGGTTGGGCACCCAGATATGTCTAACAGTATGTTTATTGTATGGTATGTGGTATGATGAGGGAGCTCACTAAGCTTCGTGCTTACGGTTTTTAGTTTTGGTTTCAGGTACTTCTTCTTCAAAAGGAAAGGAGCCGATATGATTGCAATGCATCACACTATGATTTCCACATTATGAGATATTTGGGAGTTGTACTATGATATTACTTTTCTATGCCATGTTTTGGGTTATTTGAAATATTAGTTTTTTTATTATGGAATGAGTTGACACTATTGATGTTTCATACTACAAGTTTTTTATAATTACTTATTTAAAAATGAAATTTTTGGCTCTAAATTTTGAAATGTTACAAGTTGGTATCAGAGCCTTGGTTTGAGGGATTCGGACACACTTTCGGGGGTGTCTGGACTCAAATCGAGGGTTTGAGAGGTTTTTACAAGAAAAGAAATATTTTTTCTAAAATTTAAAAGTAAGGGTTTTTTATAAAGAACAAGGAGTGTGATGCGTGCAATCGGCCGAGCTGAAGTAAGTTTTCCCCAAGATACCCGTACATGTTATATTATGATATGAAGTATGAATATGTGAACTGCATGCTAGATTAGGGCTAAGGATCTAGGAAGGATGCCTTGTATGCCTAATGTATGTGCTTATTGAACTGCATGCTAGTACTGATTTGTCAGTTGTAGGATGGCCTGGTTAGGTTATGCCTGATTGTATGAGCCTCAGAATTTCATGCTAGTACAGATTCCTGATAAGAGGATAAAATGGCTTGATTGGAGTATGTTGGTTAGTTTTTCCATTGTCTGAATGTTGCTTGCTTTGTGCTTTGTGGGACTTTTAGTGATGTGAATTGACTACTAAGTGAGTATGCCAAGTCACATGTGGCACAGGCTGGATAATCATAGAGTGACAGACTTGACCCTATTGCGTAGCTCTCGTCTGAGTCCAACCGTTCTAGGGTTGAGTCTTTTACTCGAAGGATTATCTGATCTTTGTTGTATGTGATTGTATTCATGAGGAAGTTAATTGACATTGGTGGGAGTCCTTCAGCAGCTGAGGACTGGGTGGGTTCGGCAACCTAAGAAAGCCTAGGACGTGCTTCAGTGGGTTAATGCGTTTTAGGTGCATCAGTTTGAATAAGTGATTTATAGGATCTGGGAGGATCGCTAAGGAAAGTATGGATAGGTGTGGAAGCTAGTATTAGGCCCGTACTACTAAAAGCATAGGATCCATAGTCGAATCGTTGAGAGTCTTGGAGAATCTAAGAAGCTTAGGGGAGGATAATCCTTGAGTATGTTTTGATCAGTGGTTTGTCGTTTTTCAGTTTGGAGATGAGCACTCAGGAAGGTGGTTCTGGTTCGGGTTCGGGTTCTGGCACAAGTGCAAGTGCTAAGTCGATCAGCGAGAAGATATGGGAGTTCATCTCGTCGGAGATTACCCGCGGTATGATGGATCAGACTCCTATGATCTTGGGCTCAATCGAGGAAGGGATTTTGGAAGTATTGGATAGCTGTCTCGGGGCCTTTCGGGTCGACACTATAACAAGGTAGCTAGGGGCTCATCTAGATCCCAAGACTTATCAATCCTTAGGATCCTTCAGTGAGGAGGATCCTCTTGTTATCTTTAGTCATTCAGGATCGGAGGAGATTTGTGTGTCGTGTCTTCAGGAGAGTCAACCACATGATCAGATTACCGCTGAGATTTCACGAGCCCTTTGCAAGGGATTGCATGGTATCATTGGTCGGATAACTGAAACAATGATTGTCAAATTAGAGGAGCGGTTCACACTCTCACGTGCTGCAAGTGCAACTGGTGGGGCTGGTAGTGAAGGAAATGTGAGTTTGGAAGCACGGCTCGGAAAAAGGAAGCGAACACCTATCTCAGGATGATTGGAAGGAGGAGAAGAGTCCGACTTGGCTGACTTGGGTGTTAGAAGTCAGGGAGATCTTGAGGTGTGGGGAAAGTGTAGGGGAACCCATGGGTTTTATTATCACAAGTTTAGGTGTTTCAAGTGTGGAGAAAGAGGGCATGTGCATCAGGATTGTAAGAAGGATCAGATATGTTTTCATTGTCACCAGCCAGGTCATTTCAAGTGCCGTTGTACTACTTGGGTGGCAGAGAGAGTTCAGGTTCTAGCGCCCATCGTTCTGCAGGAGGTCAAGATCGAGCCACAATAGATCGTTGGTATGTAATTTGAACTCCCCTTTCTATAATGATATTATTGTGTAATTACTCTTGATCAGTAATTGTATTAATCACACCCCAAAACCTGAACGGCGGAAATGTTCAGGGGCGGAGGACGTCATGTACATTATCACAACAATGAATAATAGTAAACAAGCAACAACATCATCCATTGCATTAATAATATAATCTTAATACAAGTGTATTATGTATAGTTTATAAGACACTAAAAATATGAATCAAAATAAGAGATGAGTCTTGAGCGTGCTCCATCTTCTCAAAACCTGGTCATCGGTACCTGTGTACTGGCAACCTAAGAATACAAGTTATTTTGAAAGCATAGATCAGCATTAAAGTTGGTGAGTTCATAAGTATTTTAGTGTTGTTGCTTGTATGAAAGTGTTTCTAAATGATTGATGTAAATGTTTGTAAGAGTTTGTAGTAAATGTTTGTATCTCCTAGAAAATCCTATATTTTCTACTAAAAGTAACCTTCTACCAAGGCCAAAATGTTATGTGTGTTGTGTTGTTCGTAAAAGTGTATCTTTCCCAAGTATGACTATCATTACCAAAATATAGTTTGCATTACCGTTTATGTGATAAGATCACAATGTGAATGCAATAGGAAAATAACAGTGTACAGTAGTATCGTATGTAAGTAACTACCAATGTACTAACTACCTTAAATCAGTTTGTTAATTAAGGTAAAATGTGATATGATTGTAACCAAACTTCATCAACTAGTATAACACGACGCTCTAAGGCATCGAAATGGTATGACATTAGTCACCGGTAGACCTGCCAGTCCCATTATAGCTAGCAGCAAGGTGTAGGATAGTCAATCCCGTATAGATCTATACACCAACTCACGCTCTCCCTCCAGAAGACTCTGGTTGCAAAACGTGACACAGCAGTTGATTTCCATGCCATGAATTAGTGGCTCACATTAATGTAATTGTGTTCTAGTGTTTGTATAGTATGTTCTAGTGTTTGTATGTTCTCTCTGTACTAGGGTAGTGTATGTTCTCTTTGTTTCTCATCATAGTATGTTCTCTTGTATAATGTAGTGTATTGTATGTTCTCATAGTTTCTCATCATAGTATGTTCGTTCTATTTATCATAATAGTAAGTTCTCTTAGTTTCTCATCATCATAAGTTTGTATTAACTCATGAATGAACTGACTCTTGTATGTTTCATTGTTCTAGTAATAGTAAGTAGTGACTTCCTAAACTATACCTATTATAGTTTACTAGTAAAGTTGTTTTAAAATGAACATGTTTGTAAACCTTTGCTACCCAAAGGTATTGAACTGAATGTAGAACTTTAATATCCATATACATACACATAATATATAACTAAGATTCAAACGACCGTTGAACAAACAACCGAATACCCTAAGTCCACAACCAAACAAGGAACCGGAAATAAGGCGAGTTATCAGTCCTAAGTCCTTTCAATCCTACTTATATAACTATATCTATGTAAACATGATTTTGACAATATATAAGTTTGAAAGATTTTAATAAGGAGTTTTGCATATAAAAAGTTTGTAAAACGATTTGAAGTAGTTTGTTTGATAACACAGTTTAAAGTATAGTAAATCCATATGTTTGATAGTTATTAATCACATGTGATTGATATAATAACTATAATGTTTCAACTTGTATTCCCCCCCCCCATAAAAGCATTTAAAATCATTTAAAAGATATGTTAAGGGGTATGAACTCACCTGTAGTGAGTAGTTCGGATGAAAGAGTGGTATAGGATGCTAAGTGTCAAGTGATTACTTGAGCACACACGCATAACCTATTTACCATATAATGACACATATATGTATATAATTAGCGTATAAACAACTAATCATGTGAGGAAAGACACCCTAGGACTTAGGAAATACTTAGATTGAAGTGTTAGAAGTACAAAGGGTTGCATCTAAGGGGTGTATGGCCACACAATGATGTTTACGGCCAAGTGTTCACAGCCCTTAGTGTTTACGGCCATGGTGTTCACGACCACAGCATTTTACGACCACAAACTCATGATGATTTGTGCCAAAAGGTGTTTTAAGGTCTTACAAATCACAAGGAAGTGTTCTAGACACAAGACCAAGCCTTAGGAAGGAGTTATGTTCCATATGCACCTCTAACTAGGGTTTACGGCCAAGGGAGATGCTCTTGGTCATAAACACCTCTTGTTCTTGAGAAATGGACGATTTCAAGGTGTTTAACATGTGTTTCAACTAGATATCAAGTATAGGGAAGTAATACTTACGATATAGAAGCTAAAAAAGGTTGATTTTGGACCAAAACACTAGTGTGTGTTCTTGGTGTTCTTGATGACCTAACCCAAAAGATGATGTTAACGGATGGAATCAATGGGTGATGCTAGTTAAGAAGATGTAGTAACTAATCAAGGGATAAACACTCACATTTTTGAAGAAAAATGAAGATCCGTGATGATAGTTGAGAGAAAAGCCTGATTTCTTGAGTTAGAAGTGGTAAAAGTGTTGAAAAATGGCCAAGTATCTTATATATAGCCAAGAGTTTAAGACCACCATGAGTTTACGGCAATAAACTCATGTGCCCTGGTCGTAAACTCCTCGTAAAGGGGTTTATGGCTTGTTTGTTGGTTTTGAGCTTCAACAGACACTTCGTATCACTTATTCATTGGATGTACTAGGCTTAGAACACTCAAACAGACTCTAAACATTGCTAAAAGATAGAAGAAACAAGTCTGGCTTTGATTATGTTGAGTGGTTGTACAAGATAGAAAATTCGGGTTGTCACAGTATTTGCTTTGGAATCTCACTGAGTGTGATAAGTGTTATCTTTAGGTTAGTTCTTGATTTTGCTGAAAGTATGCCATTTTGCATACCATGAATCTTTAGTGGTGCAGTACGAGGTCGGCTCCTTATACATAGCCTGTCACCAACGTTCGGTTGTTATTTTAATGTAGTCGAGGTTGGTTCAAGGGTTTTAAACGAAGGAAATATGGTTATAATTGAACGGGTTAGTCTTACAGTATCACCCGGATTCAGTAGCCATAGTGTTTGTGCTTGGGATGGCTTTCAGGATTGCTGAGAAAAGGGGGTTGTCACGGAGGATTTGGTTGGATCATCCATTCTTTGGATTTCGAGATCTGAGCGTGATATCATTTCAAGGACTTTGGGGTTATCAGTATTGGGGATTCAAAAAGTGTTCATCTAGTTATCAAGGGTGGTATGGTCTTTCAAGTTTGGCTAGTAATGGGTCCCTAGCATTGGTAAGTGTTGGTTGTCAGCAGATTGATCATTGGAAGGTAGGAAGGATCAGAAATTCTTCCATTTCTCGTATGCCGTGAGGAGCTTTGTCGAATCCAAGTGGGGGAGAATCGACCAGAAATTTCGGGAGTTAAATCTGGTGTAGAACTAGGACAAGTTTCACATCCTGGTTAGGAATAGGGACGACCCAAGTGGTCGTTTAGATTGAAGTGGTGTAAGTGGGAGTTCAAGGAACTCCCGACAGTTGTTTGGCATCTTCTTGTTCTGCATAGCAGTTTGTGGATGGATTCAGGTCGAGGGTTGTGTCGGAGCCTCGTTGCCTTTTATTTTCTGATAAAGGCTTTGGGGTTCGAAACCTAACCCAAATACCTGAATGAGAGCATGGTCCGATGCGTGTTCGACTCGTGATGGGTATATTTGGATTGGTGGTGGGAATATGATTTTCAGATAGTACTAGAGTGATGTAAGATTGCGGGTGTAGCCGTAGCATTCATCAGCTTGTCAGATAGTGCTAGAGTATTGTAAGACTGTGGGTGTAGCCGTAGCATTCATCACCTTGTCAGATAGTGCTAGAGTATTTTAAGACTGCGGGTGTAGCCGTAGCATTCACTAGGTTGGCATATAGTGCTAAAGTGTTGTAAGACTGCGGGTGTAGCCGAGCATTCATTAGGTTGGCAGATAGTGCTAGAGTGTTGTAAGACTTCGGGCATAGCTGTAGCATTCACAAGGTTGTCAGATAGTGCTAGAGTGTTGTAAGACTGCAGGTGTAGCCGTAGCATTCACAAGGTTGTCAGATAGTGCTAAAGTGTTGTAGGACTGCGGGGGTAGCCGTAGCATTCACAAGGTTGTCAGATAGTGCTAGAGTGTGGTAAGACTACTGGGGTAGCCGTAGCATTCTTTAGGTTGGTAGATAACATGAGATTGTTGTTAGATCGCGGAAAGAACCGTATCACCCACCAGTTCTGGTACAACTGTAAGGGAATGGAAAACCCACGAAATGGGATATGGGTTTACCCATATGGATTAGACCTGTTTGAGCCAGTGATAAGACCTTAGGAAAACCACTATAGTCATGGGATCACGGAAGCGATGAACTGTATAAGGTCGTTTGTGATATAAGGCTACCTTTGGTCATGTAGCAATCACTTTTAGCCTTGGATTCGATGTCGTCAGGATTTGAAGAATGGACCCGATCGGTTGGGTCAAAAGGTCGTTAGAGTCACAATGGCAAGATAACTAATGGAAACTATTGACAAATGAGGATTCCGTTAGAATGTCGTGCGGGGCGACTGTGTGGGAGTAATTTGGCTCAGCAACCGGGTTGGAAGCCGATATTGCTGATGATTGGCAGATGAAATTAGACTAAGGAGGTCTCGGTGGATTTTGAAAAAAGCAGCCAAGAGGCAGCATGCTGTTTCGGGCAGTTTCAATGTTTCAGACAATAT
The DNA here is from genome assembly GCF_002870075.4 of Lactuca sativa. Classification (NCBI taxonomy): domain Eukaryota; kingdom Viridiplantae; phylum Streptophyta; class Magnoliopsida; order Asterales; family Asteraceae; genus Lactuca; species Lactuca sativa. The sequence continues at coordinate 269,009,088 of NC_056627.2, forward strand.
TAGTGTTTTTAGGATTTCATGTATGGATGGAGTAACTGGTTGTTTGGGATAATGCTAAGTAACTCACAATAGGATTACACAATCTCAGAGAAATTGAGTTGACGATGTTGTGCAGCTCACGTCTGAGTCTAACTATTGCAGGGATGAATCTTCTACTTGAACGATTATCTGAGCCTTCTGTACTGTTTCTGGTCAGTAACTTGGTTCTATTGGTAGCATCGAGATAATTAGGGTTGGAAGTGTGCGTATGGTCGGTCATTCAATGAGGGCTAAGAATGGTAAGGTTTAGCATGGGTGGTCTGTCAAGGAGTCAGACCAATGCGGATTTCCGGTTTCAAAGAGATAGAAGTGGATTCCTTCGGAGGCTTAGGGTTTGTTTTCTTCGGGATGGAATCTCGATTGGGGTTTTGGTTGTCACGGGAAGGTTGTGCTATGCACAGAATCTTCAGTTGCGTTCCCCAGATTGTTGTGTTCATATGAGTGTTAGTAAGGAGCAATTTCGAGGATGAAATATAATTTAAGTGGGGGAGATTTATAACCCCCGGTTTTGAAAGTGTCATGTTGCTTAGGTCTTCGGCACAATCATCAATCATCATTAGGATTAGGGCCTTGGTAAAGGAAGGAGTTGGCCCATTTCAGATGTAGTTGCCATGGTTTAAGCGATCCATGTATTCGATTGTGTATTCGGAATCCAAGGGTATGAATGTAATTTGATAACTCAGTCTTTTATGGTTTTTGGGTTTTATTCGGAAAGTTTTAAAGCTTGAGTGTCTTGTTAGGAGCGCATGGGCTTCTCGCCACCTTTTCGTGGATATAAGGTTTATTGAAAACGGACCTAGGATGAGTAAGTTATGGCATTTTGAAGTTATGGACAAAATTAGCCCTTGGATGAATAATCTTGAAAATCAGTCCCACACATGCAAGGATTCATGCGCGTGTTTAGTTGGGTATGCCTAGCATAGAGATGGAAAACTAGACGCAAGTTGGAAGATGTACACCAAACGTACAGGAAGTACGCCCAGGATTTCCAAAACCCTAATTATTAGGGTTTACACCATATATAAAGGCCTTATGTCCACCCCAACCTTCATCTTTTCAGCCTCCACTATCCCTAGAGAGCAGAAATCAAACTCTAAACCTCTTGCACGCTTTGTGAGTTAGTTTGGTGCACTTTTGGGTGATTTTTGGTGGTCTTGAAGAAGAGGAAGTTAGAAGAAGGAGCAGGAACGTGAGAGGAGCTTGTAGATTCAGGAGTTTAGCATCATTTCTGAATCATTTGAGGTATCAAGCTTCAAACTTAATCATTGCATGCTTAGTTGTAGTTTTGGGGTGTTATATGTGGCATTTTGGCCCCATAGTTGAGACTTGTTATGTTCTGGTAGTTCCATCCCATGAGAGTTGTCCTTTTGATCCCTTGGAAGTGTTTAGAACCATAAAAATCGGGCCTTCATGGTAAAGCAACAACCATGTAAGTGTTAGATGATCATAAAGTGTGATTAAGGACTTAATTCATGTCTTAATCCCCATCTATGCATGCAATGACATAAAGTTTGTAACTTTATGGTCTAAGACGTCTTAAAGGGCCTAGATCTATGTTTTGGACGTTAGGAGTTAATGGATTAAGTCATAATGGAGTTTCTTAGGAGGTTGGTCAGTACGTCGGGGCATACCCCTAGTATGTTGTGCGTACTAGGTCAACCTCCCCGAAGTTGGTCAAGGCCAACGTACGCTGGGCGTACGTGCCATGTATGCCGCGCGTACACGTGCATAATGGTCAAAGGTGTTTTTGGGCCTTAGGAGGTTGGGCCTCTTGACCTACTATGGAGTAAGGCCTTTGGACCTAGACCTAGGTTTGCATTGGGCCTTGGTGGGCCTAATTGTTTTTGGCTTTAGTGGGCCCAATAGGCTTGGACCTTTGGGCCATTAGAGAATTATTATTTGACAAGGGTTGATGGGCTTTAGGGTAAGGCCCATGTAAGGGTTTAGGCCCGATTCGGAAAATTGGGTCATTAGTGGGCTATCACGGATTTTTGAGTTATTGGGCTTGTCTGGTTTTAGGCTTGGGCCTTAGTTATGAATCTTTTTGGTCCAGGGGTAAAGCGGTCATTTTACCCAAAGTATGGATTTTGGATCATGGGTTGGGACCCAATTGCTAATTAGGTGATATTTGGTCTTCATAGCTCGAGGAGTTGCCTGGGTAATAGCTAAGGATTTCTTGTAGTGATCTTCAGCAATGTGAGGTGAGTTACTGATATTTGCATATTTAGCCTCATAATAAGTATAGATTTTAATCATTTATTAGCTAATTTATCGCATATCATGGACAAAAGGTACTTAATAATGCTTGAATTGTGTTTTCAGTCCAAAAGTGAAGCTCGGAAGCAAAAGGAAGCAGGAGAAGCGGTTGGGAACTTGAGAATTGAACAAAGAAGAAAACCACCAAAAACAACACCTACTCGGCGAGTAGGGTCGACTACCCGACGAGTCCGATCGAAGAATCGAGAAGATAAATACTCTGTGACTTATTATGTACGGGAATCAAGGGATGGACTCGGCGAGTCGGCAATGGACTCGACGAGTCGTTTCGCATCTATAAAGATAACTTCTCAGCTCGACATTAAAAATTCTGAAACCTTTCTGGAGACAATAGCTGCGATTAAAGAGTCAGAAGAACCCTAGAGAATGAAGATACAACCTAGAATTCAATTCCGAAGGAGATTTGAGGCGAAATTCTCATCATTCTACTTAATCTTTTGTTTTCCATTATGGCTAGACAATTAGAATTCGTTTTATTGCTGTTAATTACCTCAATCATGAGCTAAAACTCTTAAACTTCTGTTTGGGGATACAATATTGATACTATGGTTTGATTTATGGTATGATTAATTCAATGTTGGTGATTATTGTTGATTTTAGCTTGTTAAAGAACCTTGTGTGTGAACGATAACTATTTTTCTGTTAATAGGAAGATAATTAATTAGTATGAACATCTGTTAATTGTCAACCTCATATGCTTATGTGACCACTTCATCATATGACTAGGATTAATGAACATTAAACTAGAATTAATAAGAAAATTAGGTAAATTCATGTATGAGCTTGTGTGATGACCATCAACAAGAAGTTAACTAAAGGACCAAATTAGTTAGCTATTACAAGTCTAAATTAACCCGAATAAATAATCTAGTGAATTAGATTAAATTAGACAACTGATCACTGTTTGAGTTAATTTGTTCTCTAAGGATTAGTGCAGCTAACGTGAATCTAATCACTTGAATCGGTAACCAATAGAAGAATTAATCCATTGCACAATTACCATAATATCAACCATAGGATCAATTGAGTTGAACTAAACAGAAGTCCTTCCCATTATTGAATTTAGTTAAATCTTTGCTTTTCTAGTTTTTAAGTGATAGTTAGTAAGTTTCTAGTCTTGTAAAACTAGAGAAAACTCCTACTTATTAACTAATTTAGATAAAATTAGTCTTTAGTTTTAATTTACTGTTCCCTGTGTTCGATACCCTACTTATTTAGCTATACCACAATTGATAGGTCCACTGCCTTTGTGTGTTCATTTTCTAATTAAAAAGTAGGTTTAAAACTAAGTGAGTTCACACACATCAAGTTTTTGGCACCGTTGCCGGGGAACGGTTCTAAATTAGCATTAATTTCTATTTTTATTGATCCTTTGTGTAAGATTTCTCTTACACAAAGTTAATTCTTAGGTAATTTAGTAATTAGTATAAGTTTTAATAAAAATCCATTTTAATAAGTAATTAAAAAGTTTTTTTATTTTTGCGTTGAACTCGCCAAGTGCACTCGTGACAACTCGGCGAGTCCATCGATCTTCACAATTTTACTTTTTATTTTAGTTTTGTTCTTTTTATGCGTTTTTCTTGTTTTGTTTACAGTTGTTTCATGACCCGAGGATCTGATACACCTCTGGTCCCTCCTCTCGAAGACCCGGAATCCGCACTAAGGAGGATCAAAGGAAAAGCCGTTAGAGAGTCTGTTTCTTCAAAGAATTCGCCACTAAAGAACCTCAAGTCCGTTTTCAGCAAGAAGAAGAGCATCAGGAGCATCCAGCGCCTCTTTGACAATCGAAGACCCGATTGAAGAAGACACCGTGTACGAGACCGAGGAAGAAGAAGAAACTACATACGAGCACGAATCCGATTTTGAGGACGATTTAGCTATCACTATGGCTAATATCGATGAAGTCCCCATGGGGGAATGGAAGAAGAGGATGTGTGATGACACTGGCCCGGGACTTGTGCATCCCGCAATTCCCGCAACTGCTACTTTTAAGCTTAAGGGTCATATCCTCGCTCAACTCAACGAGATTCCCTTCTATGGAAAAGACCATGAAGATGTCTGCAAGCACTTGGATGAAGTAAATGATGTGGCTGACTACTTCAATGTACCAAATGTGCCACGCGAGACCCAGCTACTTCGTATGCTTCCAGTCACATTCAAGGGTGCTGCAAAGGATTGGCTCAAGTCACTTCCTCCCGGGTCGGTCACCACATGGGCTAAGATGAAAGAAGAGTTCATAGACCACTTTTGCCCGCCTTCCAAAATAGCCAAGTTGAAGAAAGCCATTGCCAAGTTCGAGAAACAACCTGAAGAATCCCTTTATGAGGCATGGGAAAGGTACAAAGGTCTTCTCAAAAATTGCCCACACCATGACCTTAATAGCCAACAAGAGGTCTCCGTCTTCTATGATGGAGTCAATGTCACCACAAGGCAATTGCTCGACTCACAAGGCCCACTCACAAAGAAGGCACCCCCGGTAATCAAGGAATTAATTGAAGAATTCTCTAAGCATTCTAGAGAATACCACAACCCAAGAAATGAAGTAAGTCGGGGGGTAGTGAACTCGGCCAATGATGGCATGGCGGCAATGATGGCTAAGCTCAATAGTTTAGATAGAAGGATGACAAACATGGATCAAACAATCCATGTTATTCGAGTTGGATGCGAGAACTGTAGAGGGCCTCATCTCACGAAGGATTGTGACTTGGATGAAAATGGAAACAACAAAGCTCAAGTGTTCTACTCAAGCGGCGATCGATACGATGAGAATTGGCGGAAACCAAAGAAGGAATGGCTCCCGTATGAAGAAGACAAAAAGGCAAAGGAGGAGAAATACAAGCAGAAGGAGAGGGGTTTTTATCAAAAGGAAGAACCGGTTATGGAAAAGAACGCCAGTTTAGAAGAAATGTTCACTAGATTTATAGCCGCGTCCAAAAAAAGACACAATGATCATGATGCTGCAATACAAGAGACCAGAAATATGCTAAGGAATCAGCAAGCATCTATTCTCAACATTGAGAAACAGCTACGACAACTTGCACATCAAGTGAACGAGAGAAGACCGGGTCAACTTCCAAGTAAAACCGAGAATAATCCGAGAATGGAGAATGTGAATGTTATAACCTCCAGCTATGGAGAAATTTTCACCCCTGTATAGAAGACCTCCAAGGTGCATACAGAAAAGACAGAAGAGTCGGGTCCAGCTAAACCCGACCAGACTCGCCGAGTCCCTCTAATGGACTCCACGAGTCCATGCCCTGATGACAAATCTGTTGTTTCCTTAAAATTAGAGCCATACCTGATGAAAAGGTTAAATCATACAGAGCTTTCATGGAGCATGTTAGAGCCCTTCAAGTTAATGTTCCATTTGTGGAAACAATGCTTCAAACACCCAAGTATTTTAACTTGCTAAAGGGTCTCTTTGCTGCTAGATAAGATTTAGCTGAAGTCGTGGAGATAGTATTGAGTGAGCTACTAGAAAAGAAGGGCGATCCGGGAAGCATCATAATGCCTTGTCAATTTGGAAATGTACTTGCTACTCAAGCGTTGACCGATTCGGGTGCAAGTATTAACTTAATGCCTTTTTCTTTCTTCAAGAAGCTGAATTTACCGGAGCCAAGGCTTGTGAATATGAAGATCCATTTGGCGGATAAGACAATTATTAGTCCAAGAGGTGTTTGTGAAGATCTCCTCATTAAGGTGGATAAATTTATATTTCCCGTGGACTTTGTGGTACTTGATATGGAAGAAGACCCCAAAATTCCAATTATTTTGGGGAGATCATTTTTGAATACCGCATGTGCATTGATAGATGTATGCGAGTCCACACTAACATTAATGATAGCAGATGAGTCAGCAGTATTTAAAGCTCTACCAGAGACTAAGCAAGAAGAAGGAAGAAAAGAAGAAGTCTCATTCATTAATTTGGATGATGAAATACTACAAAAAGAACTTGCACTCTTGCAAGAAGAAGATCCAAGTAAGTTTTTTCTATCTTCTGGAGGAATTGATGATGTTGACAAAGACTTGGAGGAAATAGAGATGCTGCTGAAAGGAATCGATTCAGAAAATACAGTGGGATGTGAGGAATACGCTCCGACTCGCTAAGTCGCTTTCATGGACTCAACAGTCCATTCGAAAATCTCAGCAACTTGGACGATTTTGATCTGCTTGTTACCAGCTCCCTGCATGTTCTAGACATGAAGATTTTCCCTAATTCTACAGAAGATCAAGCAGCAGAATGAGGAAAGGATGGTGATTTTCAACACGTTCATGGTGCATGCCTCGATAAAATAATGCAAGATGATGAAGACAATCCACTTGAAGGGGAGGAAAGATTTGGAGAAAAGGAAAATGCAAGGGTTAGGAGAGATGATGTTGATCACCCATTCATTACCAAACCTCGAGCCCGAGTATTCACCAACTATGAAGTAATGAAGTTTGAAGAAGGAGGGGTGCAAGAGAGGGTGCAAGAGAATGGGGTGAAGAAGAAGAAGAAGATGAGGAAAAGGGAAATTCATGCAGCTGAAGATGATGCTACAAGGAAAAAGAGAGAAGAATTAAGACGGGATTACAAGAAGAAGATACACGCTTACAAGACAAAGTATAAACCGCAAAAGATTAGGCATGCATTCCCGATGCGGGAAAATGAAGAAACGTAGATGGGAAGGAGTCCAGCTAACGACTCCTTAAAAAGAAGCGCTTGGCGGGAGGCAACTCGTTATTAGAGTTTGCTTTCTTTTATCTTTCTTGTTTTAGTTTTGTTTGATTTTTGTTTTTAGGATTTTATACTCGTCTTCTAAATCATCAGACATGACTGCTTGAGAGTGCGTATAGACTAAGTGTCGGGTGGAATGATTTTTTTATGACAAAATAATATAATTTTTGAATTGTTTGCAATTGACTCGCTGAGTCTGACCCTGACTCGACGAGTCACTTCAGATCCCAGATAAGTTTAAATTCTCAACCCGACACGCCGAGTCTGACCCGGACTCGACGAGACGAATTTATTTACAGAAAAAAAAATTAATAATTTTTACATCCGGTAAAACTAGGGTTTTTAACTCTAATGAGATCATATTTCCCCCCTTACTCAACATGCGCCTCCCTTGTTTTCTCTCTCAAGCATTCATCAATTTCTACACTCTTTCTTCAAAATTCTTGAATTATATCAACAAAGGTACTTAATTTCTTCCATAATTCTGTTAAAGTCATGATTTTTAGATGATTTAAGGTGTCAATTTCATAGAATACCCGATTCTGAAGTTTAGTGAATTTTTAGGGTTTTGATTTAGTATTAATTGTGTTGTTTTGGATGATTATTCTTGCTATAATACATCTTAGAAACATCCATGGACAAAACCCTTGAAAAAAAATTTGAAGTTTTATGGTCGAATTTCGATCGACCCGTCGACTGACTCGCGTAGTTCATACGACTCGCCGAGTCGTTCATGGACTCGACGAGTCTAGTCGGGGACCCAGATGGAATCTGTTTTGATGATTTTCTGTGTTTTCTGGGTTGTTTGTTCTTTGTTTTGCAGGGACCATGTTTTCAAGAGGGCAGAGCTCAAGTGGACACCAAGGAGATTTTCCTTGGTTGAATTTCCCTCCGATTGAATCTGCTTCAACAAGATGGAAGAAGAAGCTGGCTGAGGTCAGGAAGAAGGAGGTTTATGTACCTAATAGGGTTGATTGGGATTGGTTGAAGAATGTCCGGTATGAAGAAGAGTTGGCGCCTTACCTTTTGAAGGAATTTACTTATGATGGGGAGATGATTATTTGTGATGGATGGAGCCGGGTTTTCAGAATTCAAGAGTCGTTGTATCGAGAACTCTGCTGGGAATTTTTCTCCACAGTGTCTTTCCGAGGAGGAGATGATTGCTACCACCCCGCGAGTTTTAGTTTTTGCCTTGGGGGCGAATTCCATCAATGTTCGGTCATTGATCTGGCATGCTGGTTGGGGATTTACGACCGACCATTGGTCACTACTGCTATTTTCCGCGCCTTTTTGGAACAATCTCATAAGGTGTTCCCCGACGGTGTTACAAGTACAGGTTGGTGGAACACAATCCCCAACAAATTATATATTCCCAATTCGGCTCAAGAAGAGAGCATTAGGTCACCCACACATCGTCTCATTCACCGCCTTATCTCCACTACAATTAATCAACGAAAGGACGACGACAAGGTTTCTAACCTTGACGTATTTTATCTTTGGAGTATCATCACGCCCGACACCTTTTGCAACATTCCATGGTGTTTGGTCTCTTATTTGTCGGAGGGCGCGGTCAAGGATCGCAAAACCTCCAAAATTAATGATGGCATGTTCGTGACCCGGCTATCCAACTCATATGGGTCGATGACCCGCGGTGCATGGAACTTGATGACGATGATTCCTGCCATTCCCTTTAATCCCATTCTTTTTCGGAGGGCAATAATTATTGAAGATTATGGCGATGGTCATTATGCTATCCCTCATGACGATCTGGTGGTCGGTCCCGAGGCACCGGGAAGGAGGGTTAGATCGAGACGTGAGCGGGAAGTGGAGGAGGAACCGCCGGTGATTCCGGTGGACAATGATGAAGTACCAATGGATTGGTACAATGTTGAGATGAGGCGGTTACAAGACCAAATGGTGAGGGGTATCAATTTTAGCAATGAATCCCACGTGCGGCTTTTTGACCATTTCCATATTCCACACATTGATGGGGGTAACTTCCCCTACATACCATCTTGGGATGAGATCATTAATGCAAGGCGGAGTGGAGCTGGTGGAAGCGGGGCTGCGCATGGTCATGATGAGGAAGAAGATGATTAGTTTTTTTATGTTTAATGGAAAAATTTTCAATTTATTTTTGTTTTGTTTGGTGTGTTTGAATTTTTAGTTAAGACTTTTATTTTTATGCTTGATGTTTTATTTGCCTTGATGACTTTCAAATTTTGGATTAGGAATGCTTGCATAAAAGGTTTAGAGTTTAAGAGAGAAAGAAAAAAGAGTGGAAAATAGTCAAGAAAGGGCGAAGTTTAGAGTTAAGGTGTCGAGTCCAGTCCTAAGGGAAATGAGTAAATAATTCTAGAGGTTATGGGAAGTTCTTGAGACTTATCAGAAGCTGGAACAAGTGCGGAATGTGAATTTTTCCACCCAGCGGTCGACTCGCCGACTGCAATTAACGGACTCGACGAGTCGCTTTATATTTTCACACTTTCGAGGCTTTCCACGACTATACTTGACGAGTCATTTTCATAACTCGACGAGTCACTCATTTTTATACCAAGAAGACTGCTGATTCGATGCTGTTGAACATACCACTTGATCACTTGTTCTTCCTGATCAATTCCTGAAGATTTTACACTATTTTTCCTGCATATTTGGAGCTGCCCACATGTGATTTGATGCCCAAGACATGGATGAGCTGTTTCCATGTCTAAAGTCAATTGAAGATGGAGTTGAAGAATAGAGATATCAACCTAGCGACTGCTATCCCAGGGGAGTTTGTTCTAATTCTCTCTACATTTCATGTTTGTTATTTTTCATGCATAACATGCAATGAGGACATTGCATAAATTAAGTGTAGGGTAGGGGGTTTATGTCGTCTTAGTAAATGTAGAATCCTAATGACCTAATTTAGGTTAATTTTTACAAATTGCTGCATACCAAAAATGTAACTTAGGAATTAATTTAGAAAAATTTGGTAAAAAGTAATTAGGATTCCATGTTAGAATTGCGTGGATGATTGCATGAAAACCCAAATGTTTATTTGAGCCTATATACGTTCTAGTGCATTTGTGGCTTTCGTATTCTAGTGAAATCATGGAACAAAAACACGACCTTGCTTAGCCCAAAGGATGCAATATGTTTAGCATCGTATACCAGAAATGTATCCAGGAAAATTATTATCGTTAGCCAATAAAGGTTGAAATTGAGCGCCCCTGCTTAAGCATGTAGGATTTTGAGTGAAAAAAAGTGAGATATATGTTGAAAAAAAAGAGAGAGAATTTCAAGAAAAGTTTGAAGAGTTTTGGAGCAACTAAAGTGAAGATCAAAAGATCAAAATTCCAAGAGTTCAAAAATTGAAGATACCAAAAATTAAATCAAACAAGGTGGTGAATTCACAAGAATCAAAGATCAAATTATCAAGAAAGTGAAGAATTCCAAAGAGCTCCATAGTGGTATCATAAATTGTAATTCTAGATTATGTATGCTTGGGTTGCTCAACCAAAAATACCTTGAGGATAGGAGGTTTTCTGCGGATGGATTCGGAGGGATGCATAAAATGAGCATTGTTTGGGATAACTGGGCGAATGTTTATGAGGATTGTGAGTATTTGGAGTATGCGGGGTCCTTAGGAAAAATTTTAGAAACAAATGCATGCGTTGCGGTCCTAGAATAATGGTTGGGTTAGATTGGATTGTCATATGTGATTCTAATGTGTTAAAATTCAGTTTTGCTTGGGGGCAAGCAAAAGTCAAGTGTCGGGTATTTTGATATTTGCATATTTAGGCTCATAATAAGTATAGATTTTTATCATTTATTAGCTAATTTATCGCATATCGTGGACAAAAGGTACTTAGTAATGCTTGAATTGTGTTTTCAGTCCAAAAGTGAAGCTCGGAAGCAAAAGGAAGCAGGAGAAGCGGTTGGGAACTCGAGAATTGAACAAAGAAGAAAACCACCAAAAACAACACCTACTCGGCGAGTATGGTCGACTACTCGGCGAGTCCGATCGAAGAATCGAGAAGATAAAGACTCCGTGACTTATCATGTACGGGAATCAAGGGATGGACTCGGCGAGTCGGCAATGGACTCGATGAGTCGTTTTGCATCTATAAAGATAACTTCTCAGATCGACATTAAAAATTCTGAAACCTCTGCGATTGAAGAGTCAGAAGAACCCTAGAGAACGAAGATACAACCTAGAATTCAATTCCGAAGGAGATTTGAGGCAAAATTCTCATCATTCTACTTAATCTTTTGTTTTCCATTATGGCTAAACAATTAGAATTCGTTTTATTGTTGTTAATTACCTCAATCATGAGCTAAAACTCTTAAACTTCTGTTTGGGGATACAATATTGATACTATGGTTTGATTTATGGTAGGATTAATTCAATGTTGGTGATTTTTGTTGATTTTAGCTTGTTAAAGAACCTTGTGTGTGAATGATAACTATTTTTCTGTTAATAGGAAGATAATTAATTAGTATGAACATCTATTAATTGTCAACCTCATATGCTTATGTGACCAATTCATTATATGACTAGGATTAATGAACATGAAACTAGAATTAATAAGAAAAATAGGTAAATTCATGTATGAGCTTGTGTGATGACCATCAACAAGAAGTTAACTAAAGGACCAAATTAGTTAGCTATTACAAGTCTAAATTAACCCGAATAAATAATCTAGTGAATTAGATTAAATTAGACAACCGATCACTGTTTGAGTTAATTTGTTCTCTAAGGATTAGTGCAGCGAACGTGAATCTAATCACTTGAATCGGTAACCAATAGAAGAATTAATCCATTACACAATTACCATAATATCAACCATAGGATCAATTGAGTTGAACTAAACAGAAGTCCTTCCCATTAATGAATTTAGTTAAATTTTTGCTTTTCTAGTTTTTAAGTGATAGTTAGTAAGTTTGTAGTCTTGTAAAACTAGAGAAAACCCCTACTTATTAACTAATTTAGATAAAATTAGTCTTTAGTTTTAATTTACCGTTCCCTGTATTCGATACCCTACTTATTTAGCTATACCACAATTGATAGGTCCACTGCCTTTGTGTGTTCATTTTCTAATTAAAAAGTAGGTTTAAAACTAAGTGAGTTCACACACATCAGTTACCTTCCCTATATGAGTGGGTCGAAAGCACCAATGTCAGCCCACTAGTAGTTGTTTATAGTAGAGATGATTGTCTTTGTGATAATTGTTGGTATGCCACTATCTGTAGAGATTTATGTTCTTATATGCTATGTCATTATGTGGTAGTGGTAGGAGGGGTGAAGTAGGCCCCGTCACCGATTGAAATCAACCGGAGGTTAGGTCAGGCACCCAAATATGTCTGACAACATGTTTTTGATATGATATATGTGGTAATGGTAAGGGTGAAATAGACCCCATAACCGGTTGACATAAACCGGATGGTAGGCTGGGCACCCAGATATGCCTGACATGGGTAGGTCGGGCACCCATGGATACCTGACAAGGGTAGGTCGGACACCCTGATATGTCTAACATGGGTAGGTTGAGCACCCAGATATGCTCAACATGGTAGTTCGGGCCCCCAGATATGCCTGAGAGTATGTTTATTGTATGGTATGTGATATGATGGGGGAACTCGCTAAGCTTCGTGCTTTTGGTTTTCAGTTTTTGTTTCAGGTAGTTCTTCTTCAAAAAGAAAGGAGCCGACCTGATCGCAGTGCAACTCACTATGATTTCTGCATTATGAGATCTTTGGGAGTTGTACTCTGATATTACTTTTCTATGCCATGTTTTGGGTTATTTGAGATACCGGTTTTTTGATTATGAAATGAGTTGACACTATTGATGTTTCATACTACTGGTTTTTATAATTACTATTTAAAAATGAAAAATTTTACTCTAAATTTTGGGATGATACACATCAATAATAATGGATTGCAGTTCGCCGAAAAGTCGTTCCGAAGTTGGTGCGTTGAGAAGGGAATTGAGAAACAGTTACGTCAGTAACGCACCCCCGAGTTAATGGTTAGACTGAAGTGTCCAACAGGATGTTGGTAAGTGGAATCAAGAAACACCTAGGGAAATTTAAAGGCAATTGGGTTGAAGAACTATCGTAAGTACTCTCGTCATATAGAATAATCCAAGAATGAGCACAAAGGAAACCCCTTTTAGCCTAACTTATGGCACAAAAGAAATGTTTCCCGTAGAACTAACAATTGGATCATTCCGTAGGACCCATTTTGAAGAAGCCAACAATGATAAGGACCTAAGGGCAAACTTGGACCTCATCGAAGAGAAGCGTGAGCAGTCGAACATCTGCCAAGCAGCTTATAAAAATGTTGTAGAGAGGTACTATAACTACATAGTCAAAGAGAAAGCTTTCAAAGTAGGAGATTACGTCCTAAGGTGAAACAAAGCAAGCTAGCCTAGCCCCAAGGGAAGCTAGGTCCCACTTGGGAAGGACCATACAAGGTCATTGAGGCCCATCGCAATGGCACATACACACTCGAAATGATGGAACGAAGGCAAATCCAAAGATAGATGTTTTAATAAAATACTTAGTGTATTCACAAGGCTAAGAATATTTGTAAGGCTCATAATAGCCATTTTATCTAAATACTTAGTGTATTTACAAGGCTCAAAATAGCTATCTTGTTAGAAATACTTAGTGTATTTGCAAGCCTAAGATAGATGTTTTAATAAAATACTTAGTGTATTCATAAGGCTAAGAACAACCACTTTATAATCAGCGTATTAGTTGGAATAGTCTACTCTAATACTCAGTGTATCCCGTAGACATAATAGCCGTTTTCCTAAAGATACTCAATGTATCTCCCGGGCTAAGAGCAGCCATTTCGTTGTAATACTTAGCGTATCCGCAAAGCTCAGAATAACATGACGAACTCGTTGTGTCTAATGAAAACCCCAAGTGAGCCACTTAATGCAAACAGCCGTCACAAAGTATTAGCGACTGAAAGCAAACTCCCGACACTACGGTGCAATCTTACGCTCGAATAATGAAAAGAAATGGTAACACATATTTAGAAACAAACCATGCAAACAAAGCAACAACAAAAGCATAAGCAAATACCATTCACATTACCACAAGTTGCAAAGTTATTACAAACAAAGCCAAGAGGGCCACTACTATTCGACATTACTACAAACCATGCAAACTAAGAACAAGTAAACGGGGGAAACAAGAACAAGCTTCACAAATTTTTTCACACCCCGAAGGGCAGCACACGGTACGAAGGTACCTTAAGAACCAATTAAATTATAACAACCACTAGCTTCCATGCCACCATCACCATCGCCGCACCACCACCATTGCCGCCACTGCCTCCGCCAACCCCCTCAATCAAGATGTTGTTAGAAAGTTCACCAACATTTTCCAAAGCGCAAAGTCGTCGCATCCCCACCATATCCAAGTGTCCCAAGCCCAAGAGAGAAGCATAATCTATAGTAGCGAAAGCGATCAGGGCATCATTGAGACTAGTAGTGTGATTGGATCAAGAATCACTGGCATTGGGATTATAAGAACCAGAATCCACCTCCGCCTTCAACCCACTACGGTCGGACTCCTTACCGACACCGAATGCAGCATGTCAGATCCAACTGACCGCACTGATGAACTCCGGGTGCTCAATTAGCTTATTCATGATACACACAACCCCTACTTGTAAGAGCTAGTCCCGTTCATGATGTACAACCTTCGCCTCAGCCTAAGCCTCCTCGAGGATCTTATCATGATCACCAACATCCTGCTCCAAGCTCTCATTTTAAATCATCATCACCTCGTTAGCTAGGGTCGGGGAGTCCACTTATGTCTCTAGGGCAGATCGAATCTCTTTGGAAACATTCTTCTCTGAAGCATGCAGGGCGTATCTATGGTTAGATTCATGAACATCTTTCTCGAGCTCAACAATTTGGCATTTAAGTTCAGCCTCTCGAGCACCACAACCCACAAATTCCATCTCGTTCAAAAATTAAATGCGATGGGAACCAACGACCAGATAAAACATTACTTGGGCAGTGACATATGACATGTTATGAGCCAATTTGGGGCTGCCCATGGCCTCAATATCAATGACGACAACATGTAGAAATGCATGGCAAGCAAACTCTACGGTGTTGGTGGGGACAGATAGGCGGGAATCATCTCACAAACTCCAGGAAGGAACAAAAACATCAGACCCAATATCATCTCTAGCAGGAGTCCCCCCACTTGGAGGGGGTTCGGTGCAACATGACCACCCCAAGACCCCCGAGGGGAGAAAGATTAGAAGAAGATTATGGAACAGGTTGGACCGAAACAGTGGGCTGCTTAATCAACCCTTGACCCCCTCGGACTATTGAGCATTGTCATCACGATCACAACAATCGCCTCTGGCGTGGAGAATATTGAGTTCAACAAACACGTAAAATTGTGTATCGATTGAACTCGCCTCTTGATGTTAAAGACATCAGCGGAGGTCTCCCACATGGCCAAGAAGACCTTCCTCTTAGCCATGGCTCTCCGGACATCAGAAATAATGCCATCCTTGCTATCCTCGACTACATCCCTATGGCCAGAATCGGCCACAGAAAGCGGAGCAACCATTGTGATGGGTCGCACAGACATGTGCCGTTCTCCAACAGTCGCAGACGATCCCTCCACATCCAATGTCACTGGAGGAGAAATCACGGCGAGCTGACCAGGCAGGCATGACGGAGGAAGAGTTTCAATGAAATCAGCCTCCCGATGCTCCAACTTCCCTCGATACTACTTTCGCAGGACATCAATCATAGAAAAAGGGGACTCAACACTTGTAAAAGCCAAAACAAGCCAAGAACACATAAGCAAAATAACCACTGCCCTCAATCGCAAACCCTTTCTTTCAAAAAATAGGGAGGGGGGAGGAAGGATAACAGGAAATAAA
Organism: Lactuca sativa; assembly: GCF_002870075.4. Lineage (NCBI taxonomy): Eukaryota > Viridiplantae > Streptophyta > Magnoliopsida > Asterales > Asteraceae > Lactuca > Lactuca sativa. The sequence goes on from NC_056627.2 coordinate 269,025,029, forward strand.
GTTTAACTACCCACCGTCAGTAATGGTGTAAAATATTGGCATCTTCCCCCGATATCTCCACGAGGGGCTCATCCCAACCCCAACAAGCAAAACCTCCAAGTACTCCTCAGGCACAACCTGAATGGTCTTTAGAAGATCAACGATAGTCTGGTTATGAGGATACATATTAGGAGTGACATTAGTGAAATTGTTCGCCTGATATCGCCCGCAACCAATCCGACCCTAGTTAACCCAGAACCATTTATTTTGCCAGTTCTTCGGAGTCTTGCCATCAGGAACCAAGACATGACCCCCCATGTCGAGCAGAGAATGTGTAATTGTCACCTGTAGCAATGAAGCTAAAGAAGAACTTGAAGACAAAGTAGTCAGGGAATACTCTGTTTGCCTTACAGATCATCTTAAATGTCACTACCTGGTTGACGGCGTTCGGAGTGAGCATCTGGATGCTACAACTGTTCTTCTGAAAAAGCTCTTCTTGAAAATCGATGAAGGGAAGGCGCAAACCAGCATCAAGGGTTTTCAGATAAATGCCTACTTTTCCTGAAGAAGGAGAAAGGATCATTGAGTTGGCCGACGGGAACTCTACACCATCAACCGGAGAAAGGCCATAGGCATTGATTAGAAGTTCAAACTCAGCCTCAGACGGAACGGTGCCAGATTGAGCAGCCGTTGAACCGAAATGAGAGCAAAGAAAACCCTAACTGAAGAAGGAGAAGAAATAAGAGGAAGAATTGTCGTGGATAAAGAAAGACCTTAACCTTATAAAGAATAAGGAAAGATAGGATATTCAAAATCTATGACGTAATTATATAACTGTCTGTCATGATGGGTAGTCATGTCGCCATAAAAACTGAAGCGACGATTGAATCAGAGCTTGACACATGTACCAAGCAGTTAATTCCATAACATCATTGCTAGTCTAGCAACGCTATGACTACTGGACTTGGGGACTTGATGACGTGTAGTTGGCACGAACGAAGATTCGCGCTTAGACGCGCCAAAGAATTCCCTAAGGCACGCCGCACCTAGCGGAACGAGCCCGATGGAACTTAGCACCCGCTAGTGCCCCTAAGAGCAAGGCACCCGCAGAGAAGGACCGACCCCGCCAGGGGCACCTTTCTCTCTGCAACGAAAGTGTAACAGCTCCAGGTGACAAGGCAGATGCTTAAAGCATTACCACCTGAACCCAATCGTTGGCTCTAACAGATTAAGGAGCACGATCATGCAATCAACGTCCTCGATCCTTTCGGGTTTGATGCCCTTGTCCTGTACAAACTAGCAGAAGAGTTCAGTATAAAAGGTCACTCCCGGTGCCTTGGAAAGTAATTCGCTCTCTCTGGTTTTACCCCAAATACTCCCAAGTCTATCCACTGACTTGACCGTCAGAGCATTTTCCCGGGAGCCGCATCCCAGAGAACGACTGACAGTTTTCTCTCGTTGTGACCTTGCAGGCTCATCGGAATCATCAAAAGCATATGGTGTTAACATTTGGTGACCAGGTCGCATCAATATATATATATATATATATATATATATATATATACATATATATATATATATACATATATATATACATATATATATATATATATATATATATATATATATATATATATATATATATAATATCGATGTAACATCCTGATGATAAGGTACTTCTAATTTTGACCCTATAATTTATTATATTTCATTTTGGCCCCTAAGTACATGAAAGTTTGAAATTAAGTCCCTATTAGCATTTTTGTAATTTTAGGGGTTGAGGTAGTACGTTGAGCGTACTAGGGTGCGCCCTAGTACGCTGGGCATACATGCCTGGCATGCAAACCCTATTTTTTAGGGTTTGGCTCATATTTAAACCCCGTTATAGCCTCATTTCCCTTCACCTCATCAACCTCCATCCTCTTGATACGTTTTTGCAACCCTAATCCACCTTGTGAAGCATTTCTAAGCTTAAGAGTGTGTGTTTTGTGCTCTTGAAGAAGAAGGAAGGAAGGAGAGATCGCCTTGGAGGAGTGAAGCAATTTGGATCCAGGATTACACCACCTTTTGCCACCATTTTGAGGTATCAACTTCTGAACTTTGTGAAGTTTCATTTAGATCTTGTGTTGGAATGGTTTTTGGTACTTTCTATCCCAAATGTGGAGATTCTTGAACATAGTAGGTTCTTGACCCATTAACCTATCCTTTCATAACTTGGATGGGTCTTGAGTAATAAAAATGGGTTCGAAATGGTTGGTTTTGCTCAATACAAAATTTAGAAGGTCTTAATGGATTAAGAAGTCTAGTTAAGCACTTAATGGACATGCAAATTCATAAAACTGGAAACTTTATGACTCTTGAGGGTATTTTAGCCATGGATCTGAAAAACGGATATGAGAGCTTAAGCCATTAAGCTCTTAATGAAGGAATTGGGCATCTAGGAATACGCCCCGCATACCTAGAGTACGCCCTGCGTACGAGGTCAACCACCCCGGTGGTGGTCAACACTCGAGTACGCCCAGCATATGTTTGGAGTATGCCTTGCGTACTCACTCTGTGTTGACTCAGTTGGGTTGACTCGGTTGATTTGACTAGTTTGACTTTGACTTTGACCAATTTTGACTAAATAGTATTTTGGGGTTTTGATTGGGATTGGTCATTTGTTTGGATATGTGATGGTTAGAGCTAAGATTCGGAGTCGGGACCTCATCAACTATTGTTCTGTCTGTGAGGTGAGTTTTTCCTCACTGTACTTACGAGTCGAAGGCGCCAAGGCCAACCCATTGGATGGATATCCTGTTATGTGATAGTATGATATCATGTCATAGTGATATGTTAGATCTGTATCCTGATAAATAGGATGATACAATTCTTAGTGATCTATAGATCTGCCTGATTGTCTGTTGACTGATTATATGTTTATCTATTATATGTGCACATATTTGGTTGGTGGTTGAGGCTTTACTGCTTTGTGCGTGAGCCAACAGACCGGGGGCATTCCAACCTGATGGTTGATTGGGCTCGAGGGTATTTCATCCCGAGAATGATTAGACCTGTTGTATATTGGCATTCTGACCGGGGGGTATTCCATCTTGAGGATGACTAAACCTGGAGGTTGATTAGGTCTGGGTATTCCAACTCGATGGTTGACTGGACCCATAATATATTGGCATTACAACCTGATGGTTGATTGGGCCTGGGGTATTACAACCCGATGGTTGATTGGACCCGACATGTTGTTATTGTATATGTTATCTGGTATGTGTTGGTACTTTGGGGAAACTCACTAAGCTTTGGCTTACGATTTTTAGTTGTGGTTTCAGGTACCTCGGATGATCGCGGGAAGGCGAAGGCGTGACTGTACACATTCTATATTTTATATACTTTTGATCTATGGGATACTATGATATGGAACAATACTTTGAAAACAATGATTTTGTAAACATTCTATGATTTGCGGTTGTTTTAAAAAGTTTAAATTTCTTGTGATTTTTATGGATGTTACAATCGAGCTACAGTAGTGGGCTTGATACGTTTTGTGGAATGCACATTCTAAAAAAAAATGATTACTTTCCAAAAATATGCGGTTATTATTTAAAAAAAAAACTTTCTAAAATATGATAAAGACAAAATTGCAAGAATGGTCCCTGTGATTAGGTGGAATTTACCACTTTGGGCTAAAAATGTTTAGACTGGTGCTAATGGTCCAAATGTTTCCATTTTGTTGCGAGTTTGTTAAATTTTGGTTTTATTTTTTATAAAATGACGATTTTTCCCTTTGTATTTTCTTTTTTTTCAACTTTTTTTTATTACAAAAAAACACACACACACACACACACTCTTTCTCTCTCTCTCTCCCGATGTTGTACAGCTTAGACACTTCTTCTTCTTCTTCTTCTTCTTCTTCTTCTTCTTCCTTAAAGAAGACTCAAGAACATCTCTCGCCACCACCACTGTTCGACCACCGTCGGCCACTTCCATCTCCATCTTAATAAGATCAAATGAACACAAACCCAAAATCATATTAGATGAACACACACGAAATCATATGAAGACACCCACATGAAATCTGATGAACACACATAAATCAACACAAACATCCATCGATTTTTCAACAAATTCAACACAAACACGCACACACACATACATAGATTAAACACACACAAAAATGGGCGAAATTGTCATTTTATAAAAAATTCAAACAAAAATGGACCAACATCGCAACAAAATGGAAAGTTTTGAACCATTAGTGCTAGTCCAAACATTTTTGGCTTAAAATAACAATTTATACCTAATCACAGGATTATTCTTGCAATTTTATCTATCATAAAATTACTTGATTTACCTAAATTAAAGGTAAAAAGGTAAATATGTTTACAACATTAAGAAGTTTTAAATAAATATGGATATATTAATTTATTAAAAACTCATTACATAAGGTAATAAATGCTTATAGTTTTGTCATATCAAACATTAAAATAGTTTATTAGCGATCTCAAATTGTAATAAGTTAACACCTTTAAATAAGCTTATCACATACACCTTCGAACTTGAATTTTATAATTCGGCTAAAAATCAAAGATTACAATTATCTAAAATGTTTAGTTTATACAATTACTAGGTGTGAGGCCCGTGTATTACACGGATTGATTTAAAAAAAATTTTAAACATTAAATTAAAATGTAAATAGAAAATATTTTTAATGTATAACTTTAAAATAAGAAATGAATAAACGTATTTATTGCAATTTAATATCATATATATGATATTTAATACTTTACATTTATAGTATATGACTTTAATTTTAAAAATTGAAACAAACCAAAAATTGACAAGTGGATAATATTTATTTCAAAAATACCACAAAATGACAAGTATCAAAACTCATGAGAGATTGACATGTGGCAAAAAAACCTTTATTTATCAAGGAGGATATACAATTAGAAATTTAGAATATACTAGATCGTTTTAATAAAGATTAAAAATAATATTAGCATGTCACCACCCAATAATTGACTTCAATTACTGATGATTTATGTTTCGCATGCGTTATTAATTTAATTGGGCCATGTCGTCCTTTTCCGCTTTTTATTATGCTTAGCAACTTGTTTTCCTTTTAAATGATTAAATCGGTTAATAAAATATAATATTATATTTTTATCTCATATCCAATTAATTTCTTATATTATTATTCTCTCATTCCCAATATTATTGTTTACAAACAAAAAACACACAGATTAAGAAAATCATTAATTACCACTAACTTTATATAATAAAATAACAGTTTTGTCCTTACTTTGCATTTAATGTTCCATTTAATGCTTAGTTGGTTAAGTAATAATGAGTGGTATTTTGGTAAAAATGTTATTTAATTTTAAAATTGGACTATTATTTGGGGACAAAAAAAAATATGGACTATAATTTTGAGACGGTTGTAGTATTTTTTTATTAAGTCCCGGATACCAGGAATTATATTCAATTAAGTCCTAAATACCAAAATATTTATTAACTTTTACAATTTTTACCCGCATAACAGGCCACCCACTTTCAAAATTGACACTTTTCGTCAAGATTTTAAATTTTATTATAAATTTGACCCAAAATTTACATTTTTTACCCAATTTTTAAATTTTTCCACTATTTAGTTTAGAATAACTTTTTTTTTGCTTTATAAAATCATATTTATATAAAAAATATATATTTTCACATAAAAACCTTATTTTCTCTATATAAAAACCTCTTTTAAAAGATTTTTGTTAAAAAAAATTATTATATGTGAGAAATATGTTAAAATATTAAGAAAAAAACATAAGAAATAATAAGTGGTCGCATATTGTTTTATTAAAATCATTATATTTGTTATTATTTTCCTCAAAACTTATAAAACTCATAACCTTTTCATAAGAACTCAATTTCGACATTTTTTTTTATATATCCATGTGTTCGTCTCGACGACTACTACAACTTTCATGTTGATCATTTTAGCCAAAAAAAATTATTCACTTTCACTTTTATAAACAAAATTTTATATTTATTAAATTTTATAAGTAAAAATGAGTGTTGCAATTTATTGGTTTTATATTAAAATAAAAAACGTTAAAGTGGTCATGCTTACGAGCTTCTGCTTACAAACTAAAAAAAATATTTTTCGAACAAAAAACGAAGATATTTACTAAAATAAAAAACATACTTTCACATAAAAAACCAAAATATTTACTCAAACAAAAAATATATTTTCAAATTAAAAAAACCAAAATATTTATAAAAATAATTTTTGACATGTTATTTGTTTTCGAATTATATAGGTATACAAACAAAAATATTTTTTTCATCCTATGTGAAAATATGTGAAAATAATTTTTTTCATCCTTGGTTGAACAATAAGAAAAAACCTTGAAGTTGATTATGTTTACTAGATTTTTTTTTAAAACTAAAAAAAAATATATTTTCAAATACAAAATCAACATAATTACTAAAATATAAAACATATTTTCACATAAAAAACCAAGATATTTACAAAAATTAATTTTTGACATGTTATTTGTTTTCGAATTATAAAGGAGCACAAACAAAACATTTGGACCAAATTTATACAAAATAAACATTTTTTCACTTATAAAAACTTTTTTTAACAAAAATATTTTGTGATGAAAGGTTTTTATATAGAAAATAGAAGGGGTTTTATGCGAAAAATATGTTTTCATTGTATAAATATAATTTTATAAAGCAAAAATAACATATTTGAAAAAAAAGTTTAGAAAATATATATGTAAAAAAACTAAATTTAGGATGAATTTGTAACAAAATTTTGAAATCTATACCAAAAGTGTAAATTTTTTATCAAATTTGTAATAATAATTAAAATTTGGGTCAAAAGTGTAAATTTTTAAAGTGGAAAACCTGATAACCATGAAAATGATGAAAATGATGAAATTGAATACAATTCCTGATATTCGGGACTTACTCACAAAAATGAATAATGTAGGGACTTAATTGAATATGAGGTCAAAATGTAGGGACTTTACTAGAGATTTTCTTTGTTTAATTTTTGGAAAATAACTTAGGATGTAACTATGTTTCATAATTATTCAAAAAATACAATTTATGTTTAGTATGTTCAAAAAACATCATCAAAATAAGGTCATTGTACAAATAACCAACGAACTACATACTTTGTTCAAATTAATGTCACCTACTGGTAACCGACTCTTGCAAGTTAAAGGATGACTTAGCCAAATAAAATCGGATGTTATCTGATGTGCTACCAACAGTTTGTTACATTAAATAAACAATGAACAAATGAAATAAAAACCTCGACCATTTCCATCAACCACCGAGATTAACATTTACCTTGCAAAACCAAGAACACATACATTGCACCATCTTCTTCACAACCAACACCCACCATCAAACCACCTTTACCCTCCATAGCCACATTTCATTAAAGATCCAACCACCGGAGATCGTCAACTGTTGAAATCATCACCATCTCCACCTCGAACTTCACATTAAAACCATAACATGCCACACAACACCATAGTCATCTTCCACCTCCATTACTAGCATCACAAACCACAAAAATCAGACTTCCACCTCAAATCCCAGACCTAAAAAAACACTAAAAACCACACCCATCATCTTAGCAAAGAACACCTACCATGTTAACCTTCACACCCTATCATCATCTTATCTGATCATCCCACACCACCGAAACCAACGTGAAACACTGGTCACCATACCTGATACCACATGCTTTAGTCGAAAAAACCACCACCTGCCATCACTTGTTTATGTCGAACTCACCACCAAAGCACCCTTCAAACACGGTGAATCACATCAGAACACCCATTGTCGATCATCACCTCCATAGAAAACTCAAACCACTCTTATTCTAGCCTCATGCTTTACTGGAACACCACACAAACTTCACCTAAAACCACTATTGCCTCCATAAACATCACTCATATGTTTTCTATCACATTGCCGAGACCCATCCTTATACTGTTACCATCACCAACTCGACCATCCTGCTATAGTTACCTTTGCCGAACACCACTACTAGTCGACTACATGTACACCAAAACAACCTAACTTATACCACTATCTACGCCTCCTTCCATCACCCTTTCAACCTTAAAAACCACCATACCTAAGCATCACCATGTCATTGTGTTTGTTGGTATTTTTGTATAAATACCTTACTTGGATGGTGTTTTTTGAACATACCAAACTTGAATGGTGCTTTTTGAACGATTTTGAAACATAGTTACCCTCTTAAGTCATTTTCTCTTTAATATTTAATAAATAATAATAAATTCTTTTTTATTATTACATCATATAACGTTTTTTACACTATGCATGAGTAGCTATCCACCATATTTGATCTTATTATTATTAACTTTTTTTACACTATGCATGAGTAGCTATCCACCATATTTGATCTTATGATTATTCATTTATGACATTTTTTAGGGAAAATTGTACAAAATACACTAAGTTTCCAAAAAAATCGATTTTGACACCTTGTTACAATTAAGACACTAAGTTTTCATAAAAGTTCGATTTTGAAACTACATTTTCCAATTTGTTTCAATGTTGACCATTGGACCAGTCAATCGAATTATCAACTAACGTGGCATGGTGATGCATCAGTCTTTAATTAAGTGGTGCTGACATGATATGATGACGTAACACTTTTTTGTAACATCACTTGCTGGGTGCAAATTTGAAAAACAATATAATGGCTTAGTTAAAAAAATATAATTTTATAATTGAACTTTTCTGAAAACTCGGTGTCTTTTAATGAAATTTGCTCTTATTATAACAAAAGAATCAAGACTTGTGGGAGGGTTAGAGGCCCTTTGAAGGCAAGTTGCTGGAGCAAAACAAGAAAACAAAATTAGTGTCTACACATGTAGTGTTTTCCTAACCGCATTAAATAATATCTAAACATTTAGAATTAAAACACATGCAATCCTACATCATATCCTAGGCACATCCTAGAGTCATCATGATCTTCATAATCGTCATTAAGCACAATGGTTTAAGACCAAGTACTATACTAAACATTTAGTTCAATTAAACATATATTTTGATACCAAATTGAAACACCGTTTGTATAGGTTAAATGTTTTAACCAATTTAAAATCATCTTTTAATAGTAATCCATCATTTGCAGAAAATAGGTCCCAACGTCATCAAACCAATGTTTAAAATAAACGTTTTTTAAGAGTATGAGGGTGTAACAATGTAAACATCAAAACATAAATTAAAGCAAACCTCTTCATCATATAAGTCCTTATGGATGCCTAAATATCATCATTTGTCCTTATTCTCTAATCATCCTGAATACATGTCAAAATACATAGCTTAGGCTTGGAAAACCTAATGAGTAATTGTAATGCCTCAAAAATCGCAACCAATTTAAACTATTCAAAACAACATATTTACTATTAAAAATATTTACAAAACCATTGTTTCCAAAATATTATTTAAAATCAGAGTTCTCCCAAGATATACAACATAAAATCAAGATGTGTACGTTCACGCCTCCGCCTTCCCACGATCTTCGGAAGTACCTTAAGCCATAACTAAAAACTATAAGCAAAAACTTAGTGATTTTCCCCCAAACTACCACCACATAACCATAACAAACAACAACATGCATAAATGAGTCTTCAGCCTGACTAATCACCTCACAGGGCCTACATCCTATCTGAATCGCTTTCTAGCCATCAGAATGATTGGACCGCCTCATAGGCCTATAACCTATCTGAACCGCTCCTAAGCCTTTGGCCTAACTATACCACCTTGCAGGGCCTACAACATATCCGGACCGCTCGTCGGGCCTTCGGCCTAAGTAGACCGCCTCGCAAGGCCTACGGTCCATCCGGACCGCCCCGGGTATCTTGGCCTTCAACGCAAAGCAGGATCGCCTCAACCCAACCAAACATAACATGTCGACATATGCATAACAGATAAACAGATAACCAGTCAACAGACAACTAGACAGATCTAAAAATCACTACCACATACTAACATCCTATATACCAGGATATAGATATAACATATCACTATAACATAACAACTTCATATATACGAGGATACAGATCTAACAGATTACTAAAACATAACAACATTCTATAACATATAAGAGTATATCCAATCTAATGGGTCGGCCTTGGTGCCTTCGAGCCGTAAGTATAGTGAGGAAGACTCACCTCTCAATCTGAACAATAGTTGATGAGGTCCCGACTCTGAATCTCAGCTCTAACCGTCAACTATCCATCCAAATAAAAGATTCTCAAACACAATTCAAAGAACCCAAAACACCCCTAGGTCAAACTTGGTCATCCTTTGTCAAAGTCAAAGTCAACACCCAGCCGAGCCAACCCGACTGATTTGACTCAGCCGAGTACGTTGGGCTTACTCTTCTGTATGTGGGGCATACCTAGTGCTTGACCAAATTATGGGACGTTGACTGTGTACGTGCAACGTACTACCTGGTACGCCCAACGTATGCGCCCTATTCATCCCTTTTTCCATTAAGAGCTTAATATTCCACATCTTAACGTCCAATGTCAGATCCAAGGCTACAATACCCTTATGGGTCATAAACTTTCCAACTTTATGACTTTACATGTCCATTAAGTGCTTAAAACACAAACCCTTAACATCTTAATGTATTAAGACCTTCTATAGTTTGCATGGAGTGAAACTAACTCTCAAGACCACATTTTTATGACTCAAGGCCCCTCATAAGGTCTGAAAGGATGAATTATTTGGTCAAGAACATGTCATGCTCAAGAATCACCATTTTGGGACAAAAAGTGTCTTAAAGGAACAAATGTCTAGATCTACAAGATGGAGTGATCAAGATACAAACTTTTTACCTTCTGGAACTTGCTATCAAGGAGGAAATCTCAGATCCAAGGTACTTCCCAAACTCCAGTCTCTTCCCACCACTCTTTTCTTCTTCAAGAACACTTCTAAACACTTCGAAGGCTCCAAAAATGCACTCTTCCACTTAGGGTTTTCTTGGGGTCGATTCTCACAGAGGAAGGTTGAATAAGAATCAGATATGAGGATATAATGAGGTTTAAATACGGACCAAACCCTAAAAATTAGGGTTTGCCATTTCTTCACGTACACCCTGGGTACGAGGTGTACGTCTAACGTACTTGGGTGCGCCCTAGTATGCCTAGCATACACAACATACGCTCAGCGTACTACTACACTTGGGTAATACTACTATATTGCCACAATATGCTATATTGCAATCCTTTCCAATCCCAAGGGCTAAAATACATTATAATTCAAACATAGGGTTCAAATTAAAATTACCTTGATATCGGGGTGTTACAATTCTCCCCCACTTGAACTAGAATTCGTCCTCAAAGTCTGCTACAGTAACTAACCCAGGGTAGTTCCCTCGTCTCCCCCCAGGACACTCAGATAGTCCTCTCCAGAACCCAATCTGAACTAAAAGTCAGCTCATCCAGATGGCCGCCTTCCCATACTATCCTTGACTCGCTAACTTTCACCACTGAAGAAACCATTACACTCTACCAAAATTTCAGGAATCCAATACCTCAACTGACTCTTAAGCAAGAAATACTATTTCAGAACGCAGTTATTACAACAACCTTTTACAATCTGAACCATACGGAACCATCTCGACCCTCACTTCCTTTGCTGATACCACTTAGGGATTAGGACTCCTGACCATTCACTACTATTGAAACCTTCATTCAAAAACAAGGTGGCTCCCAATATGAACCTCAACTAGATAACCACTGAATCAACTCTATTGATGTTCTTCCCAAGACTGGGAACCCATCAGATCTATACTTCAAAACCCATATTCCAGGACTGATATTCATCCATTTGACGAACCCACCCCTTGTCTTTGACCGAGAACACCACCAAACACGCGGAAAGAAGTACCCAAAACACATTGATTGCGAATTTCCACTAATTCCAAATTCATAAGATGTACCAAAAACCTTGATTAACACCATAACTCCTTGACACGCCATTACCAACCACTGCTCCTACGAGCAAAGGTGATCAATCCAAGAATTTTCATATAACATCCAACCCTTATCAACTCAGGTGTACCCCACCTGGAAAACCACTCCAGGCATTCATAATAACTTCATAACTCGAGACCGCATAACCGATACCCAACCTTGGTAACCAAACCCCTAATAACAGCTTGTGAACGAACGAGATTTATATTGCAAACACTCCGCAAAGACTTCTGATGCACGGCTGATACTCCTAACAACCCTTAACTGCCCACTTTATCAAAACTACTTGGTCTGTGAGTCTCTTGCCTTCCTAAAATGCACCAACATCAAAACCAACTGGCTTACAGACTATATCTGGAATACTCCCGATATTATACCAATCTTGTCAAAATTCCATCATTCGCTTGGAAACTCATGGCCAGCGCCACGGGGGCCTAACGATACTCAACCTCATTCCACCCCCTTGCAGTAACCCAAAAAAAATCCCTATCAATGCTAATCGAGTGCAACAATGACATACTCTTTTACCACACACAATTCCTTTCACAACACAAGTTGCTACCAACGTAGAATCCAATGAAACCATTGTTGCACACGACCAAAGAATGGGATAAACGGTCGTATTCTTGTTCCAATTTCAAGTTTATAACCCCATTAAGAACCATGCATATATTTAGAAAAAAGTGCTCCATTGTTATCTTGCCCAGTATACATACACCCCTCACGAAAATATCTAATGGACTTACCGCAATACACACCCTTAGGGAACCCATACCTTATCCAAAAGGGGGCGTAGTACCAGATTCCCTACGAAGTGACGAGCCTCGATCATTAACAGAAGACATCCTCATGAGCGATCGAGACAAGATCCCATACCTTGGTTGAGACTAAATAAACCCCATCAGTATGAAATATCTCGATAAAAGTTTGAAATTTATCCATAAATTCTGCTAATACTTTAGTCGGATCCATCCAAATACTATCCCTGCCAGCACGATATGCTAGGAAAGTTAGATTCCATGCATAACTAATGCCCCATCTGGAAATTAAACAACACTTACCCAAATTCTAGACTCCCGATAACCAAGAACATCGTCCAAACTCGAGATGAACTTGACGATAGGTCGATGAATCCGTTGAACTTCAATTGATACATCCCAAACTTCCGAAGAATCTTTTCTCTGATGATCTATGAAATGACCAATGATCAAGAACAAATTGACGCTTAGTATAGTGAGCCAAAACCCACACAAATCTGAACATGCCCATGTCTGAAATGATTTACTAATCGACATCTGACCACTCTAGACTATAAATAGCGATCCATACAACGAGCTCGTTGACCAATTACTTTCTGCTGATAAACAACTCGTGTATCTCCTGAACACTTACATCTGATAGCCACTTACTCTACACCTCTGACTTGACCCAATCTTGAACCGAAATCCCGCATACCCGCACCGTAAACCGCTATGAACCATTCTTCCAACACCACAAACTCAAACAGATTGACACTCTTCCTAGTAGAATACCTAGTTCTCCCCCACTTAGAGTTCGAACTACCACTCACAGACCCTCACAATCAATCATAGCACCAAATTTGCTCAAACAATCCATCCCCACTATCACGTACACCCCCTATGGGGATAGAGATCAATTCAATTAGGTAAGGCACCCCGAAAATATCCAATATACAACCATAACCCATCACAACCCATAGGTGATAGCATAATAATTCTAACATGCTACTACACGAATGGTTATCGATTCAAAAATCAAACCAAGGATCAAAAATTCGTACCTGAGATTTATTGCACTTCAACATTGACCTCCTGCAGGATGGCAGGCATCTGGGCTTGCACTCCCTCCGCTACCCATGTAGGACAGTTAGGTTTGAGATGACTCGGATGGTGACTATGGAAACACATCTAATCTTTCTTGCAGTCACGAAAGACATGCCTTCTTTCACCGTACTTATAGCATTTGAAATTTTGACAAGAAAACTCGTGGGTTCCCCCACACTTCCCGCAAATATCAAAGCTTCATTGGCTTCCAGTACCTAAGTTAGCAGCCTCGGTCTCCTCGCCCTTTGCTAAAAAAGCCCTCCTCCTCTTTCCTAGTCGTGTCGCCTCAACAAAATCTCCCACAACAGTCATCTCAACAATACTCATCGTAGTCTGAAAGGCTGCCGTTCGTTCCTCGAACTTGGCAATTAACCTACCAGTGATCCGATCCACGACACCAAACAATTCTTCCTGCACTATATTTGAAACCTCAATGGTAATCATTTCCCAAATCTGATCAACAGTCAACCCCGGCCTATCCTGGCCATCAGCTTTAGGTCCCGAACTAGATCCCCTCACAAAATCTATACTAAAAAGGAATCAAGAGCATCAGAATTGCCACAACATATATTGCTACAACCACATGACGGGAGTACCTCTCGGGGTTTGTGATTTCGTTACGCATATGGGTCCTGTGTTTTCAATAGTACGAGCCCGTACCACCTTCCACACCTACTCGTATTTGTCTTAAGGATCATCACAACCACCCCAAAACCAATACAACAACTAGGATACGCATACATCCTATCCTCCATCTCTTAAGAGCGACTAATCCTTCCAAACTGGTCTGCTACATCCACACTCACTCATAATGATGCTCCCCAACACTTGCAAAAACACAACATGAGCACTACATACTCCCTAAGCTATCCTAGGACCCACATCTCACCCTGACGCCAACTGCCAAGCAACCCCCATTAGTGCCAGTTAACTACTACATGAATACAATCACATGCAACATAACTTAAATAATCTTAGATTAAAAAAGACTCAACCCTACAACACTTGGACTTAGACAAGAGCTGCACAACAGGGCCAAACCCTTCACTCTAAGATTATTTAACCCATGCAGCATGTGACTTAGCATATTCAATTAATAGTTAATTCACACCTGAAAGAGTCACATAACAACGAGAAAGAAGACTCTATAGGAAAGAGGGCATCAAACATCAGAGAATTCTATCATTCAATTCCTGAAAATCCCTATATGATGCCAGTGTGGTAATTTGGGATCTAGTTACTGGCTCTGGTTGATCGTACAATGAGAAAGAGTCACATAACAACGAGAAAGAAGACTCTATAGGAAATAGGGCATCAAACATCACATCATTTCTTGGTTATTATTATTATTACTATTATTATTATTATTATTATTATTATTATTATTATTATTATTATTGTTGTTGTTGTTGTTGTTGTTGTTGTTACTATTGTTATTGTTATTATTATTATTATTATTATTATTATTATTATTATTATTATTATTATTTCTACTACTACTACTACAACTAATAATAATAATAATAATAATGTTGTTGTTGTTGTTGTTGTTGTTGTTGTTGTTGTTGTTGTTGTTGTTGTTGTTGTTGTTATTATTATTATTATCATTATTGTAACATTTCGTTTCGGTATGAATTTATTTCTTAAATTTATTTATTTTTCCTATTGAACTCGGCGAGTTGAAGGCTTCAACTCGACGTGTTGAGTGGATTTTTGGTCGCGTGAATTGATAGACCAACTCGATGAGTTGAGGTGCCTCAACTTGACGAGTTGGAGTGCCTAAACTCGACGAGTTGGCAACTGGGAAGGAAACGCTAATTTTTATGGTGTTGCACCCTATTTAAAGGCCTTGAGTCTCTTGGTTGGCCTCCTTACCAGCTTGATCTCTCCAGAAAACCCTAAAAGATTGTATCATCACCTTGAGAATGTGTGAGATTGTGGAGGGCCTTAAGAGATGATATTTTGCCCACTTTTGGAGGGTCCTTGAAGTTGAAGGTGCATAGCTTGGAGAGAAGACCTAGATCCAGAAATTCCACTCTTTTTAGTCATTTGGAGGTATAAAGTTTATACCTTGCTTTGTTATTGTTTTGGATCTATTATTTTGGGGCCTTATCTTGATTTTGGACTCATGGTTAAGTTGCCCAAGAAGTTGTGTATTCCAGTGGCTGTAATGTTAAATCTAGCCATATTATGGCCTCATTTAGCTTAAAGTTGGAAACTTTACTAGATCTTAGGTCCCATTTATGCATTAAGTCCTTTATTGAACCCATTTTGAGTCCTAGGCTTCCTTTTAGCAAGCATGGACGTAAAGTTGGAAACTTTACTTGATTTCTCAACCTTAAGGGACCAGATCTGCATATTGGGACTTTGTTTTGAGAGTTTAAGGGCTTAATGGGTCAAGCATCACTCCAATGTGTCTAGAGTTTGGGTTTGACTCAACTTGGATGGTTTGTAAGGGTAAAGTTTAAAAATTTATCCTTCTAGACATCATTTTGAAGGAGATATGAGATTTGAAGCTTCTAGATTCGATGGAAACAACTTAATGCATTAAGATGTTCGATTGCTAGCTAACTCGACGAGTTTATTAGGTGAACTCGGTGAGTTGATGCGAGTTTTCCCGATTTGTGCATTTTATGGAGAAACTTGACGAGTTGAAGGACAACTTGGCGAGTTGGGTCAACTCGGAACGTTGACTTTGACCTTTGACTTCAGTCTTTGGTCAAGTTTGACTTTTAAAGGGTTTTAGGGAATTTTGAGTTGTATTTAAGGAATTGTTTCAGTTTAGGGATTGAGTAGAGCTGATATTCAGAGTCAGGACCTAGTCATTTATCGTTTAGTATTTGAGGTGAGTCTTCTCACCACACTCATGGGTGGAAGGCACCAAGGCCGGCCCATTATTGATTATGAAATGATATGTATGGGATTATGTAATTATTTGTTATTGGATTTATATATGAAATTATGTGCAAACCATGGGAGGAGCCCATGGCATTTGGCAAGACCATGGGAGGAGCCCATGGCTCAGGGATACAAGACCATGGGGGTAGTCTAGGACATTCCAATGAAGACCATGGAGGGAGTCCATGGCAAACTTATGTGTATATATGTGCGCATGGTAATATGTGATTATATGATTCATGTGTTTTGGGAAACTCACTAAGCTTTTGCTTACAGTTTTATTGAATGTTTCAACTACTTCTATTGATAAGGGCAAGGGCCCGGCTTGATGGTGCGGCGTGCATTCTCCGGTGTTTTCACATTTAGTTTTCGTACTCTAAGTTTTAAAATAATATGACTATGTAATGGGATTCTATACTTCTAATGGTTGATGTTTATGAAATTAAAAGTTAAAATTTTTTTGAAAATTTTGGGTTGTTACAAGTTGGTATCAGAGCCTTGGTTTGAGGGATTCAGGCACACTTCTGGGTGTGTCAAAACTCAAACTGAGAAAATGGTAACAAATTGCTTTTCAAAAAGAAACCAAAGTTAAATTTCCTAAAAACGATTTTGTAAGAAAAAGGGGAGAATGCAATGTGCGTAATCCGCCGAGCTCAAGTAAGTGTTCCCAATGTTTTAGCCATGCTATAGTATATATGGAAATTAATATTGTATGGATTATTTGCTAAGTGTATGCTTTCAAATTTGTACATGTTTAGGATTGCATCACCCTCTAATGAGGGAATCTGCCTTATTCCTGTTTTTTGTTTGGTTGTGGTTTAGGATAGAAGCTTTATTTAACAGTCTATGTGATTTTCTTTGTGTATAACTTGAATGCATAGGGCAACCTTCTATGATTGATCTGAGTTTCTGTTTTGGTGAGAGTTGAGAATCCTAGAGCAGTCTAGGATCTGAGTTAGTGTTGTGTTTATGATTCAGATTTGTGATTGGATGATTTAGGGATATCAGGTATGGGTTTGGGGAAGGTACAGGTAGGCGTGGAAGGTAGTATTGGGCTCGTACTACTGAAAGCACAAGACTTGTACCCAAATCAAAGACAGACCTGATAATTTTTAGAATTCCGATGATGAGGAATCTCTTTTGAATTCTTTATCTTGGTTATTTGTGATATTTTGATTTGAGGATGGTGATGATCACGCAAGGTTCAGGTTCAGGATCAGGATCATGTTCAGGCTCAGGTGTAGAGCCCATCGATGGGAGGCTGTGCGATCTTATAGAAGCCGAGGTTACTTGTGGCATCCTTGACGCTACCCAAGTGATTTTCGATATCTTCAAGGAGGGCATCATGGAGATCATGGAGGAGCCGATCAGGTATTTCCGAACCGAGATTGCAGCAGGCCAGATTGGGGCCCGAGCTCCCTCGTTCATGGAGTTTAAGGCGTGTGGAGCACCTGAGTTCTTCGGGGTTAGGGATCCCATCACTAGTAGATGTTGGGTGGCAGACATGGAGAATGCCCAATGTACGAGCTCTTGACCCGAGGCGGAAAAGGTGGGGTTTGCATCTTGTATGTTGAGGGATCGAGCATGAGATTGGTGGGAGGAGGTGACTCGCGAGGTGGGATCCGCGGGTGTGGCTGAGATTTCTTGGGAGGAGTTTGTGAGCAGGTTTGATCAGGAGTTTGCACTGCCCATCGAGGTACAAAGTTTGGTGAGAGAGTTTTGGGATTTGCAACAAACTACTGAGACTGTGGCAGAAATCACCGCCAAGTTCTGGGAGAGGGCACTAATGGTCCCGTAGTACGTTGTGGATGAAGAGATGAAGAAGACAAGGTATCATTCCGTCCTGATGGATGATATCCATGAGTTTGTGAGCTTTTTGGGGGTGCAAGACCCTGAATGAGATGCTGAAGAAGTCCCAAGAATGGGAAATTGAGTTAGAGTTGCGCACGAAGCAGAACCCAGAGCAGGTTCAGGCAGCAATGAGTCATGCCAAGAAGCCTAAGACCCCCGATCCTGCCAGTAGGGTCATGGCCGTTGTGCCAAGTGTGTTAAGCCACATAGTGGAGCCTACCGAGCAGCAGGCTCAGCATGTTATGTGTGTAGCCAGCCGGGTCACATTAGTCAGAATTGCCCCAAGAAGGGATTGATTTGTTTCCACTACAACCAGACCGGTTATAAAAAGGCCAATTGTCTGAGGTTGATTAGAGGAGGAGGATCAGTGACGATGCATGTACCTTCTACGATGAGGATTACAGATGGCCGCCCGATCAAGGCGAAGGCTCATGTGGTGAAGTGTCGTGCATTTTAGCTGACTACTGGGGAGGCCCAAGCAGCACCTGATATCAGGACTGGTATGTGATCTATTTCTGTTTCGTTTATTTTATTATTGTGATTTTGTTGTTATGATTTTATAAAGGGACCTTTTTGGTCAATGGTTTGTCGGCTCATATTTTTTTTTTGATTCGAGGGCTACCTGATCTTTCATATCTTTTGCGCTCAGCAATAAGTATCATGATCCTCCAGGGAATTTGGATTACCCACTCAAGGTGGAGATGAGTGTTGCGAGTTTATTTCAGAAGAGTGTATAGAATATGTTTGGGGAGAGGCTTCCTATCGATTTAGTTCCGATTCTTTTGCGAGGATTGAAGGTGATCATCAGGATGGATTGGTTGGGGCCCAATGGGGCCATGATAGAATGCGAGCATCAATTAGTGAGGGTTCGAACCCCAAGTGGGGGATAATTGGTTATTCATGGAGAGAGAGCCTCGCATGGGCCAACTCTCTGTTCGGCTGCGAGGGCTAGGAGACTTCTTCAACAGGGCTGTACTGGGTTTTTGGCTTACGTTTTGTATATGAGGGTGGAAGCCACGCCATATATGAGCAGGGTACCGATTGTGACAGATTTCCTAGATGTTTTTCCAAAGGAGTTACATGGGGTGCCTCCTAACAGGCAAATGGAGCTTCGTATTGATTTAGTCCCTGGTGTGGCTCCGATAGCTAAGGGGCCATATCGTCTAGCTCCGCTTGAGATGCAGGAGTTGTCTACACAGCTTACTAGACTAGGGATTCATTCGCCCGAGCAGTTCCCCCTAGGGAACATTGATTCTGTTCATGAAAAAGAAGGATGGTTCGTACATTATATGTATTGATTATCGGGAGCTGAACAAGCTAACGATGAAGAATCGTTATCTGCTTTCGAGGATTGATGATTTGTTCAATCGGCTTCAGGGTGCCTCTTGGTTTTCCAAGATTGATCTTTGGTCAGGGTATCACTAGATGAGGATCCGTGATGAAGACATACCAAAGAAAACATTTAGAACTCGTTATGGTCATTACGAGTTTGTGGTGATGTCATTTGGGCTCACCAATGCTCCAACATTGTTCATGGATCTCATGAACCTGGTTTGCAGACCGATGTTGGATGAGTCTGTGATTGTTTTCATTGATGATATTTTGGTATATTATGTTGGATTAGTGTCTATGCCCGTAACCATATTTGGTAAGTATTTGACCCGGTTTGGCATGGTCCTTTTGGGTTGCCTTCACCAAAGCAACTTAACTGGAGAAATAATAGAGAATTCGCCCACTTGCTTCTCTGAGAACCCTAAGGCCAAATTTTGTAGCCTCCTCCCTCTCTTTCTCTTTCCTCACCATTTTCTCTTGGTGTTTGTGAGCCATTAGAGGTACTGCACTTGTCGTACTTTCTTTCAAGGATAAGGAGAATCAAGATCAAAGTTGTTATTACCACATAACAACAAGAGGTATGTAAAACATCTCTACTTATATTTTCAAAATTCATAGGAGCATGCTAGGGTTCTTCATGTGTTCATAATGTTGTGTATCTAATAGTGAAAACATAGATTCGTATCTAGGGTTATATGCACACATAGGATTGTTTGTATAAAACCCATCAGTGGTATCATAGAGTATGGTTTTTGTTTTCAGTTAGGATTATACAATTGTATGAATTTGACACTTTAGGGTTTATAGCCAATAAACCCTAGGACGCAAGGATATTGAAATTAGGGTTCTTAAACCCTGATTTTCGAAATTTGATAAGGGTTTTTTTTTTCAAACCATTTCCTTAGGCCTCAAGATTTCGAAATCTAGGGTTTGCAAATCCTAGGGTTTTCGAAATTGGCCTCCTCCCCGAGATAAGATCCTAAATTTTAGGGATTTTGATAATCTCATATCTTGTAATTATCTTTTAGTGGTTTAAATATGGTAATTAAAGATTTTGAATTATCTCATCCCATATTTTTCGATTTTTAGGGGATTTAAGGGATTAGGATAAATTAAATTGTTTAGTTTAAAAGATAATCCTTATAGATTTGATAATTAAAATTAATTGTTTAATTTTAGGATAATTATTAAATCAAGAGTTTTAATATTTAAAATTTTAAAATTTAAAAGTTTTAAATTTTGAAAATTTTAAAATTGAAATTAAAACCCTAGTATTTTGAAATGTTTAAAATACACCCTATACTATTATATTATTACAAGATTAATAAATATATATGTATAACTAAAATGCTAGTCTTCCTGTTAGTAGGCCTCATTCACGAAGCCAATCTATAAGGGGGTATAAGGTTATGGCCTATAAAATGTCCATTTAATGGGTGTCCACTCTCACCCACCGCTTACTTGATTGGTGCAGAGTCGTTAGTCGAACAGGTAGGATAAGGCAAACCCTTCCTCATTAAAAGTATAATGAATTAAAAAAGTAACTAAATGTTTTTACAACAATTCCCAGTCTTAGTTACTTTAGGAAAAGTGAATTGGTGCAATTCCATGAAATTACACTTTTCACCCTTGCTAAGACGTTTGTGGAGCGCGTGTGGTTAACCAGCACACTAATTGGACTCTAAGCATAGGTGGCAAAGGGTGACTCAATGTTTGTCATAGTTCGATGGAGTGTGTGTGGCTAACCGACACATCGAATAGGTGACTGTAACAATGAGGGCACCTTGTACATTTACATGGTTCTTCACACCCGCTTTGTGATCCTCTGCATCCCAGTCACAAACTAAAGGGGCACATCGAGATTGAAACATGCCATTGAAAAGTTCAATGAATCTCAATGGACTCTAGGAGTTTTCAATACATTTAAAACTTAATCTCCTTTTGTTTTTCATGGTGGAGAATTAGTGAATCGTCATTCACTTACCTTCAAATTATTTGCATGTTAGATTACGGCATCCCTCTTCTAATTTGTAAATAATTTTGTTGGATCCTAGCTCTAATTTTTCATTTGGGTGTTTAATTGGGGATTCATTTCTAATCAAACTTTGTTCTTTTCTTCTTCAAATGTCAAACTCAAACAACAACAACGCTTCAGGCTCGACCTCATCCGACTCGTTCTCACCCATGAACTTGTGTGGGAGAGTGATCTTTGACGGGTCCAATTTCAATGATTGGATCCGTAACATCCGAATGGTCACTCAATATGAAGACAGAATATGTCCTTGATAAGGAGCTGAAGGAGGTGAACATCAACACTGCTACTCCCGAAGAAATTGCTGCCTTTGAGGCCCATGAGCATGATGCCACGAAAGTCCATTGCATCATGCTAGCGACTATGACTGTTGAACTACAAAAGTCCTATGAGGACTACTATCCCTACGAGATGCATCAAGAGTTGGTGGACCGATACCACCAAAGTGCGTGGCAAGAAAGGTATGAGATCATCACTTCGATGATCACTGCCAAAATGGGTAATGGAGAGTCCCTTACCGCTCATCTACAAAAGATGCAGAGATATGTTGATCACCTGCTGAAGTGAAATGTTAACTTCGATGAAGAGCTGGAAATTGACATTATCCTTTAGTCCTTGCCTCCCTGTTACAACCAGTTCCGCATGACCTACCACATGAATAAGGAAGAGGTCTCCTTGAGCAAGCTTCAAGGCTTGTTAAGGACTACTGAGAGCAATCTCAAGGACAAGTTTGTTGCAACGACTCCCACTCCCACTACTGCACCTTTCTTGGCAATAGGTCAAGGGAGGGACAAGAATAGGAAGGCTCCTTCAAAGAGACACCACAAGGGAAAATCCCAAGATGGTACCTCTTCTAGTGGAACCAAAGTTGGTTCTGCTAAGCCCAACTCTAACCCGAAGGAGGCAGAGTGACACCACTGCCACAAGATAGGGCATTGGAAGAGAAGCTGCCCGGGATATCTGCAAGCCATCAAGGATGGGAAGATCAAGTCATATTTCACAGGTATTTACACGATTAAATCTAATGATTCATCACATGCCATTTCTTGGGTTCTTGATACAGGATGTGGTTTTCACATATGTTCTGATTGGCAGGGACTAAGAAGAGATAAGGATGTGGAGTGTGGAAGGATAAATCTAATCATGGGGAACATAATATCGTCGCCTTTCACAAAGATTGGGGTGTATTCTCTAGCTCTTAGTAATGGATTAGGATTAGGTTTAAATAATTGTTGCTATTCTCTAGATACGGCAAAAAACGTCATTTCATTTCATGGTTTGTTTAGACAAAGATTTAGATATTCATTTGATAATGAGAAAGGTTCTATTTATGCTTATCTAAATGGTGTTTTATATTTTGAAGCATTGCCTTGTAACAGAATTTATGAAACTGTGATGGTTGTAGATAACATAGGAAATGATGTGTTGTGTATCGATTCTTCCAATAGTAGGGATAAAACATGCTTGTGGCATTATCTTCTTGGACATGTCAACAAGAAATGTGTAGCCCAACTCCAAAAGGATGGAGTGTTGGAGTCATTCGACCTTAGGTACGATGACATGTGCGAGTCTTGTTTACTTGGAAAGATGACCAAGTCACCCTTCACTGGCACTTGTGAGAGGGGTGAGGGTCTATTGGATCTCATACACACCGATGTGTGTGGGCCCTTTAGATCCACCACAAGGGATGCGAACCGCTTCTATGTGACTTTCACCGACGACTATAGCAGATATGGGTATATCTACTTAATCAAGCACAAGTCAGAAACCTTTGAAAAGTTCAAAGAGTTTAAACAAGAAGTGGAGAATGAATTGGGCAGGAAAATCAAGATGCTTCGATCCGATCGAGGATAAGAGTACCTAAGTCTTGAATTCCACGACTACCTCAAGGAATGCAGAATAGTTTCGCAATTGACGCCACCGAGGACACCACAATTGAATGGTGTAGCTGAGAGGCGTAATCGAACCTTGCTAGACATGGTTCGTTCCATGGTGAGTCATGCTTCACTACCGATCTCATTCTCGGGGTATGCCTTAGAGACTGCCGCCCATATCCTTAACTTAGTTCCTACGAAGAAGGTTGCCAAAACACCTCACGAGATGTAGACATGGAAAGCTCCCTCGTTGGCACATATAAAAGTTTGGGGTTGCGAGGCTTTTGTAAGACGAGAGACTCACGACAAGCTCGAACCTCATAGTGAGCAATGTATTTTCATCGGCTACCCGCAAAAATCCTTTGGATATCTCTTCGATAGACCAAGTGAAAATGTTGTCTTCGTTGCGAGGAGAGAGGTTTTACGAGAGCGAGAACTCATAAGCCAAGGGGACAGTGGGAGGCAAATCGATCTTGAAGAGATTTAAGAGTCGAGTGATAAAGGAACCTCTAATGCTGGATCTCAACTCGAGGAGGAAACTCCGATTGAACCAATTGACGAGTCCTTACCTCTTAGACGTTCCGAAAGAGTTTGGGTTCAACCCCAATTTTATGGTATTCATATTACTATGGAAGGGGATACGTTCATTAGTGATAGTACACTAGTGAATTTGGATGACCCTAATAGCTATAAGGAAGCTATGGCAGGCCCAGAGTCTGCAAAATGGAAAGAGGCGATGGACAGCGAGATTCAGTCCATGTATGACAACCAAGTTTGGAATTTGGTTGACCATGTGCCCGGGCGTAAGACGGTTGGGTGCAAATGGATCTTCAAGAAGAAGACCGACATGGATGGGAATGTGCACACGTATAAGGCGCGATTGGTTGCGAAGGGCTTACTCAAACTCCCGGGGTTGACTATGATGAGACCTTCTCACCAATTGCGAAGATAAAGTCTATTAGGGTGATGATGGCCATTTCTACATTTCATGATTATGAAATATTGCAGATGGATGTCAAAACCACTTTCCTTAATGGGAAGTTGGCTGAGGAAGTTTACATGGCTCAGCTAGAGGGTTTTGTCAATGCAAAACATCCCAATAGAGTGTGCAAGCTTGAGATGTCCATTTATGGACTTAAGCAAGCATCTCGCAGACGAAATCTTTGTTTCGACGAGAAAGTCAAAGAGTTTGGTTTTCTGTGAAGCGAGGATGAATCATGTGTATATGTCAAAGCCAGTGGGAGTATAGTGAACTTCCTCATATTGTATGTCGATGACATACTGCTCATAGGAAATGACATCCCGACACTGCAGGAAGTTAAATCCTGGCTCGGGAAGTGCTTCGTTATGAAGGACCGCGGAGAAGCTGCATATATTCTAGGAATAAGGATAGTGAGAAACAGGAGTAAAAGACTAATAGGACTTATTCAGAATACTTACTTGGACAAGGTACTAAAACGTTTTAGTATGGAGAATTCCAAGAAATGGGAGTTACCAATCCAAAATAATGCCAAGTTGAGTACGACTCAAAGTCTGAGTACCGAAGCCGAGATAGCAGAGATGATTCGAGTACCTTACGCTTCCGTAGTTGGCTCGATCATGTATGCTATGAATTGTACTTGCCCTGGTGTGGCCTTCGCTTTGAGCATTGTCAGCAGATATCAAGGGAACCCTGGCAAAGCACATTAGACCGCAGTCAAAATATTCTTAAGTACCTTCAGAGGACCAAGGAATGGTTTCTAGTCCTCGACGGGAGTGATGAATTAAAAGTGCGAGGGTATAGTGACGCCAGTTTTCAGACCGACAGGGACAACTACCGTTCACATTCGGGCTGGGTCTTTACCCTTAATGGAGGAGTAGTGACTTGGAAAAGTTCCAAGCAAGAAACCGTAGCTGATTCAATGTGCGAATCAGAGTACATTGCAGCGAGCGAAGCATCAAAAGAGGAAATATGGCTGAAGAATTTCATTGGAGACCTTGGAGTTGTGCCATCCATACAGGAGCCCATGGAAATTTTCTGTGATAATGAAGGAGCGGTTGTCTTGACCAAGGAACCGAGGGATCATGGTAGATCTCGACATATCGACAGAAAATATCACTTTATTCGACATCGGGTAGAAGAAGGACTCCTCGTAGTGAAGAGGGTATCGTCAGAGGATAACTCAGCAGATCCGCTTACGAAGGGACTGAGTAGGGTTAAGCACTTGCAGCACACTAGGAGCATTGGGCTGAAGGACGATATTAGTTTAGATTAGATAGTTTAGAAACGTGTAATAGATAAATGTAATTCAAATTTGATGATTAAATAAAGGAGTATTATTTATAAGTAAAGGTATTGTCTTATGTTAATTGTTTAACTATTGTTTCACTTTGCATGTTTTGACTTCTTGAATAATTGAGTTATTTAAGAATAATCGAATTATTCGAAAGGTCCACAATCGTTCATATGTTGGAAGTAGGTAAGAATGAAGACTGTCATGAATAGGTGTGTAGATTGTATGAAAGGTATTAGACATAGCAAAGGTTTGCTACAACGTTCATGAGTGCTTATGAACAAGTTTTGAGCATTGGAATAAACCCACGCTTGTTGGAATCACTTCATGAAATTTATCATGAGTGATCGCAAGACGATAATATCATATGGTCTTAAAACCTAGATATATGGTTTATTGTTTGCTGATTGGTTGTGCATTGATAATGCGAAAACACATCAGTAACTTGATGTCATAAAACGCATTGTTGTGTATGATTTGATTAGTGAATAGTAAATGCATCTAAGTCAAAGTTTATCTATTCCTTTTATCCTAAGAGGGTAAAAGCGATATCAGGGCCCCTTGATGATTTGATTTGACTTCTGTGTCGGGCCTGGTCAGGACTAAATTGATGTGTTCGATTAAGTTCTATGTAAAACGAATCTGAGATCGAGAAACAAACTACTGGACAATAAGTATGACTATGTTCCATGTGATTGTCTACATGATATCTAGAATAGAGGATCATTCGATCCCTTATCTTAAGGACGGGATATTGATAAGATCAGAGTTTGACAACGTCTTTGAGAGCTAGGATTTCTAATCGGGTTCTACTTGAATTTATGGTTACTAGAGTTATCCATGTGGAAGACTGTTGGATTAGTTTCTAAGCCCGTAACCATATTTGGTAAGTATTTGACCTGGTTGTGCATGGTCCTTTTGGGTTGCCTTCACCAAAGCAACTTGACTGGAGAAATAATAGAGAAAGAGGTTATTATGATTTATTAATATATTATAAGAATAATATATTAAAAGAGAAATCATATTATTTAATTAATATTAATCATAAATTAATTAAGAATTAATTTGGTGACTAAAAGAAATTAGTTGAATAATGTCACACCCCAAAACCGGAATGGCGGAAGCATTCAGGGGTGGAGGACGTCATGTCAACTATCACGAGATATGTATATGGTAAGTAAGTAATGAACAACCATTTCATTTAGAAAGAAATTTTTTACAATGTATGTGTTCACAAAACATAGAAGTCATAAACAAATAACAAAACAAGACTTGAAGCTATAATGCTCCATCTTCTGAATTCCCAGCACGAGCACCTATCTAATAGTCTCCTGAGAATACAAGTTATTTGAAAGAGTTCATCAGCAACTCAGCTGGTGAGTTCATAAGATTTTAGTGATGTGAGTAAGTTGTAAAATGTGGTTGAAAATGTATATGCACAAGTGATGTAAGCTGTAAGTTCTGTTTTGAAATGTTCGCCTGTTCCTCTAGAAAATCCTATATTTCCTACTTTAATAGAAGTTAAGTAAAATGACACTACAATCCTTTCTATGCGTACTAAGTGGGTACAAGTTGTATATACTTAGAGTAAATAAACAATCAATTTTGCGCATCTACCCTAAACTCACAACCCAACGGGGAACAACAAGTAAGGCGGATAGCACACATTCCCTTGGTTGTTAGATCGTTGTCATAAATAACCTTGGTGTATTCACTTGTTACTCATGGAGTTATTTGTAATGGTTCTTTTATATCTAATGGAGAGTTCTTTTAAGAAAACCTATATTTCTTATTGTAAAATAATGTCTACGGTGATTACTTTTATAATAGCTTTGTTTATACTGCTATATATAATCTGATATCGGGTAGATAGTTAATTGGGGGAATCTGCCCTAAGCCCACATCCAACGGGAACAGGACATCGGGGGAAAACACACATTTAGCTATCTATCGGATATTAGTTTTATATATAAACATGGTGTATAAACTAAGGTGTTATAGAGTTAACTCACTTAAAGTCTCTAAAACTATACTGGCTTAATAAAATGGATTAAGCCCTTTTCTGGGAAATCTCTAGTTTTGTCTACCAAAAATACTGTCTTTGATAAGTAAGTTTTGTACTAGAATAACTGTGCATTGACTCTGTGTCCTATGACCTGATCCATACTTGGTACCCTTACGATGTCTTAATATTCGGGTAGATAATAGATTGGGTGACCTCGGTGCAAGCCCACATCCAACGGGAACATGAATTACAGCGAAGAGCACACATCCTAATAGCTGTCGGAATCTACTAGCATATATGTATCCTATAGCGTATACATTAAGGAATCATAAAGTTAGCATCATGATACAAACCTTTAATCGTAGCCTTCTACCAAGGCATCTTCTGTTCTGAGTTAAACCCGACTGTTCCTTTGTCAAATGTAGAAGTATATTCTCCCTAGTTTATAACTATCTCGACTAGAAAATAGATCAACTTTCAAGTGTTACCGACACTTAATGAAAGTAATAGGAGAACTAAGTACACAGATGTCGTTTATAATGACCTGCGGATGTACTAATAACCTAAAAACATATTTGTTTTATTACGGTCATAATGTGAAAGCTAGAACCCTTACTAAAAGCTCTCAATGTAAAGAGATTGAGGGAACCAAATGTGACCCCAACAGATCCATGCAAGCCGTGTAATTCATATTAAAGTTATATGATCATGTATACCCAATATAACTATCACTAATGCGTTAGTGATTCATTAGTATAATTAGATCCTGTTTGTGTGTTCTCATGCTATAGCAACTTAACTTGTTATGTTTTGTTCTGGTATTGTTTGATTCTCTTCACTGTTTCTTCTGTTGTGGTATTGTTTCTTTGTGTGCTTTATTGTACTAGAAGTAATGAATAGCATTCTCCTAAACTATACCTATAATAGTTTACTAATGCTCTACTTGAACTGTTACTGAATTGACTCATCTCTCTACTAAGTTATGCTTTAACTTTAATAACGGAGTTTTGTATAACTATAAAGTAACATAACTTTAACGAGTTTTGAAATGTGTTGACAACTTATAAATAACATAAGTAATATTTAGAAGGATATTTAACAACAAACATTTACACAATTAACATTGTGTTCAACCTGTATTCCCTCCTTAAAACAGTTAAAATAGTTAAATGATTCATTACGGGGTATGAACTCACCTGATGTGGGTGATTCAAACGGGTATGCGTGTAAGGATGAGAAGTTCCACGAATGAAGTCCCGAGACACAATAAGTCCTAAATGATATATAAGGACACATATTGACATGAATATAGCGTTTATAAACAACTATATGAAAGATAGCACCTTCCGGGACTAGGAAAGACCTTGACCAAGTGTTGGAATCACATGTGATTCAAAAAAGGAAGGTAGAATGGCACTCCCATGAGTTTACGGCCCAAGGGAGTTTACGGCCGTAAACTCATGGTTACCCATGTATAAATGTAAGTTTGAAGGCTAGGGAATGATTTAGGGACCTTAGCTCTACCCTAGGATGAGGAAAAACCACATTCTATGGAGTTTTTGAGGAGCTCACGGCCCAAATGAGTTTACAACCATAAACTCATGGCCATTTATGTTTATGAGGGTCCTAAAGGTCAAAATGAAGCATCCTAAATTCAAGTCTAAGCCTTAGGAAGTGTTTGTGGCATCAAAACACCCCTAACTTGAGTTTACGGCCCATGGACCACTTTGACAAGTGTTTGCGGCCGTAAACACCTATGGGTGTTGGTATTTTGGTTGCTTTAAGTCCTAAACACATCAAGGTAAAGTGCTAGGCTAGTCTCTTGGCTTAAGGAAGGCATTTAGGGCATTTTGGCACCATAAAATGGAGTTAACGGCCCAAGAACATCCTTGGCCGTGAACTCACTTCTTGCCCTTGTTTCTTAATGATTTTGAGGTTTAAAAAAGTCATGGGTAGTCTCTAGGTTCAGTTCCAAGGTTTGGAGGGTCATTGGGCACACTTTGGCCCTCAAATTTAGTGTTCATGGTCCAAGAAGATCTTGGGCCGTGAACACCATTTCCTTGGTGTTTTTGGCTGATTTTCATGTTATCTAGGCATATATTACACGTTAATACACTCTAGGGTAGATGTACTTACAATTAGGGGTGACCGGGTGAAGATCCTTGAGAGAGAAATCGGCTTTTCTCTAGTTGGAAATGTAACAAATGAATAAATATGGTTAAGAACCATATATATACCCCTCGGGTTTTTGGAAGAAAATATTTTATTCAGGCATTGAACTCTAATATCAACGAGATTTGAGAAAAACAGAGTTGCACAATACCCTAGTGCAACCTCTCTCCTGATATCTCTTTAAGTGTAAATCCTGAAATACTCAAACTTATCCCAAAACTTTGAAAGTTAGCAGAACGGATTTGACTTCGATTGCTGTGGATGGTTTTACAGAATGGAAACTTTTGGGTTGTCACAAATAAAGGGACTTAGAGGGTGTTTGGATAAATGCATTTTTAGCTTAATTAGCTTATTGTTTATTGCTTATTGTGGTGGGAATAAGCATTTTTTTAAAATGTGTTTGGATTAGTTTATTGCGGTGGGAATAAACAATAAGCAATAAGCATTTGAAGTGTTTGGCAAACAAAACAGCTTATATGAGTAAAATGACTAATAAGCAATAAGCATTACCCCCCCTTGCTTATTAAAATCAGCTTATTTAGCTTATTCCCACCGCAATAAGCTAATTTTTTAAGCATCCTATCCAAACACTTAAATTAGCTTATTGTGGTGAAAATAAGCTAAGCAATAAGCTGTCATTTTTTTCCCTATCCAAACACCCTCTTAAGCTGTCAAATGTGTAATAGTTGGATTTTGGGCTGGGAAACCCAACGGGACAAAGGGATGAATGAAATTATGATGGGAGCCCATCATATTTTCGTCCATGGCCTTATTCTAGAAGGTTCCATGGGCTACTTAATGTCTAAGCTGTCCATTAGGGTTTGGAGGAAACCCTAACCGCTCACAGTATAAATAAGGACCCTAGGCTACAAGAATTCGCCCACTTGCTTCTCTAAGAACCCTAAGGCTGAATTTTGTAGTCTCCTCCCCCCCCCCTCTCTCTCTCTCTCTCTCTTTCTCTCTCTATCTTGCCTCTCTATTTTCTCTTGGTGTTTGTGAGCCATTAGAGGTACTACACTTGTCGTACTTGCTTTCAAGGATAAGGAGAATCAAGATCAAATTTGTTATTACTACATAACAACAAGAGGTATGTAAACCATCTCTACTTATGATTTTCGAAATTCATAGGAGCATGCTAGGGTTCTTCATGTGTTCATAATGTTGTGTATCTAATAGTGAAAACATAGATATGTATCTAGGGTTGCATGCACACATAGGATTGTTTGTATAATACCGATCATATTCTAATACCAAAGAGCAGCATGAGCATCATTTGAGAGAGGTGTTGGAGACCTTGAGGAGGGAGAGGCTTTATGCCAAATTCTCCCAATGTGAGTTTTGGTTGAGTGAGGTGCAGTTTCTGGGGCACATCATCAACCAAGAGGGTATTTTGGTGGATCCCGCCAAGATTGAGGCGGTAATGTGTTACTAGTTTCCGAAAAACGCATCCGAGATAAGGAGTTTCTTGGGATTAGCAGGGTATTATCGAATATTCATTCAAGATTTCTCCAAAATCGTTATACCCTTTACCCATTTGACCAAGAAGAGTGTGACCTTTCGGTGGGGTCCAGATCAACAGTCGGCATTCGATACATTGAGGCAGAAATTATGTGAGGACCCGATTCTAGCTCTACCCGAGGGATTGGATGATTTTTACTGTATTGCGATGCTTCTATTTTAGGGTTAGGAGTTGTGCTGATGCAGAGGGGGCATGTGATCGCTTATACCTCGAGGCAGCTGAAGCCTCATGAGGCGAATTACCCGACTCATGATTTGGAGTTAGGGGCGGTGGTTTTTGCCCTCAAGATTTAGAGACATTATCCCTATGGGGTACGATGTAGCAATTTCACCGATCACAAGACTTTGAAGTATTTGATGGATCAACAGAATTTGAACATGCGTTAGAGGCGGTGGTTAGATGTGGTGAAAGATTATGACTGTGAGATCTTGTACCATCCCGGGAAGGCCGATGTGTTTGAGCCGTAAGATGGCAAGTGCCCTGATTTGAGATGTTTGTTTAAGGATGACAGTGATTTCACCTTTATTGGATATGATTAAGGAGGAACAGGTGGAGGGTTTAAAAAGGGAGAACTGGAAGATTAAGCGGATTCGGTGGCAAATTCCATTGTTTGCTCGAGATAGTCGAGGGTTATTGACTCAATGTGGCAGAGTTTGTGTTTCGACATCTGGAGGTATGAGGCAAAGAATCTTGGAGGAGGCCCACAAGTCCAAATTCTCTATCCATCTAGGGGCCACAAAAATGTACCAAGACTTTAGATTGAGCTATTGATGACCCTACATAAAGCGGGAGGATGCATGGTTTGTCAAGCGGTGTTTGACCTGTAGCAGGTCAAGGCCGAACATCAGAGGCCTCACGGAAAGATGTAGCCACTACCTGTTACCATGTGCAAATAGGAAGAGATCACCATGGATTTTATCATGAACCTACCTAGGACGACGCGGGGTGTGGGTTCCATTTGGGTTATTGTGGACAGGTTGACCAAGTGTGCACATTTTATACCGATTTTCGAGAGTATCTTCGCCGAGAAATTAGCAGACATTTATGTGCGGGAGGTGGTGGTTAGGCATGGGGTGCCAGTATCTATGGTCTCGAACCGAGATGTTTGTTTCACCTCCAGATTATGGAGGAAGTTTCATGAGGAGTTGGGTACTCAATTGCATTTCAGTACTTCTTACCACCCCTAGACCGATGGGCGGAGCGAGCAGACGGTCCAGACGCTCGAGGATATGCTTCAGGCATGTGTTTTAGATTTCGGGGGAAGTTGGGATACTTACCTCCCTCTAGGAGAGTTCTCATTAAATAATAGTTATTATGTCAATATCGATCGACCCCCGTTTGAGATACTATAGGATCGAAGGTGTAGGACTCCAGTTTGTTGAGGGGAGGTTGGTCATCGAGTTATCGGAAGCACTGAGGTGGTGCTTAAGACCACCGAGATGATTCAACAGGTGCGTGATAGGTTGCGAGTCGCGAAGAGCCGCCAGAAAAGTTATGTTGATCAGCGTCGTTCGGACCTTGAGTTTCTGGTGGGGGATTTTGTTTTGTTGAACGTATCACCATGGAAGGATGTCATTCGGTTTCGAAAGGGGGGCAAGCTGGGGCCCCGATCCATTGGCCCGTTCAAGATTTTTACCAGAGTTGGTAGGGTTGCTTATTGATTGGATCTGCTGGTTGAACTCGGTCAGATCCACAACACCTTCCACGTGTCTCAGCTTCGGAAGTCTGTTGCTAATGAGGCTACAATCATTTCTTTGGGTGATATTTAGGTTGATGGAAGCCTTAATTATGTTGAGAAGCCCATTGTGATTTTGGATAGAAAAACAAAAGCTCTATGCAACATAGAAGTGAAGTTAGTAAAGGTGCGGTGGCAGCATTAGAAGGGCTCAGAATGGACATGGGAGACTGAGAAGGAGATGAGGGAGCATTACCCGAGGTTGTTCGAGGCTACGGACTTCAAGGACGAAGTCTGATTCAAGTGGGGGAGATTTGTAGCACTTAGTTTTGGTATGAATTTATTTCTTTAATTTTTTGAATTTTCCTGTTGAACTCGGCGAGTTGATGGCTTCAACTCGACGTGTTGAGTGGATTTTTGGCAGCATAAATTAATGGACCAACTCGATGAGTTGGGGTGCCTCAACTCGACGGGTTGGCGGTTGGGAAGGAAATCCTAATATTTAGAGTGTTGCACCCTATTTAAAGGCCTTAAGTTTTTTGGTTGGCCTCCTTACTGTGACATCCCAGATTTTCAGAACCAAATAAAATAAATAAATAAATAATTCTTTACGCTTTAAAAATCATAATATATTTTATTACGGAAATTCCCAATATATTAAAACAATTTGAGTAGAAAATATTGTCTCAAAATAATATAACTCTAGGGATGTCATAACTGATACACAACATATGTTACAGCGTAAAGACCAAGCGGTCCTGAACACTATTGCATGTCTTCTCGTAGCATCGTACTCGAATCTTCAGTAGTCTTACACTGCTACCTGTAATGCATATAAATTGAGTGGGTCAGGTTGGGAAACCTGGTGAGATACATAGGGTTTTCAACCCCACAATGTGATAATAATGTATATCCCAAACCTGCAAAACCACTATTATCACTAGCACATATATATCATATCTCTAAAACTATCTATCCCATCCTGTCGATCCTCACGTACAGATCCTATACAATGATCTTACGAGATCTAACCTAAAGGATCAATATGAACAACAAAATGACGACACTGCTTTGAAAACTCCCTGGTAGCGAACGAGTATCAATAAAGACATCAAATGATGGGAATGGAATAAGTTTCACCAGGAACCTTCGTTCGTAAAAACCATAACACAGTTAAGTCAGGGGTAGTTATCTAGATAATTGTGCCTAGCAATGGTCTGACATCGTGAGGTATTTTACCCCCCAGACTCACCATATCTGACATCGAACTTTTCCTATTAGTGGTCTAACACCGTGAGGTATTTTACCCCTAGACTCACCCTATCCGGCAATATAACATCAGACATACCTAGTATTGGTCTATTACCAAAACCTTTTATTAGGTAGTCTACAAATTCCCTCAATTACTTCGTGAAAGGAAACGCTGACACACAAAGCTTATCAAACTTATGGAGAAATACTAACAAAGCACTCCCGTACGCTCTGGTACTCCGACGCATAATGGTGTCAAAAGGACTTTGTACATGATAGTACTTCTGGCACATTATGGTACCCTGGTATGAGTAGGACTCGTAACCCAGAACATAATAATACATCGACACAAGTAACACCTGAGACATAGAGCTTTGAAAAAGACTTCGTAGATAAAATTCACTTCTGTACGGAGGACGTACTCCACCGATCGTCAATCTCAACACACACGTACTCTTAATAAGAGACTACCAAATGTCTAAGCTTAATTGAACTAAGCATCCATTTTTAAGTTTTATCCCATCACTAGGCAAAAATGCTTCTAATCAATTTTTAATATCAACTTCATTTAGGCAACGCTATCTAGTGTATACTTAACATAGACTTTTAGGTAATAATTTATTTTTTTAGAAATAATACTTCTATTATTATTATTACTATTATTATTATTATTATTATTATTATTATTATTATTACGTAATAATATATATATATATATATATATATATATATATATATATATATATATATATATATATATTAGTACATATATAACCATAACTGGTTTGCACATCATATATCATCAAATATATATATATATATATATATATATATATATATATATATATATATATATATATATATATATATATATATATATATATATAAAAGACATACTTCAGGCAATAAACATATGATTGATATAAAAACTTTCAACAAATATTTAATATTTTAATTAATATTTGTATTAAAATCATATTCATGAAAGTAACTATGCACTCACCTCGCTAATTAATGAAGACTAACTATTGTCGTAGCCTCAAACTTAGCACTGCTTGCCAACATATTATCTTGATAAAACCTTATCTCGTTCTCTAAGCTTATTTTTTGTAATTGGCATCCTAATACAACAGTTTAGGCTATTTATAGTTGGCCGTGATATGTCGACGTGCTGATTGATACGAATCTCCGATTTTTGTTATTTCAAGTGCCTTATACTATTTATTCTCTATAAAAATTATATATGATTCAGTTTACTTTTAAATATTGAGAAGCGGATCCTATTTATACTAAAAGTTTTTATCACCGTTCAAAGTTTTTGTACAATCTTACGCGTCGTCATTTTTCAATATGGATGTGTAACTACCAAACTTTAACACATATCCCTTCTAATTAACACATATACTCTATAATTAATAGTTGGCTACGTGTTCCTTCCTTTGTTAACCAAGTATCATTTATAATTAGTTCATTACTATCTTTTCATTTCTTATCCACTCAATATTGTTATGCATGCATATGGATACATCGGCTTTATGTGATGATAGAATAACTTATAAACCCATACATAACTATTATATATGATCAAATTTCTATATATGTTTTTCTTTCCTTTTGCAACGTTCATAATTTAATAGTTTAATACATCACTATAACGTATTAATTTATTTAAACCAAAACGTTTACTTTACATATACTTTTTGATTAATATAATCAATATTAAACATATATCTTATTTAAATACATCATAAGTTATAACTTATTAAATATATTTTCATAAATTTCATGTCAATATAATATTAGATAGTATTTTACACCCGATAATCAATAACTAACGGCATAAAATATATCTAGACAATTATTTTCGAAAAACGGGTGTAACAGAAACATTGTTTCACTACTTGGGTTCACCACTGACTGTATTTTGACCAAATACATCACACAATTTGCGATTTTAGGTTCTTTACAACTTTCATTAAGATTATTATCTTAAATAAACTTTTTATTCTTAACATTTATTTTATTGGTTTCAATGTTCAATTTTATAATAAAATTTTCTACAAATATTATATACTAATAATATTTGTTTACATAACATTAATATATTAAATAGATATTCATATAGCGGTAACACATATAACAAATAATTATTGTAATCGAGGATTTTAACTATTCAATAAAAATAATATTTATTATTATTATCCTTTAATGTCTAGCTTAACTTGTGGGCGTTACAATTCTCCCCCATCTAAGTTGATTTCATCCCCGAAATCACAAATTCAGTGAATACATGCGACTCCATAACTTGCTTTCAGTTTTCCCAAGTCCTTAACATCAAAACTGAACTCGAGTTGTCTTTCACACTTTTTCCTTAATAGTTGATTCTCTCCACATGGGTGCGAACTCCCATATGCTGCTATTCACAACCCATCAAAGCCCAAGCTAGCTCTACCTATGTGGTTTGTATCTTCCTTGTAAATAAACTCATGATTATCATTTTTATATTCCTAATATAATATTATTGCTTGTGTCCACAACATGTGATCTTCTTGCATATGGCGACCACAGACTGATTAAGATCATGACAAGCACGAAGTCATCTATTGATGCATACGCATAAAATAATACAAGAGGTTTTACTAACATAATGGAAATTACTATCAACAACGACTATCACTCTACTAGCCTCCTGAGAGAGAATCAATAGATTTGAACCTATTGCCAATGGTCATGCTTAAACTTGCACCCACTTTTCTTCCTTTGTTGGACCTTCAGTTCTAACCCTCGAGTTACAAACTCAAGTTTTCATCGGAGACTACTGCTCCATTCTACATTGGGTCGTAAACTCAACCAATGATATAGTCTTTACCTTGGAGATAGCAACAAACTGGATGGTCACACTCTAATGACCTTCTATTGCACAGTGCAACACATTAAACTCTTCTCTCTATAAGTCAAACACTAACATGGAAGAAACCTTCCTTCATGTTCTAATGTGTTACAGTCACATCATAGCAGATAGCATTTCTGGCTACTGGTTGACCAACCCTAATGAAGGCTGCAAATCTTATGGCGATCACCTAAATCATTTCTTTCTTTAATCTTTTGACTGAAGTCGGTCACTATACCAGACATGGTTCTCTGAACCAATCAACTCACTTCGTAGATTCATATTAATCAAACTCGATTCTTTATGACCACTAGGGTCTGAACGAAAATCATCTTCCTAGTAATCACCGTAGAGTAGGTAATGGCGGAAACGGAAAAGTTCAAGCTCAACTACTTGTTCCTTAGTAACCTTGTGACTATTCCTGATCCAAGTGTGAGTCATGTGCTTTGGGTAGTATAGGCCTCTACTACCTTTCACACCTACTCATACTCTCCCAAGAATTGTTTTGTAGTCCCTAAGTCACCATACCAAAAAAAACACAAAGCAACTTATCACACATGAGTGTGTTCAAACAAGCACATACAACAATTTCTCCTAGAATCAACTAGGGATTTCACGTCTCTATCAAGCACATCTTGGATTTCCTAGACTTGCATTTTAGGATCCTTCTCATGTATATGCTCGATCAAGTATATTCTAATACTTTTCCTAGGTCGATAGGATTTTCACTTCCAAAATTTTCATATAAATTCTTTATTGAGTAGTGTCCACTCTGCAAGGCACACTATACTAGAATTTACTCTAGCCATGTGGCGACAAATGGTCTCCAACTACCTGCATCATCTTCTAAATCATGCAAGTTTCCATGCATATCATCCTTCCATGACATTATCATTAATCTTAGAAGGTTTACTTCTCATTTGTATATCTTTCATATCTACTTCATAAGAGTCAATCCTAGGAAGTCTGCATTTTAGCCGTATATCAACAATTCAACATGTTCTACTAGCTTCAACTTGGTTCTCTGTCGTTCCTCACAACATCTCTTATGGTACAATACTATGGGTGTATTTCTTCTTCAGCTAAGCATTCTACCTTACTTAGACAAGTAAGTAACTCAACCTTTCACCACCAAATGACTCATTTCACCACCCTAATCTTGTTTGTTAAAGTCGAGCTAACATACTATAGAAATTTCATAAGGATGCGATAGAAGTCAATTATCACTCAGTATTATTAAATACTAAGTTCGAGAATCTTGTATAGGGTACAAATCAGCTCTTAACACACCATTCAAACTACATACTACATCACATAGTTAGACAAGGTATTGGCCTATTGAGTCTGAAAACTCGATTAACCTTTCCTTTAACCTTCATTGAATTCTTATTAATCTTGCACAACATCAATTTCGATATCATCGAAGTATTTATCACCATTTTCAACTCTTCTAACTCCGTAAACAATCACTGCTTCAATCTGGTCAGCGGTGGAACAACTTCATGGATTACGCCAAAACATTCATCTCGTCCAAATGTACCTCTAACGCACAACATTCCTCCAAAGGTGTTATTATTTCATCAAACATACTTTGAATGTACAACACCACTCTATTGGTATTAATACACTATTTATGCTATCACTTGATAGGTATTATTTTACGATATCCCTCGATCGTTTATTTATAAAGTTATCGATTTCAACTATTGTAAGTCTCCTTATCCCCTCAAAAACTTACATGTCAATTCTAATATAGTAATTAAACGTTTAGAATCCTAAACACATAAAAACTGCTCTTCTAAACCAAGGTCGGCAACAGACCTTAAACTTCCTCAAGTAATAGCAATATAGGTAAGTAACCTAAGGCATGCTATATTATTCATCATTTAGCACATATTAGCATATAATACATCTGTCCTAAAGTATGCTAGTGCACACTATAGCAAGTAAGGTATTCCACCTAAGACATGTTATAAAACGATTCTATTAGAACGTAATATTAATTAAGGAAAATACCCTCAAATATTTTAGTGCTTGTGTATATTTAATACTAATTTAGGTATTCAACCTAAAGTATACTAGACACACACCTCACCATCATCACTTAGCAATCTGAGTTTAAGCCTAGAAATCCTGACAATTCCTACTTCGCTTAAACTAATGTTCTGATACCAACTTTAACTTCCCCAATTTTCAGAACCAAAAAAATTAATAATAAAAAAATAAAAAGTTCTTTACGCTTTAGAAATCATAATATCTTTTATTGCGGAAATTCACAATATATCAAAACAATTTTAGTACAAAATATTGTCTCAAAATAATACAACTCTAGGGATGTCTTAACTGATACACAACATATGTTACAGCGTAAAGACCTAGCGGTCATGAACTCTATTACATATCTTCTCTTAGTATCACACTTGAATCTCCACTAGTCTTACACTGCTACTTATAATGAATATAAATTGAGTGGATCGAGTTAGGAAACCTGGTGAGATACATAGATTTTTCAATCCCATAATGTGATAATAATGTATATCGCAAACCTACAATACCACTATTATCACTAACACAAATATATCATATCTCTAAAACAATCTATCCCATCCCGTCGATCCTCATGTACTGATCCTATACAACGATCTTACGAGATCTAGCCTAAAGGATCAATATTAACAACAAACTAACGACACTGCTTTGGAAATTCCTTGGTAGCAAACGAGGATCAATAATGACATCAAATGAGGGGATGGAATAAGTTTCACCACAAACTTCCGTTCGTAAAAACCACAAGACAGTTAAGTTAGGGGTAGTTATGTAGATAATTGTGCCTAGTAGTGGTCTAACATCATGAGGTTTTTTACCCCTAGACTCACCCTATTCGACATCGAACTTTGCCTAGTAGTGGTCTGACATTGTGAGGTATTTTACCCCCAGACTCACCCTATCCGGCAATATAACACCAGACATACCTAGTAGTGGTCTATTACTGACAGTCTTTATTAGGCAGTCTACGAAGTTCCGTCAATTACTTCGTGAATGGAAACGCTGACACACAAAGCTCATCAATAGTATGGGGAAATACTAATAAAGTGCTCATGTACGCTCCCGTACTCCGACACATAATAGTGTCAAAAAGGACTTTGTACATCATAGTAGTACTTCTGGCACATTATAGTACCCTGGTATGAGTAGGACTCGTACCCCAAAACATAATAATACCCCGGCACAAGTAGCACCTAAGACACAGAGTTTTGAAAAAGACTTCGTACATAAAATGTACTTCTATACGTAGGACGTACTCCACCGATCATCAATCTCAACACACACGTACACTTAATAAGAGGCTACCCAATGTCCAAACTTAATTGAACTAAACATCTCTTTTTAAGTCATATCCCATCACTAGGCAAAAATGTTTATAATCAATTTTCAATGCCAACTCCATTTAGGCAACGCTATCTAGTGTATACTTAACATAGAGTTTTAGGTATTAATTTACTTTTTTAGAAATAATACTTCTATTATTATAATTATTATTCTCACGTAA
Organism: Lactuca sativa; assembly: GCF_002870075.4. NCBI lineage: Eukaryota > Viridiplantae > Streptophyta > Magnoliopsida > Asterales > Asteraceae > Lactuca > Lactuca sativa. The sequence goes on from NC_056627.2 coordinate 269,066,206, forward strand.
TAATATATATATATATATATATATATATATATATATATATATATATATATATATATATATATATATATATATATATATATATATTAACACATATGTAACCATAACCGGTTGGCACATCATATATCATTAAATATATATCTAACACATATTTCAGGCAATAAGCATATAATTGACATACAAACTTTCAACAACTATTTAATATTTTAATTAATACTTGCATTAAAATTTTGTTCATTAAAGTAACTATACACTCACCTGGCTAGTTAGTGAAGACTAACTATTGTCGTGGCCTCAAGCTTAACATTGTTTGCCAACTTATTATCCTGCTAAAACCTTATCTCGTTCTGTAAACGTATTTTTGTAATTGGCATTGTAATATAACACTTTAGGCTATTTATAGTTGGCCGTGATATGTCGACATGCCGATTGATATGATTCTCCAATTTTCTTTATTTCAAGTGCCATATACTATTTATTCTCTATAGAAATTATATATGAATCAGTATACTTTTAAATATGGAGAAACGGATCCTATTTATACTAAAAGTTTTTTGCACCGTTCAAAGTTTTTGTACGATCTTATGGTGTCGTCATTGTTCAATATGGATGTGTAACTACCAAACTTTGACACATATCCCTTCTAATTAACACATATACTCTATGATCAATAGATCGCTACATGTACCTTCCTTTGTTATTCAAGTATCATTTATAATTAGTTCATGACTATCTTTTCATTTCTTATCCACTCAATATTGTTATGCATGCATATGGATACGTCGGTTTTATGTGATGATAGAATTTAACTTATAAACCCATACATAATTATTTTATATGATCAAATTTCTATATATGTTTTTCTTTCCTTTTGCAACATTCATAATTTACTAGTTTAATACATCACTATAATGTATTAATTAATTTAAACAAAAACCTTTACTTTACATATACTTTTTGATTAATATAATCAATATTAAACATATATCTTATTTAAGTACATCATAAGTTATAACTTATTAAATATATGTTTATAAATTTTATGTCAATATAATATTAGATAGTATTTTACACCCGATAATCGATAACCAACGACATAAAATATATCTGGACAATTATTTTTGAAAAACGGGTGTAACAAAAACATTGTTTCACTACTTGGGTTCATCACTGACTATATTTAGACAAAATACATCACATAATTTGAGATTTTAGGTTCGTTACAACTTTCGTTAAGATTATAATCTTAAGTAATCTTTTTATTTTTAACGTGTATTTTATCGGTTCAATGATAAACTTTATAATAAAGTTTTCTACAAATATTATATACTCATAATATTTGTTTACATAATGTGCATATATTAAATATATATTTATATATCCAGTAATGTATATAACGAATAATTATCCTATTTGAAGATTTTAATTATTTAATAAAAAATATTTATTATTATTATCCTTTAATGTCTAGCCTAACTTGCGGGCGTTACACTTACCAGCCTCTTCTATCCAGAAAACCCTTAAAGAGTGTATCATCGTCCTTAAGAGTGTGTGAGGTTGTGGAGGGCTATAAGAATTGATACTTTGCACACATTTGGAGGATCATTGAAGTTGAAGGTGCATAGCTTGGAGAGAAGACCTAGATGCAGAATCTCCCAACTCTTTTCAGTCATTTGGAGGTATAAAGTTTATACCTTTCTTTGTTATTGTTTTGGGGCCTTATCTTGATTTTGGACTCATGGTTAGTTGTCCAAGAAGTTGAGTATTCCAGTGGTTGTAATGTTAGATCTAGCCGTGTTATGGCCTTAGTTGGCTTAAAGTTGTAAACATTACTTGATCTTAGGTCCTATTTACGCATTAAGTCCTTTATTGAACCCATTTTGAGTCTTAGGGTTCCTTTTAGCATGCATGGACGTAAAGTTGGAAACTTTACGTGATTTCTCAACCTTAGGGGACCAAATCTGCATATTGGGACTTTGTTTTTAGAGTTTAAGGGCTTGATGTGTCAAGCATCACTCCAATGATTCTAGGATTTGTGTTGAACTCAACTTGGATGGTTCCTAAGGGTAAAGTTGGAAACTTTACCCTTCTAGACATCATTTTGAGATTTGAATCTCCTAGATTTGATGGAAACAACTTAATGCATTAAGCTTCCGGATTCCTGGCTTACTCGACGAGTTCATTAGGTGAACTCGGCGAGTTGGGTCAACTCGGACTGTTGACTTTGACCTTTGACTTTAGTCTGTGATCAAATTTAACTTTTAAAGGGTTTTAGGGAATTTTGAGTTGTATTTAAGGAATTTTCTCTATTTAGGGATTGAGTAGAGCTGATATTCGGAGCCGAAACCTAGTCAGATATCGTTCAGTATTTGACTTGTAGATCTGATACACAAGTCCACATGTAATTGTGTGTTATAAGATTTATATGTGGACTTGTGTGCAGACCATGGGAGGAGCCCATGACATTTGGCAAGACCATGGGAGGACCCCATGGCTCAGGGATACAAGACCATGGGGGTAGCCCATGACATTCCAATGAAGTCCATGGAGGGAGTCCATGGCAAACTTATGTGTATATATATGTGCATGGTATTATGTGATAATATGATTCATGTGTTTTGGGAAACTCACTAAGCTTGTGCTTACAATTTTATTGAATGTTTCAGGTACTTCTATTGATAAGGGTAAGGGCTTAGCTTGATGGCGCGACGTGTATTCTCCAGTGTTTTCACATTTAGTTTTCGTACTCTGAAATTTAAAATAATATGACTATGTAATGGGATTTTATACTCCTAATGGTTGATGTTTACGAAATTAAATGTTCAAAATTTTCTTAAAAATTTGGGCTGTTACAGTTATTATTATTATTATTATTATTATTATTATTATTATTATTATTATTATTATCATTATTATTATTTTTTTTTATTATTATTATTATTAATTATTATTATTATTATTATTATTGTTGTTGTTGTTATTATTATTATTATTATTATTATTATTATTATTATTATTATTATTATTATTATTATTGTTGTTGTTGTTGTTGTTGTTGTTTTTGTTGTTGTTGTTGTTGTCGTCGTCGTCGTTGTTGTTGTTGTTGTTGTTGTTGTTGTTGTTGTAGTTGTTGTTGTTGTTGTTGTTGTTGTTGTTGTTGTTATTATTATTATTGTTGTTGTTGTTGTAGTTGTTGTTATTATTATTATTGTTGTTGTTATTATTATTATTATTATTATTATTATTATTATTATTGAAAACAATATTGAAAATCATTTTTAATGCCTTTGCAGTTCCTTAATTTGAGCCTGGATTCACATGGATGTTTCTGCAATTCACTCAAACCAAGGCACTGATACCAACTTGTAACGCCTCAGAAATCACAACCAATTTAAACTTTTCAAAATAACTCATTTACTATTAAAAGTGTTTACAAAACTATTATTTCCAAAATATTATTTAAAATCAGGGTTTTCCTAAGATCAACAACATAAAATTAGGATGTGTACAGTCACACCTTCGACTTCCCATGATCCTCAGAAGTACCTTAAACCGTAACTATAATCTGTAAGCCAATGCTTAGTGAGTTTCCCCCAAAGTACCACCACATAACCATATCAAACAACAACATGTATAAATGAGACATAAAGTTTTCAACTTTATGACTTTGCATGTCCATTAAGTGCTTAAAACACAAACCCTCAACATCTAAATGCATTAAGACCTTCTATAGCTTGCATGGAGTGAAACTTACTCTCAAGACAACATTTTTATAACTCAAGGCCCCTCATAAGGTCTGAAAGGATGATTTATTGGGTCAAGAACATGCCATGCTCAAGAATCACCATTTTTGGAACAAAAAGTGTCTTAAATGGAACAGATGGCTAGATCTACAAGATGGAGTGATCAAGATGCAAACTATTTACCTTCTTGAGCTTGCTATTAAGCAGGTTATCTCAGATCCAAGGTGCTTCCCAAACTCCAATCTCTTCCCATCACTCTCTTCTTCTTCAAGAACACTTCTAAACACTCTAAAGGCTCAAAAAATTCACTCTTCCACTTAGGGTTTGCATGGGTTTGATTCTCACAGAGGAAGGATGAATAAGAATGAGATATGAGGCTATAATTAGGTTTGTATATGGACTAATGATGTGTCATTGGCACGAATGAAAAGTCGTGGCTAGACACGCCAGAGAATTCCCTAAGGCACACTGCATCTATCGGAACAAGCCTAATGGAACTTAGCACCCACAGACACCCCTAAGATTAGGGAACCCGTAGAGAAGGCCCAACCCCGCCAAGGGTGCCTTCTACTCCACGACAAAGTATAATGACTCCAGGCGACAAGGAAGATACTCAGAGAATTATCACATGAACCAATCATTGGCTCTAATATATCAAGGAGCACGGTTATCCAATCAGCGTCCTCAATTCTGTCGGGTTTGACACCTTTGTCCCGTACGGACTAACAGAAGGCCTCAGTATAAAAGGCCACCCCTGGTGCCTTGCAAAGTAAGTCGCTCTCTCCTAGTTCACCTAAGAATTCACTGAAGTCTATCCACTGACATGACCGTCAGAGCATTTTCCCAGGAGCCTCCACCCAGAGAACGACTGATGGTTTTCTCTCGTTGTGACCTTGCATGCCCATCAAAATCATCAAAGGTGTGAGGCGTCAACATCCGGTGGCCAGGTCGCATCATTTGGCGCCATCCATAGTGTGACAAACAACAAACCAAAAGCACACTCCTCAACCCTCGAAGATGGCATCCGACGTTACCGGTGGGATTGGTGGGACACCGACATGCCTCTTTAGACCTATGATGTCGTTGGAACCAATTATCACCCCAGTTCTCACATCAGTTACTGACGAAGCATCACAACCAGGCGACTCAACTATGACCACTGCTCGAACAAACAAATTATGGAGGCCAACTGCCGAAGGACCAGATTTCTTCACCACCATAATGGCACAAAACGCCTCCATGCAAACACCACAACTGACGGTGATCTCAAGCAGTATAGCACAGCCAATGCTGGACAACATCAGTGGCATACCGGTCATCTTGTAAACATCGCCACTATACAAAATGGTGGGAGAACAACCGACGTTTTTCCAAACACCGCCACTGAACCAAATGGTAAGAGAACAAAAAATGGCTTTCCAAACACCTCCATTTGTGAAAAACATGCCCTTCAATACCACAATCCCACAACAACATTCATTCATGTCTAACAGCTCACTCGCACATAACCCTGTCAACCCAAACACTAACATTCCTGTTTGAGCAGCAAACCTTTTACGACCCAAACCCTGGGCACCTCTAGGCCTATAACAGCATGCTAATGCAACCATACCTCACCTCCTAGTAGTATAACCCACATGGTGTTTTCTCCCTCGCAAACCAAGATTGTCTATTGCAAAGTGTAACATCTCCGTTTGCCAAGGAGCTCCTAGACTACGAAATCCCAAATACAACAAAGTTACCACACCTCAAGACCTACAATGGAACCATAAATCCAGATAGCCACATTGATGCTTACGAGTGGATGATGACCTCACTAAAACTATACGAGCGATTATGGTGTATGTATTTTACGAAAACCTTAGATGGAAACACACGAACGTGGTTCAAGACGTTATGGCCAGGGAGCATTTACAATTTTGGCCAACTAAAGTATCTCTTCTTGAAGAATTTCATGCAATTGCATAAATACAAAGGAGATTCACACTTAATCATCGGTTGCAAACAGAAGGAAATAGATACGGTGCGAGAATACTTCACCAGGTTCACTAATGCCACATTAGACATCCCAGACCACAAAGAAGGGTTAGTAGCAAGCGCTTTCACATGAGGCCTCCTACCAAGACCGCTGTCCCAGAAGCTCATGGGGGAAAAATCCCATACACGGGTTGAGCTAAAAGAAAAGGTAGAACACTACCTGAGACAAGAGGAAGGAGAGGTAACGAAGCAAGCATACTTGAACGCCATGACTGCATCAACCTTAAAACGTCACAGCTCACCAGTGCACGCCCTAGAAACCCCAGGTGGTGGCAGAAAGTTCGGGCAAGGAAAGCGCCCGCAAGGATGCTTTAGGGCATTCCAAAGAGACGAAAGAAGAGGCAGACGACCATACGTCTATGCAGTATCTCAAAAGCAACCAGTGAAGGGAGGAAAAGGATGGTTTTGTGAATACCACAAGTGCAAGAAACATGATACCGTCAATCGTTCGGTATTAAAACATAAATGGAAGAGAACAACTGAAAGGGAACCTCATAGAGGTAGCGCGGAGTCTCCGTGCTAAGTTCGATGTCGAGTATGCCAGAGATGCAGCCAAGGAGCATGACCAACCTCATGCAATTATGATGATCAGGTCAAATAAGGGAAGGCAGGAAGAACACGGTGGCATAGACAATCTTACCAGATCCATGCAAGGCTTGACGTTTTCAGCAAAAGATCCCCGACCGGCAGCCTAGCGAGGAGACGGGCCACTCATTATCCAAGGGTCCATCAGAGATATTACTATCCACCGGGTATATATCGATACCAGAAGTTCAGCAGACATTATCTACAGGCATTGTTTCCGTCTCCTCCCGGATAAGTGGAAGGAGAGCCTCAAATCTGCAACGGGGCGGCTAACAGGCTTCATAGGACACAACCTATGGCACGATCTACCTGCCTTTCATGCTGAACAGGCATGGCAAAGATAAGAAGAAGACAACCTTTATATATTTTGTCGTAATATAGCACCCATCAGAGCACAACATCATTCTTGGATGTACAACCCTACTCAAATTCGGCACAATCCCATCGACAATGCATGGAGTAATAAAACTCAGCACAACGGAAGGGAGAAGGATGATCTTGGCAACTCTACCAAGAGAATTATGATGTTATGAAATCATGCAGCCGAAAGAGATCATGGAATAAAGAAAAAGGTCATGAGAAATCATCAATAGGGAATACATGGACCAACCAGTCGGCATAGGTGGCAACCTTCCCCCGACCACGAGACAAGCATTGATCAACCTCTTAAAGAAATACAAGCATGTCTTTGCCTGGACTCCTACAGACATAGTAGGAGTAGATAGGGAGGTCATAGAACACAAACTCATGATCAAACCGGGTGCCAAGGAAATCAAATAGAAAAAACGGGTTCAAGGGGGAGTTAGGAACAGGCCAATCAACGCCAAGGTCGCCAAGCCAACCAAAGCGGGAATACTCCAGGAAGCGGTCTTCCCAACCTGGATTGCAAACCATGTCATGGTTAAAAAGCACGACGGTATGTGGCACATGTGCATCGACTATTCCGATCTAAACAAGGAAGGTCCTAAAGACTTCTACCCCTACCAGAAATCGATCAAAAATTCAAATCCATGCAGGGTTTTAGACTAAAATGCTTCCCAAATGTGTACAAGGGGTACCATCAGATCTTGATGAGCAAAGAAGACAAAGAGAAGATAGCCTTCTATAAAGACCATGGGGTTTTCTGCTACACCAAAATGCCTTTCGGCTTGAAGAACACAAGAGCGGCCTACTAGTGCCTCGTCGACTCTATCTTCACCAACAAAATTGGAGGAAACATTAAAGTATACATCGATGACATGGTCTTAAAAATCCCAGATCACAAAATATTACTGGAAGACGTGGAAGAAACATTCAAAACATTGGAAAAGGTCAAAATGAATTTGAACCCGAGGAAGTATACCTTCAGTGTCGAGGAAGGCCAATTCTTGGGAAAGTATGTCACCATAGAAGGAATACAATCCAACCCAACCAAAGTGGACGAGCTGATAGAAGTGCCATCCCCACACACTCTAAGGGACGCCCAAGGGTTGAATGGAAAATTGGCCGCTCTAAGTTGTTTCATCTCTAAGTCAACGAAGAAATCCATGCTTGTTTTCCACACTCTCAAAGGGTGCATTGAAAAGAGCAACTTCCAATGGACGCCGACAATATAAATAACACTCTAGCAGATTTAGGAAGCCCTACACAGACTACCCACATTGTCCAGTCCGGTTCCAGGCAAAACGTTATAGGTATACCTCTCAGCCTCAGACGAAGCTTTCTCTTTAGTACTGGTAGTGGAGATGGAAGGTATGACAATCGTCAATTTCTAGTTAAGTCAACAAGTCAAACAGGTCAACTCAATTAACCCTTGTGTATTAGGGTTTACATCGTGTTTACTACTGTACAACACACTATCATTATGCAAAGTATCACTTTGAGTCTTCACGTGTTTAGAAAATCCAAAACCTAATCAATATAACTGATGGAACAACTCAATAAAACATTAATATGTGCCCTTCGGGGGTGTATAACACTCAAAATGGGATGTAACTATGTCTACGGTCTTTGAACTACGAAGAAGAACATTAATAAAGGCTCCCGACAAAGTCTCTCTCAATCTCTCCCATTGTATCTAAATCTCTCCCAAATTTTTCCAAGTATGTGAAATCTCTCCCAAATCTCTCCAAGTATGTGAAATCTCTCCCAAATCTCTCCAAGCATGTGAAATCTCTCCCAAATCTCTCCAAGCATGTGAAATCTCTCCCAAATCTCTCCAAGTATGTGAAATCTCTCCCAAATCTCTCTATGTACCTTCCTCAGTCGAAAACAGCCCAAAACCGAAGGAGAGGACCCTCTTAGTCCGGAACCCTCTTGGTTCGGAACCGGACAATTTCACATCCTCTCTTAGCTTCAGAACTCCTTCGCTCTAGAATGCTAAACTTCGGACCGGCTCGCATGCAATAGGAAGGCTTCGCTGGACAACCTCGCATCTCGGAAGAACAAGTCCCGCTTCGGAAATTCAAGCCGACTTCGTAACCCTCCGGTCTGGACCTTCGGAATTGAGAAAATGGCTTAGGAATGCCCCAGTTGACTCCGGATTTTTGCTAAGAAGCTCTGGAACTCCCCTAAGCACTCCGGAACCCGCGCAGGTTAGCACCCTTCTCCCGGTTTTTTATCCTTTTCGCGTTTCAAACCCGTTTTTCAAGATTTTAACGTGGGATTTTCTCCCAAACTCATATTTTGACATATAAGACCCTAAATATTCATAATTTAAACACCTTTTGAGAGAAATATTTGTCTAAGAATAATATCTATTGGATAAGATTTTTAGGTAGAGTGTTGACTTTGCCTTAAAGTTATGACACAAGCAACCTCCCATACCCACTTAGGACAACCCCCAGTTACTATTCACCCCTACCTAGTCAGCTATTTGTCCTCTCATACTCCCTCCAGCAAGAGATCTTGGTCATAAGCTAGAAAACTCTCATCTCTCCTTCCACTTTACTCACTCTCTCACCAAGAAACAAACACTTCTCTCTCATTTCTCTCTCTAAGAATTTGAGACTGCAAGGCTGATTTTGAGCTTTTCACCCTCATTCAGTAAGTATTCTCATTCTACATTGAACATATTTCACTCCTTCACTCAGATTATGAATCTCTCATAACAAAGGTCATCATAATTGTTCTTAGATCTTCAACTCTCCAAGCTTCTACCAAAGTGATTTTGACTTAGGAACCCTTTCTCTTCAGCATTCATCTAAGAAAATCACTCAAGGTGAGTTCTTACCCCTACATTTTCATGTTTCTTCAAGTTTTACGGGGGGGGGGGGGGGGGGGATACAAGTTAATACACCAAAAACTTAACTAAATGCAAACAACAACTTTCATTAGAAAAGTTGAGTCCTATTCACGGAATGTTTCGACCAACTTAGACTTAATATTTTCAAAACTGTTTAATATGAAAATAGTCCAGGTTCATATCTTTAAATGACTACTTGCACATCTCCATACGATTTTTCTACAAGTTATGGTGATTTTTACAAAACTGCCAATCATTTCAGAAACGAGTTCGGACCATTCTGTGAATATGAACATTTTCACACAATTTAGGGACTTCTAAAAATCATAATAAAAATTAATTATGAATAAACTCGACACATTTTCTAAACTCTCAGAGCTTACGGATTAGTTTTCGACTTCATATGATATTTCTAAAACAGTGCAGAAAGGTTAAAAACTAGTTAACAGCTTACAACTTTCATAACACTTTGTAACAAGTTGAGCAAAGTGCATAACAATAAGTTTCTAAATGTTTAATGTATTTCTTGTTAGTTTATCATCATAAACAGAAATTAGTCATTCATGATAAGGTTTTTCATCCATTTCGAACACATATAATAAACTACAATAGGTATGGTTATGGATTTTACAATAAAACCATTCTACATGAAAAAGGTTTTACTCTCAAATCAAACGGGGTTTTCATATACTACATGTTAAACTATAATAGTAATAGTTTATGGATTTCATATCACGAATTTATTACATAAAAGGTGATTTCACTTCCACCACGGAAGAGGTTTTATACTCAAACTATATGTAAACTAGTTAACGTAAGTTGTGAGACAAATTCTTCCATTGTACTCTTAAAGTACGGGTTCAAATTCCTGTAAGTTATAACCAGGGTCTCTTGTAGGGAGAGCGTGATAATTGTGTATAGATATATATTGGTATTGACACCCCATACCTCGTTGCTAGCTACAGCCAGACCTGCAGGTCTGCGGGTGACAAGCGTCATATGATCTAAACGTCTGGAAAACATTGTTGCAGGTTAATTCTCGTTGTAGTATGGTTATAACAACTCACATAGGGAGTTAACAATCTTTCAAGTTTACTGGAAAATTCTACTTTAAAAAGGGGTTTTATTTATCTAAAACTACATATTCTCTGTCTTGGGATTTAAGACTTCATGACTTTTATAAGGAAAATATTGAATTTTCTGGAATCCTACTCTATCGCTTTTACAAGGAAAACAACTTCTTTCTCAAATAAAATTCTTATGAAGTCACCAACTTAATTGTTGACACTTTTTCAAAACTACTTGTATTCTTAGGAAACCAGTGAAATAGGAAATCAACAGATTTTGAGGATGGGACATTAAATCGTCAACATTTCATTTTGTCATCATAGTGTAATTGATTTAAAACATGTAAACACATACTATGGTGTAACCTTTTCAATTATATTTATGATCTTTGCATTTACTTTGAGCACTATTATACTCGTTATTGTGATACTATACATGAAGTCCTCCACCCCCGGACGTTTCCGCCATCCTTGGTTTGGGGGTGTGACAAAAGGATGGCAAGTTTCAATCTACTTCGTCAGTCGAGCCTTACAGGGCCCAGAAACCAACTACCCCATCCTTGAAAAATTGGTGCTCACACTTATCTATGTAGCACGACGCTTGAGGCGTTACTTCCAAGCACATCAGATAGAGGTATTGACAAACTGACCAATCAAATAAATACTACTCAAGCCATAAGCATCTGGACGACTAGTGAAATAGGCGATCGAGCTGGGGGAACATGACATTAGTTATCACCCATCTACCAACATCAAGGGGTAGGCATTGGCAGATTTTCTCCTTGAGATTCAATGTGAAGTGAAAACAGTTGCCCAGAAGAAAGAGTTATTGGGCCCAGGCCGGCCTGAGGTGGACCGTATACACCGATGGAGCATCTAGTGAAGAAGGATCGGGGGAGGGCTTGATCCTAACAAGCCCAGAAGGGTACAGACATGATAACATCCCTGACGGATTCAAGGTTAGCAGCTAACCATCTCAATGAAGAGTTTGAACCAAGAGACAAATGAATGGAGAAATATGTAAAGGTTGTGCAAAGGCTCATCGTACCTCTCAAAGAGTGCACCATCAAACAAATCCCAAGAGGGGATAATAGAAGAGCAGACTCCCTTAGCAAGCTAGCATCGACATGCTTTGACCACCTATCCAAGAAGGTTTTGGTAGAGGTGCTCAAAGAGAGGAGTATAGATGAGAGGTAGGTACACACTCTAACATTAGCACAACACACATGGATGACATCGATATTCAAGTAGCTGCAGCATGGCATCCTGCCAGATAGCCATGAAGAAGCTAGAAGAGTACGGATCAAAGCACCATTGTATACAATCATAGAAGGAGTACTATACCAGAAAGGGTTCATGACGCCGTGGTTAAAATGCATAGATGAAGCCAGAGGCAAAGAAGCACTTCGAGAAGCACACGCCGACCCAACAGGCATGCACGAAGGGGCAAAGGCCCTCACAGGAAAAATACTTTGTATAGGCATCTATGGCTAACCATACACCAAAATGCGTCAGAAATAGGGCGAAGATGTGTAGAGTGCTAAGCTTACTCCCCAATAGAGGCCGAATCGTTAGCATGCGTATCTGGAAAACATATGATCAAATTCCTATGGAAGAACATAATAACAAGGTTCGGAACACCCAGGGTACCCATCGGTGAAAATGGATTGCAGTTTGCCGAAAACCCATTCCGAAGTTGGTGTGTTGAGAAGGGCATGGAGCAATGGTTTACATCATTAGCGCATCCCCAGGCCTACGGTCAGACCAAAGTATCCAACAGAACGTTGGTAAACGGAATCAAGAAACGTCTGTGGAGAGCTAAAGGCAATTAAGTTGAAGAACTACTAGGATTACTCTGGTCATATAGAAGAACACCAAGAACGAGCACGAAGAAAACCCACTTTAGCCTAACTTACGGCACAGAAACAATGTTGTCGGTAGAACTAACAGTTGGTTCACCCCGCATGACCTACTTCGAAGAAGAAAACAATGACAAGGACCTAAGGGTAAACTTGGACCTCATCGAGGCCTACCACAACGGTGCATACACGCTTGAAACAATGGAGGGAAGGCAAATCCTAAGGACGTGGAATGCCAGAAACCTAAGGCAGTTTCATTTCTAAAAAAGAAACCTGTCACCCGGACTGATCATCCGGGGGGACATTCAATACCCAAGGATCAGCGTACCTTTGCCCTTCACTTCATTTTCTCTTTTTGAGAAAACAAAATACTTGGCGTATTTGTAAGGCTCAAAATATCCATTTTATCTAAATACTTAGTGTATTTACAAGGCTCACAATAGCCATGTCATTAGAAATACTTAGTGTATTTGTAAGGCTAAGAACAACCATTTTATTGAAATACTCGGTGCATTTATCAAAATAGTCTATTTTAATACTTAGTGTATTTCGTAGGAATGATATCCATTTTATTAAGATACTCAGTGTATCTCCCGGGTTAAGAACAACCATTTCATTATAATACTTAGCATATTTTCAAGGCTCAGAATAGCCACCTATCAAACGCACAACAAACTCGGTTGGTCTAACGCAATAACCCCATAGCGAGCCGCTTAATGCAGAAAATCATCACGAAAGCCTAGCACGAATGCACAACCCAAAGCAACCACCCAGTGCTATACAATCATCTCACACTCGAAGGGAAAAAAGCAACGATAACAAAGGTTTAGAGCCAAACCACATATACAAAATTGCAACAAATCGCACATAAAATAATGACAATCATGGGAAAACACACTTTACATTATGAATTCAAACAAAAACCATTACAAATAACGCCAAAGCGCCACCAACATTCGATAATACCAAAACCATGCAAGGTTAAAACAAGTAAACCCAAAAAGAAAAGAGAACAAGCTTCATGATTTTCCTCATACCCCAAAGGGCAGCGCACGGTAAAAAAGTACCTTAATGACCAACTGCATTATCACCACCACTAGATTCCACGACACCACCACCATTGCCTCCTAGTGCCACACCATCTCCACCATCACCTTTGCCGCCATCACCGCGACTGCCTCCGCCTGCTCCCTCAATCAACATGTCATCAAAAACATCACCCACATCCTCTAGTGTGCAAAGTTGTCGCATCCCCACCATATCCAAATGCCCCAAACCCAAGAGAGAAGCATGATCCATGATAGCAAATGCAAGTAACACATAGTTAAGGCTGGTAGTGTTGATAGACCGGGAATCGCTGACATTAGGATCATAAGCACCAAAGTCTATTTTCGCCTTCAGTCCACTACGGCCAGACTCTTCACCGGCAACGAAGGCAACATTTCTGATCTAACTAACCACATTGGTAAACTCCTAGTGCTCAATTAATTTATCCATGAAGCGCACAACCCCCGATTGTAAAATCCAGTCCTAATCATGACGTACAACCTCCACTTCAGCCCGAGCTTCCTCTAGAATTTTATCACAATCACTAACATCATGCTCTAAGATGTCATTTTGAATCATTAACCCGTCATTTGCTTGGGTTAGGGAGTCCACTTTCCAACGCAGAAGGGATCTCCTCGGCAACAGTTTTCTCTGAGGACAACAAGGCGTACTTATGGTCGAAGCCACGAACATGCCTCTCGCGCTTAGGCACTTGACGCTTAAGTTTAACCTCTCGGGCACTACAACCAGCACGGGTGACTTCCATCTCATTCAACAACTGGATACGGCGGGAACCAGTGACTAGACAAACCATCGCCTGCGCAGCGGCATAGGACATGTTGTGGGCTAATGCGGGGCTACCCAAGGCCTCCATATTGGTGACGACATCAGGTGAAAATGCATGGCGAGCAAACTCTTTTGCGTTGGTGCAGACAGACAGGCAAGAATAACTTCACAAACTCTAGGCAAGAACAAAGATAATAGAACCATAATCATTTCAAGCGTGAGACCCCCCACTTGGAGGAGTTTGGTGAAACAAAGCCCCACCAGAACCCCCATGGGGGAAACATCAAAAGTAGGCTGTGGAACAACGGGATGCTTAATTGCCCTCCGATCCCCATCATATTGTTGAACGTCATCATCAGAGATCACAACAATATTCTCCAGCATGGAGGAGATTGAGTTCAAAAAATGAGTAAAATTGCACCTCGATTCAACCCACCTCCTGATGTTAAATACATCAGTAGAGGTCTCCCCCATGGCCAAGACAACCTTCCTCTTAGTTATGGATCACCGGACATCAGAAATAATGCCATCTTTGCTATCCTCAACCACCTCTGCATGCCCAGAACTGCCGACAAAAGGATGGGAAACCGTCATGATAGGTTGCATAGTCAAAGGACATTCTTTGAAAATTGTAGAAGATCCCTCCAAAGCCATTGTCATTGGAGGAGAAGTTGTGATGAGCTAATCAGCCCAACATGGCGGAGCAAGAGTTTTTACAAGATTAGTCTCTCAATGCTCTAGCTTCCCCCGATACCGCTTTTGCAGGACATCGTTCATTGAAAAAGGGGGGAGCTCATCAACAGAACGATCATCATTCCCAAATAGAAATCCCTTCCAAAAAAGGGGGGAAGGAGAGGAAGGAAGAATGAAAAAAGGAAGCAAAGGCATAACCGCCTACCATCAATAATGGTGTAAAAGTTAGGCATCTTCCCCCAACGTCTCCAAGAGGGGATCATCCCAACCCCGAAAAGAAGAACCTCTGAGTACTCCTCAGGCATGACTTGGATGGTCTTTAGAAGATCAACAGTAGCCTGGTTATGAGGATATAATTTGGGAGTGATGTCAGAGAAATTGCTTACCTGGTAGCGCCCACGACCGACTTGATCCTGGTTAACCCATAACCATTTTCCTTCCCAATTCTTCGGAGTGTTTCCATCAAGAACCAAGACATGACCTCTACGACGGGCATAGAATGTGTACTTCTCACCAATAGCACTGAATCGAAAGAATAACTTGAAATCAAGTAGTCAGCAAGCACTCCTTTTTCCCGGTAGATCATCTCAAATGCTACCGCCTTATTGACGGCGTTCAGGGTAAGCATCCTAACACTACAACCATTCTTTGGAAGAAGCTCTTCCTGAAATTCGGTGAGGGGAAGCTGTAAATCAGCATCAAAGGCTTTTAAATAAATGCCTACCTTGCTTGAAGGAGGAGAAAGGATCATCGAGTCAGCCGACGGAAATTTACACCGTCAACCAGGGAGAAGCCATAAGCATCGCTGAGTAGTTTGAACTCAGCCTTAGAAGGAACAGTAGCAGATTGAGCAACCATTAAACCAGAAGGGGAGCAAAGAAAACCCTAATAAGAGAAGAAAGAGAAATAAGACGAAGTGGTTGTGTTGATAGAGAAATCCCTTAACCTTATAAAGAATAAGGAAAGGAAGGATATTCAAAATCCCTGACGCAATGATGTAACTGATTGTCATGATAGGCATTCATGTCGACGGAAAAACCAAAGTGACAATTGAAAAAGAACTTGACGTGTGTACCAAGCAGTTAAGTCCAGAACATCATAGCTAGTCTAGCGACGCTACGACTACTGGATTAGGGGACTTGATGACGTGTCGTCGACACGAATGAACAGTCAAGCCTAGACCCGCCAGAGAATTTCCCAAGGCATGTCGCATGTAGCGGAACAAGCCCGATGGAACTTACTACCCGCGGACGTCCTTAAGAGCAAGACACCCGCGGAGAAGGCCCAATCCTACCAAGGGCGCCTTCTACTGCACAACACAGTGAAACGACTCTAGGCGACTAGGAATATGCTCAAAGGATTATCACCTGAACCAATTGTTGGCTCTGACAGGTCAAGGAGCACGATTATCCAATCAGTGTCCCCGATCCTATCGGGTCTGACGCCTTTGTCCCATAGAGACTAATAGAAGGCCTAAGTATAAAAGGCTACCCCCGGTGCCTTGCAAATTAAGTCGCTCTCTCCCAGTTCACCTAAGAATTCAGCTAAGTCTATCCACTGACTTGACCATCGGAGCGTTTTCCCGGGAGCCTCCTCCCAGAGAACGGCTGACTATTTTCTCTCGTTGTGACCATGCAAGCTCATCAGAATCGTCAAAGGTGTGAGGCATAAACGTCCGGTGGCCAGGTTGCATCATGGACCAAACCCTAATGATTAGGGTTTGCCATTTCTTCACGTACGTACCGCATACGAGGTGTACGCCCAGCGTACTAGGGTGCGCCATAGTATGCCTAGCGTACACAACATACGCTCAATGTACTACACTTGGGTAATATTACTATATTGCCACAATGGGCCAATTTGCAATCCTTTTCGATCCCCAGGGATAAAATACAATATAATTCAAACATAGGGTTGAAATTGAAATTAGCTTGACATCGGGATGTTACAGTAATACGGGGGTTGAACATCTTTAAAATTCAAGGGATTTGCACTTCCTTTGAACATATGAACACCCCTAAAAAGTACTTTGGAAACATCATAAAAATTATTAAATATAATTAACAGGGGATAAGAAAACATTTGTAAATACATTATAAAACACCTTAGTCATTGGTTATAAATCATCATCATTAGTCATTTGAGTTATTCATCATCAATAGTTATTTAAGTCATTCGTCACCCATAGTCATCTTATAGTAATTCATAAACATCATTTGTTAAATATCATAAATAAGGTGCAATGCAATATGTTTCTATTATCTTCCCATGTCATCTCATGTCCAAATCTTCATTAGTCGTTGATACTTATTAAATTGATATAAATGGATCATATGTGGTAGATAACATTTAACACACTACATATTTCTCATCATACATAAGTACAATGAGTTATCACACTTGTGCCACACAAGAGGTAGCAAACTTGGACCATGTGCACGTGAGACATGTCTAGAATACCTTCACGACATCATTGTGACCTTAGTTGCTATAGCCTTAGTTATTGCATCCTTAAGTCATTAGTCGACTAGTCATCATTGGTCACTAAGTCATAACCTCATCATAATTGCACAAAAGTTGATGAGTGAAAATCATGTGCACAAAAAATCACAGTTGTTTTCGTTTATCATATAATATCATTTAAAAATATATGTTTTTCATGTAATGCACATAGAATACATATAGTATTATACATAGCACATTCGGAAAACCCCTTTATATTAGGGGTGAGCAAATACCAAACCGCAAACTGAAAAAACTGCATAAACTGAAATTGACATGAAAACCGATGGTGCGGTTTTTAAATTTGCAAAAACCAAAAGTTGTGAGGTACGATGTGGGTTCTAGTATTAAAAAAACCAAACCACACCGCATATATATATATATATATACAAAAACACTAAAAAATCATAAAAATTTAAAATTTTCAAAAAAAAAAACAACCATTTCTTCCATATAGTGTTTACATATCCATTGTTTCAAAAGTATTATCCAAAATCAGAGTTTTCCCAAGACCTAGTATCATAAAAACAGGATGATGTGCACAATCATGCCTTCTCCTTACCACGATCATCTGAAGTACCTGAAACAATAAATTGAAACTATAAGCCAACTCTTAGTGAGTTCCCCCAAAGTACCAACACACAAAACATTTAACAACATATATTGGGTCCAAAACTAAAACATTTGATTACCCTTGAGCCGACAGTATGAGTATGAGTTGCCTTTAAGGCCCACAACGCATATATGGCTTACTCCCGAGCCCACAACATAAGTCTGGATTGCCTCCGGGGCTCATAGCTTATGTCCGGCTTGCTCCCGGGTTTGTTGGCTACAACACAAAGCAGTACTACCTCAACCCATCCATACGATGTCGACATATACCTAAAATATAACATATATCCAAAAAACTGATCAACATATAACAAGTCATCAGACAAACAGGCAGATCTACAGATCACTACCTTATACTACATCCTATTTAGCAGGATACATAATCTAGTGGGTCGGCATTAGTGCCTTCGACCCCAAGTACAATGAGGAAAACTCACCTCTTAGGCTAAAATGATCGTTGAACAGGTCACAACTCCAAATATCAACTCTACTGGTCACCTATCCAACAAATAGTGACCAATTCTCAAATACAACTCAAAATACCCAAAATGCTCCTAAGTCAATCTTGATCAAAGTCAACCGTCAAATTCACAGTCAACAAATTGATCAGCATATTGTGGCCATTCTTGACCACTTCGTGGTGTCGATACGATAAAAAAGTTGTGACCAGCCTAGCCACCACGTCGTGGTTACTATGTTTTTAACAACTTAACGAATTAAGTTTCTTTTCTTCAATTCCAAGGATTCTACAATTCCGATTTGGTCCATTTTAGGGTCTAGATGGATAAAGTTTCTAGCTTTATCCCTTAGAACGCTTGAAAGTGCATAGATCTCAACTTTATGGTCCAAAACACCACATGGATTAAGAAATAAGCACTTAATCTATAAACTCACTTGTCCAACAACTTCATAAGAGTTTCAAACACCATTTCCATTATAAAAATCAATGCTTTTCAGACATGCATGTCTTGAACTCTTATTAGGTTAAAATATGGAAAAAAGGGCAAGATCCATGCATGGCCTCAAAGCTCAATCCTATCCTGGATCCAAAGCACCAAATACACCCAAAGGCTTAGAGATCTAGAAATTCATAAGCTTTATGAAACTAAACCACTCAAGATAACAACACATAGAAAATGGATGAACAAAATTTAGAGATCTATCAATTTACTCATTAAGATGAAAGCGTTATACCTCCTGGAGATGTTTGAGGAAGACAAACTTATGGATCTATGTTGTTTTGGACTCCCAAGATGATCTACCACCACCTTCCTTCTTCACAAGAACCAAAAACACTCACACTTTAGGCTAAAAACTCGCACAAGAGGTCTAGGGTTTGCAAGGGACGATTATGAGGGGTGTAGGCTTATGGGAGGGAGGCTACAAGGGGTTAAGGTTGTTTAAATATGACTCAAACCCTAAACTTTAGGGTTTTCTCCAACAGCGGCCACCACGTTGTGGCACCTATCTCCATGTCGTGGTGATTCATTAAATCCCCACGGCCTATAAGAAATTTCCACGTCGTGGTGAGGCTCCACCATAATGTAGTGTTGCCCAAAGCCCAAAATATATATAAATACTTTAAATTAGAGTACCTTCAAGACCCTAGATGTTACAATTCTCCCCTATTTGAATTAGACTTCGTCCTCGAAGTCCACTGATGCAAACAACTCAGGGTAATGGTCCTTCATCTCTGCCTCGGGTTCCCCGGTCCACTCAGAACCTCTCTGACGCTTCCACTGGACCTTAACCAATGATACCAGCTTGTTGCACAAGATCTTCGTCTTTTTATCCAAAATCTTCACTGGCTACTCAACATAGTTCAAGCGATCATCAATCTAAACATCCTCGAAAGGAACAACCGCCGAATCATGAACCATAGACTTCCGAGGCTGCGAAACGTGGAAAGTGTTATGGATCTGGTTGAGCTCCTCAGGAAAATCCAATCTGTAAGCTACCTTGCCAACCCTGTAAATCACCCGAAATGGACCAATATATTGGGGCCCCAAGTTTCCCCTCTTCTTGAAGCGTATTACACCCTTCCAGGGTGATACATTCAGTAAGACCATGTCCCCGACCTATAATTCCAACTCAGATCGATGCTTGTCGGCATAAATCTTCTATCGACCCTGAGTTGTCTAAAGTCTCTACCTTATTTTCTTAATGAGCTCTATCGTATGAAGGACTACTTTATTCCTTCCCATGACTCTATGACCAACCTCTCCTTAACAAACTAGGGTCTGACACTTCCTCCCGTAGAGAAGCTCGAAACACGACACACCGATATTGGAGTAATAGTTGTTGCTGTAAGAAAACTTAATTAGAGGAAGGTAAGAGTCACAAATCCCACCAAAATCAATGACACAATATCTCAACATATCCTTCAGTGTATGAATGGTCCACTCACTTTGACTATCAGTATACGGATGATAAGTCGTGCTAAAGTGCAATCTCGTACCCAAATCCTCGTGAAACTTCTACCAAAATTGCGAGGTGAACCGAACATCCCGGTCTGAAACGATAGAAAATGGAACACCATATTGAGCGAAGATCTCACGTACATGAATACCGGCCTATGTCTCGGCTGACGAGCTCTCACATATGGCTAAGAAGTGGACATTCTTGGTCAACCAATCAACTATCACCCAAATTGCATCGAACCCCTTAGTTGTCCGAGGCAACTTAGTGATAAAATCCATATTGATTTCTTTCCATTTCCACATGGGAACCTCTACGGGCTGCAACTTTCCATGCGACCTCTGGTGCTCGACCTTTACCATCCGATAGGTACAACACCTCTCGACATACCAAACTATCTCTCTTTATGCACGACCACCAATAGCTAAGCCTCAAATCTCGATTCATCTTGGTGGCTCTGGGGTGTATCGAAAACCTAGACTTATGTGCCTCCTCTAATAAAGTCTGCCAGGTCCCACCAAAATCTGGAACCTAAACCCATCCATACTGGGTATATAACCCTCGACTGTCAATAGAAAACCTATCGATCTCACCTCTAAGTTGCTCTGACTTCCAATTTTCTTTCTTGACTCCCTTTGCCCAAGCTTCCCTAATCATACCCAACAATGATGAATCAATGGAAATCCTCACACAAACGCTCCCCACAATAGGAACTAGCCGTCTTGTGGCTCAAAGCATCAACGACCACATTCGCTTTCCCGCGGTGGTACATAATCTCACAGTCATAATCCTTGACCACGTCAAGCCACCTTATTCAAATTGGCCTGATCCAAGAGATATCTCAAACTCATGTAGTTTGTGTAGATGGTACAGTGGACCCCATACATATAATTTCTCTAAATCTTGAGGGAAAACACTACCGCTCCAACTCCAAATCATGTGTCGGATACCAACCCTCATGCGACTTCAGCTACCTAGATGCATATGCACTGACTCTCCCATACTACACAAGCACTGCTCCCAAACTGGTGATGGATGCATCATAATACACAACAAAATCCTCAACACCATCAGGGAGGATCAATAGAGGAGCCTCACACAACTTCTATCTTAATGTCTCGAATGTAACCTACTGCTCATGCCCCCAATGAAAATCCATGCCCTTCCTCGTTAGACAAGTGAGGGGTACAACAATATAGGAGAAGTCTTGAATAAATCTATAATAGTATCCTGCTAAACCCAAGAAACTCCTGATCTCTGAATGAGACTTTGGAACCTCCCACTGCATCATGGCATCGATCTTGGCCGAATCGACCAAATTTCCATCCTGGTTAACGAGATGCCCCAAGAACTGGATCTCTCGTAACCAAAACTCACACTTTGAGAACTTGGCATACAACTGTTCTCACCTCAAAACTCCTAGAAACTCTTGAAGGTGCTCCTCGTTCTACTCCTTGGTCGTGGAATACACCTAGATATCATTAATGAACATAATGACTGATCGGTCGAGCATCGACTGGAAAACCCGATTCATCAATTCCATGAATGCCGCAAGGGCATTGGTGTAACAAGCCGAAGTTGTTCTTCACCGAAAACCCATTCTACCCGTATAACTCGCCGTATATCGAAACGTTCTGATGTCGTTTTGGGGTTAAGTTAATTAAACTTATATGTTTAATTGATGCTAATGAGTGTCCAAACCCCTTAGGAACTCATGAAATTAGCCCAAAATAGTTATTTCAAAAATTCTAGATACGTCCCCGTCGGGTTACGAAAACTTAATCGGGTGCGACCAAAACCCCGTTTAATGCCGGTATCGGGTAGAATTCCACCATGTCCAAGTTTTGGGACCTATTTAAACATGTTCAAGCTATCATTTGAAGCTTTTTCTCTCTCTCTCTCTCTCACTACTCTCTCTCTAACCTCTCTCCTAAATTCAAGTTTCAGGGTCCAAAATCTCAAATTTAAGGCTTCTAATCACCAAGGTACCTTCCCCAACTTGTTGTACAGCCTCATTAGCCTTCAAATCCGAACTTAAACTTTGATTTTGGACCTCAAACATGAGTTTACGGCCAAGGAGCATGCTTGGGCCGTAAACTCATAATAAGAGGGTTTTTATGCCTTTAAACCGCTCCTAAACAATTTTGGGACTTAGATATGGCTTAATGGCTTAATGGACTGGACTTAGAATGCCTTTAACATGGATTTTGAAGATTAAACATGAGTTTACTGCCCAAGAACATGCTTGGGCCGTAAACTCATATATATGGGATTTTTATGACCTTAAACCCTTCCTAAACACTAATAAGGCTTAGATATGAATTTTAGAATATTGGTTTTAGCCTTAGAACACATTAAACATATATTTTGAGGGGCAAATGAGAGTTTACGGCCAAGGCTTATGCTTGGGCTGTAAACTCCATAACATGGGGAGTAAACTCAATGTAAAGTGTTAAAATGCCACTTTAACACACCTAAAGCCTTGGGATAAATTCTAGAAGTGTTTACAAACAAGTATTGGACCTTAAAACATATTATAACACCCTTCCAAGGAGTTCATGGCCATGAGGGGGTTCATGGGCCGTAAACTCCTAAAACCATGTCAAAAGTCCCTTAAAAATCCATTCACGGCTTGGAAAAATCATTAGAATCACATGTGATTGATTAAAGGGCCAAAACATTAAGGATCTTGTGTGTGGGGGAGTCTACGGCCGTAAACTCCATGTTTACAGCCGTAAACTCCAATAAATGGTCCCTAAGTGAGTTTAAATTCATTCCTATGCCTTAGATGCAATCCTAGCTAAATTATCCATGAATTATGAAGCCATTTGGCATCCAAAAACACCACTTATGAGTTCACGGCCGTGAACTCATGTGGGTGTTCTATTTAGGGCCGTAAACTCCCTAAGGAGTTTACTCTTGAAGTCCCAATTCAATATCCTAGCTATATGTGTTCCCAAATGTCACCCGGGTCCTTCCAAACACTTGCGATGGGGTGTTTCCGCGACTAAAAGTGTTTGACCCTAACAATTAAATAATCTAAGTCCTAATTAGATACAAATATGTATTTTTTTCATTATACTTAGGAGCCTCGTGCGTTTGCAAGCCCCGAACCAACGTTTAGCATCCTAAATCGTCACGTTTCTCGTCCGGTGAGTTCATACCCCTACGCTTTTTCCGTGTTTTTCAATGTTTTTAGGGGGGAATACAAGCAAACTATAACTGTTTTCAAATTATAACATTGATATGTTTCAAATAATATCTGGCAAACTTATAAACACTTTAACCCCTTATGTATTATGCTGAGCATAAGGGATGATTTATCAACTACAACTAAATGGATTTTAGTTAAGAAAATAACCAAACTAATCAAATTATTATGGGAATAATTTGGGGTTCTTTAGTTCTCGTTTTATCATGTACTGATATGTGTATAAAGTTATTAGATAAACTATGTCTGATTCAGTTTATCTCTGCATTATTTGAATGTATTGCTAGATAGTTTCATTGTATGTATCTATATTCACTGTATTATGTTTCATATTCTTTTGTATGTTTGATATCGTATGAGAACCCGGTGAATAGTTTAGTACTAGCTTGTGAGTTCTTCATTACCCTTTATGGATGATCAGTAAATCCTCCTTGGAAGTGTAACCAGAGTCTCCTGGAGGGAGAGCGAGGAATTTGTGAATAGATATATTCGGGACTGACAATCCTACACCTTAACTACTAGCTACAGTTAGGCGGGCACGCCTGGGGTGACAAATTCTGGATATCGTCCGACGTCTGACAAGTGTCAAGGAGGTCTCGTTGTCGTACCAGCATGGTTACCCGACTCACAATACGTATTAATATAAGTTTATTCACTACTTTGGTTTTGGATTTGATTTTATATCAATCTTCTATCTTTAGATCTTATATCTAGTACAGGATGGTAATCCCATGGTTTTTGGTCTATAGGGTTCTTATCTATTTCAGGATGTTATTCCTATGGTTAGAATCTATATCTAGTTCGGGATAGTGATCTCATGGTTTTATAAACTATCTTATATCTAGTTCGGGATAGTAATCCCATGATTTTATCAAAATATTTTATATCTAGTTCGGGATAGTGATCCCATGGTTTTAACAAACTATCTTGTATCTAGTCCGGGATGGTAGTCCCATGGTTTTCAATCTATATTTTCAAGTATATCAAACTATCTTATATCTAGTCTGGGATGATAGTCCCATGGTATAAAATCTATATGTATTACGGGATGTTAGTCCCAAGATTATCAAACTACTTTCCATCTACAGTTCACGTATATTAAAGTATTCTATATCTAATTCGGGATAAAAATCCCAAGATTTTCAATATATAGTTTTGTGTATTAAACTATATTATGTGATATTAAATCGGTCTTGTATTTAGGAAAATATGAGATTTTCCTGGGGTAACATATAACGCGTAATTGAACTATAATGAAAGATAACTAAACTGTTTTACATAAGAAAATATGGGATTTTCTTGGATAACAAACCTTTTCGGAAAACTAATGGAAACCGGTACATTTTTCAGAAAATAAACATCTTATGAACTCACCAGCTTTATGCTGATTTTCAAACCGCCTGTATTCTCAGGTCCATGTTAGACAGGTACCCGGCGATATCTTTTGGTGAAGACGGAGTGCTCAGAAGACTCGTCTCTACTTTTGTTCATATGATATATGTGTAACACTTGTACAATTTACTTTTGAAACAAATGTAAACTTTCAAATATATGTAATGTAATGGTTGTTTACTGTGATTACTATGTACATTGGATTTGATACTCAACGTGGAGTCAACCCCGAAAATGTTTCCGCCTTTGGTTTTCGGGGTGTGACAATTGGTGAGCCTAAATAGCATCACCACGAGCTCGTAATGACCATAACGAGTCTGAAACGCGGTCTTCTCCACGTCTTCCTCTCTAACCCTCATCTGATGATACCCCAACCTCAGATCAATCTTGGAGAATCAAGATGCACCCTGCAATTAATCGAAGAGGTCATCAATCTGCGGAAGAGGATAACGGTTCTTCACCATAAACTGCTTCAACTCCCGGTAATCAATGCACATCTAGTGTGAACCATCTTTTTTCTTAACAAACAAAATCGGTGCTCCCCATGACGAACTAATCGGTCTAATAATATGCTTGCCCAACAGCTCTTGAAGTTGAGAGGACAGCTCCTGCATCTTCGGTGGTGCTAGTCGGTATGGTACCTTAGCAATCGTACCCAAAAATGATGAATCAATGGAAATCCTCACACCGATGCTCCCCACAGCAGAACTAGCCGTCTTGTGGCTCAAAGCATCAACAACCACATTCACTTTCCCACGGTGGTACATAATCTCACAGTCATAATCCTTGACCACGTCAAGCCACCTACGCTGCCTCATATTCAAATTTGGCTGATCCAAGAGATATCTCAAACTCATGTAGTTTGTGTAGATGGTACAGTGGACCCCATACATATAATTTCTCCAAATCTTGAGGGAAAACACTGCCACCCCCAACTCCAAATCATGTGTCGGATACCAACCCTCATGCGAATTCAGCTACCTAGATGCATATGCATTGACTCTCCCACACTGCATAAGCACCACTCCGAAACCGGTGATGGATGCATCATAATACACAAAAAAAACCTCAACACCCTCGGGGAAGATCAATAGAAGAGCCTCACACAACTTCTGTCTCAATGTATCGAATGTAACCTACTGCTTAGGCCCCCAATGAAAATCCATGCCCTTCCTCATTAGACGAGTGAGGGGTACAACAATATAGGAGAAGCCATGAATAAATCTATAATAGTATCCTGCTAAACCCAAGAAACTCTTGATCTCTGAATGAGACTTTGGAACCTCCCACTGCATCATGGCCTCGATCTTGGCCGAATCGACCAAATTTCCATCCTGATTAATGAGATGCCCCAAGAACTGGACCTCTCATAACCAAAACTCACACTTTGAGAACTTGGCATACAACCGTTCTCACCTCAAAACTCCTAGAAACTCTTGAAGGTGTGCCTCGTTCTGCTCCTTGGTCTTGGAATACACCTAGATATCATTAATGACCATAATGATTGATCGGTCGAGCATTGACTAGCAAACCCGATTCATCAATTCCATGAATGTCGCAAGGGCATTGGTGAGCCTAAATAGCATCACCACGAACTCGTAATGACCATAACGATTCTGAAACGCGGTCTTCTCCACATCTTCCTCTCTAACCCTCATCTGATGATACCCCAACCTCAGATCAATCTTGGAGAATCAAGATGCACCCTGCAATTAATCGAAGAGGCCATCAATCTGCGGAAAGGGATAACGGTTCTTCACCATAAACTGTTTCAACTCCCGGTAATCAATGCACATCTAGTGTGAACCATCTTTCTTCTTAACAAACAAAATCAGTGCTCCTTATGACGAACTAATCGGTCTAATAATATGTTTGCCCAACAGCTCATGAAGTTGAGAGGACAGCTCCTGCATCTTCGGTGGTGCTAGTTGGTATGGTACCTTAGCAATCGAAACCACACCCAGAACCAAATCGACCCTAAACTAAACCTACCTCTCATGGGGCACACCAGGTAACTCCTCCGGAAATACATCCGCAAACTCTCTAACAACCAGCACATCCAAAACCATAACCTCAGTCCCGACCCAGGTTTGAACCACATATGCAAGATAAACCATACACCCATGTTGCAAATACTCTCCATAGATAACAAGTTCTCCCCCACTTGGGGTCCAAACTATCACTTGTTGACCCTCGCAGTCGATCATAGCGCCAAATATGCTTAACCAATGCATCCCTACTATTGCACACACATGCCCCATGGGGATAGGAATCAGATCAATTGGATAAGGCACCCCTAAAATCTCTAGTACATAGCCTTGATAGATGCTCAATGCAGAAACCCCGTGTCTATTCGCGATAGAAACCCACAACAAACACTCCAACTCTCCGAGAGTTTTATCGAAACCCCTGCTAAAAGACTTAGATACAATGGACCGAATTGCACCTGAGTCAAATAACACAAGGGTAGGCAAGGAATTCACTAAGAAGGTACCTAGCAGAAACACAAATATAAGCATACCATAAAATAACTTACATAATAATTATATAAACATACCAATAAAGACGTATGACACCACTCTGACCTCCTCTGTAGTGAACTGGAAAGCATCACCTCGCACTCTTGGCGGCTCCACCCTACCCTGGTGCCCATCTATGACCCTCAATGTAGCCGGTGCTGAAGCATGCGCTGGCCTCGCAGCGAGCAAGGGACAATTGGCCTTCACACGGCTAACCTGATCACTCTGATAAAAAAATCTGGGTACTCGATATTAGGGCCTCCTGACGATAGTCCTTGGCATAATGCCCCTCCTTGCCATATTTTTGTCATCCATACGAAGATCGACAAACACCAATATGAACCTTTCTACACTTGCCACAAGTACGGCCTCTGTCCTCTAGATCTCGAATCAGCGGGCTTGAACCGCTTTGCTGTAGGCTATGGCTGCGCAGGGGCCTACCTCATCTCCATCGCTTAGAACTCTATCTCAATCTATTGTCTCCTCGTGGCTTCCCGTAGTATCTTAATAAGGGTACCATAGTGTTGGGTGGACACAAACTTATGGATATCCTTCTTGAGCATGCTCAAGTACCGTGTCATCTGAGCTTGATCAGAAGTAGCAAACTCAGGTCAGAAAAGAGCCCTATCAATAAATATCATGGTGATCTTTTTTACCGTCTCATTCCCTTGTCTCAGATCCAGATACTCCTAAGCCAACCTCTCCCTATCCACCAATGAAACATACCTCATGTGAAACATCTCTGAGAACTGCTCCCAAGTCACAACAACCCTCTGCTCGGGAGTGTAGGAGCTAGTCACCAATCTCCACCAATCCTTCGCCCCTTATCGAAGAAGGTTCAGGGTGAACTTGCCCTTCTTGTGAGTAGGGCAAGAACATGTGAAGAAACAACCCTCTACATTAGACAACCACCTCATCGCCACAATAGGGTGATAAACATCATCGAACATCGGGGGCTTTGTATTGTTGATGTGCCGGTAGTGGAAAACTCTCTCCCTGAGAATCCCTGTATCAGAAACACTTGCGGTAGCTGCAGTAGCGGCAACCTCAGTAAGGGCAGTGTAGCCATCGTCAAATAGCTCAATCATTGTGGTGTTGATAGACCTAAACATATCTAGCATAGACCTCCGGACAACAATAACCATCTCAGTAGCGATGATCTCCCAAATCCGATCATCAGTCATCCCTGGCCTATCCTGCCACCCACTCCATACCTGGAACCCGATCCTCTCATGAACACCATACTGAAATAAACCAAAAAATATCAGAAATGCCATAATATAAATAGCTATGATCACGAGACGAGACTAAACTTTTGGGGTATGTGACTTCTTTGCTAAGCTTACGGGTCTTGTGCTTTCAGTAATATGGGCCTATACTACCCTCCACACCTACCCGTATTTTTCTCAAGGATCATCACATTCAGCAAACACAAATACAACAACTAGGATCTGCATACATCCTACCTGCACTCCATCGAGAGTGGCTAAACATTCCTTATGTGGTCGGCTGCTCACACATATACTCATCCATGAAACTTCCACCAACCATGTAGCACTCGTGTATACTAATCATACATAACATTGGATCCTATAGAAAATCAAATACTTGATTCTACCCTAAGCCGAAAACAAAGAAAGGAACAGGAAATAAGGCTAAACAAAACATTCTCAGGCTATAAAATCTTGGTTATGTACAACAATGATGTATACACCAAGGAACTACAGTAATGATGTCAATTTCATACAAGAAGTAACCCTAGCCTATCAGGCATAATGTATATGGCAATTCTATCATGCTACTCTTGAAGATCCCTAGCCTGTCACAAGCATGCTGTTCTAACATAAATATTGTATAAAATAACAATGTCGTAACTTGCGCTATACTTTCTTGCTATGGCTGATCGTATACATCGTATCCTTCCTTGGTTACTTTTGAAGACAATTTCGAAAATCGTTTTAAAACTTTTGCAGTTCCTTAGTTTGAGTCTGGATTCACACGAATGCTCATCAAATTCTCTCAAACCAAGGCTCTGATACCAACTTGTAACACTCCAAAAATCATAAAAATATAAAATTTTCAAAAAAAAAAAACCAACCATTTCATCCATATAGTGTTTACAAATCCATTTTTTCAAAAGTATTATCCAAAATTAGTGTTTTCCTAAGACCCACTAACATAAAAATAGGATGATGTGCATGATCATGCCTTCACCTTGCGACAATCATCTGAAGTACCTGAAACAATAAACTGAAACTATAAGCCAAAGTTTAGTGAGTTCCCCCAAAGTACCAACACACACAGCATATAACAACATATAATGGGTCCACAGCTAAAATATTGGATTACCCTTGAGCCCACAGTATGAGTCTAGATTTCCTTTCAAGCCCACAACTCATATATGGCTTGCTTCCGTGCCCACAACATAAGTCTAGCTTGCCCTCGGGGCCCACAACTTATGTTTGGCTTGCTCCTGGGTTTGTTGGCTACAAGACAAAGCAGTACTCCCATAACCCATCCATACCATGTCAACATATACATAACATATAACATATAACCAGCAAACAGATTGTAACAACAAAAAATTATGATCCAAAATTTCACTTTTGATTATAGTAAAAAACAGATTTCCAAAAACATTCTTCATACATCCCAAAAGAATAATATAGCAAGTACCGTCAAAATCAAAGTATGTCCCATAAATAGAATACAAATGGTGTGTGTGCGATGCAGTCAACCCAGGCTCTTCCCCTTGGAACCAGAAATACCTGAAACAGAAACTAAAAACCATAAGCACAAAGCTTAGTGAATTCCGCAAACTACCACATACCATATATACAATAATCATATAACGGGCCCCGCCCTATCATCGGGCCCCGTCCGACATCGGACCCTACCCAACATACATATAACATTTATATCAAATAATCACATACACATGCAATAATACGAATGATACATAGCATACAAATGGTCATCGGGCCCTAGCCCGACAAGCATGTAAACACACATACACATGCAAGAGTCACAAAGACAACTAACATACTAACATAGCATAAAACATAGGCCAACATTACTGCCTTCGACTTGTAAAAGCCAGTGAGGAAACTCACCTCAAATGCTGAATCTCACAGAAAGAAATCCCTAGCTGCTGTCCTGACGACCCCCCTAGCTATCAATAGAAAATAACACCCAATCAAAATCCAATAATCCATCTTAGGGTAAAATGACCTATTTACCCCTAATCTAATTTGGTTCATGACTAAGGCCCAAAACCATGACATAAAAGGCCCATCACTAGATACTCTTCCAAAGCCCACTGGTGGCCCACTTATGCCCTAATTTTCCAAATTGGGCCCAAACTCCTCTAATGGGCTTTACCCTAAAGCCCAAACATATACATAGCCAAAAACTTGATTTTATATGGTCCACTATAGCCCAAAGAAACAAGGTCCAAGAAAATGGTCCAAGGAAAACCCACTAATGGATTGAACATTGGGCGTTCCCTTGTGGAATGTTGGGCGTTCATCACTAGCCAACAGATCACGAACCTTAGCCGGAACGTTGGGCGTTCCTCGGCCCAACACTAGTCGTTCGCACGATGACTCCCCAAAATGATTATTAAGCACTAAATACTTAAAGCCACGTGACCAAATCATAGGTCCAAGTCCTAAAGAACATCTAGAACCATAAAGTCACTGACTTGGTGGCTTTACATGCCCCTAAAGGCCCTAACTTCAAGATATAGCATTCAACTTCCATAAAAGGGCTTAATCTCATGCATAGGGCTTATACAACTCTAAAGATGCAAACTTCAAAAATCTAGAACCTCATAAATACCAAGAAGAGCAACTCAAATCTTCTAGAGTGATCACAAACTACAATATCTCAACTATGGGACCAAAAAAAGAATAAAATCCACAAAGACTAAAATGCACAAAGACTTAGATTTAAGCTTCTAATTAGAAAGGTTAGAGCTTTATACGTCAAATGTGCTGGAAATGGAGCAGAGAACCAAGGTCTATAAGCTCCTACTTGAACCACCACCTTGCACCAAGCTTCTCTTCCTTGAATGAGCTTCATACACACATGAAAACACACACACAATGCGCTCATAACACTCTTTGAGGCTCTAGGGTTTCGACATTAGGGTTGTGAGCTATGGAGGGTGGAAATGAGGCCAAGACCTGGGACGTAAGGTATTTAAATAGGTCTCAAACCCTAAAAATTAGGGTTTGAGCTCCATGCGTAAACGCCCTGCGTTCCCCATGGGTACGCCCCGCGTTCGAGCTTCGCCTCCAAAAGTCCAAACTTGGAAGAAATTGTCCCTCCTCTCCTTCAAACTTGCAAAACACGGCCAAAAAGTAATAACTTAATATATAAGGGAATAAAAACAAATAATACCTGGATCGAGCGTTACAATTGTCCCCCACTTGAATCAGAATTTGTCCTCGAAGTCTACCGCCTCGAATATCTCAAGATAATGCTCCCTCATCTTTTCCTCCGGCTCCCATGTCCACTCAGACCCCTTGCGGTGCAGCCAATGCACCTTAACCAGCTCCACAACATTGTTCCTTAAGTTTTTCGTCTTCCTATCTAAAATTTCCACCGGTC
This sequence comes from Lactuca sativa, assembly GCF_002870075.4. Lineage (NCBI taxonomy): Eukaryota > Viridiplantae > Streptophyta > Magnoliopsida > Asterales > Asteraceae > Lactuca > Lactuca sativa. The sequence goes on from NC_056627.2 coordinate 269,098,511, forward strand.
TCTCAATGTAATTCAAAGGGTCATCCACCTGAATATCCTCCGAAGGTACAACTGCGGAATCATCCACTAACCACTTCCGCAGCTCAGAGACATGAAAAGTGTTATGAATCTGAATAAGCTTGGCTGGAAGATCAAGACGATAAGCTACCCGGACCAGTCGAGCCAAAACCCTGAAGAGACCAATATACATGGGGCCCAGTTCCCCCCGCTTCCAGAACCGGATGACACCTTTCCAAGGTGACACCTTCAGGAGAACCATATCTCCCGCCTAGAACTCCAGGTCTAACCGCTGCTTGTCGCCATAGCTTTTCTGCCGACTTTGAGCTGTCTGAAGCCTACTCCGAACTTGTTGAATTAGCTCAGTGGTCTTAAGCACCACCTCGGTACTCCTCATGACTCGCTGACCGACCTCGCCCCAACAAATCGAGGTCCTGCACTTCCTCCGTAGAGCATCTCAAATGGAGGTCGATCAATGCTACAACAGAAGATTCGTATCCCAACTCCCATCGAAATCCAACACGCACACTCGCAGCATGTCCTCAAGAATCTGAATAGTCCACCCACTCTGACCATCAGTCTGTAGATGAAATGCCGAATTGAAATGGAGATGAGTGCCCATCTCGTCATGAAATCACTTCCAAAATCTTGAAGTAAAACGAACATCCCGGTCTGAAACCACGGACACCAGCACCCCATGACGTGTCACCACCTCCCTAACACAAATCTCGACTAACTTCTCTAAAGAAATACTCTCCTAGATCGGGATGAAATGTGTGCTCTTGGTCAATTGATCCATGATAACCCAAATAGAATCCACTCCTCGCGCAGTCATAGGAAGCTTTGTCATAAAATCAGTGGTGATGTTTTCCCATTTCCATACAGGAATCTCCAATGGTTGCATCTTGTCGTGAGGTCACAGATGATCAGCCTTGACTTTCCTACAAGTCAAGCATCACTCCACAAACCATGATACATCCTGCTTCATGCAGGGCCACCAATAATCAGGCGGAAGATCCCTATACATCTTCGGCGCCCCGGGATGAATGGAGAATCTCGACTTGTGAGCCTCCTCCATCAGAACTTGGCGCACACTGCCCAATATGGAACCTAGACCCTCCGATGTAGAGTCAAAAATCTATGGCTATCAAAATCAAAGGAAGCCACCTGACCCACAATCTGATTGCTCCTCCAGTGCTATTCCTTTACCGCCTCAACTTGTGCCTCACAAATCCGCTCCAACAACAAAGTAATCACGGTCATCCTCAAGCATAAGCATGTTGGATTAGTGTCTAAGCTCGTAACTATATTTGGTATGTACTTGACCCGATTGTGCATGGTCCTTTTGGGTAACCTTCACCAAATCAACTTGATATGATGATTTATGGAGAAAGAGGATTAATTATGATTTATTAATATATTATATGAATAATATATTAAAGGAGAAATCATATTGTTTAATTAATATTAGTCAAAAATTAATTGATAGTTTTGTGACTAAAAGACATTAATTAAACTTAGGGGACTGGAATTGTAATTATAAGATAAATGTAATTTGGCTATGTATCACCTTGGAACATAGGTTGGACGAATTCTATGGGAATCCCCTAAGGAATTCATCCAAGGGGTGTTCTAAAGGGGGTCAATGGGCTGCTTAGGGCCTAAGCAGTCAAATTAGGGTTTTCTAGTTTAAAACCCTAACAACCTCACTATATAAAGACCCTTATGGCCCCAAAAGCGTGGTGAACTCTTTTGGAAGAACCCTAGGACGTTTTTGGTGATCCTCCTCTTTTTCATAAGTCATTCTCTTGCTTGTGGTGTTTGTAAGCCATTAGTGGAGTGACACTTGTGACTATAAGCTCAAAAGACAAGAAGATTTCAAGCTATTCCACAAGAGGTAATCATCTAGATCTGCTCTTATGTAATAATTTCAAAATGCATATGCTAGATTAGGGCTCTTGAGTCTTGGATGAATTGCATGTACAATAGAGAAACCTAAATCCAAGATTTAGGGTTTGCATGAGCACATAGGATGTTCTTTTTGTATAAAACCTATCAATGGTATCAGAGCCTTGATTGGTTTATGTTGTATGTGATGCAATACTTGTTTGTCTGCTGAAAACCGAGTTTCTGGCCTCTGCCCGACTCGACTCGGCGAGTCAGTATTTGGACTCGGCGAGTCCAGGTAGTGACTCGGCGAGTCCGGGTGTCAGGCAGAGGATATTTCGGGATTTATTGTTGTTTTGCTGAAGGATAATTGCTAAAATCGTTTTCTTATGCTAAAATCCGAATTTTATTATTTCTATGTGATTATCCTTACCAAATCAAAAGATAATTTCAAATTGTTTGAATAATAATTTCCTTTTATGATAAAAGTTGATTATTTAAATTATTTGGTAAATTATCTTGTAAATAATCTTGATTAGGACACATTTAGATATTCATTAAATTAAATGTTTAATTTAAAATTATTGCTATTTGATCCTTTGTATTTTGAAAAGTTTCAAAACTTGCCCTCAAGTTTTGGAATTTAAAATTTTGATTAAAAAGTTTAATTTTGAAATATTTAAATTCTAAACCCTTATGATTTGAAATGTTTCAAAACTTGCCCTCAAGTTTTGGAATTTAAATTTTAATTAAAAGTTTAATTTTAAAATGTTAAATTCTAAAACCCTAATTTTTGAAAAAGTTCAGATTGCACCCTTATGGTTTGATTAAATTGTTGAAGTGTATAATTAAAAGAGAGTTAATAAATCCATAATGATATGATTTATATTTAAATAAATCAAAAGTGTAATTTTTTAAATTAGACCACATAGTATTTTAAAAGTGTAAAATACACCCTTATACTATATATAACATTAAAAGTCTAATATTATATATGTATAACTTAAACTGCTAGTCTTACCGTTAGTAGGCCTCATTCACGAAGCCGATCTATAAGGGGGGTATAAGGTTATGGCCTATAAAATGGTTGTTTAATGGGTGTCCACTCTCATCCACTGCTTCCTAGATTGGTGGAGGGTCATTAGCCGAACGGGTAGGATAGGGAAAACCCTCTCCGCATTAAAAGTATAATGAATGTTAAAGTAAATAAATGTTTTACAAAAATTCCAAATCTTAGTTACTTTAGGAAAAAGTGAATTGATGCAATTCCATGAAATTAGACTTTGTACCCTTGCTAAGACGTTAGTGGAGCGTGTGTGGTTAACTGGCACACTAAATGGGTTCTAAGAAAATGTACCAAAGGGTGATTCGATGTTTGTCATAGTTCGGTGGAGCGTGTGTGGTTAACTGGCACATCCAATAGATGACTGTAACATTAGGGGCACCATGTAAGTTTGCATTGTTATTCACACCCTGTTTTGTGATCCTCGGCATCTCAGTCAGAAATCGAGGGGTATATCTAGATTTAAACATGCCATTTAAAAGTTCAATGAATCTCAAAGGATCTAGGAGTTTTCAATACATTTAAAACTTAATCTCTTTTTCATTTTTCATGGTGGAAAATTAGTGAATTGTCATTCACTTACCTTCAAATGTTCTGCAATTTGGGTTACGACATCCCCCTCCCAAGTTGTAGAGTATTGTGTTGGGTCCTAGCCTTAATATCTCAATTGGGTATTTTATTAAGGACTCAATCAATCAACTAACTTGAATTTTCTCCCGTTTTGTAGATGTCAAAGTATGACAACTATGGTCTTCCCAAATCCCATGGAACAAGCTTTCCACATGAAGATGATATTCCACGATTTGATCGAGGAACACGAGATCATGCTTTACTTCCTCCACCTCCTCCTATTGTTCTCCCTAACCCACAAGTTCAAAGGCTTGAAAAGTCCAAGCTCACTCAAGCCCTTTTGGCAAGAAACATGAAGAAGGAAAGTCAATATGTGCACACGTCTTAGAGATGAAGTCACACATTGATAAGCTAAGAATGTTGGGAGTCGTTGTCTGTGAGAAGTTGGTTGTTGATTGGGTTCTTCAATCGCTTCCTAACTCATATATTGAGTTCGTAAGAGAGTACTATATGATAGACCACGATGTGACCCTCATCGATCTCACCTATTTGCTTGTTGCTGCTGAATTAACAATGATTTGGCGGACTGTAGAAGCAAAGTTGATTGGTGGATCTGCCTTCCAAACCTCTATGGACATAGGCAATGACAACGAAAGGCATGCCATGGTCGAAAAGTTTGATCATAAGAAAAAGGAAAAGTTTGAAGTAGTTATGTGTGCTGTTCCAAAAGAGTCAATTTACTTTTATTGCCAAGAGAAGGGGCATTGGAGATGAAGCTGCCCTATCTACCTAATAGATCTAAGAAATGGGAGAGTCGAGACGTTTGGCTTTACTTCAAGTAAAATCCATTAACTAACTCTATAAGTTCCTATTTTTGATTCTTGATACATTATGTGATAAGATTACATTTTTGATGTTTTGTAGAATCAAACAAAAGAAAGGAAGCTTAAAGAAAGAAGCATGTTGAATCTGATTGTGAAGAAATGGATTTCGATTGCATGGATTTGAAGATCGGATTTCTTTTTGAGCTGCTACTTTAGAGTAAGGATATATTGCTAAGAAATGTAATAGCATAGTTTTTCAATTAGTTGTGTTGTAAGGACAAATTTTTCTGCAATAAAATAGATTTTGATTTTGTTTTATTTATTTATCCTTGCAGTGACATGTATGAAGAATTGATGACTGTGTATTTCTATTATTAGCAATGTTAAAATGGATGTGATTCTTAGTTATGTTATTTATGGTAGTGTCATAATTTTCTAAGTAAGGAAAGATTCCCATCACCCAAGTTTCTGTTGGATTAGTGTCTAACTCCATAACTATTTTGCTACGTACTTGACCCGATTATGAGCATGGTCCTTTTGGGTTGCCTTCACCATAGCAATATGTAGGATGAATTAAGGAGAGAAAGTTTTAATTATGATTTATTAATATATTATGAGAATAATATATTAAAGGAGAAATCATATTGTTTAATTAATATTAGTCAATAATTAATTGATAATTAATTTTGTGGCTAAAAGAGATTAATTAAACTTAAGGGACTGGAATTGTAATTATAAGATAATTGCAATTGTGGGCTAATGGAATCCATAGAGTGGAGTGGACGAACTTTATGGGGAAGCCCATAAGATTTCGTCCATGACTCTAAAGAAAGGGATACATGGGCTGCTTAGGGCCTAAGCAGTCCGATTAGGGTTTCCCAGTTGAAAACCCTAATAGCCTACATGTATATATAGATCCCTAAGGCCCCAAAAACGTGGTAAGGAGTTCCTCTAGGGCTTCTAGAAGTTTTGGGCAGCCTCCTCTCTCCTCCCTCTTCATCCAAGTTGCTTAGTGGTGTTTGCGACACCATTAGAGGTGCAACACTTGAGGCACTAAGCTTTTTGAAGCCAAGGATTGATTGTTATTGCTATATACCAATCAAAGGTAAGATCTAAACCCTAATTCGGTTTATTATATGTTAGATCTAGGGTTTATAGCTTTGGATATTCAATTGCATGTTCATTAGACAAACTAGATCCAAAAGTTATTAGGGTTTGCATGTACACCATAGGAATGATGTATTGCTCAAAACCTATCAGTGGTATCAGAGCCTAGGGTTGTTTGTTTGTTGTATTTGATGCTATAGTTGATTATTCATGCTTTAAAATCGAAAATTAGGGTTTCTGGGGGCTGGACTTGCCGAGTCCATGGATGAACTCGCCGAGTCCATGGTGAACTCGACAAGTCCATGCTTGAATGGGTATCCACTCTTACCCACCGCACTCTTGACTAGTGGAGGGTCGTTAGCCGAACGGGTAGTATAGGACAGAAACGTTCCATTATAAGTATAATGAAGTACAAAGTAACTAAATGCTTATACAAATTCCCAAATCATAGTTACTTTAGGCAAAATGTGAAATTGTATGCTAATCCATGGAATTACACTTCGTACCCTTGTCAAACATTAATGGAGCGTGTGTGGTTAACCGGCACACTAATTTGGGGATGACATTGGTAGCGAAGGGTGGCTTGATGTTTTTCATAGATCAATGGAGCACATTGATTAGGTGATAGTAGCATTGCGTGCACCACGTGATTCGTATGGTTATTCACACCTTATTTGTGATCCTCGGCATCCCAGTCACAAATAGAATGACATAATTGAGATTAAACATGCCATTGAAAAGTTCAACGAATCTCAAAAGTTCGAGGAGTTTCAATTCATTTAAAACTTAAACTTCATTTTCGTTTTTCATGGTGGAAATTGGTAAATCGTCATTTACCTACCTTCAAATATTTTGCGACTAGATTAGGACATCCCTTTTCTAGGTTGTAGAGTATTGTGTTGGATCCTAGCCTTGATGTTTCATTTAGGTGTTACATCAAGAATTCTAATCAACTTAACTTGAATTTTCTCCCGTTTTTGTAGATGTCTAGTTCTGACAGTCATGGTCTTCCCAAATCCTTTGGAACAAGCTTTCCAAATGAAGATGACGTTCCGAGATACGATCAAGGAAATGAGAGTGATGCTTCACTTCCTCCACTTCCTCCAATTGTTCTCCCTAACCCACAAGTTCAAAGGCTTGAAAAGTTCAAGCTCACTCAAGCCCTTTTGGCAAGTAAACATGAATATGGAAAGTTAGTGTGTGCACACGTCTTAGAGATGAAGTCACACATTGATAGGTTAAGCATGTTGGGTGTCGAGATTTCAAGTGAGTTGGCTGTTGACTGGGTTCTTCAGTCACTTCCTGAACCATATAGTGAGTTCGGTAGAGAGTACTATATGATGGATCACGACGTGACCCTCATTGATCTCACCTATTTGCTTATGGCTGCTGAATCAGCAATGATTTGGCGTGTTGGTCAAGCAAATTTGTTTGGTGAATCAAACTCCCAAACTTCAATGGACACAGGCAACATTGGAAGTCCAGAAAGAACTAAGTCTGTGATTTTCCAATGTATTGTACCAAAGGAGTCCATTTGCTTTTATTGCCAAGAGAAGGGGCATTGGAGACGAAGATGTCCTATTTACCTGAGAGATCTAAGAGATGGGAGAGTCAAGACGTATGGCTCTACTTCAGGTAAAATCCATTATCTAACTCTTTTAAGTTCCTATTCTAGATTCTTAATACATGATGTGGTAAGATTACATTTTGATGTTTTGTAGGATCAAAGAAAAGAGAGGAAGCTTAAGGGAAGAAGTGAGCTGAATCTAATCGTGAAGAAATGGATTTCGATCGCATTGCTTGAAGATTAGATTCTTGAGCTACTACTTGGAGTTAGAATAGATTGTTAAGAAATATGTAATAACATAGTTTTTCAATTGAATTGCATTGTAAGGACAAATTTTTTCCGCAATAAAATGAATTTTGATTTTATCTTATTTATTTATCCTTGCAATGGCATGTATGAAAAATTGATGTTTGAAGGTTTTCTATTATTAGCAATAATGGATTTGATTATTAATTGTATTATTTGTGGAAATGTCAAAAGTTTACCAAATAGGGAGAGTTTCTGATTGCCCAAGTTTCAATTGGACAGAAACTTGGAATCATACAACTTGGTTGCGTGATGAATGAGAAATTTCATATTTGGAAATTAGACTAATTCTTTGACAAAGTGTCAAGTAAACGAATAGGAAATCAAGTACACTAGGTTGTGCGTTGATTTAGTCCATCAAAAGAGTGATAAAGATATTCGTCATGATTTACTAAAGTTTAGTAAGTATGATTATACTTATAAGATTAAGTGTAATTCTGAGTTGATTGAAAGAGTTTCAATGAATAGCAGAACGAATAAAGAAGAATCAAGTAGGCAGAAAGATAAAAGTTTCTCTATTCTAAGAAGAAGGGAGAGTAACTTTTATTGTGTTTTATGATAGGTCTTAATGATTAAGAACCATGTCTCAATTGATCCTCTAAGTGAATCTTAGTGCAATTGCATGTCTAAGAAGAGGAATAGAGTATTGTAGAAATGGTTAAATCAAGAAGTCAATCATACTTCATTCCAACATCAAGTCTTAGAGTTATACTCCAAGATTGTGAATTGAGTGACAAAGGCTTAAGAAGGTTCATAACACTCAACAAATGTGGAATTTGGAAAAGTTTTCTTATTCTTGCACATTTAAAATTGGTAAGTTGTGCTGTCTTGGATAAGACAAAGACCGACTAGGACCTATTATGTGAAGTGTTTTGTCTTGATAATAACTACACTAACTCTTGAATATTTGTTTGTCAAGAAATGTTTCTTGACAAGATAACTTTATATGTCAAGGAGTGAGTGGGAGGTTTAATGATCTTGAAAAAAGGTTTCAAGAATCAACCTTATCGATCGTCACTAGCACACGACTTGAGGTTTACAACCTATCATGTTGACATTATTTTGTTTTCTGTGCCATTCCAGTTGAGTTAATTATGCATGTGAGTTCTATGAGTTCTCATTTGAATGCATAAAGGCAAAGTACCATGATCGATGGAAAGTATATTGATATGAAAGGATAAGTTGCTAAACTACTTGGAAGACATGGTGGGCACTCGTGTTACCATAAGGCAAGAAATCAAGATTAAGAGAGTTTAGTCCATATGAGTTTGGATTTGTCGCAAACTTTGGTTTTGGCAAATTAACATGGATAGGAACTCATACACCATAAAATCTAAGTGTCATAAGATTCCCCCCTTCATGAAAATGACTGTGAGGAAATGCTTTCACTAAGAGAGATTTTAAGAAGATAGCAATTGTGAAAAAATTGTATTCTCAAATTCGATTATGGTTACGGCATCCCTTTCCATAGTTCGAATTGTGAGATTTGGCAATTAGCCTAACATTTAGGACATATTGATATAAGTTCTGAATTGTTTAGACACACATATGAGCTATCTAAGGCAAAGGTGTATAATTTTTAGAAGCTTAGATAAAGGCTTATCAAGCATCTGGTATTAGAAATATGAATTTCAGAAATTCAATCGGCATTGATTTCTGAAAATTCAGTTGTTTTCTGAATACATGTCAAAGCTAGTGAGAGCATAAGTGTTATGTTTATATAATAATAATCATCATGATAGTGGGAGCATAAGTGTTATGCTTGTATGATTATTATGCCAAGTATTGCAAGTTAGCAATATTAATTATAGAAAAACAAAGATTCAATTTGCAAAGTTGCATGGGTTGAAAAGTTGTTTTGCTATAATTAAGGGAGAGAATATTATACTTCGTTTCAAAATCTAAAGCTTAGATTGAGAAATTTTAATAAATATAGTCAAAGCATACATAGTGTGTTCTCAAATTTCGATTATGATTACGGCATCCTTATTCATAGTTCGAATTGTGAGAACGTGACACATAAAATATTATGGTAGAATATTGATAAAGTATCATATCTTTATGTAAGACATTATGCATTGTGTCCCATACGCTTCGGGTATAGGATTGATTGCAAATGGTATAATATTTGACCATTCTAAAATCTTCCAAATGGCTAGCACATTAAGAGGAAAAAAGGATAGAATTGGTTTTGACTAAAATAAATAAACAACTATCAAAGGACAATCCAAAGTTCGCTGAGGATTGGTTGCCTGTGAATAGTTGGAAGTATGGTATTGGATGGACCATATTGACATTATTATGAATAGATAAGATTCTATTAAGAATGAGTTGTCATATGGCAAATGTGGAAATGTTTCCATATTGGGAGTTGGGTATTGAGAATCTATGTTTAGATTAGAAACTTTTATGCGAGAAGGATGTTCAAAGAATGTACTTTGAATGTGAGACTTCACATCTATGGAATTGTCTTGTAACAATTTCTGATAGAGTACTTTGCAATTTTATTGGCCAAGTCTTGGTGACTTTTGTGCTATGACTTTACGAAAGGATCATTGCATAAAATGTTAAAATCTAGCATATTCTAATAGTGACAAGAACCTTGGGTTCTAACATTAATGATAAGGATTGGGAATTGTGAAATGAGCATCATTGGAAAAGTTTTTCAATTGATCTATTTCACAAAGTAAGGACCATAGGAAACATAGTGTGCATGCTTTGTGCATGGGACAGCTATTGTTGTAATTTGAGAAATAAGTTGATTTTCTGAAACAGTAAACGATAAATAATGAGTAATCAATATGGTGGTTAAATAGAAGTGTTTTATTTACTCTCACAAGTTTGGGGCCATATAGGATTAAGTATTATTGTTGTGTTTCAGTTTGCATGTTTTGAATTCCGGAATAACTGGGTTATTCGAACCTCCACAGTCGATCATACGTTGGAAGTAGGTATGAAAGAAGATTGTCATGAATATGTCTGTAGATTGTCTAAAGTGTTTAAACATAGCACAAGTTTGTTGCAGGGCTCATGAGTGCTTTGATAAGATTAGAGTATTGGATTAAACCCATGCTCACTTGGATCACTTCATGGATTTATCACGGGTGATTAGTGAGACAATAATATTGTATATTCTTGAAACCGAGACGTGTGAGTTGTTATTTGTTGGTCGGTTGGACATTGATAATAAGTAAACGTGTCATAAAACTTATTGTTGTGTGTGATTCGATCACCGAATGCAAGCGAGCATTTGAGTCAAAGTTTATCCATTCCTTTTACCCAAAGTGGGATAAAAACGATATTTGTGGGCCCCTCGATGATTTAGTGATGACACCTAAGCGCTTGGCCAAGTCGGGACTAAGTTGATGTGTTCAATTGTAGTATGTTGTCAGTCGTCATAAATCGAAAGTCGGGAAACAGTATAGAGAGAATGATTGAAATTCATGTCTTATGTCTATACGATGTCTTGAGAATGGAGGAATATATGATCCCTTATCTAAAGGACACGCTATCTGATAAGATCAGAGTTGACAACGGCTTTTGAAAGCTACGATTGCTGATCAGGTTCTGATGTCATACGGAAAATAGTTATTAGACTTATCCAAGTGGTAGACTGTTGGATTAGTGTCTAAGTCCATAACTATTTTATTATGCACTTGACCCGATTATGAGCATGGTCCTTTTGGGTTGCCTTCACAATAGCAATATGTAGGATGAATTAAGGAGAAAAAGTTTTAATTATGATTTATTAATATATTATGAGAATAATATATTAAATGAGAAATCATATTGTTTAATTAATATTAGTCAATAATTAATTGATAATTAATTTTGTGGCTAAAAGAGATTAATTAAACTTAAGGGACTGGAATTGTAATTATAAGATAAGTGCAATTATGGGCTAATGGAATGCATAGAGTGGAGTGAACGAACTTTATGGGGAAGCCCATAAGATTTCGTCCATGACTCTAAAGAAAGGGATACATGGGCTGCTTAGGGCCTAAGCAGTCCGATTAGGGTTTCCCAGTTGAAAACCCTAATAGCCTACATGTATATATAGATCCCTAAGGCCCCAAAAACGTGGTAAGGAGTTCCTCTAGGGCTTCTAGAAGTTTTGGGCAGCCTCTTCTCTCCTCCCTCTTCATCCAAGTTGCTTAGTGGTGTTTGTGACTCCATTAGAGGTGCAACACTTGAGGCACTAAGCTTTCTGAAGCCAAAGATTGATTGTTATTGTTATATAACAATCAAAGGTAAGATCTAAACCCTAATTCAGTTTATTATATGTTATATCTAGGGTTTATAGCTTTGGATATTCAATTGCATGTTCATTAGACAAACTATATCCAAAAGCTATTACGGTTTGCATGTACATCATAGGAATGATGTATTGCTCAAAACCCATCAGTTTCAATTGGACATAAATTGGAATCTTACAATTTGTATTGTGTGATGTATGGAAATCTTGGTACTTAAGTAATTAAGACTAATTCCTTGTTCATATAAGTATGTAAGTCAAGTGAAGGACTAGAGGAACTAGTACAAAATGTTATGCACTAGTCAAGTCCACCATAAATAATAATAACAATATTCGTCATGATTTACTAAAGGTCTAGTAAATGTGGTTATACTTACAAGATTAAGTGTTATTCTGAATCATTGAAAAGTTTCAATGATTGGCAGAACGAATAAGTAGAATCAATGAAGGCAAAAAGATAAAAAGTTTCTCCAATCTAAAAAGAAGGGAGAGTACTTTTGTATCGTGTTTATGATCTTCTTGGTAATCGTAGGAACCATATTACAATTCATCCTCTAAGGATACCTTAGTGCACTGGTTTGGCTAAGAAGAGGAATAGAGAATTGTTGAAATGGTTAAGTCAATAAGATGTATCGTACTTCGTTCGAAAATCAAGTCTTAGAGTTATACTCCAAGATTGTGACTTGAGTGACATAATCTTAAGTAAGAATGTTCTTACACTTGCACATTTTGGTAAGTTGTGATGTCTTGAATAAGACACAGACCAACTAGTACCAAATTGCGTGTAGGTTTTGTCTTGATATAGAAACACACTAGCTCTTGGATATTTGTTTGTAAAGAAATGTTTTCTTGAAATGAGAATCTAATATGTCATGAAGTCAGTGGGAGTCTAAAGATCTTGAAAAGTTTCAAGAACAAATCAAGAAGTAAACCTATTAAATACTAGCACACAAAATTTTATTTCTATGCCATTCCAGTAAAGTGTTTTATGCATATGGGTTCTACGAGTTCTAAATTGACTGCATAAGGGCAAACACCTTGTTCAATGAAAGTACATTGACTGGCATAGGTGAGCTGCTAAATAACTTCGAAGCAATTGTGGGGCCCTTGATGGCAAGAAATTAAGAATGAACAAGTTCTGTCCATAAGAGTTTGAATTCATCACAAACATTATCTTATGATTATGATTATGACAAATCCACATGGATAGGAACACATGCACCGTAAAATCTAAGTGGCATAAGGTTTCTCTCCTTCATGAAAATGATTGTGAGGAAACACTTTCACTAAGATAGATTTTAAGGAGATGGCGATTATGTAAATTGCATTCTCAAATTCGATGATGATTACGGCATCCCTCTTCATAGTTCGAATTGTGAGATTTGGCAATTAGTATGAACATTTGGGACTCGGTAATATAAGTTTTGAATTAATTTAGACACACATGTGAGCTGTCTGAAGAAAGGTGTATATATGAGTTTGAGAAGCATAGATAGAGGCTTATCGAAGCACATCGTATTGGAAATATGAACTTTGGAAGTCAATAAGTATTGTCTTTTAGAAGTCCAACTATTTTCTGAATACGTGTCAAAGCTAGTGGGAGCATAAATGTTATGCTGGGATAAATATAATCATCATGTTTGTAGGAGCATGATTATTATTTTAAGTATTGCAAGTTGGAAATATTAATTATAGAAAAACAAAAGTTTCACTTTGCAAAGTTGCAGGGGTTGAAAAGTTGTTTTTGCTATAATTAAGGGATAGAATGTTATACTTCGTTTCCAATCTAAAAGCTTAGATCTAGAAATTTTAATCAACTTTAGTCAAGGATATATTTATTATTTGCATTCTCAAAGTTCGATTATGATCACGGCATCCCTCTTCATAGTTCGAATTTTGAGAACATGACAAATAGAAATATTATGGCAATATTATAGCAAGAAACTGGTAAAGTATCATGTTTTTCATTATGAATCGTATCCCACATGCTTCGGGTATAGGATTGATTGCATATGTTGTAATATTCGACCGTTCTAAAATTTTCCAAATGCCCAGGGCATTTAGAGGAAAAAGGGAATAGAACCGGATTTGACTAAAATAATTAAACAACTGTCAAGGACAATCTAAGGTTTGCCAAAGATTGGTTGCTTGTGGACAGTTGGAAGTATACTAATGGACATACCATATTGACTTTATTATGAATAGATAAGACTCTATTTAGAATGAGTTGTCATATCGCAAATATGGAAATGTTTCCTTATTGGGAGGTGGACGTTAAGAATCTATGTCTAGATTAGAAACTTCTATGCAAGAAAGATGTTCAAAGGAATGTACTTTGAATATGAGACTTCATGACTATGGAATTGTCTTGTAACAATCTCCAATAGAGTACTTTGTAATTTCATTGGCAAAGTCTTTTTGACTTGGGCGCTGTGATATTACGAAAGGACTGTTGCATAAAATGTTAGAATCTAACATATTCTAGTAGTGGGGAGAATTTTGTATTATTCCACTAATGGGTTAGGAATTGTGAAATTAGCATCATTGGAAATGTGTTCATTTGATCTATTTCACAAAGTAAAGACCATATGTAAACATAGTGTGCATGTTGAGAGTATGGGACAACTGTTGTTATAATTCAAGAACTTGATTACCCGAAACAACAAATAATGAGTAATCAATATGGTGATTAAATAAAAAAATTTATTTATACTCAAAGGTTTGGTACCATATAGGATTAGTATTATTCTTGTGTTTCACTTTGCTTGTTTTGACTTCCTGAATAATAAGATTATTCAAACCCTCCACAGTCGCTCATTCTTCGAAAGTAGGAATGAAAGAAGACTGTCATTAATCCGTCTGTAGATTGACTAAAGCGTTTAGTCATAGCACAAGCTTGCTATAGAGTTCATGAGTGCTGCTATAAGATTAGAGTATTGGATTAAACCCACACTCACTTGGATCGCTTCATGGATTTTATCATGAGTGATTGGTGAGATGATAATATCTTATATTCTTGAAACCGAGATGTGTGAGTTGTATCTTGCGAGTCGGTTATGCATTGATAATATGTAAACACACCAGTAACTTGGTGTTATAAAACGTATTGTTGTGTGTAATTTGGTGAGTGAGCACAAGCGAGCATTGAGTCGAAGTTTATCCGTTCCTTTTACCCAAAGTGGGATAAAAGCGATATTTGTGGGCCCCTAGATGATTTAGTGATGAAACCCTAAGCGCTTGGACAAGTCGGGAATAATTTGATGAGTTCAATTGTAGTCAGTTGTCAGTCGTCATAAATCTGAAATCGGAAAACAACACATGAACAGAGAGTATGATTAAAATCCACGTCTCAGTTCATACGATATCTAGAATGGAGGAATATATTATCCCTTATCTAAAGGACAGGTTACTGATAAGATCAGAGTTCGACAACGTCTTTGAGAGCTATGATTGCTAATCAGATTGTACTTACATTATTGTTACTAGACTTATCCAAGTGGGAGACTGTTGGATTAGTGTCTAAGTCTGTAACTATATTTGGTATGTACTTGACCCGGTTGTGCATGGTCCTTTTGGGTTGCCTTCACCAAAGCAACTTGATAGGATAATTTATTGAGAAGAGGATTAAATATGATTTATTAATATAATATATGAATAATAAATTAAAGGAGAAATCATATTGTTTAATTAATATTAGTCAAGAATTAATTGATAGTTAGTTTTGTGACTAAATGACATTAATTAAACTTAGGGGACTGGAATTGTAATTATAAGATAATTGCAATTGGGCTATGGATCACCTTGGAACATAGGTTGGACGAATTCTATGGGAAGCCTATAAGGAATTCGTCCAAGGGGTGTTCTAAAGGGAGTCCATGGGCTGCTTAGGGTCTAAGCAGTCAAATTAGGGTTTCCTAGTTGAAAACCCTAATAGCCTCACAATATAAAGACCCCTATGGCCCCAAAAACGTGGTGAACTCTTTCGGAAGAACCCGAGGACATTTTTGGTGATCCTCCTCTTTCTCACAAGTCATTCTCTTGCTTGTGGTTTTTGTAAGCCATTAGAGGAGTGACACTTGTGACTCTAAGCTCAAAAGACAAGAAGATTCAATCCATTCCGCAAGAGGCAATCATCTAGATCTGCTCTTATATGATCATTTCGAAATGCATATGCTAGATTAGGGTTCTTGAGTCTTGGATGAATTGCATGTACAATAGAGAAACCTAGATCCAAGCTTTAGGCTTTGCATGAGCACATAGGATGTTCTTTTTGTATAAAACCCATCAAAATATAGGATCAAAGTTGCAACCGCCTTGCGGCTGAGAGCACCGGCCACCACATTGGCCTTCCCTTGGTGGTACAGGATCTCACAATCGTAATCCTTCACCACATCCAACCATAGAGGTAATGCCACCAAATCTTGAGGGCGAAAATCACAGCCCCCAGCTCCAAATCATTCGTCGGATAATTCACATCATGAGGCTTCAACTGCCTTGAAGTGTAAGCAATCACGCGAACTCGCTGCATCGACACTTCCCCCAAACATGTGATCGGTGCATCACAATAAACCACGAAGTCATGAACACCCTCCGGCAGGGTCAGAATCGGCGCCTGACACAATCACTGCCTGCTAATCAGGCCCCTAAAGAAAGGCCACCGACTTCTTAGTCAGTCAGGTCAAGGCAACAACGATCTTGGAGAAATCCTGAATGAATCTCTGATAATAACCTGCTAAACCAAGAAAATTCCAAATCTCTAATGGAAACCTCGGAACCTCCCACTGCATCACGACCTCGACCTTGGCCAAATCGATAAGAATACCCTTCTGGTTGACAAGGTGTCCCAGAAATTGCACCTCTCGCAACCAAAACTCGTACTTGGAGAACTTTGCGAAGAGACTTTCCCTCCTCAAAGTCTCCAATACCTCTCTCAAATGCTCCTCATGCCGCTCCTGTGTCTTGGAATAAACCAAGATAGCATCAATAAATACTATCACAGATCAATCTAGCAACGGTTTGCACACACGATTCATGAGATCCATGAAAGCAGTTGGAGCATTGGTGAGCCCAAATGGAATCACCACGAACTCATAATGAACGTATCGAGTCCGGAAAGCCGTCTTCAGCACATCCTCATCCCGGAACCGCATCTGATGATAACCCGATCACAAATAAATCTTGGAGAACCAAGATGCACCTTGAAGTTGGTCGAAAAGATCATCAATCCTCGGGAGGGGATAATGGTTCTTCACCATTACCTTATTCAACTTCCAATAGTCGATACACATCTAATGGGACCCGCCTTCTTCTTCGAAAATAGAATCGCAGCACCCCCAAGGTGAACTGATCGGTCTAATAAATCCCTTATCTAACAGCTCCTATAGCTATGTAGACAACTCCTGCATCTTGGGAGGAGCCAATCGATACAGTGCTTTGGCTATCGGAGCCGCACCCGAAACCAAATCAATCCTAAACTCCACCTGCCTCTTCGAAGGTACCCCAAGCAAATCCTCTAGGAACACATCCGGATACTCCTGCACAACCGACACATCATCCACGGTCGTCTTACCCTTATCCCAGGTTTCTAAGACATAGACAACAAAACCTGAACAACCCACTCGAGCCAAAACCCTGAAGAGACCAATATACCTGGGCCCAGCTTCCCTCGCTACAGAACACATAATTGGCCCATGCAGTGGTCTCTCACCCTGAATCTCCAACTCTCCCCCACTTTGGGTCCGAACCCGAACCAACTGCTCTCCACAATCGATCACTGCCCCATTAGGGCTGAACCAATCCATGCCCACGATTACCTTGTTCCCACGCAAAAGAAAGGGAACCAGATTCACCGAATACTGCTTACTGAATAACTGAAGAGTACACCCTCGATGAACCCTCACAACCCAAATAGACCTATCATCAACAATCTTCACATCTAGAGGACAATCCAGCTCCCCCGGAGCACCAACAAATCTCTTTCTAAGCATAAGAGATACAAATGATTGGGTAGCCCCCGAATCAAATAATACTACAGTAGAGATACCATTCACCAGGAACGATCCTAAAACAAGACACATAAATATAAGCAACAATTAAATATAAATAAAGAGATAAGGAGAAGATACGTACCTGTAACTACATCAGGAGATGCACATGCCTCCTCTGTCGTCAGCTAGAAAGCCCTTCTCTTCACCACAGACGCATCTGCCCGGCCTTGGAGGCCGTCAATAATCCTCAAAGTTACAGGAGAGGGTGTTGACACTGGTACCGTTGCAGCTAAACTTGGACAATGGGCCTTCTTGTGGCCCCTATGGTTGTAATGAAAGCAAATCATATCAGATACCTAAGTGGTGGTGGTGGCCGCAATACAATCCCTGCTGATATGTCCAATCCGGCCGCACTTGAAGCAGGCAGAACCACCACCTCTGCATGTCCCCTCGTGCACCTTGCCGCACTGACATAGCAGCTACCACTACGAGAAAAATGGGTATCAAAGACTGACTAAATCAGTCTCAGATGGTCAATAATTAGACTCAGATGAGCGTCCGAGACTGATTTAGCTAGTCCCCGAAAGCTAGTCCTAGATAGTGGCTTTTTTATGGATATAGGACTAAAAGTTAGTCCCTAATACATCTAAGTATTAAAGACACTAAGTCAGTCTTAGATGGTATAACATTCAGTCTCTAATATATATTTCTTGAGCTAACGATTTTATGTCAAATCAGTCTCCGATACTATCTTTTAAAGACTGAATATCAGTCCTTGAAACTATCTCATTCATTCCACAATATGCCTTAGGATTCCTGTTTTATGTCAATATCAGTCCCTAATACAACTGAATATCAGTCATTGATAATGTGTCATTCTTTGTTTCTAAAACACTATTTAATATCTTATAAGTCCTTGATACCATCAATCTAAAACTGAAAAAGAAACAAGCAGGTTACCCATTATTATATGCGCCAAAAAAAATCAATTCATAAGAAAAAACTATTGAACTAAATCATTTTAACCAATAAATCGCAATTCGACAAATAATAAACTTACAGTGGAAAGGGGTGTTCCAAACACGTAATTAAAAACTGACTTAAACCATTTAAATTGCCTTTAACCATCGTTTTTACTTCGAATTCTTAATAAGTGAAAAATCATATTTATAATGGAAGCCCTCGCCGCATGTTTTCATTTTGGTCTCGATGTGGGATCACATTTTGCCACCAAATGATATAAGTGATCCTATACATCTGTTTATTTTTTTTTTCCAAAATTATATTAATTTATTTAATCAATTTCTTCTTTAAATAGTTAAACACACAAATGAATAGATGTTTCATGACTATTTACAAACTGTTTTTTGTGTTCCCAAACTACAAAAATATAATTGAATTATAGGTTTTTACAAAAGTTTTATATTTTCATTGTTAGTTTAGTTATAAAGTTTTTTTTGGTATATTTTGTATTTTTTAATATAATTTTATATTTTAGTTATGATGTAATAACTAGATTATGACCCGCGTTAAACGCGGGGAACACATAAATAAAGTGCAAATTTAAATAGATATTACAAAATAATTATAAAAAAAGTAGGGTTATTAGTATTACTGAAATGTGTAGAAATTACACTAAAATAGGTAAATATATATAGCGTTGAAGGACCTCTTTATAGGCAACCTTTTTTGTTTTATTAGTTCAATGACATTGTTTGTCACATATAAGTACCTTCAAACATTTTTTACTTGTGACACGGAAAACAACTATATATAGCCAACCATGCGTGAAAATGGGTCTACACAAGTATAATCCAACATTTAACAATGTACTTTCAAAATACATTGTTATTTTATGGTTATATTGCGAAATATAACCGTTTATTTCAAAAAATAGCAACTTATTTATGTTACTTCAAAATGAACCACATAACCCCCCCCCCCCCCCCCCCACAATATTAAATATAAAGAAACTATAACCAATAAATCTGCAACGAAGCTAATCATCTCCCTCCGCTTCATCTCTAATATCAGATCTTTTTTTTTTTAATCTGAGTTATTGTCACTATCATCGACAATGTTAAGATTCATTGATGGCTTCTTTTCTATTTTAGGGATAATATGACAGAAATCATTTATCAGGTCCATCATTTATGTTTATATCTTCGTTTTTTTCTTTTTTTGTTGATTTTGATATGCCTTTTTCGGTTTACCACCATCTTTTTTTCAGGCTCCTATTTTTTATGAAATAACATTTTTTTTTGTGAAATTCTTACTATGGTTTTGAGTATGTGCAGGTATGTTGATTTTTTTTGAAGTAAAGAAAGTAGGGTTTTTGTTCGATGTTGGTTCTTAGGTTTGGTTCTTATTTTTTGTGCTTTCTCATAATCCATTGCGTTTTATTTTTCATCTTTATCTACAATCTTTATGTATAAAACACTTTATCTATATAGTCATTCACTATAGAGTTTAATGAAGGAAAAAAGAAACACCCATTTAGTTTTATTTACTTTACGAATTATCGAGCCTCCATGCAAAGCTTACAACATAATGAAAAAAACAAAAAACCCTTACGAGGTAAATGCCAATTACGATTCTACCCCTTTTCCTCTTGTAACAATTATCTCACTTCAAAACATCTACTTTTGTGTTTCAGCATATTATTGATAGCATGAAAGATCCAAACATTGTTGCATTTTGGTTAATTACAATGTCTCAAATTATGGGAGGATTTAAATATGGTGATGAGGTCAAACATAAAATATGGTGGTAATACAAGCACTACTAGAAAAAAGGCCTTTTACGACGCTCATTGAGCGTCGTAAAACGCTCAGACGACGCGCAAATGCGTGTCAAGGAAGGCCCTGTCATAAAGAGAGACGACGCGCGGTTATGACACGCAATGCGTATCAAGGAAGGCCCGTCATAAAGGAAGACGACACGCATTTGCGTGTCGTAACCTTATGACGCGCGTGTTTATGACACGCAATGCGTATCAAGGAAGCCCCTGTCAAGATAGGCCATGTCATAAATGAAGATGACACACATTTTTGCGTATCATAATTTTAAATGTTTAAAAAAAATATTATTTATAGATTTGCTTATTTTCAAATTAAATTTGTATTTAATGTTTAATAATAGATAATAGATAATAAAATATCATATACAAAAATAGAATCCATTGCATAAATTTAATGTCATACAAATAATCGTTCCATATGTAAACAAATATATACCAAAAACATCATGTCAAAAAATTGTAATACATTTATATTAAGGGGATCTAATTGTACATTGTTATTAAGAGGTTTTTTCTAACTATATAACATAATACTAAATTGATATTAAGGGACACCTTATGCAATGTAATGTTATACAAACTAAAAAGATATACACAAAGATGATAAACATCAAATTCCAACTAAGTAGAGTTGAATCTTGCCTTTCATACTTCTTTAAGACTAATATTGAACCCCTGCTCCGATAATTCGTGTGACCTGATCAAATAAAAGTCAAAAAATTAATATGTTAATACAATTATTAGAAGAATCAAACATGGAATGTTAGTTGTAAAAGACGAAATTACCCTTTTCTCCATCCAAAGAATTTGGGATTTGGAATAAATACACTACAATATGAATTACCTAATATCAACAATGACAAACACAATGACAAGAATACCCGCATACAAATGGTAAATATTATCTGTAAAGCTATCAACAATGATATTCACAATGACAATCTTTGATCATATAAACTAGAGAGTATATCATCACAATTCCATCTAACACCACCCATTAGAACACGTAAAGCTACTCAACCAACATATCATGTCATGTAATGTATTTTTTGTCAGTATATCTTCACATAGAAAACAAAAGTGAAATAAATAAAAATAACAACCTTCTCATTTACTGAAAATGGATATTGTTCACATATATGGGAGCCATTTTCAGAATTACCATCCCCATTTACCTAAAATCATTCATGCCATTTTAACTCAAATAATTTATATATAGTAAAAAAAATAAATATTTATAATTATAGTGTTTTGATTATATAATATATACCCATCTGTCACTGACTCCTCATTCGTCATAAGAATGAACAAATATTTTAATTAATTACCTTGAAATGATAATAATATAAATACTATAACACCATGGCATGGTATATTTGAATAATACCTAGTGTAGCATCGAAGATAAGACGTTGACTTGTTGCTTGAGCAGATTTTGCAGTGTATGCTTTAAGGGCATCATCCCACCATTGCAGCTTTTCATACCTTGTATTTGGAAGCAACATAAACAATTAATATTTTGAGAAAATAAGACAATGTAAATGATTTCAGGGTCCTGGAAATATACCATGATTCCTTCAGTTGTAAATCCAAACAGCATCCCATATATAGTTATATACTTAAGAGAGTGAAAAAAGGAAAGTGAGCTAGTTTCTATATATGCTTACCCTCCAAAAAGATAGAAGTGAAAGTATCCAAAAGAAAGCACTTATCCACCTTGATTCCTTATATACAATCCACACCTGATCAAAAGAAGCAATCAAACATTATTGTTATAACAAAAGTCGAAAAATCTCCTTTTCACTATAGTTGGAAAGTATATAATAAACAAAGACTTACTGCTACAATGACAATACAAAAATAGAAATCGGTTATTGTTGCTATCATGCACCTGTGAGCATTTACAACTATGTATGAGCATTTACTATTACACTTTTTTACATAAATTAAATAAAAGGGAAATTTTAAATGGTACCTTGATAATACATTGGCATTGAATGTAGATCCATCAACGATAAGCATATAAATAAAAGTTCCCAGCATCACGTAGCCTAGTGCAGAAATGATTATTTTTGCAATTAAAACAAAATGTCCCCTTTTGTATCCCATGGCATCCCTATATAAGCCAAATATATAATAAAATTACAAGCATTTTAGCAAACATTTTTACTTGATTTTAGTTTTTGTTATCGTTATTGGACATGTCCCTCAAAAGATATAATGAATCCTTTGATGATTCTTCTGGTGACAACTTAAAGAACTGCAAAGCCACGTATCATTTGTAATAGGGCTGTAGAAGGAATGAAAATTTACTTAAAACATGTTAAACTTGTAATTAATAGTAATAATAATAATAATAATAAAGTTTAATTACCTTCCTGCAAAAAGTACAACAGGTATCAATACAGCTGCCTTGATCCAGCATGATTCCTTGTAGACTATCCAAGCCTAAGATTGCAAGTATATACACAACCACATATAACTCCATTTGATTCAACAAGCTTGTAAGACCATGGTCAAGATCAGTTCCAAAATCCCCAGTAAACACGCCACCTGAATAGAACTGGAAACCCATGCCACTGGCATCAATGGCAACTGATACGGGTTGATTAGCGACTGCCTGTAACAATGCAGATTCACTGTTGGCTGGCAATTTTTCATACCCAGTAATGGTGGCAGCATGGACAGCTTCTTCCTTGGTGTTGCAAGTTCCATCTGTTGCCTGATATGGGTAAGCCACCTCGGTGTTGATGCCTTTGTTTTTAACGATAAACTCAAAGCCATCTTCCATCTCGCCACCATCACATCCTCCGTTTTGCTTTTGGGGGGTTTTGATTGGTGTTTGTTCCTTTAGGGTTCCGTTTTCAGAATGGTTTCCTGTAATCAAAGATTTTGATATTAGTATGGAATTGAGTTCCAAATATTCAAATTGCAGTAAAAGAAATGATCTTACTGTTACCGTTTTCCGTAGAGCGACCATTTAAAGGAGGGGAAGAAGCAAACCCAGTGTAATCACCTGAATTCAAATAAAAAAAATGAGATAAAAAATGATTATTTTTATTTTTAAGGTAGCAGCAGAAAATTAGTTTACCGTTTGTTTGTGCTGGAGAGGATGCGTTTTTTAATTTTTCAGCAGATGATTTGCCAGGCCATTGTTTAAGAGGGCGAATAACCAGAGCTCTTGGATTCTCCCTTGGAATAAAAAGAGCATCTGCTTTTGGTGTGCTGGTAGTCTCTTCATCATCACTAAAAAACGAAACTTGTAATTGTAAAAAAAATAAATCAGATCCATAAAAAACAATAAGGGCAAAATAGTCAATATAACAACAGATATTACCTTTGGCCCATCGTTTTTCGGGTGATACTTTCTAGCACCCCACGAATTTTTTACCAACCAGTACTTCATGCCAAAGCTGTGTATATGATGTATTCACCATCACCACAGACAACAACATACCTCCTATTTGGGTTGTGCTTCAAGCTCTGTGGAAAAATAGAAAAGTCAAAGTCCATATGGTTGACTATTTTCAGTTTAAAGGAAGGTAGGAACAAGCATAACTCACTTGTGGATAAAGATCACATGTTCCCAGTTCTTTAACTACTAAAGGCAGCCTCTCTCCATTAGAAACCTGAATAAAAAATAGATTTTTTTCCCATTTCATTGTTAACATAACATAACATGTATATGGGCTTTAAAGTCCAAACCTCATGATCAGCTCCCACACTCTTGATGTTAATAGTTTGAATTTCATTATGTTTAGCCCATATAATTTTTCCACTATTGTCCATGCTGGCTACAGGCTCTTCACGTCCAATTTTCACCATTATGGTTCCTTCATCATAGCCAATAACAATCCTGTAAAAACAGTAATTAAAATAAATCCAGATGAATGAAGAAGCATCAAGATTCAAGACCCACAAAACAAAAAACAAAAAGTGCTATACAAACTTACCGACGTGAACCTTTCATGTATCCAACAACCCAAACCCTTTCAAGTCCATAGTTCAAGGTGTTCTCAAGTCTGAATAAAAAAAAAAGAGTGGCATAAAGTCAAAAAGTTTACATTTTTAACATATGTATAATGAGGGTATTTTGGTCTTTTGATAGGAAATGAAGAAAGAAATTGAATTCCTTCCATCCATCAAACATGGAATTTGAAGGAATCCAACAAAAATTGAATTCCATCCATTTGGAAACCAAACACACCATGGAATGGAATCTAGCATTCCAATTCTTTTAGAATCTACAAAACAAACACACCCTTAAAGGTAAAAAAACAAGAGCTCACCTGTAAGTGGTTGAATGCCATATACGGACAGTACCATCTTCTGAACCTGTCATTATTATTGGAAGCTCGGGATGGAAACATACATCAGAAACATTGTGTGTGTGACCTTCTAGAGTTTGGACACAGGTTTTAGTTAGCAACTCTACAGTAACAGATCACAGTTGTGACCGTATTGCTGGATTCTCATATTGAGATAGTAAAGGGAATCAAATCAGTTTAGAAATTGTAAGTAAATGAGATTCAATTCCTATTACATAAATTAAATTCCAACTCCTAAACACTAAATTGATTTTTTTATCATTATCAAAACACAATTGGCTGATTACTACTCATGTGTATGTATAATAATAGTAAATTGAATCTAATAGGAATACATAAATTTTTATTTACCTGTGAGGTTGTCACTGTGGCAGGTTGCTTTGAACCTTGTTCATTAACCTTTGGACAATCCCCTTTTGGTTCAAACATTTAGTCAAACACCTAGTGTGCATAAAAAAAATCAGGTACTTATATCATAAAATATTAACAATTCCATGAAAATATATGAGAGAGGGTAAAAAGGCACAAAAAATCGTCCAAAAAGAAGGACCAGTAGGACATGAAACAGGTAACTATGGTTGAAAAACGAAGAATTACCTTTGAAATAGGCCTACTACGCAGATGAAATAGGCAACAGTGGTGGTATAGTGGTGGTTCTGGGCTGTTGCGAAGGCAGTGTGGTGGTGGCTCAGGGCTGGTGTTGTGGTGCGATGTTGTAACGGTGGAGTCTGAAAGCAAACACAAATTGTGATGGAAGCTATTGTTGTTGGTGATGTCCGATTCATCAAAAGAAAATCATTCTTCGATCAATCTTCTATTTTGTGAAAGAAGATATTACTATTTCAAATGTGTTATGTTTGATTAGGTTTTGCACATAGAAGGAAGTGAAAGTCGATCGGAGAGGAAGGGGTTTGCAGAGAGAAAGAAGGGAGAGAATGAAGTCGATTTTGGCGGGTGTAGAGAGTAGAGAGGAAGAGGAAGCGGGTGTTCAAAATTTTGGGGGATTTAGTTTCCCCCCTTACCTATCAAGGAGTCCCAGAACGCGCGTTTATTAAAATTATAAAGCGACATTTGTTGAGGACGCCGGTTTTATTATAGGTGCCCTCCGTGTTTTTAATATTTTTACATGAGACACTAATTTAAGGGCACTCAGTAATGCGCGACCTAAATCCTTAAAATTTTTGAAGAGATGACACTTTTTTAATGTCGCTCTCTAATGCGTAACATAAATCAAAGAGCGTCGTGTTTTGCGCGTCATAAAAGGCCTTTTTTCTAGTAGTGAAGGTTCTTCTATTTCTTATTTATTTATTTACTTATTTTTTAATTCAACTTTATTACGAAATTAAATAGCTTCTTTTGTTGATATTAATGTTTATTATTTAGAAAAATATGCGATATGATCAACTTTGTGATGCTATAGCAATGAGAAAACTTGGATGAGCAGGAAGTGAGATAAATTTATAATTTATTAACTTCATTGAAAAATTAATTAATTACAACTTTGTTATTGAATTTGAAATACAACAGGGATTATATCAATGGATCCTGAACGTGCAATAAATGATCCAGTGGTAGTAAAGAACATTCCTTACTATAAAGCAAAGAGCAAATTAGGGGTAGAAGTGATGAAACTCAATCTACCCTACCACCATGACCTCAAAACGGGGGGGGGGGGGGGGGGGGAGGAGGGGGGATCATTCTAAACAAAAGTTTTTTCATTTATTTTTAGTGATTTACATATTTGGTCCATGTGTTTAGTTGATTTTTTGGTTTTGGTCCCTAAAAGAATCAGGTTGTAGTTTTTGGACCTTGTTTCACTGTTTCATAAAACTTTTATGATTGCCTAAGTTAAAAGCCTAGCTATTAGTTTTTTTTAAAATCACCATTTTGCCTTTGAACCAAAACTAAAAAACATACAGCATAACAACAAAATTTATATTTTTCTTTTTTTACTCAAGTTTAGAGTAGATTACATTTTTCGTCCTTGAGTATACCTGATTTTTTTTTTCAGAAGGTTCTGAGGGCGTTTTTGGTATTTCAGGGTCAAATGCTGACTTTAGTTGAGTGCACACTTCTATTATACCGTGCATTATTACCTGCCCATTTATGGTACCGATTATTTTTGAAAAAAGAATACGGGAGCCTATTTTCATCTTTCACAACATGCTTATATTTAACTTTAAAGCTAACATCAATTGTTGAGAAGGTATATTTCTTATTCTTATCATGTTACTACCGGAGACATAAAAAAAACTTTCTAATGAGGGCGTTCATGTCTTTTGTACAACCCGTCTGTTATATTATGTCATGCCATCTCTTGTCTTGTCTATTGATTTTTTACAAAGGTATACACACATGTAACATCATAATTTCGTTATATATAACATCCAATTTTAACATTTAGTTTACTGTTTTCGAAAATAGGATCATAGTTACCGATTAAAAAGATGGAACCAAGAACCGAACACAACATCAATTTTTTTTTTCAAAAACAACATTATACATCCAAATTATAAGTATTCAACAAAGAACCATACGAATGAGTAAAAACATATAATTTCGAAAACAATATCAAACTTACAGATTAAAATGATTTAAGGAAGAAATACAGACATTTATTTGACTAATCAGACTGATGGGAAGGTTGAAGTTTTTTTGCATTTGTTTTCTACGTGAGAATTATGACATAATGTTTGTGTAAATCGATTATTAAAAATGTTTGAAATATATATACAAGTCAATATGATGAAAATTAGCAGGTAACCAATTGAAATCTCATTTAAAGTTAAAATAGAAGATATCATGCTTGAAAGTGTATTGGTTCATAAAAATATCCGAAACTTTTGAAATTTGAAATTAATAGTTTCCGAGATTTCAACATATAATGTATTTGGAAAGCAATTTTGACTGGAAATAGAGCCTAAATTTAAGGTTTACATTAATAAGGAACCAATTTTGTAGTTATAAGTTTGGAAAGAATTCAAGTATCACTTTAATTCAATTCCTACATTTAATTTCCTAATATAACGGATTGACTTCATGTTTGATCAATGTGACGTAAGCAAATTGATCTAAGGGTATAAAACCTATAAAGAAAACACAATCAACGATCCATATTGTTTTAAATGATGTCATAAGGTTTCTCTTTTAATTATATTTAGAGATTTGTTTTCTACGTGGGAATTATGACATAATGTTTGTGTAAATCGATTATTAAAAGGTTTGAAATATATATAAAAGTCGATATGATGAAAATTACCAGGTAATCAATTGAAATCTCATTTAAACTTAAAATAGAAGATATCATGCTTGAAAGTGTATTGGTTCATAAAAATATCCGAAACTTTTGAAATTTGAAATTAATAGTTTCTGAGATTTCAACATATATTACAATTTGGAAAGCAATTTTGAATGGAAATAGAGCCTAAATTTAAGGTTTACATTAATAAGGAACCAATTTTGTAGTTGTAAGTTTGGAAAGAATTCAAGTATCATTTTTCATTCAATTCCTACATTTAGTTTCCTAATATAACGGGTTGACTTCTTGTTTGATCAATGTGACGTAAGCAAATTGATCTAAGGGTGTAAAACCTATAAAGAAAACACAATCAACGGTCCATATTGTTTTAGATGATGTCATAAGGTTTCTATTTTAATAATATTTAGAGATGACATTTTTCAGTTTTTTATTAAATCAGTTGAACCATCAAATCAGTAAGATGACAAGTGATCGATCTGGTTTTCAAAATATTATAGAAATTTTCTAACTCAAAAACACGGCCATGTACTCAGCGACTTATTCAGACTCGACCCTCTACAAAGATGAGTTCGGCCTACGCAACCAAACAAACTTAAAATTTAGTAAAACTTAGGCAAAGTAGGTCTAAGTCTTAAAAACTTGGTCCACGTCGATCTAACTCATAATAAACTAAAAACTGATCGAGTACATAAAGCGGACGCTTTAATTAAGTATGATGGTTCAGTGAACTTTCGGTTAATTAAACAAGACGATCACTATTGTGGAGTTGCTTCATAGAGGAGCACAAGATATAAATAGTTTTATAATTTTTCTTTTCAATCTCTTTTGGACATTCTCTAACGAAGGGGGTTACGGGTGAAATATAACACGATGATTTTAGACGGCGGATATAAATAAAAATTGAATTGTTGTATTGTCCTTTCTCAAATCTAGAAAATACCACAATAGTTATACATTTTAGAAAATACCACACTAAATAAAAATTGAAGTGTTGTATTGTCCTTTCTCAATAATTATCCTTTCTCGAATTGAGATATAAAACGATGATTTTAGACGACGAATTTAGAAAATACTTTTTCAATTTCTTTTGTCATTATAAGATTTTTTTTCTAATAGTGGATTGAAATTCAGTCCCTAATCCTTTCCATACAAGCCAAATTGGTGCTAGTATATATGAAACCAAAATTCAATCATTAATATGTTACAATAAAAGTAGTATACGTTACTGGTTCATCAGTTAATGATATATGGTATTTATGATTAAATAGTTTTTCGTAAATAGTAAAATTCAATCCTTAAAAGGTGCTCTTGAAAAATCAACAGTGTCCATGTTCATCGAGAGTTGAAATTCAG
Organism: Lactuca sativa; assembly: GCF_002870075.4. Lineage (NCBI taxonomy): Eukaryota > Viridiplantae > Streptophyta > Magnoliopsida > Asterales > Asteraceae > Lactuca > Lactuca sativa. The sequence continues at coordinate 269,127,814 of NC_056627.2, forward strand.
TCCCTATGAATTTAGTCCATAATAAGTTTCGTAAAAAATCAAATGTGGTGCAATTAGGGACTGGAATTTAGTCATTTATAAGTTTCATTCCAAAGTCAAAATTGGCATTAGTTTATTCGAGACTGAAATTCAATCCTTAATGTGTTTCTTTCCAAACCTAAACTAATGTGAACGTATTAGGGACTGAAATTCAGCCCCTAATAAGTTTCACTCCAAAATCAAGATTGGCACTAATTTATTTGAGATTGAAATCCAGTCCCTAATGTGTTTCCATCCAAACCTAAACTAGCACAAACATATTAAGGACCAAGTTTTAGTCTCGAATAGGTATAACTAGTCTCAAATTATTCACAAATTAAAATAAGTGCTAGATAGTATATGAGACTGATTCATCAGTCCAAGATACATGGTATCCAAGACTGATTAATCAGTTTTTTGATAATTCAATCACAGAAAACCATTTTTCTTGTAGTGTACGACCATGTTGGCCTCTCGACCAAGAATCAGACATATTGGGCCTCTTGCCCGAACCCTCAACACTCGGCACCGAATATGGCTTCCTCTTATTCTCCATCTCCAAGTCAATCTCCTTCTCCCTAGCCCTCACTATCATGTCCACCAGCGTCTTACAGCTTGATTGGCTAACAAAACTGCTGGATATCACTCCTTAGTATCTTATGATATCGAGCCTTCTTCATCTCCTCATCCGCCACTTACTATGGAACCAGAAGCACCCTCTCCATGAACATAGCGATGATCTCATCCATCATCTCAGAAATCTAACAAAGATCCTAGAACTCTCGCGCCAGTTGTTGCACCTCAATCGCCGGTGCAAACTCGGCTCGAAATCTGATTGAAAAATCACTCCAGGTCATCGAATCAATAGCAGTATCATCCCCGATAGCATGACCTACCTCCTCCCACCGATCGCATGCTCTATCCTTCAGAAGACAAGAAGCTAGTCTGACCTTGTCCCCCTCGGGACAACGACTGGTACGGAAGGCGTTAGCAATATCTACCAACCACCTGTTGCTCGCAATGGGATCCCTAGCCCCATGATAATCTACTGCTCCGCATGACAGAAACTTCCTAAAATTCAGAGAACACGTATCAACCGAAGCCACCATCTCAGTGTAAAAGGCGCTCAACCGCTCATCAAAGAATCTCCAAAATACCCTCCTTGACTGTGCCAAAGATCACAGGAGTCTACTCAAGGATACCACACGTAATCTAAGACGAGATGAACTCCCTCATCTGGTCATCAAGTTGCCCGACTCCAGACCCTGAGCCTGAAGCCTCCCCAACACCGGAACTACCCACTATCATGTCTCATAATACCACCATACTGAAAATAGACCACATAAACCATCTGAATACGCATCAAATATACACATCGTAGAAAATCACAACCCACAAGCTCCCTAGCTTCATTGCAACCCTCCTTAAATCGAGTACGGATCGTCTGCTTCTTGTAGTATGGGCCTATACTATCTTCCACATCTATCTGTACTTTTGTCAAGAAGCGCCTTCACTCAGCCAAGTTACTTTATATCCAACAATCCCTCACAAATAAGGCTCCTAGCACTAAATCTCATCCTAGGTTTTCCTAGGCCAAACTCCACACCACTCTCCGCCATCAGTTGCAGAAGGAATTCCCACTAACTTCCTTTAACTAGCCCATGAATACAATTACATATTACAAAAACTAGATAATTCTTCGAATGAGAGGTCTCACACTACAACGGTTGGACTCAAACAAGAGTGGTGCAATAGAGTTAAAACCTAACCTTCTAAAATTATTTAGTTCCCATAATATGTAACTTAGCATATTTGTTTACTAGTTAGCTGAAGTTAGCTAAAACTCCTAAAAGCACAAAGAAAGCAGCATTCGAGCATCGAGTACCAGAGCCAAGCATAACCTAATCAGGCAATCCTACCACTGACTGATAAGCACTAGCATGCAAGTTTATAAGCTCATACAACAGGCATACAAAGGCATCTCTCCTAGATCCTTAGCACTAATCTAGCATGCAATTCATAGATTCACAATTCAAAACATATCATAAACATGTATGCATATTTTGGGAAAATTACTTGAGCTCGACTGATTCCATGCACCACACTCTTCCTTATTTTAGAAAACTCTTATCTTAAAATATATTTCCTTTTTGAAAACGTTACCAAGTCCTCAGTTTGAGTTTAGACACACCCATGAGCCTGCCCGAATCCCTCAAAGCAAGAATCTGATACCAAATTGTAACAACCAAAAATTATGACCCAAAAACTACATTTTTAATTATAGTAAAAACAACTTTCCAAAACATTGTTCATACATCCCGATAGAATAATATAGCAAGAAAAAAACAGATTTCGAAAACATTGTTCATACATCCCAATAGAATAATATAGCAAGTATCATCAAAATCAGAGTATGACCCATAAACAGAATACAAATGGTGTGTGTGCGATGCAGTCAACCCGAGCTCTTCCCTTGGAACCGGAAATACCTGAAACATAAACTAAAAACCGTAAGCACAAAGCTTAGTGAGTTCCCCAAACTACCACATACCATACACACAATTATCATATAACGGGCCACCCCCGACATTGGACCCCGTCCGGCATCAGGCCCCGCTCAGAAATAGATCGGGCCCCTCCCAACATACATATAACATTTATATCAAATAATAACATACACATGCAATAATCACAAAGATACATAGCATACAAATGGTTATCGGGCCCTAGCCCAACAAGCATATAAACACACATACACATGCAAGAGTCACGAAGAAATCTAGCTTACTAACATAGCATAAAACATGGGCCAGCATTGGTGCCTTCGACCCGCAAAAACCAGTGAGGAAACTCACCTCAAATGCTTAATCTCACATAAAGAAATCCCTAGCTGCTGCCCTGACGACTCCCCGAGCTATTAGTACAAAATAACTCCCAATCAAAATCCAATAATCCATCTAAGGGTAAAATGACCATTTTACCCCTGCCCTAATTTGGTTCATGACTAAGTCCTAAAAACATGACAAAAAGGCCCATCACTAGATAATCTTCCAAAGCCCACTAGTGGCCTACTATGTCCCAATTTTCCAAATTGGGCCCAAGTTCCTCTAATGGGCTTTACCCTAAAGCCTAAACATATACATAGCCAAAAACCTGATTTCAGATGGTCCACTATAGCCTAAAGCAACAAGGTCCATGAAAAAGGCACAAGGAAAGCCCACTGATGGATTGAACGTTGGGCGTTCCCTTTTGGAATGCAAGGCGCTCGTCACCAGCCAACAGATCGCGAACCATAGCCGGAATGCTAGGTGTTCCTCGGCCCAACGTTGGACGTTCGCATGCTGACTCCCAAAAATTATTATTAAGCATTTAATGCTTAAAGCCACATGACCAAATTATAGGTCCAAGTCCTAAAGAACATCTAGAACCATAAAGTCGTTGACTAGGTGGCTTTGCATGCCCCAAAAGGCCCCAACTTCAAGATATAGCATTCAACTTCCATAAAAAGGGCTTAATCTCATGCATGGGGCTTATACAACTCTAAATATGCAAACTTTAAGAATCTAGAACCTCAAAAACACCAAGAGGAGCAACTCAAAGCTTCTAGAGTGATCACTAACTATAAGATCTCAACTATGGGACCAAAAAGAGACTAAAATCCATAAAGACTTAGATCTAAGCTTCTAATGAGCAAGGTTACAGCTTTATACCTCAAATGTTTTGGAAATGGAGTAGAGAACCAAGATCTATAAGCTCCTAGTTGAACCACCACTGTGCACCAAGTTTCTTTTCCTTGAATGAGCTTTAAACACACACCAAACACACACAATGAGCTCACAACACTCTTGGAGGCTCTAGGGTTTCGAGAATAGGGTTTGGGAGCTAAAAAGGCTGGAAATGAGGCGAACACTTGGGACTTAAGGTGTTTAAATAGGTCACAAACCCTAAAAATTAGGGTTTGAGCTCCACGCGTAAATGCCCTACGTTCCCCAACGGAATGCCCTACATTCAAGCTCCGCCTCCAAAAGTCCAAACTTGGCAGAAATGGTCCCTCATCCCCTTCAAACTTGCAAACACACGACCAAAAAGCAACAACTTAATATATAAGGGACCAAAAACGAATAATACCTGGATCGAGAGTTACACAGATAAATATATAACCAGTCATCAGACAAACAGACAGATCTACAGATCACTACCGCATAATACATCCTATTTACCAGGATACCAAACTAATAGACCACTATAACATATCAACATCCTATTTACCAGGATACTGATCTAACAGACCACTATAACATATCAACATCCTTTACCCATAGGTATAGTGAGGAAAACTTACCTCTCAGGATGAAATGATAGTTGAACATGTCACAACTCCGAATATCAATTCTGCTGGTCACCTATCCAACAAATAGTGACCAATTCACAAATACAACTCAAAATATGCAAAATGCCCCTAAGTCAAACTTGGTCAAAGTCACAGTCTACAGACTGATCACCATGTCGTGGCCATTCTTAACCATGTTGTGGTGTTGATACGACAAAATAGTCGTGACCAGCCTAGCCACCACATCGTCTGTAACGTCTCAAAATTTAAGACCAAAAATTTCATTTTTATAATAATAAAACGATCATCCAATTTTTTTCCTAAAATCCATAATGAAATCAGAGTATGAAAATAATCATGCAGTTACATCATAGTCAAATAAAGTGCGGAACAATATGGTGTGTGCGATGCGTTTATCTCGAGCTCTTACCCTTCGATACGGAATTACCTGAAACATAAACTAAAAACCGTAAGCATGGATCTTAGTAAGTTCCCCAAGATACCTCATATCATAAATATCAAAATACAATGGGCCATTGCCCAACACCAGTCCCGTCCGACATCGAGCCCCGCTCGGAACAGATCTGTCAATAATATGAGATGGACCCCACCTCATCACATTCATCAACCCCTGCCTTGCATCGGCCCCGCTCAACATTCATACAAGCACATAGAACACATACATGAATAACTAAGAGAAATAGCTTACAATACACTCATTAGGCCCCGCCTGGCATCGGACCCCACCCGATATACATATCAAAAAACATACATGCAAGAGTCACAAAGACAACTAGTATCCTAATCATAATAAACCATGGGCCATCATTGGCTCCTTCGAACCGCCAAGCATAGTGAGAAAACTCACCTCAAGCTGCTAAATATCTCAGATAAAAGATCAGACTGCTGATCCGGAAAATCCCCACGCTAACCAATCAAATAAAACCCAATTAATAATCGATCTACAACCTATAACTGGAAATCCTAGTCCAATTGTCCAACAGTAAAAGACCATTTTACCCTTTCCTTACTTGGCCCATAATCCGAGGCCCAATCCAATAACACCAAAAATCCTAATATGGCCGAAAGCTCTAAAAGATTCCCAATACCCATTATGGACCCAAAGACTAGAAGGCCCAGAGCCTAGCAATGGCGTAAAGTCAAAAGTGTTGATGACCCAACAAGACCCAAACTCCACTAATCCGAAAACGGCCCAAACGTCTTAATCCATAAATTCGAAGAATTTAAGCCATTTCGTGGGTGCAGTTCTAAAGGATCAAACCTATGGGACTTAAGGAATAATATAAAAAAAGAGGCAAAAATATTGATATTAAATAAAAATCAATAAAATAAGTAAATAAAAATGAAAATAAAATAAGTAAATAAAAATGAAGTAGAAGAACTCAGATTCAAAATGAACAAATTCAAACTTGAAAAAGATCTTTCTGATTCTCGAAGAATAAGGGGCAAAGGGATTGATTGAGAAAGATCTATTGTTCTTATTATAAAATCGTGATTAGATCTGCATATGTTTGGTAAAGAGAATAATCAAAAACAGAAAAGTGTTCAATTGGAACTTCAAAACATGACTAAATTGTCCCATAGTCCAAATCTATCATTTTAACTCCATTAAGAAGAACATCAACCTTGCATGATTGAGCTAAACCAATCAAGCTGTCATTTTATGCTTAAGGGAACTCAGAAAAGCCTAGATCTATCATCCCAAGAGTAGCCCATACTGTCAAGCATGGTTTAGAGGACCCAAAAGTGCACAGATAAATCTTTAAACTAGGTCTATCATAAGGAACCATCAAGTTAGGAGTGTTATACCTCAAATAACTTGCAAAGTTGATGATGATCCTAGATCTTCAAGCTCCAAGTCCACCAAAGCTTCACCACCAAGCTTCACTTCCTTCAAGTGACCTAAAAACCATTACAAAATCACATGATGGCTCACTAACATTCAACTGAGGGTTAGGGTTTCGTTCTTATGGTTTGGAGAAGTGGAGACTAACCATAAGATGGTCCCAAAGAAACATAAGTTGATTAAATAGGGCATAAACCCTAAAAATTAGGGTTTTCCCCTTCTTAGCGTACGCCCTACGTATGTGGGTGTCTCCACATCCAACCCTTGATCCAGTACGCCCAACGTACTCATAGAGTACGTCCAGTATACTCGGCTAAGGACCAAAATGAAAAGAATTTACAATTTAGGGGTTAAAAGGAACATACCTAAAAATCGAAAATATTACAGTTCTCCCCCACTTAAATAAGACTTTGTTTTCAAATTATGTTGTAGTAAACAGACCTAGATAATGCTCCCTCTTCTGGTCCTCGGGCTCCCACGTCCATTCTGAATCCTTGCGGTGCTGCCACTGCACCTTCACCAACTCAACAACCTTTTTCCTAAATGTTTTCATCTTTCTGTCAAGAATCACCACCGATCTCTCGATATAGTTCAGGCGACCATCCACCTGAATATCCTCCAATAGAACCACTGCGGAATCATCAACCAAACATTTCTGCAACTAAGAGACATGAAACATGCTATGGATCTGACTAACCTCCTCGGGAAGATCCAAGCGATAAGCAACCACGCCCACCCGGGCCAAAACCCTGAAAGGACCGATGTACTTGGGGCCTAACTTGCCCCTCTTCCAAAATCGGATGACACATTTCCAAGGTGACACCTTCAGGAGAACCATATCCCTAAATAGGAACTCTAGATCTGATCGACACTTGTCGGCATAGCTCTTCTGTCGACTCTGTATTGTCTGAAGTCTACCCCGGACCTATTGAATCAACTCAGTACTCTTGAGTACCACTTCAGAACAGCCCCCCCATGACTCGCTGGCCAACCTCACCCCATCATATCGAGGTCCTACACTTCCTCCCATAGAGCATCTCAAAAGGAGGTCAATTAATGCTGGCATGATTATTATTGTTATACGAAAACTCCTCCAAAGGGAGATACGTATCCTAATTCCTACCGAAATCCATTACACATGCCCAAAGCATATCCTCCAAGGTTTTGATATTCCGCTCTCTCTATTCATCAGTCTGCGGGTGGAAAGTCGTGCTGAAATGCAGATGAGTACCCAACTCCTCATGAAACCTCTTCCAAAACCTAGAAGTAAACCGAACATCCCTGTCTGAAACTACTAAAACCGACACCCCATGTCGTGCCACAACCTCCCTGATGTAAATGTCGGCCAATTTCTCGGCAAAGATGCTCTCCTGAATCGGAATAAAATGCGCGCTCTTGGTTAATCGATCCACGATGACCCAAATTGAATCCCCTATGTGCGCTGTCCGAGACAACTTTATAAAGAAATCCATGTAAATCTCTTCCCATTTCCAAAAGGGAATTTTTGATGGCTGCAACTTGCCATGAAGTCGCTGATATTCGACCTTGACCTTCCTGTAAGTCAAGAACCTCTCCATATACAAAGCTACATCCCACTTCATACATGTCCACCAATAATCAGGACGGAGATATCTATACACCTTTTTTCCCTCGGGATGAATAGAGAATCTCGACATGTACGCATCCTCCATCAAAACCTACCACGCACCACCCTAGTACGGAACCCACACCCTCCGATGAAGCGTCAATAACCACCGACTATCATAATCGAAGAAATCCACCTGACCCACTTTGGAATCACTCTTTTGGCGCTCTTCGTTCATAGCCTTAACCTAAGCCTCTTGAATCTTCTCAAAGAGTGGAGTAATCACTGTCATTCTCAAACAAATGTCTCTGATCGGAGTTGTGCCCACCTTGCGGCTGGGAGCATCAGCCACCACATTGGCCTAAAGGATCTCAAAATCATAATCCTTCACTACATCCAACCACCCATGCTGCCTCATGTTCGGATATGGTTGGTCGATCAAGTACCTCAGGCTCTTGTGATCCGTGTAGATAGTACATCGGACCCCACAAAGGTAATGTCACCAACTCTTGAGGGCAAACACCATAGCCCTCAACTCTAAGTCATGTTTCGGATAATTTGTCTCATGAGGCTTCAACTGCCTCAAAGAGTAAGCAATAACGTGACCCCTTTGCATCTGAACTACACCCAAACTGGTGATCGACGCATCATAATAAATTACAAAATCCTCAACACCCTCAGGTAGGGTCCGAATCGGAGCCTCACGTAATCTCTGTCTCGGGGTCTCAAGAGCTACCTGCTGCTTAGGCCCCTAATGAAAAGTGACAGTCTTCTATGTCAACCAAGTCATAGGAACCGCTATCTTGGATAAATCCTAAATGAATCTCTGATAGTAACTTTACAACCCAAGGAAACTTTGAATCCTAGATGGAGACCTCAGAACCTCCCATCTCATCACAACCTCGACCTTGGTCGGATCGAACAAAATATCGTCTTGGTTGACAGGGTGCCCTTGAAACTGCACCTTATGTAACCAGAACTCACACTTGGAGAACTTCACATACAATCTCTCCCTCCTCGGAGTCTCCAATACCTCCTTCAAATGCTCCTCATGCAAATCCTGGGTCTTGGAATAGACCAAGATGTCATTAATAAACACAATCACAGACCGATCCAACAACCATCTACATATGCAATTCATGGGGTCCATGAATGCTGCTAGAGCATTGGTGACCCAAAGGGCATCAACACGAACTCGTAATGGCCATAACGAGTCTAGAAGGCCGTCTTCTATACACTGTCCTCACTGAACCGCATCTGATGATGACTCGAATGTAGATTGATCTTGGAAAATCAAGATGCACCATGAAGCTGGTCAATCAAATCATCAATCCTCAAAAGTGGATAATAGTTCTTCATCGTTAGCTTATTCAGCTCCCGGTAGTCGATACACTTACAATGTGACCCATCCTTCTTCTTCACAAACAGGATCGATGCACCCTAAGGCGAACTACTCGGATGAATGAACCCTTTTGTCTAACAACTCATGTGGCTATGTAGACAACTCCTGCATCTCTGCAGGTGCTAACCGATAAGGTGCTTTTGCTATCAGAGCCGCACCAGGAACCAAGTCAACCAATTTTAATTTAGCCTAGCATGGCTAAACTCAAGAAAACAAAGTAAGAAAAGATTGTACCAAACATTCAACAAGATTTAGAGATGAAAAAATGATGTTCTTCAAGGTTCTTGGCATTCAAAGTCTCCAAAAACTCCAAAGAAAATGCTCCAAAATCGAATGTGCAAGTGTTCCAAAAGAATCCGACCAAACTTCCTTAAATAAAAGCCAAATGTAAAATCACGATTTTGCCCTTGCAGGAATCCACGCGAGGCATGTAAGAATTCCATGCGGGTCGTGTGAATTGATGGAGTATGAGACTTCTTTGAGTATTGGGCCTCCACAGCTTAGTCCATTGGCCCAGTTTGAGACCGATCAGCTTCTAGGCCATTTTCTTCAAGTTTTCTTCATTTTGAGCCCAAATTGTCTTTTCCAAATCCTCCAAAGCTTGCATACTAACCCGATCTTTAATTCCCGCATGCTCGATAAATTATTCTATCTTCGTGTTGGGTTTTAAGCACTATAACACTCCTATGGTGCACATGCAACCCTAGATGCTTTAGATATATGTTTTCTCTAATTATACATGCAATTTCAATTTTCCAAAGCATACATCCTAACTAGAATACAAGAGAGGATATACAACATAAAACTCATAGTTAGATGAATACCTCTTATATAGTTTGAAGTTCTTGGCCTTAGAAAGCTTTACCACCTCAAGTGTGATGCCTCTAATGTGTCACAAACACCAAATACAAGAGGAAGCTTGAGAGAATAGGCTAGTTAGCCCAAAATCGATTATCAATCTCTTAGAATGAATGGGCAACCGATTTTAGCTCTAGGGGTTGCTTTTATAGTGTTCAAAGGCTAGGGTTTCATCCATGCAAACCCTAATGCCTTCATATTACATAGGATCCATGGGTTAAACCTCCATGGACTATCATATTGGTTTAGCCCATCATAATTAACCAAGTATCATTGGCCCACACTACAAGAATCATTGATTTACTTAATCAATCCCCGTATATTTAATCAGTCTCTTTTGATCACTAAATTAATTCCAAATTAATTCTTGATCAATACTAATTAAATAATATGATTTCTCAATTAATATATTATACTGATAATATATTAATAAATCACAAATAACCTTTCTCTCAAAAGTCAATCCTATCAATTTACACTGGTGAAGGCAACCCAAAAGGACCATGCTACAATCGGGTCAAGTACATCCTAGTTATAGTTATGGGCTTAGACACCTAATCTAGCACTTAGTTTAATTAAGAGGCCATCTTCTACCATGCTCCATCCATCTAAAGCCCATTTTATGCATCACCTCCACAAGATACTAAGCCCAATATCCTTGTTCTCCTCCAAGTCCAATCGCTTTCCATATATATCAAACATTCCCACTCCGCTAGTCTCCATGAAATCTGCAATAAATCTAACGAAACTAGAAAGTACCCGAAATAGTCGTAAAATAACAAAAAGGAAGATATGCATGGAAATTAACTAAGTTATGAATGAAATATGCTAAAATAAACTATAAAAAGAAGTAAATAAAATGAAACTATTAGGAACACATCCGAATATTCCTGAACAACCGGAACATCGTCCATAATCGCCTTACCCTTCTCCCATGTATCCATAACATAGGTGACAAATCCAGAACAACCCTGCTGAAATAACACATGGCCCTTGCTGCTAAACATAAAACTGGCCTGCGCTGAACACTCTCTCCCTGGACCACTAAGTCTCCCCTATTTGGGGTCCGAACATGTACCATCTGACGCTCACAATTAATAACTGCCCCATTAGGGCTCAACCAATACATCCCAACTATAACCATGTTCCCACGCAACGGAATAGGAACGAAATCAATCGGATACCGCTCATTGATCAACTCTAGGACACAACCTCGATGAACCCTAGATACTCGCACATGACGATCATCAACAATATCAACCTCTAATGGACAATCGAGTTCACCCGTAGCATCGTAAAACCCCTTGCTAAGCATAAGAGATACAAAAGATCGAGTAGCCCTCGAATTAAACAATACCAAGGCAGAGATACCGTTCACAAGGAACAATACTAAGATAAAACACACAAATATAAGCAGCAAATCAACATAAATAAAAAGATAAGGAGAATGTACATACCCGTCGCCACATCGGGTGCCACACGAGCCTCCTTAACTATTAGCTGAAAAGCCCGGCTCCTCATAACAGGCGCATCTGCCTTGCCCTGTCGGCCATCAGTAATCCGTAGAGTCGCTGGAGCGGGGGCTACCACTGGTCTTGCTACTGCCAAACTCGGGCAATTGGCCTTCCTATGGCCCATCTGATTGAAATGGAAGCAAATCAGATCATATATATGAGTGCTGGTGGTAGTAGCAATGCAATCCCTGCTGAAGTGACCTGTCTTGCCACACTTGAAGCAACCAAAACCACCCACCTTGCATGCCCCATCGTGAGTCTTGCCACAACACCCCGACCCTGCTGGCCTCTCAATCTCGAATCAAAAATATTGGCCCTATTTCCCGAACTCCTCGAACCCTGAACCTGATTTGTTTTCCTCTTCCTCTCCATCTCCAAGTCAATCTCTGTAGCTCTCACAAGCATATCCTCCAATATCCTGCAACTTGATCGGCTCAAATAATGTCGGATATCACTCCTCAACATCTCATGGTATCTTTCCTTATTCATCTCCTCATCTGCCATATACTGTGGAACCATCAACGCCCTCTCTCGAAACATAGTGGTGATCTCAACCACATTCTCAATAGACTAGAGAAGGTCCTAGCCAACTGTTGCACCTCAATCACTGGTGCAAGCTCACCTCAGAATCTTGTCACAAAGTCATCTCATGTAATCGAATTGACTGCCTAGTCCCCTATGATGCTTCCAATTTCCTCCCACCAATCTCGAGCTTTGTCTTTTAGAAGATAGGAAGCAAGTCATACCTTTGCCCCATCGGGACAACTAATAGTGTGGAAGGCATTAGCAACATCCTCTAACCAACGTCTACTTGTGATCGTGTCCTTCTCCCCAAAGAACTTTGGAGCCCCACATACCCGAAACTCACAGAAAGTCAATGTGTGAGATCCCACCAATGCCACCATCTCAGAACGAAAGGTGCCCAAGCGCTCCTCCAGAACCTACATAATACTCTCCTTGATCGTACCAAATATCACAGGAGTCTGATCAAGTATGATGCGGGTGATCTCAAACGAAATGAATTCCCACATTTGATCATCCAACTGCCCGGCCCCAGAGCCCGAGCCAAAACAACTGCCAGAACCTCCATGTTTGGCCACCATAGTGAAAATAGACCACAAAAAACATCAAAACATACATCGAGGAGTCCCATACTCTACAAGCTTCCTGGTATCATCGCAACTTTCCTTGACTCGAGTACAGATCCTCTACTTCCAATACTACCGGCCCATACTACCCTCCACATCTATCAGTACTTTCCTTAAGGTTTGCCCCGAATCCTCCAAGTCACTCCCCTTATCAATCAATACAATTCATAACAAATCAATGCTATTAGCACCATATCTCTTCCTAGGTTTCCTTGGTCAATCACCACACCACTCCCCACCATCAACCGCAGAAGGAACTCCCCTAACCTCCTCTAACTAGCTCACAGATACAATTACATATCACCGACACCAGATAATTCTTTGAATGAAAGGTCTCACACTACAACGGTTAGACTCAAACAAGACTTGCACAATAGAGTTAAAACCTAACCTTCTAAAGTTATATAGTCTTAATAATATGTAATTTAGCATACTCGCTAACTAGTTAGCTAAATTTAATTGAGAACTCCTAACAACACAAAGAAAGCAGCATTTGAGCATCGAGTAATCGAAAACAAGCATAACCTAATCATGTTATCCTATCATTGACTGATTAGTGCTAGAACGCAATTCTACACCCTCATACAATAGGCATACAAAGGCATCTCTCCTAGCATCCTATCATGCAATCCTGAGCAGATCCTTAGCCCTAATCTGACATGCGATTCATATGTTCATAATTCAAAGCATATCATAAAACATGTATAGGTATTTTGGGAAAACTTACTTGATCTCGGTTGATTGCATGCACCACAACCCTTTCTTTCATTGGAAATTTCTTTTTATAAAATATTCTTTTGTGAAGAATCTACCAAATCCTCAGTTTGAGTTCAGACACACCCAAGAGTATGCATGAATCCCTCTAACCAAGGCTCTGATACCAACTTGTAACGTCCCAAAATTTAAGACCAAATCAGAGTATGAAAATAATCATCTAGTCACATCATAGTCAAATAAAGTGCGAAATAATATGGTGTGTGTGATGCGATCATCATGAGCTCTTCCCCTTTGATCCGAAAGAACCTGAAACTTAAACTGAAAATCGTAAGCACAAATCTTAGTGATTTCCCCAAGATACCTCATACCATAAATATCAAACATACACTAGGCCATTGCCTAAAATCCATTGGGCCCGTCCGACATCGAGTCCCACTCGGAACATATCTGTCAATAATATGAGATAGGCCCTACCTCATCAAATTCATCAGGCCGCGCCCGACATTCATACAAACACATAAAACACATGCAAGAATCACTAAGATAAATAGCATACAATACATTCATTAGTCCCCGCCTGGAATCAGGTCCTGCTCGACATTCATACAGACACATAAAACACATGCAAGAATCACTAAGATAAGTAGCATACAATACACTCATCAGGCCCCACCTGGCATCAAACCCCGCCCGATATACGTATCACATAACATATATACAAGAGTCACACATAAAACTAGTATACTAATCATAATAAACCATGGGCAGACATTGGTGCCTTTGACCTGCCAAGCACAATGAGGAAACTCACCTCAAGCTGCTGAATATCTTAGATAAAAGCTCGGACAGTTGTTCCGGTAAATCCCTACGCTAACCAATCAAATAAAAACCAATCAATAATGGATCTACAACCCATAACTAGAAATCCTAGTCCAGTTGTCCAACACTTAGGGAAAAGACCATTTTACCCTTTCCTTACTTGGCCTAAAATCTGAGGCCCAATTCAATAGCACCAAAAGCCCAATATGGCCCAAAGCTCTAAAAGATTCCCAAAACCATTATAGGCCCAAACACAAGAAATCCCAAAGCCTAACAATGGCCTAAAGTCAAAAGGGTTGATGGCCCAACAAGGCCCAAACAATACTAGTCTGAAAACTGCCCAAAATCGCAAAAGCCTAGTACGCTGCACATGCCAAACGTAGCCGGACGTATTAGGTTGCATGTATTATCGCGAACACAGGCACATACGAGTAGTGTACTCAGCGTACGCGCCTATTAAGCACTTTTTCCTTGATTGCTTAATACTTGCATTCCAACATCCAAATTTCAGATCCAATCTAAATAAACGTCTTAATCCATAAAGTCGAAGGCTTTAATCCTTTGAATGGATAAAAACACCCCAAAGTCAAAATCTAGAATTTTAACTCCATTAAGAAGAACATTAACCTTGATGGTTGAGTTAAACCCATCAAGCTATCATTTTTATGAACAAGAGACCTCAAAAAAACCTAGATCTATCGTCTTAAGATACTGGAGTAGCCATACACCCAAGCATGACTTAAAGTACTCAAAAGTGCACAAATAAATCCATAAACTAGATATATCAAAAGGAACCGTCAAGTTAGGAGCTTTATACCTCCAATAGCTTGAAAAGTTGATGAAGATCCTAGAACTTCAAGCTCCAAGTCCACCAAAGCTTCACCACCAAGCTTCACTTCCTTCAAGAGACCTGTAACACCCGAAAAATTGAGGGCAACTTTGCGTATAATCACCTTCTGAGGATTTGACACGACATGTTGGAGGCACCAACACAGCGTGTCTAGATAAGAAAAAAAAACGTGACTTTCATCAAGACCAACACGATGTGTTTGTGCCATAACACGACGTGTTGGAAGGTGGTGGAGAAAAACCTAATTTTTAGGGTGTTGCAACCTATATAAAGGCCTTAAGTCCTTAAGGCTGGCCTCCTTACCAACCTCCATTTTCACTAAAACCTTAAAATCGATCTTTAAATCTCTCGGTGGTGTTCTTTAGTTAGTAAGAAGTTCTTGGTGCTCATTTTGGTCTCTGTGAAGGAAGAGGAGATCTTGAAGTTGCTTTGCTTGGGGGAAAAGGCATTGGATCCAGAATCATCATCATGTGAGGAAGCTTTATGAGGTATTAAGTTTGCATCTTTTCTTGTACATGTTTAGATCTCTTCATAGTTAGTTTGTTGTGCTTTTGGTCCCTTTTTGGGTTAATGGATGAGTTAGGTCCTTTAAAGGCTTGTTCTTTCAGATCTGAGTTTGTTTTGGTATCATTGAGCATAAATGTAACATCCCAAAATTTTAGAGTAAAAATTCCATTTTTAATATAACTAAAACACTATTGTAACATTGTTCAACCATTGAAAATAAATTTAAATAAAACATTTATTAAAGTTCATTCCCAGAAATCACATATTATGGAAAAACATAGGTGTATGCACTGCGATCATCCCGAGTTCCTTTATTGAAAACTGATGGTACCTAAAACCAAAACTGAAAACCATAAGCATGAATCTTAGTGAGTTCCCTAAATACCACATACCATACATATCAACTTATCCATACATGAAATACATAACCATGAGCCATACATATATCATAATCAATAAAGGTGCTATGTACCACACACAGTCTTGCCATTATGCCACGGGCTTCCACGTGGTCTTTCTTGCCAAGCCGGGGGTCACCCCCTGGGTCTTATAGACAAGTGCCAAGAGCCACCTCCTGGTCTTCCATGTAAGCACCACAAAGACAACTAGAATACATACTACTCCACTAAGCTAATTAACATACAGTGTGCTAGGAGCCACCTCCTGGTCTTTCATACATAATGCCTAGGGCTAACCCCCGAGTCTTCCTACAATACATAATAGCATGCATTGTTCTAGGAGCCGACTCCTGGTCTTTCATACATAATGCCTAGGGCTAACCCTCGATTATTTCTATAGTACATAAACCAAATGGGCTGGCATTGGTGCCTTCGACCCATACAAAAAGTAAGTAGACTCACCTCGATTGCAGAAGCTTCCTGGAAGAAATCCTTAGCTGCTGCCCTGCCGGCTTCCTAAACTATCAATACCAGAACCAGATAAAATCTTAGTTAATAGGTAAAAACCCTCAAGTTTGGCCCAAGGTCAAACTTGGTCAAAAGTCAACGGTTAACAGAAGTCAAAGTCAACAAGTCAAACTTCAGGCTGAGTACCCCCAGCTTACTCAACTTGTACGCATGGCATACTTACCAACCAGAATCGGGACCCCATACGAGTACGCGCAGCGTACTCGAAGGTACGTCGGCGTACCCGACCAAATGACACCTTTCCATTAAGTTCATAATCTCTTAAGTCCTTTCATCCAACACTCAGATCTAGTCCCACAACATCATTCTAAGTCATAAAGTTTCCACCTTTATGACTTTCCATGTCTAGAAAAGGTCCAAAAGCTAAAACCTTAACTTATCAATCCATTCAGACATCATGACACTCTCATGGACGATATAGAAGGATCAATATTATATTTTTATGGATCCTAAAAGCTCCATAATGGATAAAGTTTCCAACTTTATCCATTAGAATGGTCTAAACCACCAAGATCTAGCCTTTAAGCATCAAATACGACCAAAAGTGCATCTTTTTCAACTTAATCCATTAAGTCTAAGTCTCCAACTTTCAGATTTGAATCACAATGATGTTTATATGGATAAAGTTTCCAAATTTATCTATAACAAGGTCACAAAATTTCAAGATCTAAACTTTATGCTCTAAAATGACCTAAAGCACATAACATCCAAAACTAGCTAGATCTAACAAATTCATCATCAAGATTCAAACTTTATACCTCTAGAAGATAGATCAAGGTGAACAAAGTCCAGATCTACAGGCTCAAATGCAACCAACACTTCTACAACAAGTTCCTTCTTCTCCAAGGTGCACAATGCATACTTCAAAGCACTCAAAATCACCTTCTTTTAGATCAAAAGGCTCATCTAATGTTAGGGTTTCATGAAAGGGGTGTTGGAGGGGAGGAGCCCAAGAATGGAGTGTGTTTGGGGGAGTTAAGGAGCTTAAATATGACATAAACCACAAAAATAGGGTTTGTGCTCTGATTGCATACACCCAACGTACTCCTTACATACCCATCGTACTTAGGATTCCATTAGTACGCTCAACATACACCTTTTTGTACGCGCAACATACTCAGCTTGGCCCAAAACCACCCAAACTTCAAACGACCATAACTTCTTTGTTCTAACTCCATTTTCGACGTTCTTTATATCCACGGAAAGGTATTGATGAGGTTTATAGCCCTATCTAAATACTTTTGAAATAAAAAACATCAAAATAAAATCCATAATTCATTAAATAAGTTTGAAAACACTACATTCCCATTTTACCCTTTGACTCCAAAGTTCAAACCAAACTATTGGGTCACATATCCACATTACTCACATCCAAATGGGCCTAAGTCTTACCTTTTTAAAGGCCTAATCCATATGATGACCACTCTTCGGGCCACAACCTCGAATTAGGAATCGATTCGGAACAGGGCATTATAACTCTCCCCCACTTAAATTAGATTTCGTCCTCGAAATCTGTCCTTACCTTCCCTAGCACATCCAACAATCTGGTCAATACCTCCACAACCCAAGAATAATTACAGCCTTCCCAACGCAACCAAAACCAAACAAACCAGAATTTCTCTAATCCCGGCAAAGGATAACTCCTTCGTCTCATTCAGGAAGCTACTCATGCCTTCCCAGATCTTGAGACCTCACATTGGTCTGACTTCTTGACAAACCTCCCACACTGGAACCGTATAGTACAATTTTCCTACATGGATAACTGATCGAACAACCACTTCCGGTACTGATTATCTAGGTGTTACCAACCGAATGAGTTCACTTACCATGTCCAGGTGTCGAATGCTCGTCTTAACAGATAGTCCAAATAATCCTTTGAGTAGAGGATCCATCTATGTAACGGTTAGAATTACACAAGATCCACACAACAGAGTCAAACCGATTACTCTGAGATGATTTAATCCCACTACAAGTGGCTTAGCATCTCCCGGTCAACGACCACTCCACATAAGGATCCCAAATTACTGTCGCTACTCGGAATACCATACTGCCGTCTAGCTGCTTTCCATATCAACCATGACTTCCCTGAATCCTAATCTTGCCTGCCATTATCCAAAATATCGGATTCCTGTGCGCTCATAGAGCAAGCCAGGCTTATCCTGTAGGCTCAGGGAGCAAGCCATGCATAAGTTGTGGTCCAAGGGCAAGCAGACTTATGTTGTGTGCTCAAGGATAATCCAGTATGTTAGTTGTGGACCCATTGCATGTTGTTATTATATATTTATTATTTGTTTTTGTATTGGTATTTGGGGGAACTCACTAAGCTTCATGCTTACAGTTTTGGTTTATGGGTTTAGGTACTTCAGTGGATTGTGGCAAGGCAAAGGCATGACCGTACACATCCTTGGTTGTACAACAAATTGGTTCTTGGGAGACTCTGATTTTAAATAATAGTTTTGTAACACTTCTATTAGACAAAAGCATTGTGTTGAAAAGCTGTAAACTTGTTGAATTTGTTGGATGTTACAGGACCCAAAAACCACTAAAAAATCACACAACGGCTCACTAACATTCTAATGAAGGCTAGGGTTTCATTCTTATGGTTTGGAGAAGTGGGGGCTGACCATAAGATGCTCCCAAAGCAAAATAAGTTGATTGAATAGGGAACAAACCCTAAAAATTAGGGTTTGCCCCTGCTTAGTGTATGCCTGACATACGCCCATGTATGCCCGACGTACGTGGGTACCTCCGCATCCAACCCTCAAGCAAGTATGCCCAACACACTCATAGAGTACGCCCAACGTACCCAGTTAGGGACCAAAATGAAAGGAATTTACAAATTACGGGTTAAAAGGAATATACCTACAAATCAGAAATGTTACATTGCGGTTACTAGGCTTTTAACAGCTTAACAAATTAAGATGCTTTTCTTCGATTCCAAGTATTCTCCAACTTATATTTGGTTGATACGTGTGGAATGTACTAGTTTTAATCCTACTAAATTAAACACAAAGACATACACACGAAAAGCAGTGTACCTATCGATTAGCTGTTTTGTAACGACGTAAATTTTCAAACATTTTTCTCATTTTTAAATCACAAAATATCTCATTTAATAACTCCAAAAATCACATATGTCTCAAATATCAACAAGAAAACACAATCCCAAAATCATAAAAAAACAATCTCTCGCCAGTGTGTACAATCATGTTGGTGCCTTGCCGCAATCCTTGGAACTACCTGAAACACATAGCACATAACACGGTAAGCATAAAGCTTAGTGAGTTCCCCAAAATACCACATACAACACATTTTCCACTCGAGGCTATAACTATATATGACCCTCCGGTTGATGTGTCTCAGTGGGACCCTCCGGTCCCACAACTCAGGTGTACCCTCTGGTCCCTCAACTCAACAACTTAATATAATACACAATAAGCATATCATAAAAGAAATAACAGGATATCTCAATACATAGCACATACACATAAGACCCTATGGTCACACATAAATTACCACTCAAGGTAAGTATAGTGAGAAGACTAACCTCGTAAGCTAACAAGTGAAAACCTCGCACTAGTAAATCTCGAACTCTACCTAGCGGCCTAGCCTCCGCCTATCACATAATAATTATCCCTAATTAATATTGGTCCCCAAGAAGCTAGACTCACCCTTCTACACTCACAGAAGGGTAAAAGACCATTTTACTCCTCCATAGGCTCAATAGTTCACTACTTGACCAAACCCTAAAAGTCAACAAAAGTAAAAGGCAGGGAGTACGCTATGCATACTCGATCTCTACGCTGCGCGTACTCAGATGCCATGCAAGCATCAGGGATGCGCAACCCCTACGCCGCACGTATTGGATTTACGCCCAGCGTACTCTCCACTTTCCTCATTCTCACTCATTTGGTCTTAAACAGTTAAGACCTTGGATCATCTCATAGATCCACACTCTCTAATGGCTCCTAACCCATAAAGTCAGTGACTTTAAGCCTTTGCATGGCTAAAAAGGTCACCAACCTCAAAATATACACTCTTATGCCTCAAGGAAGCTCATAACTCATGCATGGAGTGATTTCAACATCCAAGATTAGATTTTTATGACATTAAACTACTCATATGCTCAAAAGGGGTTGGTCCTAGTCTCTGGAGTTCAAGATCTCATCAAGTCTCCACCTTTTTGGGAAAAACCCTAAAATACTCAAATAAGACGCTCATAACAAAAGAGAGGCAAAGTCTGAAGCTTTATACCTCAACAAGAAGCTCCTTACTCAGATTTGCTCGGATCTAGAAGCTTGAACTCCAACGCCTTCTTCTTCAAGGCCTCCTCTTCTCTTCAAAACCACACAAAAAACTCTCAATGCTCAAACACACACACACACACAAGCTCTAAAACGAGGTTAGGGCTCTCTTAGGGTTTTATTTCTGGGAATGGTGGGCAGGAATGAGGCCATCATATCCCTTATATAAGGGACTTACCCTAAATTAGGGTTTGTACTATGGGCCTAGTACGCCCAGCGTACCAATGGGTACACCCAACGTACTAGGTGGTCTCCGCGTCACATGCACGCTGACGAGTACGCTGAGCATACACCTCAGGTACGCCCCGCGTACTCGTTTTTCACTCTTTTTATAATAAGGGCCAAAATAGACAATAGCTCAAAAGATCAAGGTTCACAAGATATACCTAGACTCGGGATGTTACTTGTTTAGTTCAGGTAAGTAGGGTATCGAACATAGGGAAAAATAAACAATTAAAATAAATACTAGTATTACCTAAATAAAACAAGTAATAAAAAGGGGTTTTTTGTAGTTTTGCAAGAATAGAAACTTCGGTAATTACTAAACACTTAAACAAAAGACAATTAGCAACTAAGGAGAAACAAAAGACAACTAAATTCAATAAGATAAAGAGACTTCCGGTTAGATTCGATTAACTTATACCTATGGTTGATTTCATGGCAAGTGCAATGGATTAATATATCAATGGTTACCGATTTCTAATGTGATTAGGTTCATGCTCACTATTACTAATCCTTTAGCAAACAAGTAATTCAAGCAGTGATTAAGTGATTAAACTAACAAGTTTCCTAGTGTTCAGTTCGAATCAACTAAGACTTGTAACATTAGTTAATCAAATTGGTTTGTTTAATTAACTCATATGAGGTTGGTCATCACATATGCTCACACATTAATTTACTTATTTTCTAGTTAATCCTAGGTTCATGTTCATTAATACTAGGCATACAATCTTGTTTTCACACAACTATAAGATTCAAACAATCAAGAAGATGTTCATGCAACTCAATTACTTAGTTATTAAAAGAAAATAATTATCCTTAATATGCAAGGATCTTTTAACAAGCTTAACAAGATAAATAATACAATCAATAATAATCCAAGCCACTAAATCAAACCATATTCATAAAATCCTCTACATCTAAATAGAAGTATGGAGTTTAGCCTATAACTTCAACAAATAACTGTTGGATTAGGTGTCTAAGCCCATAACTATAATTGGTATGTACTTGACCCGATAGTAGCATGGTCAATTTCAGGTTGCCTTCACCAGAACAATTTGATAGATGGATATTTGAGAAAGTGGTTATTTATGATTTATAAATATATTATAAGAATGATATATTAATTGAGAAATCATATTATTTAATTAGTATTGATCAAGAATTAATTTGGAATTAATTTAGTGATCAAAAGAGACTAATTAAACTAATAGAGACTGATTATGTAAATCAGTGACACATATGGATTGGGCTAATGAACCATGATTATTTTTGATGGGTTAAGCTTATGGGTTAGTCCATGAAGTGTTAATCCAAATCAGTTGTTGTATCATAAGCTTAAGTGTAAGAATTAGGGTTACACATGACTCTTGGAATTCTACACTATACATATGTAACCCTAAGCACTAAAATTGGCTATCACTTGCATTCTAAGAAGAAGAAACCGATTTTGAGTCTCCATAACCTCTCTCATATTCATCTAGTTGTTTATTGGTGTTTGTGACTTGTTTGAGGCACAACACTTGGGGTGCTAAGCTCTCTTAAGGTCAAAGTTCTACTAGCTACATCAAATTTTGTATGCTAGTTTAGGCTTCATGCTTTGGAAACCAATATTGCATGTATAATTAGAGAAAACTTAGATCTAAAGCATTAGGGTTGTATGTGCACCATAAGAGTGTTATAGTACATAAAACCCATCAATAACATCATAAAATCAACATATGATTTAATAAACATGATTCAAAACAAAGATTAAGAGAAAAGTAATAGTTTTATGCCTTTGATGTCTTTAAATGCAAGCTTCTGGTTGAAATTCGAAAACAAAAGCTTCTCAGAACCTCTCTAGCCTCCAAAAGTCGTCCAACGCCACCATCAAAAGTTAGAGTTCGAATGAGAAACGTTATTTAAATAGATTCTGCAAATAGGCTCAGCTTGTCGAGTTTTTTTTGACAAAACTCATTGAGTTTTTTACTTAATATGAGTGTACGACAAGGCACTAATTTATCGGGAAATTTCATATCAACTCGTCAAGTTCGTTTGGAATCAATATTTTCTCAAAACACAAAAGTCTTCCGAAACTGTGTCTAGTTTTCAGAACATTTTGAATCTCATCAACCGGAGTTACGAGTCATGAGATATGGCCAAAACACTGACGAGGGGTCAAGTTGTCCAACAACATCCTTCTTTCTTCAAAATCCAAGATCCAATCTTTCAATTGCCAATTCTGCTTCCGTTTCCTTCCAAGCATGTCTTTATTGCTAAAAATAAAAATTTAAAACTAATTAAGAATCTTTTTTCGTTAAATGAGATAAAATCAACATAAAGTATTAAGATATGCATGAATTTTATAGCTAAATATGCCCATATCATTGGTCCATTTAAGGGTCTAGATGGATAAAGTTTCCAACTTTATCCCTTACAACCCTCCAAAGTGAATAGATCTAAACTTTATGGTTCAAAACACCACATGGCTTAAGAAATAAGAAGTAAATCTATAAAGTCACTTGTCCAACAAATCCAGAAGAGTTTCTAACACCATTTCCATTATAAAAATCAATGCTTGTCAGACATGCATGTCTAATGCATGTATTGAACTCTTATTAGGTCAAAATATGGGAAAAAAAGGGGGCAAGATCCATGTATGGCCTCAAAGCTCAATCCTAGCCAAGATCCAAAGCACCAAATACTCCCAAACGCCTGGAAATCCATAATGTCACAAGATTTATGAGACCAAACTGTTGGATTAGTGTCTAAGTCCATAACTATTTTGGTATGTACTTGACCCGATTATGAGCATGGTCCTTTTGGGTTGCCTTCACCATAGCAATATGTAGGATGATTTAAGGAGAGAAAGGTTTAAATATGATTTATTAATATATTATGAGAATAATATATTAAAGGAGAAATCATATTGTTTAATTAATATTAGTCAAGAATTAATTGATAATTAATTTTGTGGCTAAAAGGGATTAATTAAACTTAGGGGACTAAAGTTGTAATTATAAGATAATTATAATTGGGCTATGGATCACCTAATAATATATAGGTTGGACGAATTCTATGGGAAGCCCATTAGAAATCGTCCAAGGGATATGTTTAAGGAGTCCATGGGCTGCTTAGGGCCTAAGCAATCAGATTAGGGTTTCCTAGTTGTAAACCCTAATAGCCTACATGTATATAAAGGGCCCCTATGCCCCAAAAACGTGGACAAGTCTTCCATTAGGGTTTCCAGCCGTTTTTGGGCAGCCTCTCTTCTTCTCCTCTTCATCCAAGTTGCATATGGTGTTTGTGACTCCATTAGAGGTGCAGCACTTGAGGCACTAAGCTTTCTAAGGCCAATCCAAGCCAGGAATTGATTGTTATTGCTATATAACAATCAAAGGTGATTCTATAAACCCTAATTCAGTTTATAATATGTTAGATCTAAGTTTATTAGTCTTGGATTCAAAGCATGTTCAATAGAGAAACCTAGATCCAAGCATTAGGGTTTGTATGAGCACATAGGACTGTTTCTTATGCATAAAACCCATCAGTGGTATCAGAGCCTTGATTGGTTTCAGTTGTATTTGATGCTTATATGTTTTATGAATTTGACAAATTAGGGTTCATGGCATGTAAACCCTAAGGCATGGTGTTTTTCGCAAATTAGGGTTGCAAAACCCTAGTTGGCGATTTTTGATAGGGTTCTTAAATTTTTTTTTGCCTAGCCTCCAAATTTCGAAATTAGGGTTAGGAAACCCTAGGGATTTCGAAAATCACTTGCCCCCCATGATAAGATCCTAAATTTTAGGGATTTGGATATTGCCATATCTTGTAATTATCCTTTAAATGTTTAAATTTGGTAATTAAAGATTTTGAATATCCCATCCCATAATTTTGAATTCTAGGGGATTTAAGGGATTAGGTTAAATTAATTGTTTAATTTAAAAGATATCCTTACCAAAATAAAAGATAATTGTCAAATTAATTAGATAATCATTGCCTTATGTGATAAACTTGATTTATTTGAATTATTTGATAGATTATCTTGCAAGAAATTAAATTATGTCATATTTAGATAATTACTAATTAATTGGTTAATTATTATTATTAGTATTTTGATCTAGAATGTTCTTGCTTATGTTTTGAAAAGTTTCAAAACTTGCCCTCAGGTTTTGGAATTTAAATTATTTGATTAAAAGGTTTAATTTTGAAAAAGGTCTAAATTCTAAAATCCTAATTTTGAAAAAGTTCAAATTACATCCTTATGGTTTTATTAAATTAATTAAAGTGCATAATTAAAGGTGATTTAATAAACCCATAAAGTTTCTGGTTTACATTTAATTAAATTAAAAGTATAATTTACTAAGTTAAACCACCTAGTATTTTAAAAGTGTAAAATACACCCTATACTATATATAACATTAAAAGTCTAATATTATATATGTATGAGTAACCAGTCAGTCTTACCGTTAGTAGGCCTCATTCACGAAGCTGGTCTATAAGGGGTGTTTAAGGAAATTGCCTATAAAATGGCGATTGAATGGGTATCCACTCTTACCCACCGCACTCTTGACTAGTGGAGGGTCGTTAGCCGAACGGGTAGGATAGGACAGAAACCTTCCATTATAAGTATAATGAAGTACAAAGTAACTAAATGCTTTTTCAAATTCCCAAATCATAGTTACTTTAGGCAAAATGTGAAATTGTATGCTAACCCATGGAATTACACTTCGTACCCTTGTCAAACGTTAGTGGAGCGTGTGTGGTTAACCGGCACACTAATTTAGGGATGACATTGGTAGCGAAGGGTGACTCGATGTTTGTCATAGATCAATGGAGCGTGTGTGGCTAACCGGCACATTGATTAGGTGATTGTAGCATTGGGTGCACCACGTGATTCGTATGGTTATTCACACCTTGTTTGTGATCCTCGGCATCCCAGTCACAAATAGTAGGGCATAATCGAGATTAAACATGCCATTGAAATGTTCAATGAATCTCAAAAGATCTAGGAGTTTCAATTCATTTAAAACTTAATCTTCCTTTTCGTTTTTTATGGTGGAAATTGGTAAATCGTCATTTACCTACCTTCAAATATTCTGCAACTAGATTACGGCATCCCTCTTCTAGGTTGTAGAGTATTGTGTTGGATCCTAGCTTGATGTTTCATTTGGGTGTTACATCAAGAATTCTAATCAACATAACTTGAATTTTCTCCCGTTTTGTAGATGTCTGAATCTTACAATGGTCTTCCCAAATCCCATGGAACAAGTTTTCCGAATGAAGATGACGTTCCGAGATACGATCAAGGAAATGAGAGTCATGCTTCACTTCCTCCACCTCCTCTAATTGTTCTCCCTGACCCACAAGTTCAAAGGCTTGAAATGTTCAAGCTCACTCAAGCCCTTTTGGCAAGTAAACACAAAGATGGGAAACCTGTGTGTGCGCACGTCTTAGAGATGAAAACACACATTGATAGGTTAAACATGTTGGGTGTCGAGATTTCAAGTGAGTTGGCTGTTGACTGGGTTCTTCAGTCACTTCCTGAATCATATAGTGATTTCGTTAGAGAGTACTATATGATGGACCACGACGTGACCCTTATTGATCTCACCTATTTGCTTATAGCTGCTGAATCAGCAATGATTTGGCGTGCTAATCAAGCAAATTTGTCTGGTGAATCAAACTCCCAAACTTCAATGGACACTGGCAACATTGGAAGTCCAGAAAGAACCAAGTCTGTGATTGTCCGATGTGTTGTGCCAAAGGAGTCCATTTGCTTTTATTGCCAAGAGAAGGGGCATTGGGGACAAAATTGCCCTAACTACCTGAGAGATCTAAGAGATGGGAGAGTCAAGAAGTATGGCTCTGCTTCAGGTAAAATCCATTATCTAACTCTTTTAAGTTCCTATTCTAGATTCTTAATACATGATGTGATAAGATTGCATTTTGATGTTTTATAGGATCGAAGAAAAGAGAGGAAGCTTAAGGGAAGAAGTGAGCTGAATCTAATCGTGAAGAAATGGATTTCGATCGCATTACTTGAAGAATGGATTCTTGAGCTACTACTTGGAGTTAGAATAGATTGTTAAGAAATATGTAATAACATAGTTTTTCAATTGAATTGCATTGTAAGGACAAATTTTTTCCGCAATAAAATGAATTTTGATTTTATCTTATTTATCCTTGCGATGGCATGTATGAAAAATTGATGTTTGAATGTTTCTATTATTAGCAACAATGGATTTGATTCTTAATTATGTTATTTGTGGAAATGTCAAAAGTTTACCAAATAGGGAGAGTTTCTCATCGCCCAAGTTTCAATTGGACAGAAACTTGGAATCATGCAATGTGTATTGTATGATGAATGAAAAACTTTCACATTTGGGAAACTTAGACTAATTCTTTGGCAAAGTGTCAATTGAAGGACAAGGAGATCAAGTACACAAGGTTGTGCGTTGATCAAGTCCACCACAAGAGTGACAAAGATATTCGTCATGATTTACTAAAGTTTAGTAAATATGATTATACTTATAAGATTGAGTATAATTCTGAGTTGATTGAAAGAGTTTCAATGAATAGTAGAACGAATAAAGAAGAATCAAGTAGGCAGAAAAATAAAAGTTTCTCCTTTCTAAGAAGAAGGGAGAGTACCTTTTATTGTGTTTTGTGATAAGTCTTAAAGATTAAGAACCATGTCTCAATAGATCCTCTAAGTGAGTCTTAGTGCAATTGCATGTCTAAGAAGAGGAATCAAGTATTGTAGAAATGGTTAAATCAATAAGTCAATCATACTTCGTTCCAATATCAAGTCTTAGAGTCAAGATTGTGACATTGAGTGAAAAGTCTTAAGTAGGTTTATAACACTTAACAAATGTGGAATTTGGAAATGTTTTCTTATTCATGCACATTAGAAATTGGCAAGTTGTGATGTCTTGGATAAGACAAAGACCAACTAGGACCAGTTTGTGAAGTGTTTGTCTTGATAAATGCTACACTAACTCTTGAATATTTGCTTTGTCAAGAAATGTTTCTTGACAGGAGAATCTTATATATCAAGGAGTCAGTGGGAGTCTTAATGATCTTGAAAGGTTTCAAGAACAAATCAAGAATAAACCTTATAGATCATCACTAGCACACGACTTGAGGTTTACAACCTGTCGTGTTGACATTATTTTGTTTCTATGCCATTCCAATTGAGTTAATTGTGTATGTGAGTTCTATGAGTTCTCATTTGAATGCATACCAGAGCCTTAGCCGATGGAAAGTACATTGATATGTAAGGACAAATTACTAAACTACTTGGAAGACATGGTGGGCACTCGTGTTACCATAAGGCAAGAAATAAAGATTCAGAAAGTTCAGTCCATATGAGGTTGAATTTGTCACAAACTTTGGTTTTGGCAAATTCACATGGATAGGAACTCGTACACCGTAAAATCTAAGTGTCATAAGATTCCCTCCTTCATGAAAATGACTGTGAGGAAATGCTTTCACTAAGAGAGATCTTAAGAAAATAGCAATTGTGAAAATTGTATTCTCAAATTTGATTATGGTTACGGCATCCCTTTCCATAGTTCGAATTGTGAGATTTGGCAGTTAGTTTGAACATTTGGAACTTAGTAACATAAGTTCTTAATTGTTTAAACACACATATGAGTTATCTAAGGAAAATGTGTATAAGTTTAAGAAGCTTAGATAAAAGCTTATCAAAGCATCTGGTATTAGAAATATGAATCTCAGAAATTCAATAGGCATTGTTTTCTGGGAGTTTATTTGTTTTCTGGATACATGTCAAAGCTAGTGGGAGCATAAGTGTTATGCTTATATGATAATAATCATCATGATAGTTGGAGCGTAAGTGTTATGATTGTATGATTATTATGGCAGGTATTGCAAGTTAGCAATATTAATTATAGAAAAACAAAGATTCAATTTGCAAAGTTGCATGGGTTGAAAAAGTTGTTTTGATATAATTAAGGGAGAGAATATTATACTTCGTTTCAAAATCTAAAGCTTAGATTGAGAAATTTTAATATTTTCAGTCAAAGGATACATTGTGTGTTCTTAAAATTCGATTATGATTACGGCATCCCTCTTCATAGTTCGAATTGTGAGAACATGACACATAAAATATTATGGCAAAAGATTGGTAAGGTATCATATCTTTATGTAAGACATTATGCATCGTGTCCCATACACTTCGGGTATAGGATCGATTGCAAATGCTATAATAATTTACCATTCAAAAAATTTTCAAATGTCTAGCGCATTAAGAGGGAAAAAGGACTAGAATGGGTTTTGACTAAAATTATTAAACAACTATCAAAGGACGATCCAAAGTTCGCTGAGGATTGGTCGCTTGTGAGTAGTTGGAAGTATGATATTGGATGGACCATATCGACATTATTATGAATAGATAAGATTCTATTAAGAATGAGTTGTCATATGGCAAATGTGGAAATGTTTCCATATTGGGAGTTGGATATTGAGAATCTACGTCTAATTTGGAAAATTTATGCAAGAAGGATGTTCAAAGGAATGTACTTTGAATGTGAGACTTCACGTCTATGGAATTGTCTTGTAACAATTTCTAAGAAAGTACTTTGTAATTTCATTAGCCAAGTCTTGGTGTCTTTTGTGCTATGACTTTACGAAAGGATCGTTGTGAAAAATGTTAGAATCTAGCATATTCTAACAGTAGCAAAGAACCCTGTGTTCTTACACTAATGATAAGGATTGGGAATTGTGAAATTAGCGTCATTAAAAAGGTTTTTCAATTGATCTATTTCACAAAGTAAGGACCATAGGAAACATAGTGTGCATGCTTTATGCATGGGATAACTATTGTTGTAATTCGAGTAATAAGTTGATTTTCTGAAACAGTAAACGATAATAATGAGTAATCAATATGGTGGTTAAATAGAAGTGTTTTATTTACTCTCACAAGTTTGAGGCCATATAGGATTAAGTATTATTGTTATGTTTCAATTTGCATGTTTTGACTTCCAGAATAACTAGGTTATTCAAACATCCACAGTCGGTCATACGTAGGGAGTAAGTATGAAGGAAGATTGTCATGAATCTGTCTGTAGATTGTCCGAAGTGTTTAGACATAGCACAAGTTTGCTGCAGAGTTCATGAGTGCTTTGATAAGATTAAAGTATTGGATTAAACCCACGCTCACTTGGATCACTTCATGGTTTTATCACGAGTGATTAGTGAGATGATAATATTGTATATTCTTGAAACCGAGACGTGTGAGTTGTTATTTGTTGGTCGGTTACACATTGATAATAAGTAAACGCACCAGTAACTTGGTGTTATAAAACTTATTGTTGTGTGTGATTCGATCAGTAAATGCAAGCGAGCATTTGAGTCAAAGTTTATCTATTCCTTTTACCCAAAGTGGGATAAAAGCGATATCTGTGGGCCTCTCGATGATTTAGTGATGACACCTAAGCGCTTGGCCAAGCCGAGACTAAGTTGATGTGTTCAATTGTAGTATGTTGGAAGTCGTCGTAAATCGGAAGTCGGGAAATAGTATAGAGAGAATGATTGAAATTCATGTCTTATGTCTATACGATATCTTGAGAATGGAGGAATATATAATCCCTTATCTAGAGGACACGCTATCTGATAAGATCAGAGTTGACAGCGGCTTTTGAAAGCTACGATTGCTGATCAGGTTTTGAAGTCGTATGGAAAATAGTTATTAGACTTATCCAAGTGGGAGACTGTTGGATTAGTGTCTAAGTCCATAACTATTTTGGTATGTACTTGACCCGATTATGAGCATGGTCCTTTTGGGTTGCCTTCACCATAGCAATATGTAGGATGATTTAAGGAGAGAAAGGTTTAAATATGATTTATTAATATATTATGAGAATAATATATTAAAGGAGAAATCATATTGTTTAATTAATATTAGTCAAGAATTAATTGATAATTAATTTTGTGGCTAAAAGGGATTAATTAAACTTAGGGGACTAAAGTTGTAATTATAAGATAATTATAATTGGGCTATGGATCACCTAATAATATATAGGTTGGACGAATTCTATGGGAAGCCCATTAGAAATCGTCCAAGGGATATGTTTAAGGAGTCCATGGGCTGCTTAGGGCCTAAGCAGTCAGATTAGGGTTTCCTAGTTGTAAACCCTAATAGCCTACATGTATATAAAGGGCCCCTATGCCCCAAAAACGTGGACAAGTCTTCCATTAGGGTTTCCAGCCGTTTTTGGGCAGCCTCTCTTCTTCTCCTCTTCATCCAAGTTGCATATGGTGTTTGTGACTCCATTAGAGGTGCAGCACTTGAGGCACTAAGCTTTCTAAGGCCAATCCAAGCCAGGAATTGATTGTTATTGCTATATAACAATCAAAGGTGATTCTATAAACCCTAATTCAGTTTATAATATGTTAGATCTAAGTCTATTAGTCTTGGATTCAAAGCATGTTCAATAGAGAAACCTAGATCCAAGCATTAGGGTTTGTATGAGCACATAGGACTGTTTCTTATGCATAAAACCCATCACAAACCACTCAAAACAACAAAGCATAGAAAAGGGGTGGACCAAATCTAGAGATCTATCAATTTACTTATGAAGATGAAAGCTCTATACCTCCTGGAGATGTTTGAGGAAGACAAACTTTTGGATCTGCGTTGGTGTGGACTCCCAAGATGATCTACCACCACCTTCCTTCTTCACAAGCACCAAAAACATTCACATTTTAGGCTAAAAACTCACACAAGAGGTCTAGGGTTTGCAAAGTACGATTATGAGCGGTGGAGGCTTATGGGAGGGAGGCTACAAGGGATTAAGGTCGTTTAAATAGGGCTCAAACCCTAAACTTTAATGTTTTCTTCAACAACGGCCACCACATCGCAGCACCTATCGCCACGTCGTGGTGATTCATTAAATACGCGCAACTCATAAGAAATTACCACGCCGTGATGAGGCTCCACCACGACGTGGTGATGCCCAAAATCCAAAAAATATATAAATACTTTAAATTAGAGTACCTCCAATAATCCAGATGTAGAAAAATACCTTACGTAATGTGTGTGTTGTGTAATACGCAGTGTGTCTTTGTTATATATATATGCATATTAATATAGTGTGTTATGTGTTATTATAATCTTTGTTATATATATGCATATTAAATAGTGTGTTATGTGTTATATATAATACATGTATATTAAGTGTATAACGTTTATATATAGCATATGTGGTGTGTGTTGTGTAAAACATTTATAATATAAGAAGTATGATAGTTGAAATTTATGTTTGTATAAAGGAAGTCAGTTGTGTGTAAAGAATATGGAAAAGTAAAAATATGAAAGTATGAGGGCATCCCACATCGCTGGTGGGAAACATTGAAGCAAAAGAGAGTCTATAAATAAAGCATGGATCATCACATAAATTAATAAACCCAACTCTTCTTTGAGTTTGTCGACTCCTTTGAGCAAGCAAGTTTTATTTGAGCTACATTTGACCCGTCTACGCTTATATGGTTCCATTTTGTACATAACTGATCCATTTGGACTTTGGACTGAGTTGGCTGGCTCCTTTAAGCTGGATTTTTGTACCGTTTTTAGACTAAATTAGTCTGATGTTGGAATGGGTAGTTTGATTTGATCTTAGTTTGAAACTGCAAAAAATAAAAAATAAAAAATAAAAAATTGCGGTTTTTGGTTCGGTTTCTGTCAAAAACCGCAACGAACCATACCATCCTCACCCCTACATTCTATAATCATCTTCAAACATCATCAAACGTCATTAAATCATCATTAATCATTATAAAATACAATAAGAATATCTACTTTGGTATTACTCAACTTAAGTAATGACATTTATCTTTACTTCACTTTATATGGGCTTGTCGTGTGTCTATGGTTAGTTACCATTTTATCATTCTCGGTAACCTTAACACTTTAACATAGTTACATACTTAGGTTTACATCTTTACTAATTAATTTTAATTATTATGCCATATGAGGAGATTCCAAAATATACTTTATCCTACCCCTCTTGTATCTGGCGGTTTTCCTCAATTTAGTCCCAGTTGTCCTCTAGGTCGCTCGGAAGATCAGTAAAAATTGTTGTGCCTGTCAATCTCGATGTTAGGGTGTTTCCAAGACATTTATGGGGCTGTATACATGAGTTCAAGACATCCTCATGTATCCATAAGTATGAGGGATGTTTAAGACAAGTTTATGAAACAAAAGGAAGGTATGGAAAAACACGTGAGACCAACAACAATCACGAATCCAAACTGAAAACTTGGAAGCATAGAACTCTTTCAACTTTCAAATGAGTCCACATCTTTCTTTCCTTCTTCCGCTCTATCATCTCAAACTTATTGGGTTGAAAATATGCAAGTTAGGCGGTGTTTGTGTAAGCTTATTTTTTGGGCTTAAGCTTATGTGCTTAATAGCTTAATAACTAATAAGCTTATTAGCTTACAAAGTAAAAAAGTATTTGGATTACCTTATGACTTTTAAAGTTAATAAGCTCTTTTCAAAATAGTGTTTGGTTAGTTTATATTTTGTAAAATGACTAAAATGGACATGCTTACATTACACAATTGAGGAAGACATTTGTGGTGTTTTGGGGAAAGAAGAATAAGGGTAAATGCATAAATATACATAAATAAGCTCATGTCGTTGTAAAAAAAAAAAGTTGAATTGAAATGACTTATGGAAATTGGCTTATTTTTAGATAAAATAAGCTCATAAGCTTAAGCTAATAAGCTAACCAAACAGTAATTTTTTCATAAGCCCAAAATATAAACTTATAAACTAAAAAGCCTGAAAAATAAACTAAAACAAACACCTGTGTAGAGGAGTGTGCAGCCTGTGTAGAGGAGTGTGCGGCTGCGAATAACCAAATCGTTGCATGAGTTATTTCTTCAACATTTGGTCCTTCATCTTTCGGAACTTGTCAAACTCTATCCCATTCCCAATTTTCATTACAAAATGATACTTTTTGAAGTTGCAATTTACCCGCTAAACTTCTATAATTTCCTTTTTGATCTAATTAAACTAATTTCATTTATTTGTAGTTCTCTTTAGAGACTTTAGGCCTCTAAACTTAATTAAAAGTCAATTGAACCCTTTAAATTTAATTTAAATATCAAATAAATTCTTTTAATAAATGTTCTAAATTATCATATTAGGAGTTTTATATAAAATTCGAAATTAATGAATTGTAACATTTTCTTTGATTTTTTTAATGTCCGAAACATATAATTTGGATTCATGGGTGATACATAATATGATTCAGATTATTGTATTTTTTTAATTACTTGTTTTGTTGGTTCTACATGAAGTTTTGATGAGGCAAGAAGAATTGTTGGCTTACATTGATGTGCAAGAGGAGAAAAAGTTCAGGTTGAGTTTTGATGAATATGATAATATGATAGTGTTACATTTCCTAGCATATAAGCATGAAATGTTTAATTGCTTATTGATCAATTATTGTGACGTGTCTTTGCAGAAGAAGAAATCATGCGGGTGAAAAGCGTATGAATGTGTATGCAACTATTTCCAGTTTTATGTTGTTTTTTTTTTTTAACATTCATGTGCAAACAAGACATTTTGTTCTAACTCTGTTGACTTTGAGAGTGCTTTGATATATTGTGTGATGGTTTTGGGCACACTATGATTCTCAGTTTCTCACACGTTGTAGGGTTTAAAAAGGGTAAACACATGTCTGTCAACCACCCACATTACCATTAAACTTAAAATTCCTCTAAACAAATAAAATTATATATTTCCAATCGAATTAGAATTGATTCAAGTTTAAACTACAGAATTGTGAATGAGCAAAAATTGGAAAAAACTTATCAGAGGAGTTAAAACAAGGCCAATGTTTATTAAATTGACAAAAACAAAGAGGAATAGATGGTGCAAAGTTATCTCCCAATGAACTTTTTTTTTTCTTGTTTAAAAGTCATGATTAATGATGAGTATGATCGTCTATTGTAGATTTAGCCAGCCAAACATGATTTTTGTTGACCAAAACACTCAAAAACTCAACAAGAACACACACTCAAGAATGTACATCCACATTCTTGTTATGATATGGGTTTAAAATCTCGATTTCTTTCAAAAAAAATCCAAAAATTTAAGTTTAAAATCTTGATTTTGTGTGTGTTCCTCAAGTTTCATTTATGGGGACGAACATGATCAAGAACTCAAGACCTTCATCTATATGTTTCTAGGGACGAACACGATCAACATGCACCCGCTGTGTTAGCAGAGAAACGATTCCATCTTTTGTAAGGTGGTTTGTTCATCGGTACAACCTTTAATTGTCAAGAACTCAGAAATCAAAAATATGTTCGGAGCTTTTTTTTACGATTGAACAAACCCTTGATATTAAAACATGGGTTTTGTTTTTCATTTCTAGTTTTGGCCAGATTCTTGGGTGTTCTTCAACCCAAGATTCTAAACTTGATTTCAAGAACAATCCCCCAAAAAAATCAGATTTCCAAATGTGTGTTCATGAGTGTGTAAAATCTAGATTTATGGGTGTGTGTTAGAAAGCACAGAACTTCTTCTTCTTCTTCTTCCTCCTCCTCCTCCTCCCTCTCTTCTTCTTTTCTAAAAACGCCACCACTTGTTGTTGAACACGCGACTCATCAAGAGCCTGCATAAATTATGAACTTACATAATTCTGCTACTTCATCATCATGTTCGAAAACCAAAATCTTAAACTTAAAGGTATGTACTTGTTGGCAGCAGCGAGCTCTGTTTCCAAGGCGTCAAGACGACTCAAAGCGGTGTTGAGCATCTCCTCTTTCTCCGGCGACAGCTCAGCCGTTTTGCCGTTGTGCGCAACCACCTTCTCCTCCAGATCCGCTAGCCGTTTCATCAAGTCCTGACACTCCGTCCTTGAAATCTTGGGTTTTTTATTGTCATCGTCTAAAAACCCAGTGGAATTTCAATGTCACAATCCCCATAAACAACGTCATTAAACCCGTATATAACCACCTGCTTCCCTACCTTACCACTAGAAGAACTAACCTCGCCACAATCGTCATTACCCTTTTACTCTGGTTTACAATCTTTGCTCACCCTTTCATTCCTTATACAATCCTACACATCAATTTAAACCAAACAACCCTAATTTTTTTTATGCATATTTTCCTCTGGATTCAATCGAATATGGTGACATACTGACTTACTTCTTCATGAACTGGAGGAAGTTGTGAGGGCTTGATGTGAATCTATCAAAGGAAAATTTTAAGAAATTTATAGTAGAAATAAAAGACAATAAAATGAAGGCTAAAAAAGATTTATGAAATTACAGACTGATCCTCAGAAATGATCTTCTCTTCTACAACTGCATCCTTGGAACATTTGTGTTCACCATTAGAACCCATCTAAGAATGCTTCAAGATTAACTAATACACAATTCAACAGTAAAATAAATCTTATTTTTAATATGAATATGACCTTCATGATATCTGAATCTTGCCATGGACCTTTATCAGATCGCATGCAACCGCCTTTATCTTCACAACTGCAACTATACCACCCAAAAACTCCGGAAGTTCACTGTCAAAATATATAACAACAAATTGCATATGAACCAAATCAACACACAACTAATAAAAACAAAACAAATGTCCTATAATAATCATTTTGTAAAGGAACCTGGCATCAATGATTTCCAGGAGCTTGCTCTGGTATTTGTTGCCCATAACCTACTCAATAATATCATTTATTAGTCACGAGTTTATAAATAAAAAGGAACTTTTATAGAAAATTTTGGTACAAATTAAGTTACATGAATCTTGGCTGTAGTTTTGGGGTCAAGGAAGGATTTGAGTGTGTTCCAAAAGAGCCTAAAGCTAGCCAGACCCCGCGTTGATTATGTACATGCGAGATAGAGTCTATAAGGAACATAAAAAAAATAAATAAACACACCAACAAATTTCTTAATTTTATAAAAATATATCAAGAAACGTGTATACTAAAGGTTATATATACATCAGGATAGTTGCTTCCATCAATGCTCTGGAGACTTTGGATAAGTTCCCTAGCAGCTTTGCTCATGTTTTTTAGTCCCTAATTCATCACCACTGAATTAAAAACTTACTAATTTTTACATTAGATTTTAGAATTAATTAACTTACGATTCCTTGAACATCAAGAATGGTGGTGCTTTGGTCGATGTGTTTTTTAGCAGCAATTGAGCAAGCGGGGAACTTATGAGTAAAGGTTCTTTCAAATTCCATAACATGGTGGCTTGTAAAAGCTTTGTAGCATCAACTTGACCAACTCTCTCGATATAAATAGGTCTTCCATCTTTATCAACCCCATGATGCCCTTGAGGATAGTATTCAAGAATATTTTCCTTCTCTTCAAATTCAAAATCCTAAACCAAAACAAAAATTCACCAAATGGGTCTTTGGCCATTTAAGGTATAGCGCAGTTTTAGAACCAACGTGGAGGAGGTAAATCACAATGTCCCCAAAGTCATTCTTCCTTTCTTTTTTCTCATTAAGTCATGTATGATGTATGGATAAAATAGTTGAATAGGCAATGATGTTTGTCTGGATAAAAAGTTGTCTACATAAGGTCTATTTTTTTAAACTGAATAAACGTTATATGAATGAAATCTAAATGACCATTTTATTTAGAAAGGAAAAAGGGATGGGTTTCTTAATACATCAAGCCATGTTTTTTTACTTAACCCATTTAGTCATTTTGTCCAAATTAAGTAGAAAGGAAACATCCATGCATAGTTGTCTAGATTAAGTGGCCCAATAAACACATTAAGTAATAAAGAAACACATCTTAAGACACCTATAAAGGGGAAATTTTATCATTTCGACAAAAAGTACCTCCATGATGGTATCTGCACCAAATTCCGTTCTCAACTTAAGCATATCAGCCCACATTTGCTTGGTTTTCTAATATCAAATTTCGTGGCCTTCAAGAATCTATAGTAACATAGTTAGAAACTTACTTTTTCACATTAAAACATCAAAAAGATTGAAAATTTGGTAACCTTAACATCATATGGTATTCGTCATGATTTAAAGGTAATAATTCTTCTGATATCAAAGCTTGACGTAAAGCGTCGACTATTCTTCTGGTATTCGTCATGATTTATTTCCACTACATCATGAACATCTTCAACAACAACATACATGACTCTACTATTCTTCCTTCCCTTTTTTATGAAGGAAGTTTTAAACCTCTTCTAGGCACTAATTGCCTTATGCATGAAAGAGTTACGTTTACACTTCTTTTCATCCTCAGGGCTCTCTACCTCCACTGGCTCTCTACCTCCACTTTCTCCATGCCTAATTCATTTTAAAAAAAACTAAGATTATTTTGGGTATAAGAGAGTAAAAAAAATAGGACAACATACATTCTTATAATAGAAACGGAAACATACTTGACAGATTGGGGTGGTCAAGAGGTATGTGTATATGGTTATTCAAGGTTGCATTTTGTAAGTTTGATTGTGATGTCGAATTTAGGACCGTTGTCAAATGCCTACACATTTTAGAAATTATATGCTACACGTATATGAAATGTCCAAATGAAAAAGAAATATGGAGGTTCATACCGACGCTTTTACATAGGTGCGTTGCAAAATTCATGAACAAATAAAAGATTATATTATGTTAGTGATACAATCATCATAAGCCATAATTAATGTAACGACCCAAATTTTCAAAAGAAACATTTCACTTTTAAATAATCAAATCATTTCCAATAAACCACAAAATCTCAGGAACAATTGTTTTCAAATTCATACTATCAACATTTTTATTTCTAATATTAGAGTGTCCCATAAAACGCCTGAGAGAGTGCATGTCGCGCCATCAATCTTTGCCCTTGCCCTTAGGCTCAGAAGTACCTGAAACAATCAACAAATTGTAAGCTAATGCTTAGTCAGTTCCCCAGAGCATACCCCACAAAATCCACATAATCACATAATCCATATTAACTATAAAAGCTATATAAACCATATAAGCCATGCATACAACATATAGGGATGCCCTGGAAACCCTCCAGGGTCTTACTACAGGTGTCATGGGAACCCGCACATGGTCTTAGCCCACTACCATAAAAATCAGACATACAAACATATAAGGGTGCCCTTGAAAGCCTCCAGGGTCTTACTCCGGGAGCCATGGGAACCCCCACATGGTCTT
Organism: Lactuca sativa; assembly: GCF_002870075.4. NCBI lineage: Eukaryota > Viridiplantae > Streptophyta > Magnoliopsida > Asterales > Asteraceae > Lactuca > Lactuca sativa. Next base: position 269,167,043 of record NC_056627.2, read on the forward strand.
AGCCCAAAGATGCCATGGAAACACTCCAAGGTATTACACCCAAGTTCCCCAGGAACCCCCCAAGGTCTTTACTAAGGATGTCATGGAAACCCTCCAAGGTCTTACATCCAAGTGCCTCGGGAACCCCCCAAGGTCTTTCATGCAAGTACTACAATTACAACTAGCATACCACATATCCCATAACCAACTAGCATGTCACATAACAAATAATGGGTCGGTCTTGGTGCCTTCGATCCATTGTTATGGTAAGGAGACTCACCTCTCAAGAATATTGAACTAATAAGATAGGATCAGATAAGTCCCAACGCGCAGTACCAACTCAACTGTCTATAACCGTCATGTGATTAACTTGTCAAAATCCTAAAATAACATAAATACCCTCAAGGTTAAACTTGGTCAACCCTAGTCAAAGTCCAAGTTAAAAGTCCATGTTGACCCCAACTCATCGAGTGCAACTAGCAACTCGTCGAGTTCCTTCAGAGTCCAAAAAACCGGGACAAACCCTATCCAACTCGCCGGGTTGTCTCATCAACCCGACAAGTTCACTTAATGTACAGTAGACGGGGAAACCCGATCCAACTCGTCGAGTTGTCTAGGCAACTCGTCGAGTTTTCCCCTATTTGCTTATTCTGATGATACGTTGTTTGCAAGGACTCTACGGCTTAGATCTAAAACCTAAAGGTGTCTATAAGGTTAAAGTTTCCAACTTTAACCTCTAGAACAACTCCGAATGCTCTAAAGCCCTTAACAAAGGTTGGAAAACTCAAAAGCGTAGCCACATGGTTCAAGACTCTAGGGGTCTGGAATCCCTCCTTTCAAGAAGAGGTTATAATCCTCAAAATGATCCAAAGATGAAGGCTTTATGGACATGCATGTCCAATGCATGTCTTGAAGTTAAAATAGCCAAAAAGGGAAAATACACCCTAAAAGTCCATTCATGTCATCCATGCTTGATCAAAAGCTAGATCTAGCCCACCATGGGACCATTTTGCCCTAGAGATTCATAAAGTTGCAAACTTTATGAATCCCATGCATTCAATCGACAAGAATGATAGGAAATGAAGAGTTAACTATGTTGGATCACGTGTCTAAGCTCATAAATATAATTGGTATGCACTTGACTCAGGAGTAGCATGGTCCATTTTAGGTTGCCTTCACCAGAGCAATTTGATACGATGGATACTTGAGAAAGAGGTTATTTGTGATTTATTAATATATTATAAGTATAATATATTAATTGAAAAATAATCATATTACTTTATTAGTATTGATCAATAATTAATATAGTGATCAAAAGAGACTGATTAAATTAACTGAGACTCATTAAGGTAAATCAATGATATTTATAGTTTGGGCTAATGATCCATATTAATTAGGATGTACTAATTCTATGTGGGAATCCATGAAGAGTTAGTCCAAAGGTCTTATCATATGGATTATTGGATTAAAGGCCCAAGGAAGTGAATTAGAGTTTACTAGTTACACCCTAGGAATTCCACACTATAAAAGTAACCCCTATACTCCTAAAAATTGGCACTTGTGAACATAGATGAAACCCTAGCCAAATTTGGAACTTCATAACCTCTCTCTCGAAGTCGTCCTCTTTCTTTTGGTGTTTGTGAACCATTTTAGGCATCACACTTGAGGTGATAAGCTCTTGAAAGGCCAAGTTCTACAAGCTACATAAATAAGGTATTCATCTAACTAGTTTTTATGTTATATATCTTCAATTCCATGCTAGCTAGTGTATATGCTTTGGATAATATGAAGTTGCATGTATAATTACAGAAAACTTAGATCCAAGGCATTAGGGTTGTATGTGCACCATAGGAGTGTTATAGTACATAAAACCCAATAGTGGTATCAGAGCCATGTGTGTTTTCTGTTATATTGATGCATTGGTTAAATGTTTAAAGTGGAAATTTTGAAAAATTGTTGTCCAGACAGTGCACTCAACGAGTCCCGTTATTGGAATCGACGAGTGGGGTCATTTGGTGATGAACTCGACGATTCCAGTATCCGACTCGACGAACTGGATCATCAGTTGGCAGTTTTTCAGGTTTTTTTTTAGCCAAAATTGGATTAGGTTCGTTACCATAAACTGTTTTGTATCATAAAATCTGATTTTTCTGATATGGTAGTGATTATCCTCATCCAATTAAAAGATAATTGTCAAATTTTTAAGATAGTTGTTAGTTTATCTGATAAGCTAGTTATTTGTATTATTTGAAATTATCTTGCTATATGAGTTAAATTAGGTCAAATCGGTAAATGATAAATTATATGATAATTTTATTAGTTTAAAATTTGATTTAAATGTTTCTTGAAGAGTTTCGTAATTTGCCCTCAAGTTATGGAATTTGAAAAGTCTCATTCATAAAACATTAACTCCTTAAGTTATGGAATTTAAAGGGTTTTGAATAATTTCAAAAATTGCCCTCAAGTTTTGGAATTTAAAATTTAATTAAAAAGCTTTAATTTTAAAATATTAAATTCTAAAACTTTAGTAATTTAAAAAGGTTCAAATGTGCACCTCTTGGTTTTGTAACTTAAAATTTAATTAAATAGCGTTAATTTTAAAATCTTAAATTTAGAACCTTGATGTTATGAATAGTTCAAATTACACCCTTGTGGTTTTATTAAATTAATTAAATGTTTAATCAAAAGAGAGAATTAAGAAATCCATAATGACATGGTTTAAGTTTAGTTAAATTAAAGGTCTAATTTATTAATAGATTAAACTGCTTAGTATTTTAAAGCTTTAAAATACACCCCTATACTATATAAAATTAAAAGTCTAATATATTATATATGTATAAGTTAAAAGTCATTCGTACCGTTAGTAGGCCTCATTTACGAAGTTGGTCTATAAGAGGTGTTTAAGGAAGCAGCTTGTAAAATGAGCGTCACTGGGTATACACTCTTACCCACCGCACTCTTGACTAGTGGAGGTTGTTAGCCAAACGGGTAGGTTAGGACATCCTAATTAAAAGTATAATGAATATTTTAAGTAAATAAATGTTTCATAAATTCCCAAATCTTAGTTACTTAGGAAAAATTTGAATTTGGTGCTAATCCATTAAATTGCACATTTCACCTTATTTTTCGTTAGTGGAGCGTGTGTGGTTAACCAACACACTAATATGGGACTAATGTAGGATGTCAATGGGTAGCTAGGATATTATCATAGATCAGTGGAGCGTGTGTTGTTAACCGGCACATTGACTAGGTGATAGATGTCTTCGAGAGTACCAAACTAATTTGCATGGTTATTCACACCTTGTTTGTGATCCTCGGTATCCTAGTCACAAACTTGAAGGGCATAATTAAGATTAAACATGCCATTGAAAAGTTCAATGAATCTAGGAATTTCAATTCATTTAAAACCTAATGTTCATTTTTATTTTTCATGGTGGAAATTGGTAAATCGTCATTTACCTACCTTCAAATATTTTACAATTGGATTACAACATCTCTCTTCCGAATTGTAGAATATTGTGTTGGGTCCTAGCCTTAATATTTCATTTGGGTGTTATATTAAGGACTTAAATCAAATAATTTGAATTTCTCCCTTGTAGATGTCTAATTCTGACAACTATGGTCTTCCCAAATCTTTTGAAAATAGCTTCCCTCATGAAGATGATGTTCCACGCTTCGATCATGAAAATGTAAATCATTATTCACTTCCTCCACCTCCTACAATTATTCTTCCTAACCTACATGTTCGTTGATTTGAAAAGTTCAAGATCACTCAAGCCCTATTGGCAAACAAACATGAAGATGGAAAGTTTGTATGTGCTCACGTCTTGGACATAAAGTTGCATATTGACAGGATGGGAATGTTGGGTGTCGCGTTCCCAAGGAAGCTGGCTATTGACTTGGTTCTTCATTCACTTCCTAAGTCATATGGTGAGTTTGTAAAAGACTACTATGTGACAAACCATGACACGACCCTTATCGATCTTACTTATTTACTTATTGATGCTGAATCAACAATGATTTGGCACACTAGTAAAGCAAACTTGATTGGAAGATCTGTTTTCCAAATTTCCCCGGACATTGAAGATGGTGACATTGGAAGTCTAGAAAAGATTTCTCTTCCTAATGGAAAGGGATTGGCCAAGGTCAAATCGTTTGACCAAATGGTAAAGAGAAAGACTAAGTTTGTGATTGTCCCATGTACCATTCCGAGAGAGTCTGTTTGTTTCTATTGCCAAGAGAAGAGGCATTGGTTGCGAAGCTGCCCTGACTACCTGAGAGATCTAAGAGATGGTAAAATAAAATTGTATGGGTCTACTTCAGGTAAGTTCATGATCTAACTCTATTAAGTTCCTTCTTATAGATTCTTAATAACATGATGTGATAAAATTGCATTTTGATGTTTTGTAGGATCGAAGAAGAGAAAGGAAGTTTAAAGGAAGAGTAAGTTGAGTCTGGTCGCGAAGAGATGGATTTTGATCACATGGTTCGATGATAAGATTTTTGAGCTACTTCTTAGAAGTTATGACAGATTGCTTAGGAATAGAACAAAGTTTTCATTTGTGTTTGCATTTCAAGGACAAGTTTTTCTGCACATTTTATATATAAAGAAAATTTTGATTTTGTCTTATTTTATATTTCCTTACAATGGCATTTGTGAAAATTGGCGTTCATATATTTAATAGCAATATTGAAAATGATTGATTCTTAGTTATGTCAATTGTGTAGTGTCGTAATTTTTTATTTAAGGAAAGATTCTTATCGCTCAAGTTTCAATTGGACAGAAACTTGGAATCATATGATTTGAATCATGTGATGTATGAAAATCTTGGTACTTGGGAAATTGAGACTAATTCCTTATTTACATGTATATGTAAGTCAAGTGAAAGATGAAAGGATCTAGTACACAATGATGTGCACTGTTCAGATCCACCACAAAGAATGATAAAGACTATTCGTCATGATTTACTAAAGGTTAAGTAAATATGGTTATAATTATAAGACAAAGTGTAATTCTGAATCATTGAAAAAGTTTCATTGAATAGCAGAACGAATAATAGGAATCAACTAGACAGAAAGATAAAAGTTTCTCCAATCTGAAAGGAAAAGAGAGTACTTTAGTATCGCGTTTTATGATTATCTTAGTGATTATCAAACCATGTCACAATTGATCCTCTAAAGACACCTTAGTACACTTGTATGACTGAGAAGAGGAATCAAAATTATTGAAATAGTTAAATCAAAAGCTGAATCATACTTCGTTCCAAAATCGAGTCTTTGAGTCATACCCCAAGATTGTGCCTTGAGTGACATAATCTTAAGTAGGTTTATAACACATCATGACATGTGAAGTAGAAATGTTTCTTACTCTTGCACATTTGAAATTAGTAAGTTGTGATGTTTTGGACAAAAAAACAAAGATCAACTAAGACCAATTACATGAAGTGTTGTCTTGATAGGATCTCACACTAACTCTTGAATATTTGTTTGTTAAGGAATGTTTCTTGACAAGAGAATCTTATATGTCAAGAGGATAGTGGGGTCTTAAAGATTTTGAAAAAGGTTTCAAGAAATAATCAAGAATAAACCTATTGTTTATCACTAGCACACGAATTGACGTTGATAACCTATTGTATTGACATATTCTTGTTTATGTGCTTATTCCGGTTAGTTTGACTGTGCATGTGAGTTCTATGATTTCTCATTTGAATGCATAAGGCAAAGTGCCTTGATCAATGGAAAGTGCATTTATCTGTAGGGGTGAGCTGCTCAACAACATGGAAGCAATGGTAGGACCCTTGTGCTACTAGATGGCAGGAAAATAAGATTGAACTAGTTCAGTCCATATGAGTTTGGATTTGTCACAAACCTTGTCTTGAGATTATGGTTTTGAAAAATTCACATGGATAGGAACACATACACCAATAAATCTAAGTGGTAAAGGTTTCTCTCCACTTGATGAAAATGATTGTAAGGAAATGCATTCGCTAAGTAGATTTTAAAGAGATTACAGTTGTGTTAATTGCATTCTCAAATTCTATTATGATTACGACATCCTTCTTTATAGTTTGAATTATGAGAAATAAAAACTAGTTTGAACATTCGGGACTTACTGTTGTAAGTTCTAAAATTGTTTAGACACATATATGAGCTTTCTACTGAAAGGTGTATGATCTTGAGAAGCCTAGATAAGATCTTACCAAAGCATCTTATATCAGAAATCTAAACTTTGGAAAGAAAGTCAATAAGTATTAATTTCTAAAAGTCCAGCTGATTTCTGGGTACATGTCAAAACCAGTAGGAGCATAAGTGTTATGCTTGTAAGAATGTAATTATATGCTAGTGGGAGCACCATTATTACGTTAAGTATTGCGAGTTAGCAATGCTAATTACAGAAAAAAAGTTTGCAAAGTTTCACAGTTTTTAAAAAAATTGTTTTGTTATAATTAAGGGAGAGGAACTGATACTTCATTTCAAGTCTAAAAGCTTCGATTGAGACTTTAATAGAATTTAGTCATGAACATATATGAATGTTATGATGAAATGACTCAACATAATATATGGAAACGTTATAGCGAGAGACTGGTAAATTATCATGTCTTTATGTAAGACATTATGAATCGTGTCCCATATGCTTCGGGTATAGGATCGATTGCATATGCTATAATATATGTGTGTTCTGAATTTTCCAAATGCCTAGGGCATTAAGAAGGAAAATGGACCAGAACCGTATATGAACAAAGTTGTTAAACAACTGTTAAGGACAATCCAAGGTTCACCAAAGATTGGTTGCTTATGGAAAGTTGGAAGTATAGTAATGGATGGACCATATTAACATGATTATGAATAGATAGGATTCTGGCATGGCAAATATGGAAATGTTTCCATAATGGGAGTTGGATAGTAAGAATTTATGTGTAAGTTAGAAACTTTCATGCAAGAAGGATGTTCAAAGGAATGTATTTTGAATATGAGACTTCGTATATGTGGAATTGTCCTATAACAATCTCTAATGGAGTGATTTGTAATATCATTGTCCAAGTCTCTATGACTTTGGTGCATTGAAATTACAAAAGGATCATTGCATGTAAGTTTAGAATCTAACACATTCTAATAGTGGTGAGAATTTTGTATTCTTACACTTACAATAAGGATTTGGAATTGTGAAATGAGTGTCATTGGAAATGTTTATAGTTGGTCTATTTCACAAAGAAAGGACAATAGGTAAACATAGTGTGCGTGCTTGGAGCATTAGATAACTACTATTTTATTTCAAGTACTAAGTTGATTAGTCGAAACATTATACAATGAATAATGTGTAATCAATATGTTGATTAAATAATAAGTGTTTTTATTTATATTCAAAAGTTTTGACCATATTGGATTCGATTTTTTTTTTCACTTCGCATGTTTTACTTCCCGAATAACTAGGTTATTCAGACATCCATAGTCAATCATACTTTAGAAGTAAGTAATGAGGTAAGACTGTCATGAATCCAACTGTAGATTGTCTAAGTGTTTAGACATAGCACAAGTTTACTGCGGTGTTCATGAGTACTCTTGTAACACTACCAGAAAACAACCCTTTAATGACGCGCAAACAATGATGCGCGAGGATAAAGGACGCGCATTCGTGCGTGCCCTAAAAAATAATGTCAACTCTGGAAATTTTGAAGGATAGAGGTTACACATTTTTGTGTGCCCTAAAATTAGTGTCCAACAAAAATAAAATTAAAAACACGGAGGGCACCTACCCTAAAACGCGCGTCGTGTTACCCTGTCGCTTTATAATTTTAGTCTATGAGCGCGCGTTTTCATTTTTTGGGGGAATGAAATCCAAAAAAATTAAAAACCCCGCTTGCGTCTCCTCCTTCCACCGAAACGCTCACCTCATCAGACTCCATCTTTAATAGCTAAGGAGGGAAATCAAATCCCAAAAAATTTACACCCACGCCTAATTCTCATCTTCTACAAGCCGAAAACCTTGCAAGAATCAACAAAAAGCTAGGGTTGCATCAAATTTGCACTCCTTTTCATACTCTTAGAAAACTGACGATTTAGGGTATTACTACATGCTCTCTGCAACGTCCGACAAAGTCAGCGGTAGCTATAGAGAACACCAAACCACCAAAAAAGCCATTGAAGGTTTAGGGCTTTGAGTTTCTTTTCCATTTTTTCACATTTGCTTCTCCTTCAACCCCTTTCTTTGAAGATTCTCACAACGGATCGATCTAAATATCTCGGGGTAAGTCAACCTTAGTGAAATGTTCTATTATGAACCACCATTGGTGTGTGGACTTTATGTCTTTCTTACAGGGGTTAAAGAGGAAGGCGAAGAAGACGCATGCCAAATTTACAACCAGCCGCTCAAGCGGCAACTCCCACTCCACCTCCGGTCTACCCTAATTAAAGCTTTTGTATGTATCTGTTTGCACACTATTGTGTATCGGTAAGTGTATTCTTGTGGATTTAGGTGTATTTTTGTGTAAATTTATATCGGTAATGAAATTGTGCTCAAAATTTGTCAATCTCATCGATTTTGTATGAGCTCATCTTTGATAGTCATCCGTCATCACCTGTTCTGGTCTATAGGGGATAGATGACAATTGTTGATTTTGATTAATGATTAAAGATGGCATCACAAACCATTCATCGTATCTGGTTAGTGTTTTTTTTGTTTTCACTTATTCACCGATTTCACCTTCTTTGTTCTATTTCTTCTTTTGTACGTAGGTTTCTCTTGGAAATTAGTGAGAACGCCATGAATTTTGAGATTCTTATGATTTTAATTTCATATTTAAAAGGTTCAATTTACATCTAAGGGGAGAACTTCAATTGATTAAGGTACCATTACACCAATTTGATTAACTTTATGCATCGATCCTAAGTTAGTAACGAGACTTACCCTGTATTTCTTTGCTAGGAATCACCTAAAACTTAAACATTTAGGAGTTTTGTAGTTGTGATCGCCTTAGATGCCTATAATTTTAATACAGGTTGTAACTGTTAATCACGTTTTCATCTAAAAAACTATCATCTTGTATTACATCAATACTTATAAATCAAATCACGAAATTTTGGTATAATTGTTTACCTGTACATTGTGACAATTGACTTCAATTTTCGAAAGTTCTTATTACAAGTTGAGGGGTTCTTTTGATTAATTTAAGTTTTGTTTTTTTTATTGTTTCTGACTTGTAATAAAGGCTCAGGAGGATATGGTTATTTGCTGGAGTCACTATGGTGGATTGGCATGTTCACTAGTAAGCTTTTTTCATATCTTTTATCCTCAGGATTGATATCTTGATATGATTCTTTTGCTTCTCTGTATTATTTATCTGAAAAATAAGTGAATTTCTTGAAATTGACAGTGGTTGTTGGAGAATTTGCCAATTTGTTGGAGAATAACTAAAACTTTTTACTGAATGAAAATTGAGGAAAATAGGAGTACTGGATCTGTGCTTTTCATAATGGGTTCCACTGTTAATTTGCTTTATGCCCTTGCTAAACATGCCATTGGCTCTGTGGAAGAAATTTGGAACTTAGCAACACAACCAAGTGAGTCATGCAATCTCATTACTCATTTGTTGATGTTTGTTATACTTATATATATATATATATATATATATATATATATATATATATATATGTGTGTGTGTGTGTGTGTATATGAATAATGAATAGCGAATAGTGAATAATAAGAGATTGTTTTTGCTGATTCCATTATGTTTTTGGTTCAGCTTTCTTTTGTATGCAGCATCAGCAATAGCTGTGGTGTTGGTATTGGTGTTGTACTGTGAACCACGCTATGGGCAGACTAATAGATGGAATATATTGGCATATGTTCCATAAATGGTTCAATAACGGTCAGTCTATTGTCCAACTTTCTGTCAATTATTTACATTTGGAGCAAACTCATTTCTAGACATAAGGGTATATGGTTTTTATTTACTAAAATGATATTTTATATTTGGTAAACACTAGGGGAATAGTGGAGGATATGTTTTTCTTGTCTAGTGGCAACACTCATGTAATTCCAGCCATCATCTGTGCATATATATAATTCTATTTCTATCTATAAGGGAATTGTGAAAAACTGCATGGGCTTTTTTTTTTCAAGATGCAGATTCTCCTTTTTTGTAGGACCTACATTTGAAATAATGTGTTTATGAATTGCAGGTTTTGAGTGTGAAGACAATAGGTACTTTCTGGTACCATAATTTTGGTGCTTTGTGGGTTCATGATTGTACTTTCTGGTTAGAGTGCTAGCACCATTATTTCGGTGCTTTGTGGGTTCATGACTATACTTTCTGGTACCATAATTTTGCACACTACAAGAGAACATGATTAACCACGTGTTTCAGGTAATAACCCAATTACACACAAAGTTATATATTGTGTTGCATTAGGGTTAAATGCAAGTTTCATTTATTTATTTATTTATTTATTTATTTATTATATTATAACATCTATTACAACATCATACTTTAAAAAGTGACACAATTATAGCAATCTCATGATCTCATCCAAACTGTTCGAAAAGATATAGTTTATAATGATTAAATGGAAAGTTATAAATAAAATACCGTGAAAGTAGGATTATGAAAGTCGTCTGCGTGTATTGTGTCTCGGGTTTTTAATATCGGATGCTTTGGATTATCATATCAACCATTACATAGATCGAGTCCTCCAATGAAAGATATAATTTTTCTTTTACCATTTTTAGCATTAGCATCTACAAATACTGTTTTTTATATTGTTTCCTTGACATGCCAACAGTTATGCCTGCAATGGTGACAAATTTTGACAAAAAGTGCAATCCTCTAATGGAGCTTGGAACAGGCCCTTACAATACCATTCGCTGGAACCCAAAGGGAAAGTGTATCCTTAAAAAAATATACTTTTTGAATTTTTTTTCCCTACAATCTTTTCATACTAAAAGACTGTTTTGCCCTTAATCATTTCTTCTCTAGTTATATGTGTGGCAGGCTATGGTAACCTACCAGGTGACATGGTATGCTTATCTTCTTAGTTCTTTCCCCATTATCACAATTTTTTTCATAACTTATAGAACTTTTAAGAATATCAAGGTGCTCTTACTAGAATATATGCCTTCAATATTGTTTATTCTCAAAGTATTGGTTGTTGGGGTAAATTTGTCATATTCACTTCATAATCTTTTCTCAATTTTCGTGGGTAATAATCTCATTTTTTTTCGTTTTAGATTAACTACCTTCATTGGACTGGAAGATGTTCCCACTGATTTTACTAATTGGGAAGCTAATCGTAAGTGGGTCCCATGCTGGTGAAGAGGAGGGAACCCATGTGATTTTCTAGCTCTCCAAAGTCCAAGGTTCTTATCTTCTACTTATACGCATCTTCTCTTCCTGATTCTGTTGCTCTGGGAGTCAAATGATTTTAGTTTTGAGCTTGCGCTCCTGTTTATTGAACAGCAGCCCTGTTTGTATTTGAGTATTATGTACTGCTTACATTATGTTCTTTGGTACCAAGTACAGTGTGTTTTTCTCCTGCTTCTTCAATGAGCAATTTATTATGAAATGCCCAAAATGCCCCTAACTATCTAACATCACAAACTAGTAATATTAAATGCCCAAAATGCCCTAACTATCTAACATCACAAACTAGTAATATTAAATGCCCAAAATGCCCCTAACTCCTCTGCACTAATAAGATGCTCCTAGAATTTCTCTATATTGTTTAGATCATCAATTCAAATAATGAATTGGTGACCGAGACTGATGTCAAGAGGACAAAAATTACAGTTTTTTATAAAGACAAAAATGCCCCTGCTTTTTTTGTGTAGGTGAGTGTTGTAAGAAACGAACAAGGTGGGAACTCTGTGACAACTGTTTTGCTGCGTGGAAGTACAGATAGCATACTTGATGATCTGGAAAGGGCTGTTGATGATGGTGTAAATACTTACAAGGTAATCTGGACCTTCTTTTTTCTTTCACCAAAAACAATGAGAGGGTAGTTTGGGAAATGAAAGGATTTTTTTTAGGAAAAACCTAAAGTCAGAGTTAATAATTTTGTTGCTTCCTGTTTTTGTGTTTAGTAACAAGATAAAATGCATTATTGTTTGGATAAATTATATTTTTATTCCTTGTATTTTTTTAGGCCTTATGCAAGGACAGTAGAATTGTGCCTGGAGCTGCAGCCACTGAAATTGAACTATATAGCAAGAAAACTGAAGGAGTTTTCTTTCTCGGAGACATGGTAGGTAATCTGAATGATTAGTTTTTGTTTTACTAAATTTGTTTTTTGATTGATGATTGATATGATGCAGATTAGTTCAGTATGCAATTCGAAAATTTGCAGAGAGCTTTGAAATGATACCAAAAACATTAGCTGAGAATGTTGGGCTTAATGCTATGGAGATCACATCTACTCTATATGCGGATCATGCCAATGGAAATGTCAAAGTTGTGCTTACAGGGTTGATGACATCGAATAGCTCTGGAGTTAGAAGAGGAAAAGAAAGCTCAAGCTGAAAGAGATAAGATGCTGCAAATGCAAGTGTTGCATTCTTCATTTCAATTGTTAGTATGAAACACATAGTAGATTAGATGAATGTAAATTTATATAATGTAAGAAATAGAATTGTATGACATTAAATTATATGCAATGAATTGTATTTTTTGTATATGGTATTTTATTTCTATTATGAGACATTAAATGAAAATTTAATTTAAAAATTAATAAATATATAAATATATTTTTTTAAACATTTAAATTTACGATACGCAAAAATGTGTGTCATCTTCATTTATGACATGGCCTTTCTTGACAGGGGCTTTCTTGATACGCATTGTGTGTTATTAACACGCGCGTCGTAAGGTCACGACACGCAAATGCGTGTCGTCTTTCTTTATGACAGGGCCTTCCTTGATACACATTGCGTGTCGTAAACGTGCGTCGTAATTGCGCGTCGTAAACGAGCGTCGTAAATGCGCGTCGACGCGCAAAAGTGCTTTGTCTCTCTTTATGACAGGGCCTTCCTTGACGCGCATTTGCGCGTCGTCTGAGCCTTCCTTGACGCGCATTTGCGCGTCGTCTGAGCCTTTTACGACGCGCAATGAGCGTCGTAAAAGGTTGTTTTTCTAGTAGTGTAATAAGCTTTGAGTATTGGATTAAACTCACGCTCATCTGAATCACTTCATGGATTTTATCACGAGCGATTATGAAACGATAATATCTTATATCCTTCAAACAGAGACATATAGTTTTTGTTTATGAGTCGGTTACACGTTGATAATACATAAACACAACAGTAACTTGATGTTATTAAACGTGTTGTTGTGTGTGACTTGATGAGTAAATAGCACAAGCATATGAGTCGAACTTTATCCGTTCCTTTTACCTTAAGTGGATAAAAGTGATATTTGTGGGCTCCTCGATGATTTAGTGATAACACCCTAAGCGCTTGGCCAAGCCTGGACTAATTTGACTTGTTCAATTAGTCAGTCTTCATAAGTCGGAAATCAGGAAACAACACATGAATAGAGAGAATGATTATAATCCATGTCTTAGTTCATACGATATCTTGTAGAATGGAGGAATATATGATCTCTTATCTAATGGACGCGTCAGAGTTCGACAACAGCTTTTGAGAGCTATGATTGCTAGTCAGTTTTTGAAGTCGTACTCACAGTTATATTTATTAGACTTATCCAAGTGGGAGACTGGTGGATCAAGTGTCTAAGTCCATAACTATAATTGATATGTACTTGATCCGAGAGTAGCATGGTCCATTTTATGTTGCCTTCACTAGAGCAATTTGATAGGATGGATATTTGAGAAATAGGTTTTTGTGATTTATTAATATATTATAATTATTATATATTAATTGAAAAAAACCATATTATGTAATTAGTATTGATCAAGAATTAATTTAGTGATCAAAAGAGACTGATTAAATTAACGGGGGCTAATTAGGTAAATCAGTGATATTATAGTTCGGGCTAATGATCCATATTAATTAGAATGGATTAATTGTATGTGGGAGTCCATGAAGAGTTAGTCCAAAGGGCTTATCATATGGATTATTGGATTAAAGGCCCAAAGAAGTGAATTAGGGTTTACAAGTTACACCCTAGGAATTCCACACTATAAAAGTAACCCCTAGACTCCCAAAAATTGGCACTTGTGATCATACATGAAAGCCTAGCCGAATTTGGAGCTTCATAACCTCTCTCTCTCTCTCTCTCAAAGTCCCCCTCTTTCTTTTAGTGTTTGTGAACCATTTGAGGCATCACACTTGAGGTGCTAAGCTCTTGAAAGGCCAAGTTCTACAAGCTACATAAAAGAGGTATTCATCTAACTAGTTTTTATGTTGGATATCTCCAATTTCATGCTAGCTAGTGTATATGCTTTGGATAATATGAAGTTGCATGCATAATTAGAGAAAACTTAGATCCAAGGCATTAGGGTTGTATGTGCACTATAGGAGTGTTATAGTACATAAAACCCAACAAACTCAAGATCTAGTCATACTCTAAGATAAAAATCGACTCCTGAATGCTTACAATAGTCCACAAGATGGTCAAGCTCAACAGTGAGGACTTTTTTGTTGGATCTCCTCCTTCTTCTCACCATCTTCTTCTTCTTAAGCTCTAAAAGTCACTCTAGCTCACAATATGAGAGAAAATGGGGATTAGGGTTTATCATTGACGTTCTTAGAGTTTGGAGGCTGATGGAAGGTCAGCCTCAAGGTTTTAAGGAGATTATATAGGGTGAAAACCCTAAAATTTAGGGTTTTTCTTTACTGTGCCTACTCGTTGAGTTGAGCCTTCCAACTTGTCGAGTAGGTCCTAAATCTCGCGTCCCACAATGATCTCTACTCGATGAGTTGGAGCTCCCCAACTCGTCGAATTCCAGTCTAAAACAATAAAATTATGGGAAAAAATAGATATCTAAAATTAGCATTACAAATCTCCCCCACTTGTACTAGAATTCGTCCTCGAAGTCTGTTGATGCGAACAAATTCGAGTAGTGCTCTCGCATCTCATCCTCCAACTCCCATGTCCATTTAGAGCCTCTTTGGTGCTGCCATTTCTCCTTTACTAACCTCACCTCCTTGTTCCAAAGAACCTTGGTCTTTCTATCCAAAACCACAACAAGCCTCTTAATGTATTTAGGCTCTCGTCCACTTGAATGTCATCTAGAGAAAAAACCATGGCTTCCTCTGTGATACACTTTCGAAGCTGGGACACATGGAAGGTGTTTTGTATCTGGCTAAGCTCATCCGGTAGATCCAAACGATAGGCCACCTTGCCCACCCGGGCAGTAATCCTGAATGGTCTAATATATCGGGGTCCTATCTTGCCCCTCTTTTAGAACCTAATGACACCCTTCCATGGTGACACCTTCAGCAAGACGAAATCCCCCACCTGAAACTCAAGATCCGATCGGTGCCGGTCAGCATAGCTTTTCTGATAGGTCTGTGTGACTCGTAGCATGTCACGAACCTACTGAATCATCTCAGTCATCTTGAGCACCACCTCGGTGCTCCTCATGGCCCGGTGCCCTACCTTATCCCAACAAACAAGGGTCCTACACCTCCGACCATACAACATCTCAAACGATGGTCGGTCGATACTAGCATGATAACTATTGTTGTATGAAAACTCTGCTAGTGGGAGGTATGTATCCCAACTCCCTCCAAAGTCCAACACACATGCCCGAAGCATATCCTCGAGTGTTTGGATCGTCCTCTCACTCTGGCTGTCTGTCTGGGGGTGGTACGTTGTGTTGAAATGTAACTGAGTGCTCAATTCCTCGTGGAAATTCTTCCAGAATCTAGATGTAAATCAGATATCCCGATTAGAGACTACTGACACTGGCACCCCGTGCCTAGCCACTACCTCTCGCACGTAAATATCCGTTCATTTCTCAGCGGAGATGCTCTCAGAGATTGGAATAAAGTGGGCACTCTTCGTTAACCTATCCACAACAACCCACATGACATCCACACCCCTTGCTGTCCTCGATAACTTTGTAATGAAGTCCATAGTGATATCTTCCCACTTCCACATAGGAATGGGTAGCGACTGAACCTTGCCATGTGGTCGCTGATGTTCGGCCTTGACCTTCCTATAGGTCAAGCACTTCTCCACGAACCAAGCAATCTCCCGCTTCATCCAGGGCCACTAATAGCTTAGTCTCAAATCTCTATACATTTTTGTAGCTCCCGGATGTATAGAGAGCTTGGACTTGTATGCCTCCTATATCACTCCCACGGTCACCGGTACCCACACCTGGCCAAACTATGTCAAGAGCCCCGACCATCCCTTACAAATAAGGGAAACTGCCCTCCACTCCGCTCTATCTTCTAGTTCTCTTTCTTCGAATCCTCCACTTGAGCCTTCTTGATCATATCTATTAGTGGAGAGAACACCGTCATCCTCAGACAAACATTCCTGATCGGAGAACTTGTTGTCCTGCGGCTCAAAGCATCGCCCACCACATTGCCCTTCCTAGATGGTATAAGATCTCACAGTCATAATCTTTCGGTACATCCAACCACCTCCTCTGCACATGTTGAGGTTCTGTTGATCCATCAGATACTTCAAACTCTTATGATGAATATAAATAGTGCACTGTACTCCATACAAGTAGTGTCTTCAAATCTTGAGGGCAAACACCACTACCCCCAATTCCTGGTCATGAGTGGGGTAGTTCGCCTCATAAGGATTCAACTGCCTCGAGGCGTAAGCAATCAAATGCCCCATCTGCATCAGTACCGCCCCTAACGCTGAGATTGATGCATCACAATACACTACCAAATCATCCAGCCCCTCTGGTAGCACTAGAATCGGGGCCTCGCATAACTTCTACCTCAAGGTCTCGAAAGCCAACTATTAGTCCGGGCCCCACCGAAAGGTCACATTCTTCTTGGTCAAATGGTTCAATGGCACGGCGATCTTAGACAAATCCTGGATGAACCCCGACAATACCCCGCTAGACCCAAGAAGCTCCGAATCTCAGATGTGTTCTTCGGTACTTCCCACCGCATCACTACCTCAAGCTTGCCTAGATAAACCAAAATACCCTCCTGATTGATGAAGTGCCCTAAAAACCGCACCTCTCTCAACCAAAAATCACACTTTGAGCACTTGGCATAAAGCCTTTTCGTTCTTATTGTCACCAATACCTCTCTCAGATGCTACCGTGTTGCTCCTTGGTCTTAGAATAGACCAAAATATAATCGATAAACACGATCACTGACTGATCCAACATCATCCTACACACCTTGTTCATTAGATCTATGAACGTTGTTGGGGAATTGTTGAGCCCGAATGACATCACTACAAAATCATAGTGCCCGTACCGAGTCCTGAAAGTTGTCTTTGGTATATCCTCTTCCCGAATCCTCATCTGATGGTACCCCGACCGAAGATCAATCTTTGAAAACCAAGATGCACCTTGCAGCTGATCGAACTAATCATCAATCCTCAGTAGCGGATAGTGGTTTTCCACCTTTAGTTTGTTCAGCTCTCGATAATCAATACACATCCTATGTGACCCATCCTTCTTTTTCGCGAATAGGATTGATGCTCCCTACGGGGAACTGCTCGGACGAATAAACTCTCGGTCTAGCAGCTCCTGAAGCTATGTAGATAGCGCCTGCATCTCGGGCGGAGCTATCTGGTACGGCGCCTTGGTTATCAAAGCGGGACCCGACACTAAATCAATGTGAAACTCCACCTACCTCTCCGGAGGCACTCTAGGTAACTCCTAAAGAAAGACATCCCAGAACTCCTGTACAACCGGTACACTGCCCAAATATGTTGTGGTCTCAACTCTAGTATCCAAGATATATTCCAGAAATCCCGAACAACCCTGCTGAAGAAGTCTCCTAGCCCTCGCAGTTGAACAGAGGGTTGGCCCCTGTGAGGCCCCCTCTCAATGAATAACCGGTTCGATCCCTCACCAGCTAGTGCTCGCAATTGATCATCGCCCCATTGGCCCCCAACCAGTCCATCCCGACGATCACCTTCAGCCCTCGCAACGGTATCGGGACTAGGTCCACACGAAACCTTTCCCCAGGCACATTCACAACACAGTCCCGATATACCCTCGCATCACTCACAGTGCGGTCATCCGCAATCTCGACCTTAAGCGGGGACTCCAAAGTCCCCGGCGCATCCCAGAACTTCTTGCTAAGCGCAAGAGATACAAATGATCGGGTATCACCCAAGTCAAATAAAATGTGAGTCGACATACCATTGACCAAAAAGGTCCCTATACACGAGCGCATATATATACAAATAAGAAATACAAATCAATATCAAGCAGAAAAGATAAAACACGTACCAGCCACGACGTCTGGCGCTGCTCGATCCTCCTAGGTAATCAACTGAAATGCATGGATCTTCACCGTTGGAGCATCCGCCTTTGTAGGGTGGCCATTAGTGATCCTCAGTGTGGCGAGCCCAGGCACTGCCACTGCTCCTCCTCCTCCTTGCAACTCCGGACAATCAACCCGTTTGTGGCCGTTATGGTTGTAGTG
This sequence comes from Lactuca sativa, assembly GCF_002870075.4. NCBI lineage: Eukaryota > Viridiplantae > Streptophyta > Magnoliopsida > Asterales > Asteraceae > Lactuca > Lactuca sativa. The sequence continues at coordinate 269,185,554 of NC_056627.2, forward strand.
GAAACAAATCAATCCCTTCTTGGGGCAATCCCTGCTCACGTGGCCCGGCTGGCCAGACGTATAACATTCCGGGCCCGTCCCCCGACAAGCCACACCATGAGATCATTGTTGGCTCCTACTAGATGAAACCGAGGTCTTAGGCTTTTTAGCCTGACCTACTGTTGTTTGTGCCTGCTCGGATTTCCCCTTAGTGCGAAACTCCAACTCCAACTCCATCTCCCGCTCACGGGCCTTCTCCACCATCTCATTTAGGATTGTGCATCCTATAAAGCTCACAAACTCATGGATATCATCCCTCAGCATAGAATGATAACTCATTCTCCTCATGTCCTTATCTGTAGCATACTGTGGGATCAATAATGCTCATTCCCAAAACTTGGTGGTGATCTCCGCCACAATCTGGGTGGTCTGTTGGAGCTCTTGAAACTCCCTCAATAATCGTTGCACCTCAATAGATGGTGCAAAATCTAGATCAAAGCATCTGAAAAACTCTATCCATGTCATCTCAACCACACCGACTGCCCCCACCTAGCTATTCACCTCTCCCCACCAGTCTCGGGCTCGATCCCTCAGCATACATGAAGCAAACCCCACCTTTGCTGCATCAGGGCAAGAACTCGTGTGTTGGGCATTCTCTATGTTCGCCACCCGGCTAACTATGGGATCCCTGACCCCAAAGAACTTCGGCGCCCTGCACATCTTGAACTCCTGGAATGAAGGAGTTCGGACCCCGACCTGGCCCGCAACAATCTTGGCTCTGAATGACCTGAGCCTCTCCTCCATAATCTCCATCATATCTTCCTAGAATGTCCTAAAAATCACTGGGGTGGCGTGAAGGATGCCCCTCGTAACCTCGGTTGCAATGAGCTCACATAGCCTCTAGTCAATGGGCTCGGTACCATCGCCCAACCCAGATCCGGATCCGGATCCTGATCCCGCTGCTCCAAATCGTGTCACCACCATACTGAACTGCAATGTCATAAATCATAATGATCAATATGTCTAAAAAGGGGATGCTCCCACACCGGTTCTCCTTAGAGCTTCCAAATCTAACATCAGTTCGGGTACCGGTCCTGTGCTTTCAGTGGTACGGGCCTAATACTACCTTCCACACCTACATGTACCTTCCCCAAGGTTCTACCTAATAACTCTAATTCGTCCCATAACAAAACATATCTCACAGGCTACAATAGAACTCAAATCCTAGGTTATCCTAAGATTTCTCTACCTACATCAAACTAGAAATCAGACCAATCATATCAGGTTGCCTTTATGCATGCAAATTATGCATAGAAAAGGATCAAATAGACTTTCAAATAATAGATTCTACCCTAGGACCACAACCAATCAAGGAACAGGAAATAAGGCCAAACCAATCATTCTAAGGCTATAAGCTCCTAAACGTATACAGTTTTAGAAGCATATACATACCAAAATCCATCTGACTATCAAAATCCAAATATCAGTATAGCATGGCTAACAAAATTGGGGAACTACTTACTTGAGCTCGGCCGATCATGCGCATTGCACTCTCCTCTTTTTCCATTTTAAGAAGTTTTTACTTTTGATTTTTGAAAACAATTTTACCATTTCCTTAGTTTGAGTCTTCACACACCCGAGAGTGTGCCCAAATCCCTCAAACCAAGGCTCAGATACCAACTTGTAATGACCCAAATTTTCAAAAGAAATTTTTCATTTTTAAATAATCAAAACATTTCCAATAAACCACAAAATCTCAAGAACGATTGTTTTCAAATTCATAATATCAACATTTTTATTTCTAATATCAGAGTGTACGGTAAAACTCTTGAGAGAGCGCATGCCGCACCATCAAGCCTTGCCCTTGCCCTTAGGCTCAGAAGTACCTGAAACAATCAACAAACTATAAGCTAATGCTTAGTGAGTTCCACGGAGCATATCTCACACAATCCATACAATCACATAATCCATAATAGCTATAAAAGCAACATAAACCATATAAGCCATGCATACAACATATAGGGATTCCCTGGAAACCCTCCAGGGTCTTACTCCGAGTGCCATGGGAGCCCCCACGTGGTCGTAGCCCAGTACCATATAAATTATACATACAAACATATAATGATGCCCTGGAAACCCTCCAGGGTCTTACTCCGGGAGCCACGGGAACCCCCACATGGTCTTAGCCCAAGGATGCCACGAAAACCCTATAAGGTCTTACACCTAAGTGCCTCGGGACCCCCCCCCCCCCAAGGTCCTTACTGAGATGCTATGGAAACCCTCCAAGGTCTTACACCAAAGTGCCTCAGGAACCCCCCCCCCCCCCCCCCCCGAGGTCTTTCATGCAAGTACTAACTAGCATACCACATATCCCATAAGCAACTAGCATGTCACATAACAAATAATGGGCCGGCCTTGGTGCCTTCAACCCATTGGTATGGTGAGGAGACTCACTTCTCAAAAATGTTGAATTGATAAGATAGCATCAGATAAGTCCCAACACGCAGCTCCAACTCAACTGCCTATAATCGTCATGTGATTAACTTTTCAAAATCCCGAAATACCATAAATACCCTCAAGGTCAAACTTGGTCAACCCTGGTCAAAGTCCAACTCAACAGTCAAGGTCAACAGTCCATGTTGATCCCAACTCGTCGAGTTCATCTAGCAACTCGTCGACTTCCTCCAGAGTCCAAAAAACCAGGACAAGCCCTAGCCAACTTTCCGAGTTGTCTCATCAACTCGACGAGTTCACTTAATGTCTAGTAGATGGGGAAACCTGATCCAACTCGTTGAGTTGCATGGGAAACTCGTCGAGTTTTCCCCCCTGTTTGCTTATTCTAATGATACGTTGATTGCGGGGACTCTATGGCTTATATCTGAAACCTAAAGGTGTCTAGAAGGATAAAGTTTCCAACTTTATCCTCCAGAACCATTCTGAATGCTCTAAAGCCCTTAACAATGGTTGGAAAGCTCAAAAGCTTAGCGATGTGGTTGAAGACTCAAGGGATCTGGAATCCCTCCTTTCCAGAAGAGGTTCTAATCCTCAAAGCGATCCAAAGATGGAGGCTTTATGGACATGCATGTCCAATGCATGTCTTGAAGTCATAATAGCCAAAGAGGGAAAATACACCCTAAAAATCCATGCATGGCATCTATGCTTGACCAAGAGCTAGATCTAGCCCACCATCGGACCATTTTTTCCTTGAGATTCATAAAGTTGCAAACTTTATGAATCCCATGCATAAAATCGACAAGAATGATAGGAAATGAAGAGTAAACTCAAGATGTAGTCATACTCTAAGATGAAAATCAAATCTTGAATGCTTACAATAGTCTACAAGATGGTCAAGCTCACGAGTGACGGATTTGTTTGTTGGATTTCCTCCTTCTTCTCATTATCTTCTTGTTGTAAAGCTCCAAAATTCATTCTAGCTCACAATATGAGAGAAAATGGGGATTAGGGTTTATCACATATCTTCTTAGGGTTTGGAGACTGATGAAAGGTCGACCTCATGGATTTAAGGAGATTATATAGGGTGCAAACTCTAAATTTAGGGTTTTCCTTTACTGCGCCTACTCGTCAAGTTGGCCTTTCCAACTCTTCGAGTAGGTTCTAAATCCCGCATCCCATAATGATCTATAATCGACGAGTTGGAGTTCCCCAACTCATTGAGTTCCAGTGTAAAACACAAAAATTCTGAAAAGAAATAGTTAGCTGAAATGAGCGTTACAATTAAGCTCAAAACCAAGATAACAGTCAAGCATTTCATACAAATGATTCACAATTCATTGAAAGATTTGGACAATATGTTGATATATGGATGGTTTATCGATTTAAACAATCAACCGAACATCATGCATTGACATTTTCACAAGGAGATTGTGTGCATACCCTAAAAGGGTATGAATATGTAAGGTAAACCTAATGAAATAAAAAAACAATTTGGGGGGGGGGGGGTGGAGAGAGAGAGAGAGAGAGAGAGAGAGAGATAAGGAATTACCTGTAAAAATAAAAAGCATGACCCTTTTGGACACGAGATTAGGAGGGTACTAAAAAAACATTGATTTTTGAAAACCACCCTTAATATATTCAGAGAAATTGTGATGTTTTAGGGGGAACTGTACATCAATTTTACCAGGCCAGAAAGTCTCTCTATCTATCTCTCTCTCTCTGTCTCTCTCACACACACACATTCAAATATATACAAACACATATAGAAAAAGATAGATTTATATGTAAAGGAGAGAGAGAGAGGGAGAGAGAGAGAGAGTTGTTAATGGCAGGAACTATGGCGAGGGTGATTGTCCCACAGCTAGCATACAGAGTTGAAATTGAAACCACCTCCATATTTTAACTAACTTACCTACTTTCTCAGGTGTCTTGTGTAGTCATGTTCTATTATGATTTTTGTATCTTACGATAAAAAGTTATTCCCTGGTTTATGAACTTACTAAAAGAATTGAGTCGATCATTTATTTTTCACGAGCGAAATATCGACACTAATAACGCCAAGTAATTATTTAATATCAACATGTACTAGATCCATCAGTCCTTCACTTGAATCACATAAACATGTGAACCATGAATTATTCATAACTTTCCAATGAACTAGATTCTCATGCATCATGTAATTCGAATTGTATGACTCCAAGTTTATGTCCGTTTGAAACTTAATGATGAGATTTCTTTTCACTTAGTCAATTATGACAATACCACAAGCGATATAATAATAATCAAATTCACAATTAATATTGATAATACTAGAAACATAACCAACACTTCCATAAATGCCATTGCAAAGAAATATAAAATAAGGCAACCCAACAAACCAAAACTTCAATTTTTTTGAAAATAAACTAAAAATTTGAACTTGTCCTTACAATGCATGAAATGAAAAATATGATTCTAGGCGTCTCTGAAGAGTAATAGCATTCTATTAAACGATCCAAACTCCTTAGCTGTAGCTAAAATTCTGACCAACGAACCATGTGATAAAAGTCCATTTTCCATGATTAGATTTAGCTCATTCTGCTTAGGCTTCCTCCTTTCTCTTAGATCTTGCAATACCATCAAAATATGGTCACCCCATCATATATTAAGAATCTATGAATGAGAACTTATTAAAAATGGAGTTAGATAATGGATGTACCTAAACTAGAGTCATACGAATTGACTTTACCATCTCTGAGATCCTTCAGGTACTATGGGCAGCTTCGCAACCAATGTCCCTTCAATTTGTAGTAGAAACAAATGGAGTCTTTGCGGTAAACACATGGAATGATCGTTGAACTAGCATTTCTCTTTACCATACGATCAAACAACTTGATCTTGGATGATCCCTTTCCATTGGGAAGAGAAATCATTTTTGGACCACTATTGTTGCCATTGTCAATGTCCATGGAAACCTTGGAATTAGACCCTATATGTAACGCTTGTTGGTATCATTTATTTTTCAAGTTTATATGGTTTTGCACTGGGATTCGACGAGTTGGGGAGCCCAACTTGACGAGTAGAGATCGATATTGGATGCAGTACTTAAGGTCTACTCAACGAGTTGGAAGGCCCCAACTCGACGAGTAAACATTGTAAAGGAAAACCCTAACTTTCAGGGGTTGGTACCCTATTTAAGGAACGTATGGGTCATTTGTGGCCTCCCTCATCATACTAATTGTCCAAAGTGAAACCCTAGTCGTGATTTAGTGACTTCTTGAGTGTGTGTGAGGTTTGGAATGTGAATCTTTTGCTTCTTGGAAGGAAACTTGAATATTGAAGAGATTAAAGTGAGGAGAGGGCATTAGATCCGGCATCTACCTGGTGTTAGCATTCATTTGGAGGTAAAAAGTTGCTACCTTGCTCTCTATTTGTTTAGATCTCATCCTATGGAAGTATATGGACACTTTTGGTGCAAAATGGTGGCATACTCGGATTTGGACTTGTCATGAGAATATGGTTCAGATTTGGACATCTTTAGGCCACCATGGACATAAAGTTGCCCACTTTATCTAGTCTAGGCCCTTTTCCATGCCCTAAACCTTGTATGAACCTTAGTTTTAGTGCTTTAGCCTTTTGAGGCCTTGCATGCACGTACATTTTGCAACTTTATGTGGTATTTCAGTCCTAAGGAGTTGGATCGTGTTTTTCCTGTTTTCGGTCTGACGATTAACTCGTGAGTTGGTGTTAAACGTGTGAAATCTAACAAATAAAGGGGTAAAAATAACACCTTAAACACTACTACTTTGTATTAAAAATGTAATACAAGGTAAATAGGGTCGATCCTCAGAGACACGAGATAAATGTTTACACCCTTTTTGTTTATGGTACAAATGAGATCACAAAAGAGGGGGGGGGGGGGGTTAGATACAATGATTCAAATAAAAGACTGAAGTAATAAATAACAATTGATTAAGTAAAGTAAATTCAAGATTTGTAAGTACTCCAACTCTATGCAAGACTAATTAGAAATGAGATCCAAAATATGAGATGATATTTGTTTAATTCCATCTAAGTTGGTATTAGAAATGCTAATAAGCTCTAGCACTTCACATTCACCAATTTTTAATTAAATAAAATAAGCTCTTTAATTAATTCTAATCTAACTAACCTAATCTAAACAAGCTCTTAGAGTAGGTGAAAGATTGCATTATGCTTCATTGTGAATTTTACCAACAACATTCAATACTCCTCATCAGCTTGGGAGTGTTAGAATGTGTGAATTTGATTTGTACTAAAATCATTGCAAGTAGTATGATTTAATACTTGTTACTTTCTCTATTTTACAAAACAATTAGGATTTTGTATAATAGATAATATGAGTGATTTAACCCTAACTCAATTGGCCAAAAAGTACTAGAATTAAAATCAAACATTCAATTAAAACAAAATCAAATTCACTAGATAGCATTTAAAACAAACACCAAGTCAAATGATTGAATTCACACACACAATTGTCAATACATGAAGTTGGAAAATTAAGTTTCTAGCCACTCATGACTAGAACAAACACAAACCTAGAAATTAAAGTTAAAGTCTTACAAATTAAAATCCAAGTGAAATCCAAATGTTTTCAAGAATCAATTGTCTTAAAAAATGCTCCCAAAATCGCTTCCTAGAACTCACAAAAACGACCCCCCTTTTTCTGGAATCGGTTGCTCCTTTTAGAAAGAAGAAAAACTGTTTTAAACCCGTGACCATGTTTACACAGTCGTGTAAACATTTACACGGCCATGTAAATGCAAAAAGTACACTGCGAAAATTAGCCAAGCTTTAAAAGTACAATGCTCGATAGACTTCGTTTACACAACCTGTGTAAACATTTACATGGCTGTGTAAACCTCTGAAAAGCCAAAATCTTCATTTCTTTGATATCTTCCTCCTCGATGCTCCACAAGTCCCAAAAATTCATCTACAGCTCTTATTTATCTCCTCAAGTAAGATCCAACCTCCAAAAGTCCCTGAAATATCACAAAAATGTGTGAATGAAATTGCCTCATTAAAAATCCCGAAAAACATGAAAAATGCATGAGTTTAAGCATAAATGCAATGCACTTTTATGGAGTAAAACTACAAAATGGATGCATGAAATGCATCTAAAAAATCTCCCTAAGATTGAAACTTTCTTGTCCTCAAGAAAGAACAAGAAAAATTTAAACCGGGGATAATAAAATAAGGAAAGAAAATCAAAATCAAAACTTTTGAAACTTAATGCAAAAATCAAAACAAACATGAAAAAGATCCATCCCAATTAACTCTGGTTTTGTAGCATAGTTGAGAATGTACCTATCATGCCTTGATTCAACTTGACTTTAGTCTCAAAATATTATATAACAATAGAAATAAGACTTTAGCTACTCCCTAATGCAACTCAACAGAATCAAAGATCACAACACTTGTTCCCTCTCAATAGCATCAAGTCAATTCATGGAACAAATTATGGCCTTACTCTCGTGAAATTGTATGTGACAAAACATGCTCAATCATCTTTGTTTTACAAAATATGACAATGACCGACTCCAGCTATTTGTTGATAAACAACAATCTTTTTCTAAAAAATATCATCTAAAAATTCCCTAATATTTACCCAGATTGGTTACAAATTTCAAACCACTTACACCAGTCAAAGTAATTAACATTCAGTCCCAATGTCATAAGTTCAAATCCAAGTCCAAAGGAATCTTTTGGCAGCCAAGCATTTTTCCTAAACATATTATTCAATTAAAATATAAACACAAATATACACAAAATTTCTAATTACATTTTTCTATAAATAAAGCTCATGGGTTTCTTTGAAATCTGTGTAACGGGCTTCCAACCAACACATCCATATCAAATGACCTTAGTGTGCTAGATTTAAAGAGATCCCTCGGGTTTACTTGCCCAAACCTCAAAGGCCACAGATTAGCTTTATTTTGTTATTATTAAGTTCATGACTTTCTATGGAATCCGTGTAGCGAACTTTCAACCCAATCAGTCCCAAAAAATTTAGCTTTAGGCGATTAGGTGTAGAACACCCCTTGGAGTTTACTTGTTCGAGTCCCAAAGGTCACAGATTAACTTAATAATAATAATTTATTATTTTTTTAAAATTTTTTTATATATATTTTTTATTTTTTTATATCAAATTCACTAACTAAGATAACACATAACACTCTTATTAATTTATTTGCTAGGCCTATTTCTTTATATTTTCATCCTTGACTTTTCTATTGTGGGACATCTCACGGTCTATTACCGTGAGGGGCTTCTAGACATTTTTCGGGGGACTGAAGTTAACATGCAAAGACCTGTAGGCATAGTTGGAAACTATGTCCCCAAGCAGGGTATATAAAAGGGAATGAGTAGAAAGGACTTTTTAGAGTGCTGAAAGGCTCGGGACATTGAAATTTTGTATTCTTTTTATGAAATTTTGAATTTCGCATTTTAAGTTCAATTGAGCATCTACTACTCATAAGACCAGTCATGCGTCCCAAAGAATTGACTCATACCTGCTGTCATGCTCCAATGTTGACAATTTTCTCACTTTCTATTTTGCACAAGTAGCTTCGGGAGTTGTGCTCGTGTGTCATTAACTTGATTTTATATTTTCAATAAAAAGAGCAAGTCTAATCTCAAGGCATACGACGCACTTACCAACTTAACTGTTTTGAGAGGATTCTGTTGCTTGGGATTGCATCTTTTTTTTTTTGAAAAATTTATCCATGCTGAAAAATGAAAAAGAAAATGAAAATTAATGCAATATGTACAAAATTACATGCAACGGGATCTATGCATGGATGGATGCCCCTCCCCAATCTTAAAATAAGCATCGTCCTCGATGCTTGGAGAGAGGCATAGTCGGCCTATTGAGAGCCGGATGGTAGAGGATGGTAGCTGGGTTGGGAATGGGTCCAAACAGTCACAAACGCACACCAATGGAAATTGAAGTAAAATATGAACGATTAAAGATATGGAAAGAATTTACCAAATCGTTCTTGGAGCCTCGCAATTGTGGTGTAAACCTCATCTTCATCCTCCCCAAGCTATCCGTGAAGTATTTTGTAGCCGGAGATTCATTTTATAGGCATAAAAAGTAAGTTAAAACCATTTGGGACATAAAAAAATTGAAATTTACCAAAGAGTAAAAAGTTTTAAAAGAAATGACAAAAATACCCCCGGGTTGCCTCCCGGTTAGCCGCCCTTGTTTTAAGTCGTTGGCTCGACATGGCACCTGAATAAGCATCAATCTAAGTATGTGGGGCTCTCAAATACATCAACCTTCTCACCACTTTCTTCAATTAAACACTTATCTTATACTTGACTTTCTTTTTGCGTGGGAACCATACTGGACTTACACCCTTAATGCCCATAAGCGTCCAACCGACCCTTTTCTTTCAGTTGTCGTGTAAGGTCATCAACTCTTCCTTCTTTGATAGGGTGGTCAGGTTGGTGACTGGTTGAGTATCTTCCTTCTTGAGATACACGTTCTTTGAAGTTTTTGGTAGATGTTTCATTTTCGGCTCTTGTGGTTGGTCTACCAGTGAAAGGAGTTTCTCATTGGTAATGGGTGACTCAGCCTCTCTTTTGTCAAGCTCCAACACCTCCTCTATAGATTCCTTGACATCCTTCTCCACTTCTACTTCTTCCTCGTATTCAAATTGCAATCTTAGATCATGAAAAACTTTCCTATCGTTCAAGGTAACGGTAGAAATGATATGCCTTGTGTCCTCTTCAATTTGCAATGGTAATCTGCCGTGAGCTTCCATTATACTCACAGATTGAGTAATTTGTGCAATGTGTTGCTCTAAGCGACTAGGTACACATCAAATTGTGTTTTAGCTGAGTTAAATAATTAGGATATAAATTTAAAGCTTTACGTGTGTATATAAAACACATGAAATTTTTTGGCACCATTGCTGGGGAACGGTTAGTTTAGTTGAAAATTATTGATTTTAGTCAATCGATCCTTTTTTGGGGTTAAACCTGCAAAGTTGAAATGATGGCACATAATCGATTTTCTGATTGTTGATGGAGCATGTGTGGTTTACCATCACATCAATGTGAGATGATAAGTGACTTCGAATATGTCACGCATGTTTAAATGGTTATTCACATCTTGTTTGTGATCCTCGGTATCCTAGTCACAAATGGAAGAACATAATCTGAGATTAAACATGCCATTGATAACAATTAATGAATCTCGAAAGATCTAGGAGTTTCATATTAGATTGAAATTGGAATTGTGCCTACCTAAATAAATTTGTAATTAGATTATGACATCCATCTTCTTATTCCGAATTGTATTTAGGATCTTAGCCTTGAGTATTAATTTGGGTTAAATTATTAAGGATATACATGAACTAATTAAAACTGTCTCTCTTAACAGATATCTAGAAATGGTGTCTGCTACTAAAAAATCTACTCCAAATTCAAACTTCACCCTCTTATCGGTTCTGTTAAAGGAAAAGCTACATGGTCTAAACTATATAGATTGGATGAGAAACTTATAGATGACTCTTTGTTATGATAAAAAAGAGTATGTTCTCGATAACCCACTTCATGATATTGATAAATCGGCTGCTACTCTTGAAGAATTAGCTACTCACAAACAACATCATGAAGACGCCACTAACGTCGCATGCATAATGGTTGCAACCATGGTACCTGAGCTACAAAAGTTCTATGAGGACTACTGGCCATACAAAATGAGCTTGGATCTTGCTGAAAAGCTTCACAAGAAAGCAAGATAAGAAAGGTATGAATTCTTTTAGCGCCTAGTGACGTGTAAGATAAAGGAAGGAGAGTTTGTATGTGATCATGTGGTAAAGGTGCAGAGATATGTAAAGAGGTTGAAAAAACTCAGTGTCACATTCGAAAAGGAGTTGGCCATTGACATGGTCCTTAACTCCCTACCTGCTAGTTATTATCGGTTCACTTTGACCTATCATTTGAAAAACACAAAGACGAAACTAACCTAACTCAACAAATTGTTGCAAAATTTTGAATCAGGAATGAAGAAGACTCATGTCCCAAGATGGAGCGTCTAGTAGCGGGTCAAATGGAAAAGTTTATCTTGATATTCTAGTTGTTAGTGATCGGAAAGAAGTCACATTCTTTCACAGCAATGAAAAGGGGCACTGGAAGAGAAGCTGCCTAGAGTACCTTCAAGATTTGAAAGAAGTAAAGATCAAGCCTTCCTGTATTTTCACTATCCAAATTAATAACACACAACCTTCTCATTATTGGGTCCTTGATACAGGATGTGGTTCCATATTTGTTCTGATTTGTAGGGATTAAGATAAAGTAAGGAAGTGAAGCATGGAAGCTTGAACCTGGTTATGGGGAATAGGTGAACGTCACCTATCACAAAGATTGGGACTTATTGGCTTATGTTTGATAGTGTTGTTATAGTAGATTTAGATAGTTGTTGTTATGCTTTAGATATGACTAGAAATATTTTTTTTCATGCTCTATTTATCCAAGGATATCATTTTTTTTATAATGACAATGAATCTATTTTGATTTATAATAATGGTGTGTTTATATTCAAAGTTTTCCCTTGTACTGACATGTATGAAACTATCATGTGTGTTGATAACATAGGCAATAGTGTATTTAATATTGATTTTTCTAATAGTGTTGACAAATCATGCTTGTGGCATTTTCGTCTTGGGCACATAAACAAGAAATGCATCGCCCAACTCCAAAAGGATGGAATGTTGGAATATTTTGACTTAAGGTCAGAATATGAATGTGAATCTTGTCTATTGGGAAAGATGAAAAAGTCACCTTTCATTGGAACATCTGAAAATGGTACATGAATATTAGATCTGATCCATATAGATGTATGTGGGGTTTGTAGATTTGCCACGAGAGGTGCTAATCGATACTACGTGACATTTACGAATGATTATAGAAGATATGGGTATATCTACTTAATCAAACATAAATCAAAAACTTTTGAAAGGTTCAAATAGTTTAAGGATGAGGCCGAGAATCAATTGTCCAAGAAGAAAAACATGCTCCGATCTGATATAGGTGGAGAGTATCTTAGTATTGAGTTCAACGACTACCTCAAGGAATGTGGAATCGTTTAACAATTGAAACCTTCTAGAAAACCACAACTTAATGGTTTGGTTGAGAGGCACAATCGAACCTTGTTGGACAATGTTCTTTCCATTATGATTCGATCCACTCTTTCTATATCATTCTAGGGGTATGCCTTAGAGACATCCGCCCATATCCTAAATCTTGTTTCCACAAAGAAGATTGCCAAAACACCTCATGAGATGTGGACAATGAAAGCTCCCTCACTCGTACATATCAAGGTTTGGGGTTGTGAGACTCTCTTAAGATGAGAAAATCATGAAAAGCTTAAACCCAAATCCAAGAAATGTATTTTCATTGACAATTCTTTACCTCTTCGTCGATCCGATAGAGCTAGCATATCACCTGAGTTTTATGGCTTCCATATAACTATATATGGAGACACGTTCATCAGTGATAATACATTAGTGAATTAGGATGAACCTGCTAACTACAAGGAAGTGATTGAGGGCCCTGAGTTTGCCAAATGGAAGGAGGCAATGGATAGTGAGATTCAGTCCATGTATGATAATCAAGTATGAAACTTAGTTGATCATGTACCTGGTCGAAAGACAGTATGGTGAAAATTAATCTTCAACAAGAAGACTGGCATGGATGGGAAAGTACACACTTTCAAAGTTAGGCTGGTTGCGAAGGGCTTTAGTTAAACCTAATGGATTGACTATGATGAGCCTTCTCACCAGTAGCTATGATATTAGGATAATGCTTGTCATGGTTTCCTTTCATGATTATGAGATATGGCAAATATATGTTAAGACTGCTTTCCTAAATAGGAACTTAACCGAGGACGTCTACATGAGTAAGCCATAAGGTTTTGTACATGCCAAATTGTAACATCCCAAAAATCATGACAAAAATTTTCATTTTTAAAAGATATTTTTATAAAACATAAGACTGTCCAACACTGTTTCCAATAGCATATTCATAGATTTCAATGAATCAAATAATCTCTCAATGCATATTAGGCCCACAACATAAGACTAGATTTCCCCTGAGCCCATATCATAAGACTAGATTGCCCCTTCCAACCCTCAGCTTATGACTGGCTTGCTCTCGAGCCCATAACATAAGACTGGGTTGCCCATCCTGGCCCTTAGCTTATTATGGGATTAATCACAGGTTTGTTGGCTTACAACACAAAGTAGTACCACCTCAACCAAACCACACTATGTCGATATATGCAAATAGATAAACAATAACCAACAATACAAGTAATCATACAAATCTATCAATCTACCATATCACTACAATATACCAACATCCTACATACAACGACACATACTGCACTACAAAGTATATTGAGAAAACTCAGCTTGAAATATAGAAGATAATAACACTAATCACAGATCTAATAACCAACACTATAGGTCACCTATACAGCAACATGGATCACATCCCAAACTACAACCCAAAACCCTAAAATTAACCTAAAGTCAAATTTGATCAAAAGGTCAACAGTGAAAGTCAAATTTAACTCCCAGGAGTCATACAGTCGGTCGCCATGTCGTGACTACCTGTTGGTCATGTCGTGGTAGAAAGAAGAGAAAACAGTCGTGAAATAGGACATCTCCATGTCATGACTCCCAACTCGTCACGTCATGTAGAACACTCTAAACAACATAATTCCTTAAGCTCTTAATCCTTCATCCAAGCAACCGAACTTTCCAGAAGGATTTATCCATATCAAAAGACCATCAAAATCAAAGTGTTTTAGAGATACATGTCCAACGCATGTCTTAACACTAACGCTATCAAAATGAAAGGAAAAGGAGATCAAATCCCATGCATCGAACCCATAACTCACTTATATTCTTGGACAAATGGATACAAGGGAGTCAAAAGAACTTATAAAGTTGAAAACAATGAGTTAAACCCAAGATCAAACATGCTTGAACAAAAAATGATGGAACCTGAGGACACACAAGAGTCCTAATACAAATCAAGATGATGAGGGAGTTTTTTGATAGCATAGATGATGCACCAAAACACCTTTTCTGTCACAACTGTAAATTTTGAGCCATGTAATCTATATATATCCAAGTTAATATGAATCAAAAACTTCAAGTAAATACAACATGCTGGAACTACAAATAGTCATCAAACAATTGGAAACCCTAAAAGTCCTTGCTAAGTTCATTTTGAATTAGGACTCCCCTATTGGATCCAAATGGACCAATAAGCTTCCAATTGGACTATCATGGGCTTAGAACCCTAAATGGGCTCTAATTGGACCCACACTAAATTATTTCAACATCTTGGGTCATGTTGGGCCTAGAATGAAATAAATCACAAACTTTGGTCCATAATTTAATCTAACCTAGCTCATTAAAGCATAAAAATCACAATTTTTTTTTATAAGGCTAATAAGCACCCAAACTACCTCTAATGTTGGGCTTAGGGGCAAAAAGCCCAAAAATCCTTTCTTCTCTCCCCATTCTCGGCCCAAGCCCAAGGAAAAAGGGAGAGTTGACCTTGGGTTGCCACCTCACTTTTACATGTTGGACTTCCATGCACATAACTCATGTTTCCAAGCAAGCATCATATCAAGATCACTTCTTTCTTCTCTCCTCTCTCACTCTCGGCCAAACACAACACACACACACTCACAAAAATCTATCCTACACTCTCTAAATCTTGAAGAACATCTCCTTCCCCCTTCTTCAAAAATTTCGTGAATCAAGGGCTCACAAGAAAGACCCATCACCAAAAATCATCATCTAAGGTAAGTTGATGACTAATCCATGATCTAGCTACTTCATTTTGTTAAAATCTCTTCTAAATTCATTCACTCTTGTGATCTTGCATCCTAGAGGTCGAAATCTTCATCAAAGGGTGCTAAGACCAAAAATCACTTCATTTTTCTCCCATCTTCTCTCCAAAACCGAAACCACACCCAAGGTGAGCTTCATACCCCCTATTTTCTGTTTTTATGAGTTTTGTGGGGGGGGAATACAAGTGAAAGTGTAGATCTATATGTGTTTTGTATGCCTTGTATGATTTCCATGCTTATATGTATGCTTTTATGTGTTTTTATGTTGGATCTAGCCTTAAAACTCATCAAAACCGAGATATATCTTGTGTTAAATGATTTTAGCTTCAAATATATTTCTAAACACCAAGTGCTTCAAGAAAAGTGGCTAAGTGGTTTAGTAATAATTTTCTTTGGGTTAAAAACACAAATTTTGGGCCTAAAATGTGAAAAATGCAAAAATAAGGGCCCAAATTGACATTTCACAGATTCTGATGGTTGGAATGTGCCAAAACAGTTTCCATAAAACTATTTCTGGAATTATATTCAATTAGAGGATTAAAAACATAAATTTCAAGCTTATTGGGCTAAAAATGAAAATTTCGGCCCAAGGAGGCCCATTATGCTAATTTTTCTGTTTTGGAGGGCCAAAACTGTAACTTTCTGTAAAACAGTGGACTACAAGTGTTCCAAATCCTTTTCAAAGGTTTAAAATGCTTTCCAAATTTAAAAAGGACCAAAGTTGCAAAAATTTTCCAATTTGGGCCAAAATTGTCAAAATTGCGAAAAGATGGGCTAAAACCGAGAAAAACTGCATTTTCAGGGACTTAAACTGTTTTCTATGAAAAATATGCTTAAAAATATTAATTTCAATAATTTTTGGTGTTAAAATGTCAAGAAAAATAGTTTAAGGACCAAACCGGTAAATATTGCAAATAAAAGGGTTAAAAATGTAAATTTTACAAATAATGAGGGGCTGAAAACAGAAATATTTCAAGGCTAATTCAATACGTACAATTTGATCAAATAATGACACCTCGAATATCAACGAAATACAACTCATTACAATACCAAAAGTCGTTGTTAAACGAATTGGCTCGGTCTCGAGCCAATGGAAATCTACAACTACTAACTCTTCGACACTACGAATCATACAAGTAACGTTTGGTAATACATAAACATGCGAGTGTGCACAGACGTCTACGCACCATCTTTGGGCCCCACAAGTGTAAAATCTTGTTCGTTGAGCCTAGCTAGCCCAATGACCTGATCTTAAGGCCCGAAGACATTTTTTTTTACGGAGTGTTGGGTTTTACCGATCTGACACAACGTAAATGGACTTTCAATGGCTTGTATACTACTGGTCCCCAAGGGTCCTTTGGTATTGCTAGTAAAGTCTACATTTCATGCGAGGCGGGTCGGGGACCCCTCGTACATTTTATCCCCAACCGGCTAATGGAGTTACCGGGGTCTTCGTGACCTCTTTCTCTTCGGATGTGGGACTACACTTAGTCCGGGCGATTGGATAACGTGATTAGTACGGACGACGCCTTCGGGTTCGTTAGTATAACTATAAACTGGGCGTTTGTGTAATGCGGGTTTGTAGTAAATAATCATTGCTCGAGAACCTTCCAACGTCGCCTGGGACTGACACTGCTATTTTCGTAATGGTTTCAACGCAACTTAATGGATTCCAAAAGAACTAGGGGAACATCGGGTTTCCCTAGGGTTTTTATTACATACAGATTTGAAACGCATACATCTTCAATGAACATTTTTTTTACAAGTATAGAAACAAACAAGCATACCTATGGATCTTCACAAACGTTTTCGAAAGCTTTTCTTTTCAGAAAATATCGGATTTTCTGGTGGTTTTTCAAGCAATATAAACATTCGATTTCAAACACTACTTATGAACTCACCAACATTTCATATGTTGACGTTTTTCAAAATACTTGTATTCTCAGGGAACCAGTGAATCAAGGGAAATCATATTCAGTGACGGTTGCAGTTGATTTTTGTATGAATTGAACAAATTAATTTTTGGGAAATGTAATGTTTAAACAATGTAAGATATGTAAACACTACTGGTTGTACTATGTTGATGAATGGTGACGAATGTTGTTATGTTTCATATATATTCAATGTTATGGTATTCAATTGAGTCACGACAGCCCCCGGACGTTTCCGCCGTCTGGTTCGGGGGTGTGACAGGTTGGTATCAGAGCCAGGTTTATAGTGAACTAGCATGTCGAGCCATACATTGATATGCAACTATAAACCAAAAAGAGGGACTGACATAACTCTGAACATAACAAGTAAATAAAACACACTTGCTTGCATTAGGAATAAGGATCCAACGCTGAATCAAACACAATAACACTGGTATCTCGGTTAACTCGGGACTGTTCTTAGTGATACCAAGGAGTGAATGTAGCCTGATCAACTACATTCTCTCCAAGGTAAAACTAACACATGTCTTGACGAGATCGGAATAGCCAGGGAACCTAAAAATTATGCCCTCTATCACCCAAAAAGAGAATATTTGCTTAGTCTGTGTAATAGTCATAGTACCCTAGGAATAATGTAGCATAATTACGTACTCGCGCAGACAGCATGGCTGGTTTTCATCACCCTGGAGACCCCTACTTCCCTAATCAGGGAAACAACGGGTGGCTAGAGGAGGAGGAGGAGCCCGAGGAGGAGCAGCAGGGTATCCAGTTTCATCAGGCCTTAGTAGCTCACGGGATACTTGTGGATGAGCCAGAAGGGAATCCAGGCGAAGCACACGATGTCGGACCCGACGAATACGTAGACACTGACTACGAATTTGGAGAGCTCGACGATGACGACGAAGACGGCCGGGTCGGGGACCAGGACCCCATCCCGCCATGCGAGGACGAGGCACAACCAGATCACCCTGCCCCACCAGTGAACCCCCCCAAGAGAGAACCGTTCCCTCGAAGCTGAGATCGCTACACTGCGACAACAGCTGTATGCTATGGAGGCTCGGGCAGTGCAAGCAGAGCATGAGAGGGATGAGGTTATAGGAGACATGGCAGAGATGGCGCAGCTGCTGGCGCAACATTTCGGCATATGACTTCGGCACCACCTCCTGACGCAGCTCATCGCGGTTAGGAATAGACTTATCATAGTAGGTTATTAGGAACTATGTTATGTACTCCGGCTCTATGTTTAAGTGACTACACTACTCATGGAGCCGTTATGCTGTCGGATTAGCGTTACTTATGTATGCTCCTACGAGCAAATTTTCTTGTACGAAATGCGGATAATATTAATAAACTTTTGTGTGTTTTGCTAAATTATTCTCAGTTGCTATGTGTTGAGACATTATGATTGCATGCTTGATGATAGTAATGTTTAGGTTCGCACCATACACCTAGTTAGTAGAGTCGCCACCTCACAGAAACCACGTACACTCAACATCTTTCCGTTTCATGACAGAAAGATGCCTCGCCCAGCTACTCGCGGAAATCCCGAACCAACTCCGCCGGAAGTTGACTCCACTACTTTCCAGGCAGCTGTGTCTGCTGCAGTCACAGCGGCTATGGCACAACTTCACCGAGGGAACAACGGAGGAGGTAACGGGCAAGGATCCGGAAGTTCGAATAACGGGACGAACCAAGGACCCACTAAAACGTGCACCTACAAGGATTTTGCGAACGCTAAACCCCGAACTTTCAACGGTACCGGAGGAGTGATCGCCCTAAAGCGATGGATCGAGAAGGTAGAGTCGGTATTCGAGATATGCGAGTGCCCCGAGCAGATGAAAGTGAAGTTCGCGGCCTGCACTTTTGTGGACCAAGCACTCACTTGGTGGAATGGACATGTGGAAGCTATGACACTCCCTGTCGCCAACTCTATTCCCTGGGCAGAGATGAAAGAGATGTTGACGGCTGAGTACTGCCCCCGAGGCGAAATACAGAAGATGGAGCAGGAACTATGGAATCTCACGGTGCAGAATGGGAACATCGATGCTTACATATCGAGATTCAGCGAACTATCTCTGTTGTGCCCGGGTATGATCACATCAGAGGGAAAGAAGATTGAACGATTCATTTGGGGACTGACATCCCCCATTCAAGGGAATGTGATAGCTGCGAACCCTGAAACTTTTGACAGTGCGAAGAGATTGGCAAAGAGGCTGTATGATCATAACCACAAAAAGGGCGAGAAACCGGTAGAGACTGAGAAGAAGAAGGAGAGCGATGGTAAGAAAGGATGGAACAACAAGAGGAAGGGGCGTCAAGGTCCCGAGACCTCTAAAAAGCAGCAAACGGTGGCAGTTCACGCTGTCACTGCGCCGGTACCAGTCACATCACATGCTCCAGCCTCAGCTGCTTCAAATACTTCAAGACCCTATTCCGGCAATCATCCCAAATGCAACAAGTGCAGTTTCCATCATCATGGAGAATGTAAAGAGTTCCATTGCACCAGTTGCAACCAAAGGGGACACACTGCAAAGTTCTGCAGGACTTATCCTTCTCAGAACCAGAGTCAGGGAAACAACCCGAACAACAACAACAACCACCGCAATACCAACAACACCAATGCCGGCGGCAACAACATAGGGCCTAGCCACACCTGTTTCGGGTGTGGAAGGACGGGACATTTCCGTCGAGACTGCCCTAACAACAACAACAACTCAGGAAACAGAGGAGCAGGAAGAATGCTGACTATGGGTCAGAGTGATGCAGTTCAGGACCCTGCAGTTGTGACCGGTACGTTTCTCCTAAACCACACTTATGCATGCATCTTATTTGATACCGGAGCGGAGCGAAGTTTCGTAAGCGAGGAGTTTAAACATTTATTAAAACAACAACCCCAAAAGCTAAATGAAACCTATACGGTGGAAATGGCCAATGGGAAGACCGAATCCACTAGGGAAATCTACATCGGATGTACCCTAACCCTTAACCAGCACGTCTTTCGAATAGACCTAATGCCAGTATCAATTAGGAGTTTCGATGTGATTATCGGCATGGATTGGTTAAGCCCCCACCATGCTGAGATTATGTGCCACGAGAAGTCCGTTCGCCTTCGTCTCCCAAATCACGAAACCCTAGTAATTTACGGAGACAAACCCAGTACGAATCTCCGCCTCATCTCGTGCATCAAAGCGCAAAAACACTTGCGAAAGAACAATTTGGCATTCTTGGCCCACATAGTGGACAGGACCAAAGAAGAAACCAACATTCAAGACATTCCGGTAGCGTGTGAATTTCCGGACGTGTTTCCCGAAGATCTTCCAGGAGTACCCCCAGAGAGACAGGTTGAATTCCGAATCGACCTCGTTCCAGGAGCAACTCCCCTCGCTAAATCACCATATCGGTTGGCACCTGCTGAAATGCAGGAATTATCCAGCCAACTCAGTGAGCTTCTGGACAAGGGATTTATCCGACCTAGCTACTCGCCATGGGGAGCTCCGGTGCTCTTTGTCAAAAAGAAGGATGGATCTTTCAGAATGTGCATCGATTACAGAGAGTTGAATAAACTCACTGTTAAAAACCGCTACCCACTCCCGCGAATCGATGATCTATTCGACCAGCTCCAAGGAGCTAGCTATTTTTCTAAAATAGATCTACGGTCCGGATACCATCAACTCAAGGTCCGAGAAGAAGATATTCCTAAAACCGCTTTCCGAACCCGCTATGGACATTATGAATTCGTTGTAATGCCCTTCGGTCTAACAAATGCACCTGCCGCATTTATGGACCTAATGAACCGAATCTGTCGACCGTTCTTGGACAACTTCGTCATTGTGTTTATCGATGACATCCTCGTCTATTCTCGAAGCAAAGAGGAGCATGGCCAACATCTCCGACAAGTCCTAGAGACGCTGCGATCGGAAAGGCTTTACGCCAAACTCTCTAAGTGTGAGTTTTGGCTACGGAGCGTGAATTTTCTCGGTCACGTAGTTAGCCAAGATGGAATTCATGTGGATCCCTCTAAGGTCAAAGCTGTGGCAGGATGGGCAACTCCGACTACGCCCACAGAAATTCGTCAGTTCTTAGGCCTAGCAGGCTACTATAGGAGATTCATCCAAAACTTCTCTAAAATCGCCAAGCCACTTACCTTGCTTACGCAAAAGGGCGTGCCATTCAAGTGGACAGACCGACAAGAGATTGCGTTTCGAACCTTGAAGCAAGCTCTTTGTAGCGCTCCTGTACTATCTCTACCCGAAGGAACGGAAGATTTTGTAGTTTACTGTGACGCGTCAAATCAAGGCTTAGGTTGCGTTCTCATGCAACGTGGAAGAGTGATAGCATATGCGTCCCGTCAACTAAAGACGCACGAAGTAAATTACACAACCCATGACCTAGAACTGGGAGCCGTGGTCTTCGCCCTAAAAATTTGGAGGCACTACCTGTACGGTACTAAGTGCACCATCTTCACAGACCACAAGAGCCTCCAGCACATCTTGAATCAGAAGGAGCTGAACATGAGACAACGAAGATGGGTGGAATTGTTAAACGACTACGAATGCGAGATCAAGTAGGCAAGGCCAACGTGGTAGCTGACGCATTAAGTCGAAAGGAATACACAAATCGCCGTACGAAAACGCACTCGATAACCATTCAGTCTCATCTGACCACTCAAATTGCATCAGTCCAGGCAGAGGCTATGAAAGCGGAAAATAGAACTAGCGAGGCACTACGCGGAATGGAGAAGAACCTGGAAGTCAAAGAGAATGGGGTATACTACTTCATGAACCGTATTTGGGTTCCAAAAATCGGAGGATTCAGGGAGACCGTTATGAAGGAAGCCCACAAGACACGATACTCCATTCATCCTGGTTCGGACAAGATGTATTTGGACATTAAGCAGCACTATTGGTGGCCTAACATGAAGGCGGAAATCGCAACTTATGTTAGTAAGTGCCTTACGTGTGCCAAAGTGAAAGTGGAATACCAGAAACCTTCCGGATTGTTACAGCAACCGGCAATCCCTGAGTGGAAATGGGAGGGGATTTCTATGGACTTCGTGACCAAGCTGCCCAAGACGTCGGACGGATTGGACACCATATGGGTAATAATCGACCGACTGACGAAATCTGCCCATTTCCTGCCCATCAAAGAGTCCTACAAGATGGAGAGGCTGACGCGATTGTACCTACGAGAGATTGTAAGACTTCACGGAGTGTCAAAATCTATCATCTCGGATAGGGACAGTAGGTTCACGTCACGCTTTTGGCAGTCGCTCCACAAGGCCATGGGAACTCATCTTGATATGAGCACCGCGTATCACCCACAAACGGACGGTCAAAGCGAACGAACCATTCAGACGCTTGAAGACATGCTTCGTGCATGTGTGATAGACTTCGGAAAGTCTTGGGATACCCACCTACCGTTGATCGAGTTTTCATATAACAATAGTTATCATTCGAGCATTAAGGTGGCCCCTTTCGAAGCACTGTACAGGCGTAAATGTAGATCACCGTTATGTTGGGCTGAAGTAGGTGACACCCAGCTAGCAAGAACACATACGTCGGATAGGGCAATGACAGGACCGGAAATCATTTGCGAGACCACAGAAAAGATTGTCCAGATCAAAGCTCGATTACAGGCATCGCGTGACCGGCAAAAGAGCTACGCTGATAAACGGCGAAAGCCCTTAGAGTTCCAGGTCGGTGATCGAGTATTGTTGAAGGTCTCACCCTGGAAAGGGGTTATACGTTTCGGAAAACGAGGAAAGCTAAACCCACGGTACATTGGACCTTTCGAAATCGTCGCCCGAATAGGTCCGGTAGCCTACAGACTACAACTACCCCCGGAGCTAAACGGTGTGCACCCCGTGTTTCATGTTTCTAATCTGAAAAAGTGCCTATCAGATGAAACCCTTGTCATTCCTCTTGACGAAATCGAAATCAATGAGAATCTCCTGTTCGTCGAAGAGCCAATCGAAATCATGGACAGGGAGGTGAAGCGTACTAAGCAGAGTCGCATCCCGATCGTGAAGGTACGGTGGAACGCAAAGCGTGGGCCAGAATTCACGTGGGAACGCGAAGATCAAATGAAGCAGAAGTACCCTCACCTATTCTAGCATTCTTAAATTTAGCTTTCAAACAGAATTTCGGGACGAAATTCCCTCTAACGGGGGGATGATGTCACAACTGTAAATTTTGAGCCATGTAATCTATATATATCCAAGTTAATATGAATCAAAAACTTCAAGTAAATACAACATGCTGGAACTACAAATAGTCATCAAACAATTGGAAACCCTAAAAGTCCTTGCTAAGTTCATTTTGAATTAGGACTCCCCTATTGGATCCAAATGGACCAATAAGCTTCCAATTGGACTATCATGGGCTTAGAACCCTAAATGGGCTCTAATTGGACCCACACTAAATTATTTCAACATCTTGGGTCATGTTGGGCCTAGAATGAAATAAATCACAAACTTTGGTCCATAATTTAATCTAACCTAGCTCATTAAAGCATAAAAATCACAATTTTTTTTTTATAAGGCTAATAAGCACCCAAACTACCTCTAATGTTGGGCTTAGGGGCAAAAAGCCCAAAAATCCTTTCTTCTCTCCCCATTCTCGGCCCAAGCCCAAGGAAAAAGGGAGAGTTGACCTTGGGTTGCCACCTCACTTTTACATGTTGGACTTCCATGCACATAACTCATGTTTCCAAGCAAGCATCATATCAAGATCACTTCTTTCTTCTCTCCTCTCTCACTCTCGGCCAAACACAACACACACATACTCACAAAAATCTATCCTACACTCTCTAAATCTTGAAGAACATCTCCTTCCCCCTTCTTCAAAAATTTCGTGAATCAAGGGCTCACAAGAAAGACCCATCACCAAAAATCATCATCTAAGGTAAGTTGATGACTAATCCATGATCTAGCTACTTCATTTTGTTAAAATCTCTTCTAAATTCATTCACTTTTGTGATCTTGCATCCTAGAGGTCGAAATCTTCATCAAAGGGTGCTAAGACCAAAAATCACTTCATTTTTCTCCCATCTTCTCTCCAAAACCGAAACCACACCCAAGGTGAGCTTCATACCCCCTATTTTCTGTTTTTATGAGTTTTTTTTTGGGGGGGGGAATACAAGTGAAAGTGTAGATCTATATGTGTTTTGTATGCCTTGTATGATTTCCATGCTTATATGTATGCTTTTATGTGTTTTTATGTTGGATCTAGCCTTAAAACTCATCAAAACCGAGATATATCTTGTGTTAAATGATTTTAGCTTCAAATATATTTCTAAACACCAAGTGCTTCAAGAAAAGTGGCTAAGTGGTTTAGTAATAATTTTCTTTGGGTTAAAAACACAAATTTTGGGCCTAAAATGTGAAAAATGCAAAAATAAGGGCCCAAATTGACATTTCACAGATTCTGATGGTTGGAATGTGCCAAAACAGTTTCCATAAAACTATTTCTGGAATTATATTCAATTAGAGGATTAAAAACATAAATTTCAAGCTTATTGGGCTAAAAATGAAAATTTCGGCCCAAGGAGGCCCATTATGCTAATTTTTCTGTTTTGGAGGGCCAAAACTGTAACTTTCTGTAAAACAGTGGACTACAAGTGTTCCAAATCCTTTTCAAAGGTTTAAAATGCTTTCCAAATTTAAAAAGGACCAAAGTTGCAAAAATTTTCCAATTTGGGCCAAAATTGTCAAAATTGCGAAAAGATGGGCTAAAACCGAGAAAAACTGCATTTTCAGGGACTTAAACTGTTTTCTATGAAAAATATGCTGAAAAATATTAATTTCAATAATTTTTGGTGTTAAAATGTCAAGAAAAATAGTTTAAGGACCAAACCGGTAAATATTGCAAATAAAAGGGTTAAAAATGTAAATTTTACAAATAATGAGGGGCTGAAAACAGAAATATTTCAAGGCTAATTCAATACGTACAATTTGATCAAATAATGACACCTCGAATATCAACGAAATACAACTCATTACAATACCAAAAGTCGTTGTTAAACGAATTGGCTCGGTCTCGAGCCAATGGAAATCTACAACTACTAACTCTTCGACACTACGAATCATACAAGTAACGTTTGGTAATACATAAACATGCGAGTGTGCACAGACGTCTACGCACCATCTTTGGGCCCCACAAGTGTAAAATCTTGTTCGTTGAGCCTAGCTAGCCCAATGACCTGATCTTAAGGCCCGAAGACATTTTTTTTTTACGGAGTGTTGGGTTTTACCGATCTGACACAACGTAAATGGACTTTCAATGGCTTGTATACTACTGGTCCCCAAGGGTCCTTTGGTATTGCTAGTAAAGTCTACATTTCATGCGAGGCGGGTCGGGGACCCCTCGTACATTTTATCCCCAACCGGCTAATGGAGTTACCGGGGTCTTCGTGACCTCTTTCTCTTCGGATGTGGGACTACACTTAGTCCGGGCGATTGGATAACGTGATTAGTACGGACGACGCCTTCGGGTTCGTTAGTATAACTATAAACTGGGCGTTTGTGTAATGCGGGTTTGTAGTAAATAATCATTGCTCGAGAACCTTCCAACGTCGCCTGGGACTGACACTGCTATTTTCGTAATGGTTTCAACGCAACTTAATGGATTCCAAAAGAACTAGGGGAACATCGGGTTTCCCTAGGGTTTTTATTACATACAGATTTGAAACGCATACATCTTCAATGAACATTTTTTTTACAAGTATAGAAACAAACAAGCATACCTATGGATCTTCACAAACGTTTTCGAAAGCTTTTCTTTTCAGAAAATATCGGATTTTCTGGTGGTTTTTCAAGCAATATAAACATTCGATTTCAAACACTACTTATGAACTCACCAACATTTCATATGTTGACGTTTTTCAAAATACTTGTATTCTCAGGGAACCAGTGAATCAAGGGAAATCATATTCAGTGACGGTTGCAGTTGATTTTTGTATGAATTGAACAAATTAATTTTTGGGAAATGTAATGTTTAAACAATGTAAGATATGTAAACACTACTGGTTGTACTATGTTGATGAATGGTGACGAATGTTGTTATGTTTCATATATATTCAATGTTATGGTATTCAATTGAGTCACGACAGCCCCCGGACGTTTCCGCCGTCTGGTTCGGGGGTGTGACATTTTCTTCTTCTTTAAGGCTTCAAAACACCAAAAAGGGCTAAAAAAATCAAATATGTAGGATTAGGGTTTTTTTAGAGTAGAAAGGAGGTGACGGAGGCTGAAGGAGTGCAAACCCTAGGCCATCCCTTCCTTAAATAGGGGTCTAACCCTAAAATTAGGGTTTTTCATTCAAAGGCCGACGCGTCATGACCACCATATGTGTCACGTCATGATAGCCAATGAGATGTGTGTTTCTTAGCAGACACTAGATGTGTGTTTCTTAGCAGACACTGTCACATTGTGACGCAATTGTGCTCACATCATGAGCAAGGTCTTATCCTTCAAATTAATTGATAACTTAGAATTAATGTTTACCTGGAACTGGGTGTTAAAATTCTCTCCTAATTGAACTAGATTACGTCCTCTAAATCCACAAATGAAAATAAATTTGGGTACTTCCTGCGTATCTCCGACTCGGGCTCCCAAGTCCACTCGGAACACTTCCAATGTTGCTATTGAATCTTGAATAAAGGTACGACCTTGTTGTGCAAGGTCTTTATCTTGTTATCCAAAATGGCCACTGGCTTCTCCACATAATTCAGGCACTCTTAAACTTGAATCTCATCTAACGGAACCACCTTCATATCGTAAACTAAGCACTTCCAAAGCTGAAAACATAAAAGGTGTTATGAATCTGAATAAGCTCCTTAGGAAGATCCAATCGGTAAGACACCTCTCCCACCCTGATCACCACTCTAAAAGGTCTGATAAATCGAGGGGCCAACTTTTCCCGCTTCGTGAAGTGTATAATACCCTCCTATGGTGATACCTTCAGTAGAACCATGTCCCCGACTTGAAACTCTAACACACACTGTCGTCTATCAACATAACTCTTCTATCAACTCTATGTTGATTGTAACCTCTCTCTGATCTGTTGAATAATCTCCATCATCTGGAGAACCACCTTAATCCTCCACATGACCCTATGGCCAACCTGTACCCAAAATGGAGTACGACATTTCCTTCTATATTTAACAACATACGGAGGTGCACCAATTTTGGAATGATAGTTGTAGTTGTAACAAAAGTCAGCTAGGCGGAGGCAGGAGTCCCAACTCCCACCAAAATCAATGATACAATCCCTTAACATATCCTTGAGCATATGAATGGTTTGCTTACTCTGACCATCAGTCTGAGGGTGATAATTAGTGTTGGAGTGCAATCTCATACTCGAATCCTCATGAAACTACTGCAAAAACCGAGAAATGAATTATGCATCATGGTTGGATACGATAGAAACTTGTACAATATTGTGAGCAACAATCTTGTGCACATACACATCGGCTAATTTCTCAGCCGAAGAACTCTCCTGAATGGAAAAAGGGCACTCTTGGTCAGGTGGTTGACAATAAACCATAAGGTATCAAATCCCTTAGTCGTTCTTGGAAAATTGGTGATGAAATCCATGGAAATTTGCTCCCATTTCCATATGGTAACCTCCAAGGGGTGCCACTTGTCGTGGTCTTGTACTCTTCCTTGACCATCCGGTAGGTCAAGAATCTCTCCACATAACAAGCTATCCCATGCTTCATGCATGGCCACCGATAGCTAAGTCTCAGGTCCCGATACATTTTCGTGGCTCCAGGATGTATCGAGAACCTGGACTTGTGCGCCTCCTCTAATAATATCTGTTGAAACCCACCAAAACTTGGGACCCAAAACCGCCCACACTAGGTCATAAGCCCCCGACTATTAGTAACAAATCTACTGATCTAACCCCTAATATTGTCATTCTTCCAATTCTCCCTCTTGATGCCCTTGGCTTGAGTTTCCCTAATCAAATCGAACAACGGTGAAACGATGGTCAACTTCAAACATAATCCTCGAATATGAGAACTAGCTGCCTTGCGGCTCAAAGCATCGGTGACCACGGTAGCCTTCTTTGGATGATAAAGAATCTCACAATCAAAATCCTTGACCACGTCAAGCCACCTGCGCTGCCTCATGTTCAGATTCAGCTGGTCCATAAGATATCTCAGGCTCTTGTGATCCGTGTAGATGGTACAAAGGAGCCCATAAAGATAGTGTCGCCAAATCTTGAAGGAAAACACCACAGACCCCAGCTCCAAATCATGAGTCAAATACCTAACCTCATGAGGCTTCAGCTGTCTAGAAGCATATGAAATGACCCTACCCCAATACATGAGAACTGCCCCTATTCCCGTCATCGAAGCATCACAAAGTACTACGAAATCCTCAATGCCCTCTAGAAGGGTCAATGTCAGGGCCACACATAACGTCTGCCTCAGAGTCTCAAATGCAACCTATTGCTCATGCCCCTTGCAGAAATCTACACCCTTCTTCGCCAAGCGAGTGAGAGGGACAAAAATCATGGATAAGTTTGTGATGAACCACCGGTAGTAGCCTGCCAACCCCAAGAAATTCTTAAACTCAGACGGGGACTTCGGGACCTCCCACTAGATAACTGCAGCAATCTTGGCAAGATCGACCATAATCCAATTCTGATTGATGAGATGTCCCAAGAAATGGACCTCTCGTAACCAAAAATCACACTTGGAGAACTTGACATATATTATCTCCTTCATTAAAACTCCAAGTAGCTCTTGTAGGTGCTCCTCATGCTGCTCCATAGTCTTTGAATAGACAATAATATCATCAATGAAAACAATAATCGACTGGTCGAGCATCAGTATCCATACCCGATTCATCAAATCCATAAATGTTGCAAGTGCATTGGTGAGCCCAAACGACATCACCAAGAACTCATAATGACCATAGCGAGTCTGGAACACTGTCTTCTCCGCATCCTCCTCTCCGACCGTCATCTGATGGTATCCCGACCTCGGATCAATCTTGGAGAACCAAGATGCACCCTTCGACTGATCTAAGACATCGTCAATATTAGGAAGCGGGTTAAGATTCTTCAACTTCAACTTGTTTAAATCTCGATAATCTATGCACATATGGTGAGACCCATTCTTCTTCTTCACAAACACAATCGGTTCTCCCCAGGTGGAACTGATCGATCTGATAAACTGCTTGCCCAACAGCTCCTAGAGTTTGGAGGACAACCCCTTGTATCTTAGGTAGTGCGAGGTGATATGAAGCCTTAGCAATCGGGGCCAAAATAGGGATCAAATTGATCCTAAACTCTACCTTCCTCGCGGGAGGCACACTGGGTAATTCATCCAAAAAAAACTTCTAGAAACTCTTTAACCAGTGGCACATCCGCAACCGAATTCTTCCCTACAACTCAAGTATCGACCACATATGCAAGATAAACCGAACATCCATGTTGGAGATACTTCCTGGCCCTGCCAGCCAGACAAAAATTTGAACCAACCCTGATGCCCTCGCCATAAATGGTTGGCTCTCACCCACTTGGGATTCAAAACACCACTAGTAGCCTCTCAGAATCAATCATGACTCTAAACCTTCTCAACCAGTGCATCCTCACAATCACACATACATCTCCCATAGGGATAAGGATCAAGTCAATCGCATAGGGCACCCCAAATATCTTCGAAGTACAATCACAAAACATGCTTAAAGTAGAAACCTTGTATTTGTTAGCGATGGAAACTTACATCGAACACTCCAACTCCCCAATGTTCATATCAAAATCAATACTGAAAGACCGGGATACAAAATACTGACTTGTACCGGAGTTAAAAAAACACAATAGCAGACAAAGAATTCACTAAGAAGGTACCTATTAGGAATATAAAGATAAGAATATAGAAATTAACTTGTCAGAATAACAAATGAATACATAGCAGTAACGACGTCAAAGAACGCCCTAACCCCCTCTATAGTAAGTTGAAACATGCAATCCCTGACCCTCGGGGTCTTGACCCTCCCCTAACGGCCATCCATGATCTAAAGGGTGGTAGAAGCCAATTCTTGCACTAGTCTAGCAGCGAGCAAGAGACAATTGGCCTTCACAAGGTCAACCTAATCATAGTGGTAATAAATCCTGGTGTTAGGTGGAAGAGCCTGCTACCAACAATCCCTCACATAATGACCCTCCCTACCACAAATGCAACACCTTGTTACTAAGCGTCATGATCCCTCATCTATCTTACCATACTTGCCACAAGTGCAGCCCATCTGGCCTACGGATCGAGCATCAGTAGGCTTGAACTTATTCGCTGCTAGCTAAGTCTAAACTAGGGTTTTCTTCTTCTCTCGCGCTTGAGTCTCAATCTCAATCTCCTTTTTCCGAGTTAAAGACTGCATCTCAAAGTGGGAATGCTATTATTGTGTCAAAACAAACTCATGGATCTTCTTCTTGAGCATGATTAAGTAGCGGGACATCTGAACGTGCTCCGAAGCAGCATACTCGGGGCAGAAAAGGTCTCTCTTAGTAAACACCTTGGTGATCTTCGTAACCGAATTTGTTGTTTGCTTCAGCGACAGGTACTCCTGGGCTAACCTCTCCCTCTCAACCAATAGAACATAGTTAGTGCGGAACATCTTCGTGTAGTGCTCCTAAGTTATTGCAGCCTTCTTTGCAGGAGAATAAGCACTGGTCACCAGCTGCAACCAATCCTTCACCCCCAATCGTAGAAGTTTCAAGGCGAACTTGACCTTCTGGTCCTCTGAACACAAGCATGCGAAAAAACAACCCTCCATATCATATGTCCACCACATGGAAACGATTGGATCCTTGACCCCATCAAACTCTGAGGGCTTTGTGTTGCTGAATTCCCGATTTTGCATGATCTATCTCCCATATGCAGAAACAACGACTATAGTGGCTACGACAACAAAATCCTCATAAATAGTTGCATAACGCTTAGCAAATAGCTCGATCATGGCTATCTTAACATACCCAAACATTTATGGGATCGCCTCCCTTACTGTCATGGACACGTAGGTGGTGATCATCTCACGTATCTCCTTGTCAATCAATCCTGGCCTCTCCAGGCCGTCATCTCCTAATCTTGAACCTCCAGTGATCTCCATTATGAAAATAAACTGGAACACATCAGTAAATCACATAATAATCCATCACATCACTACTCAACCACTAAATCCTTGGAATTTGTGACTTCCTCGATACACATACGGGTCCTATGCTTTTAGTAATACAGGCCCATGCTACCTTTTACACCTACCCGTATTTGTCTTCAAGGTTTGTCATGAATTTCTTGACCACAAGGCCCAAGCAACTAGGATATGAATATATCCTATACCTACTCTATCAAGAGTAGTTAACCATATGTTACACCTATTTCTCACAGCCACAACCACTCATGAAACTTCCACTGACCCTGTAGCTGCTTTGTGCATGCTAATCGTAGATAACACTGGATTCGATAGAAAATCGAATGATTTATTCTACTCTAATCCTATAACCAGAAAATGAACATGAAATAAGGCTAAATCAAACATTCTTAGGCTATAAAATCTTGTGTTATGTACAACTATGATGCACACACTAAGCAACCACAATAATAATCTTAGTTTCATATAGCATATCAAGAAATCCCCTAGGCTATCAGGCATCATAAATCAGGCAGTTCTATCATGCAATTCTTGAAGATCCTTAGCCTATAAACTAGCATGAATTTCTAACATATGATCAATTCTAATAAAACAAGTGTGGGTATATTGGGGAATAACTTTTCTTAGGCTTCGACTAATTGTACACATTGCATCCTGTCTGTTGATCATTTTAAAATTTAATTGTGAAAAATATTTTGAAGATCCATAGTTTGAGTCTGGAATCACACAAGTTTTCATCCAATTCTCTCAAACCAAGGCTCTAATGCCAAATTGTAACATCCCAAAAACCATGACAAAAAGATAACAGCACTAATCAAAGATCCAATAACCGGCACTACTACACCTATACAATAACAAGGACTACATCTTAAACTATAGCTCAAACCCCTAAATTTGACCTAGAGTCAAACTTGGTCGAAAATTCAATGGTCAAAGTAAAAGTCCACTCTCAAGAGTCATACAACCAGTTACCACATCATGACCACCCGTTTGTTACGTTGTGCTAGAATGAAGACAAAACGGTCGTGAAACAGGCCATCTCCATGCCGTGATGCCTGACCCTTCATGTAATGGAGAACGCTCTGAAAAAATTAATTCCTTAAGCTCTTAATCCTTCAAGACAAGCAACAAAACTTTCCAGAAGGTTTTTTCCATCTCAAAATACCATAAAAATCATAGCTTGTTAAACATGCATTTCCAATACATGTCTCAAGCACCAACTAGGTCAAAATTAAAGGAAAAGAGATCAAATCCCATGAACGAAACCTAAAACTCACTACTATTCTAGATTTGCAACAAAAGGATACAAGGGAGTCACAAGAACTCATAAAGTTGCTAACTTTATGAGTTTTTGACACTCAAACTCCCTCAAAAGGTGAGAAAAGTGAACATAACCCTAGATATAACATGCTTGAACCTAAAAGGTAGGAACTTGAGGACTTATAAGGGTCCTAATATAGCTCAAGATGATGAGGGAGTTGTTTGCTAGCTGAGATGATGCACCAAAATGCCTTCTCGTCTTCTTAAAGGCTTCAAATCACCAAAAAGGACTCAAAGATCAAATATGGAGGATTAGGATTTCTTGAGGAAAGAAAAGAGGTGATGGAGGCTCAGGGTGTGCAAACCCTAGCCCTCACTTCCTTTAAATAGGGCCCTATCTCAAAATAAGGGTTTTTCATGCAAAGATTGTCACATCGTGACCAACATATGTGTCACATCACCATAGCCAATGAGATGCACGTTTCTTACCGAGCATCGTCATGTCGTGATACAATTGTGCTCATGTCGTGAATATAGTCATATCCTTCAAATTAACTAATAACTCAAAATTAATGTTTACCAGGAACTGGGTGTTACACAAATTTCCTAATAGAGTGTGCTTGAGAAATATATTTATGGATTAAAGCAAGCATCTTGCAGTTGGAATCTTTGTTTCCATGAGAAAGTCAAAGAGTTTGTATTTTCTAGAAGTAAATATGATTCATGTGTATATATCAAAGCTAGTTGGAGTGTAGTCACATTCCTAGTATTTTATGTGAATGACATACTACTTATAGGAAACAATGGGCCAACTTTGAAAGAAGTGAAATCTTCTCTTGAATAGTTTCGGTATGGAAATTTCCAAGAAAAAGGGATTTACACATTCATCATACTGTTAAATTGAGTAAGACTCAATTTCCCAGTATTGCCAAAGAAATAGATGACATGAGTCAAGTCCCATATGTATCTACTATAGGATCAATCATGTATGTTATCACATGTAGTCATCCTGATGTGTCTTATGCTTTCAGCATGGTTAGTCGATTTCAAGATAATCCTGGCAGAACCCATTGGACTGCAGTAAAGAATATTCTAAACCATTTGCAAAGAACCAAAAAGATCTTCTTAGTTCTTGGTAGCAACAATACATTGAGAGCGGAGGGTTATAGTGACGCCAACTTTCAAACAAATAGAGATAACTTTTGTTCACAATCTGGTTGGCTGTTCCTATTGAATGGTGGAGCAGTGACATGGAAGAGCTCTAAGCATAAAATAGTGGCTTATTGTAATTGTGAATTAGAGTACATAGCAGCGAGTGAAGCGTCAAAGGAAGCAATATCATCAGGGATCTTGGAGTCATTCTGAATATTGAGGAACCAATGGAACTCTTTGTGACAATGAAGGTGTGGTTGCTTTAACCAAAGAACCAAAAGATCATGGAAGGTCCAAGCACATTGATAGGAAATATCATCACATCATACATAAAGTTGAAGATGGGCATCTCCTAGTGAAACATGTTTCATCAAAAGATAATCATGTAGATCTTTTCACAAAGGCTCTGAGCAAGGCTAAGCACATCTAGCATGCTAGGAGCATTGGTTTGAGAGAAGCAATCAGTTTTAGTAGTTAGTTAATAAGTTGAAACTTTGAAACTTTTAAACAAAATAAAATGTAATTGTTTTTGGTGATTAAATAATGAAGAAATTTTTATGATTATTTATACTGCCTTCTTCAATTATTTATTATTGGTTTCATTTTGCATGTTTTACATCCTGAATAATTTTGGTATTATTCAAATTTCATAGTTGTTCATACTTTTGGAAGTAAGTAGTGAATCAAGACTATCGTAATTGATTGAAGATTGTCTATGGAGATTAGCAATTGCATGGGGATTGCTACAATATTCATGAGTACTTGGAAAATGGAGATTTTTAGTACCGGATAAACCCACGCTTAGAGATTACTTCATGGATTTTATCACAAGTAATTCTAAGACGATAATATCTACTATTCTTAAAGTGGAGATATATAGTTCGTAGTTTGCGAATTAGTTGTGCATTGGTTTAACCAAATGCATCTCGTAACTGGATGTTCAAAGAGTAATTCCACGCATGATTTGGTAACTAAAGTGTATGAATATATAGTCAAAGTAAGCCGTTCCTTATGCCCTAATAGGAAAGGTGATATCTTTGGGCCCCTTGATGATTTGATGTTGACTTTATAGTGTTCGGCCCAGCCAAGACTAAATTGATGTGTTCAATGGGTAGTCTGATGGCATCATCATAAGTTGGAAATCAGGAAATAGAATCATGGACAATGATATTGATTATAATTCATGTCTCGTTTCTATATGATATATTGAAGAATGAAGGAGTAGGTGATCACTTATCTTAGGGCCAATGTTTGATTTGAATAAGAGTTCAGCAGTGGCTTTAGAAAGCACTCTTTGTTGTATGGTTCGGGATTATATTTGCAATTGTAGTTAAAGACTTATCCAAGTTGGAGACTGCTGGATTAAGGTGTCTAAACTCGTAACTAAATTGGTAGAAACTTGTAGTTAGAAGCAAAGTCCTTTTGGGGTTGCCATTGTGACTAGAAACTGATTAGAATAACATTTGTAAAGAGAAGAAATAACTTATTAGTTTATTATATGATTAATAAATTAATTAGAAGTAGATTAAATTAATTAATAATTTATCAGAATTAATTTGGGATCGATTGGAATTAATTAGAAGTGTAACTGATACTTGGTAATTGCATAATAATTGAGCAAATGAGAAGTTCTAGAAACCTCTTGATGGGGACGGTTTTAGAGTGCCATTCAAGGCAATCTAGAATGCTCCATTTAATAATAGGAAGGTAGATAATTATCAGGATTTGAAATAATATTATTTTATGTTCAAATCTATGGTTTATGGGTTTTCCTAACAGCTATATAAAGGGGTCACTGGCTAGCAATTTTTTGTCCATTTCTTATAAGAGTACCCTAGCCGAAAAATTACATCCCTCTCCTCTCTCCTCTCTTGTGTTCTAGTTTATATCTTTGGGTGTGACCCATTAAAGGCATCAACATTTTGGTGCTAGATTTCTAAAGATTTACAAAGGAAGGATTCAAAAGGAATTATTTACAATAACAATTCAAAAGGTATGTAACCCTAATCTAGTAATTTTGTTTATAGTTGAGTTCTTATAGGGTTTGTAGTTCATAGTATGTTGCCTAAATGTGAATACATGTATCATTAATAGGTTCATGTACCCTTAATTGTTAAGTGTTATTTTTCCGCATTCTAGATGATTTTCCTAACCTATAAAACCCAATAGTTGTGGCGGAACAAAATACAAATAAATAAAATATAGATGAGGAGGGACGCGTTATACCCTGATTGTGAGATGACTTCCCTGAAATTTCTGACAAAGTTGTTGCATATTAAAGTGATCCATAAATGGGCAATTAGTTCTTTTGACTAACTTGTAGAGTTACTAAAAGTTTCTTTCCTAAAGAGCAGGATTCCAACCTCACACTATGAAGTTAAGAAGATGTTGAGAAAGATAGGGTTGGGATATCAATCCATCCATGCTTGCAAATATGATTGTGCTGTGTTTTGGACGGAGAATGATTCCATGTAGAATTTCATGATTTGTAACGAGAGTAGATTGGTGGACACAACCACAAAAAGGAAGAGAGCGCCACAAAAAGTGTTGTGGTACTTTCCTCTGAATCCAATGCTTCAACAAATGTATAGTTCTAGATTCACCGCTAAAGGTACGAGTTGACATAATATTGGATGCTCAATGAATGGTATAATGTGTCATCTGGTTGATCGGAAATCAAGGCAAGAATTTGATAACAGATATACAAAGTTAACTATCCAAAGAATCTAAAAATGTTTTTCTAGGTTTAGTTGTTGATGGCTTTAATCCGTTCGACAACTTTAATAATACTTATAGTATTTGGCCAATTATATTGACTACTAACAATACACCACCATGGATATGTATGAAAGAGTCTTCTTGTTGTATTAGGTGTCTAGGCCCATAAGTATAATTGGTATGTGCTTGACCTGAGAGTAGCATGGTCTATTTGGGTTGCCTTCACTAGAACAATCTCATAGGATGGATATTTGAGAAAGAGGTTATTTATGATGTATTAATATATTATAAGTATAATATATTAATATGAAATCATAATATTTAATTAGTATTGATCAAGAATTAATTTGGAATTAATTTAGTGATCAAAAGAGACTAATTAAATTAACGGGGACTGATTATGTAAATCAGTGATATATATAGTGTTTGGGCTATTGATCCATGTTGGGCTAAGTTTTATGTAAGTATCCATGAAAAGTTAGACCACATGAGATATGGATCATAACCTAAGTGTATGGATTAGGCTTTACCCATGACTCTTGGAATCCTACACTATATGAGTTATCCTTTAGACAAAATCGATTACCCTAAGCATTCTAAGTGTTCTAAGAGAACCCTAGCTGATTTTGGTGGTGCTAAACCTCTCTCTCAAGTCCTCCTTTGTTTATGGTGTTTGTAAACCATTTTAGGCATCACACTTAAGCTACTAAAGCTTTCTAAGGCCAAGAACTACAATTACATCAAGAGGTATTCATCTAACTATGAGTTTTATATTGTATATCCTCTATTGTATGCTAGTTAGGATGTATGATTTGGAAAATTGAAATTGCATGTATAATTAGAGAAAACATAGATCCAAAGCATCTAGGGTTGCACGTGCACCATAGGAGTGTTATAGTGCTTAAAACCCAACACATCTTTCATGCTAACTTTGCTGATTCCTAGCCCTAAATCACCCGTAAAGGACATTGATGTTTACTTGAGCCCTTTGGTGGATGAGTTGAAAATGTTGTGGGCCGAAGGATTACAAATGGAAGATGCATTAACCAGCATTGTATTAAATATGTTTGCGATGTTGTTATGGACTATCAATGATTTCCCAACACGTGGTATTTTTTCTGGATGGAGTGGTCAATGTTATTTAGCATGCCCTACTTGTAACGAAGACACATCTTCCATTTATGTGAACAATAAGATGTATTATGTTGGTCACAGATGATTCTTGGATATGAACCATAGTTGGAGGAAGAGTATATTGTTTGATGGTCAACCTGAGACAAGATCATGTCCTAGACGATTCAATAATGCAACTATATTAAAGAAAGTAGCTTGTCTCTATTATCATATTTAGGGAAACATCATAATCACAGCGGTGAAAAAAGAATGTGAAAAGATGAAAGAAAAATATAGAGAGTTGAATTTGACAAAACGGATTATTTTCTTTGAGCTTGAGTATTGGTCTTCCCTCAACCTAAAACACAATTTAGATGGTATTCATGTTTCGAAAAATGTGAATGAGAGTGTGTTGAATACTACATTGATGAACGATAAAAGCAAAGACATAAAAGATGCAAGAATTGACTTGAAAATATGGGCATTTGACCAAATCAATGGCCAAAAGAGAAACTCTAGAAGAAGAAGAAGAAAGACAACAACAACAACAACAACAAAAACAACAAAAACAACAAAAACAGCAAAGAAATACACCCACATGCCTCTTACTCTTTGTGACAACCCGATATTTCAACTCTTTGTAACGACCAAAATGGGTCAAGTATTGTAACCACTTCTGAGTAATAAAATTTACTTTCATAATAAAATGTACAAATAAGTTCTATTTAATTTCCTTCTATGATTAAATGTCTTTGAACCATGATCGTACGTGAAAAGAACGCCCAAATCCGACTTCATATAGCGAAGTTATGATTTTTCCAAGTTCGGCTTAGCAACAGACAGCTAAAAACTCGAATCGGAAATCGAGCGACTTTTGGCCGAAATGACCTAAACGAGAATCGAAGGTCTCGACAATGGTATTCCGGCGGTAAAAAGTCTGGCAAAAACCAACATCAGATAAAGAAGTTATGAATTTTCAAAGAAATTCCTTAAACACGATGGGTTTTTAATAAATAATAAAAAAATAATAATTTTGGAATTTGCCGACGGAGTCTAAACGAAAGTTGTAGAGCGTAGTCTCACCTACGCGTGGATATAAAGACCATCGAAAACGGAGTTCGTATGAAGAAGATATGAATTTATGAAGTTTATTAAATAAATTAATTATTTATTTTAATCAAAATTCGGATATTATCCGAAGGGGAGGCAGCGTCCTCATCCGAGGTACGCGCTGCGTACTCCTGTACGCCCCGCGTAACCGAGAGGATTGGCCTCTGATCGTCCACGTCGCGCTATCCGAAGGAACCGACCCGTCCGACCCGTCCGAAGCCCCGACTCGTCCGACCCGACGTCCCATCCGACCCGCGTACCCAACAACCCGTCCCATCCGACCCGCATACCCAGCAACCCATCCCATCCGAACCGAGGCAGTCGAGGCTTCGGTCATGCATGACGTACGCGTACGCGCTGCGTACGAGCGTACGCCCCGCGTACCGAGGCAGACCAGCCTTACTATAAATAGGATGCGAGGGTTTCCAAGGAAAGGGCTCATTTCTCTTCTCTCTCTCTCAACTTTGCCTCGTTTTCCGTGTCCCTTCAAACCCGAAGCTTTGGTCCTTTTGGCTCAAGTCCTGAAGGTCGATTATACTCCCGAG
The DNA here is from genome assembly GCF_002870075.4 of Lactuca sativa. NCBI lineage: Eukaryota > Viridiplantae > Streptophyta > Magnoliopsida > Asterales > Asteraceae > Lactuca > Lactuca sativa. Next base: position 269,224,872 of record NC_056627.2, read on the forward strand.
ATTCCCGAGAATCCCGAGGAAAATCCGTTTCCCGAGACGAAACTCTGCCCGGTTTTCCATCTCGCTATCTCCAAAACTTTCAAGTGAGTTTCATACCCCTAAATCAACCTTTTTAAATATTCTAAATGCTTTTATATGCTTTCAAGGGGGGGATTACAAGTAAAACACACGAGTATTATCGTGTGTTACATAAAGAAACTCTTTGATATGCTGTTATATATTCAAATCACATGCGATTTATAAACCTTTAAGGAACTTTTATATACATATAACATATGTTACAATAGCATTCTATCTTTTAAAATATAAAGTTGTTGTAATGCATGTATGAACTAAACTGTTCTTAGATTATTCTTGTCTATCTTAGACTCTACACCAAAAATCTATGCTTTCATACACAAGTGATTCTTTTTCTAGGTATTTCTAAACAAACAAGACACACTTTTTGAAAACTATAATAGGTATAGTTTTACGAACAGATTTCTAACTCTTATATACTAGAAACATACATTTCAAGAAGTTTACTTTCGTATACAAGAACAAACGTAACATTTTAACAAGTAGATCTGCTTTTATACCACGGATTTGTGAGACACTAACTTCATGTACGTTCGAGTACACATTTCAAGTCCTGTATTATATACCAGAATCCCTTGGAGGGGGAGCATGGTGTTTGTGTATAGATCTATACGGGCTTGACAACCCGCACCCTGACTGTTAGCTGTAGTCCACCGTTTGGGGTGACAAACATCATAACATTCCAACGCCTGAAGTACGTTGTGTATAGGCATTCAGAGTCAATAGTATGGTTATAAAACTCACAAGGGGTATTAAAAATGCATTGATTTACAAGGTTTTCAAACTCATTGGTTATTTTACATATACATACATTTTGGAAACAAACATTGGTCTTGAGTGAAGGCTACTTTTATACTAGTAGAAAATGTAGGATTTTCTAAACACAAACAAACAAAGATAAAACATTTCATTTCATTCAAACACTGTCACTTAAATACTTATGAAATTCACCAGCTTAAATGCTGATCTACTCTTTCAAAATTACTTGTATGTCCCAGGAAATCAGTAAATTTCAGGTATTCATTTCGCTTTTGATGAAGGGATGCTGCGGCGCCAGTTTAATCTCGTATTTTGACATCATATTGTAATTGAGTTTGGAACATGTAACTTTTGACAAATGTAAACTTTCAATTATATATATGATGGTTGTATTGCTTTCTTTACTACGTATTCATTTGTTACGTTACCACATGAAGTCATCCGCCCCCAAACGTTTCCGCCGTTCAGGTTTGGGGGTGTGACAGATTGGTATCAGAGCAATGTTTATAGTGAACTAAGTATATCGAACCACATAAGATATACAAACTATAAATGCTTAAGGGACTAATACTCTCTGACAAAACAAATTTTCTTTTTACACTTAAGCAGCATTTCGTTCAACTTAAATTGATAGTTCATTTAAGTACAATTACATGCATACCACAAACTATTTTCATGTTATACAACTATACAAGTATTTAGACAAGTTGACACTACGATTGAGACTCGATATATGTAATCAGATTTTGGACAAATATAGCGTGATCAACTATATTTGCCCAAGATTGGAGCAACGTATATCGAGGAATGATCATAGTAAGCAACAAGTCAAACCTTACCAAACCATTACAAGAATCAAACACAAGAACTTAAATACTATAGGAGTATTTGCTATCTAACCATTACAAGAATCTAAACTAGTTTAACTTACATGTTTTACATGTTCCGACTTTACTCAATTCTTATAACCCTATTTCTCGTATAGTCAAATGGTTGGATTTCACCACCCTGGCGACCCCTACTTTCCCTACCAAGGCAACGGAGGATGGATCGAAGATGATCCCGAAGAGGACGAGGAACCCATAGAAGTGGGTGATGACTCCGGTACCGACTCAGAGCCGGAAGTTATCGATCCACCACCCATTCAACCTCCCGTCTTCGTAAGGAACTTTCAAGGACCGACTCCCGTCTGGGGAAGTCACCTCCACCATTGGAGCCAACAGCAAAACCTACGCCCTCCCTACGGCATGTGTCGGGACTTCTATGATGTCCGCAGCGGAGGTTCGGCTGATCGAGCACTCCCGGTAATGGTGGGTAAGTTAGTCAATCAGTCCTATCAGTCTGGAGTACAAGCTAGTCGACTCCGGGATATCAACGTAGAAGTGCAGGTTCACACTTCTGACATCTGTAGGTTGGACAAGATGCAAGACAACGCTCAATTCCAAACCGAAGCGTTTCAAGCGCAAATGATTGCAGCCCTCGCCGAACTAAGGGAACAACAAGCCGCTTTCGATAGGCGTCTAATGGAGTCAAAGCAATCAGATGTGGAATCAAGCTCCAAGCGCAACCTTCGACGCAAGTAGTGCTTGTCAAGGACTCCAATTTTGCTATAGCTTAGGACCTCGGCTAAAAGTCTTTAAATTTATCGAACTTTGTAATCGGAGACCCTTATAGGGGTCAAATTTTCATGATCGTTGTAACAACGTTTATATTAATATAAGTGGAACTATTACTACTATGTTAAGTATTTCGTTCGAACCTTGAATGGTCTTTGTGAACCCAAATACTTGTTTCATACCTTCAATCTTACAAATAACTTTCATTCTTCTATTTTAAGACTCATACTATCATCTGTTGTTGAAATATAGCGATTTAGTTCATGAGACACATACATTTTCCATTCTATGAAATTCTTATCCTTGTCTTTTCAAACTATAGTTGAAGGATGCCTCCGCGTAGGAATCCAAGGCGAAACAACGGTGAGGAAGAACCTATACCACCACCACCTCCACCACCCTAATTTGATGCTGTAATGTTTCAAGCAGCAGTCACCGCAGCGGTGGCAGCTGCCATGTCACAGATCAATAACTCAAGTGCTAATGGCTCGGGATCTGGCACACACCCATCCAACCATGGCGAGAGTCATGGACCACCTCGAGAATGCACCTATAAGGACTTCACTAATGCCAAGCCCCAGATGTTTTATGGTACTGGTGGTGTAATGGCCCTGAGGCAGTGGATTGAAAGGACGGAGGCAGTCTTTGAAATCTGCTCCTGCCCCAAGCACAGCAAGGTCAAATTTGCAACTTTCACCCTTCTCGATAAAGCTTTAACTTGGTGGAATGGCCACGTTAAAGTACTTACCCTAATCGCGGCGAACTCCATAAGCTAGGAGAGCTTGAAGGCCATGATGATGAGAGAATACTGCCCACGGGGAGAGATTCAAAAGCTTGAACACGAGCTATGGACTCTCGGAATGGTGGGTACCGACATCGCTACTTATACCAACAGATTCTGCGAATTGGCAATCCTTTGTCCAGATATGATTGCTCCCAAGAGCAAGAAGATAGAAAGGTACATCTAGGGACTGACGCCCCAAATGCGATCAAGCGTGTTAGCTTCTAAACCTGACACCTTTGAAAGTGCTAAGGAACTGGCACAATCTCTGATCGACTACGGAGGTCATCAGAACTCAACCACTTCTGCACCAGCACCACAGAAAGGAAACAACAACAGCTACAACAACAACAGCAACAACAACAACAATGGCAGGAAGAGAGCGTGGATTAAAGGGAAGGGTAGGTCTTCCCAAGAATCCGCAAAGAAACAACTGGTGTCAGTAAATGCTGCCATCGTACCTGCTACAGCCCCTACAAATACCTACCCAACAAAGCCTTATATAGGTAACCTCCCAAAATGCACCAAATGCAATTACCACCACCATGGACCTTGTCGAGATATGCAGTGCGCCAACTGCAGCAGGAAAGGGCACACAACCCGTTTCTGCAAGGAACTCGCAAAGCCGATCACTCAGGTTCCCGGTGCGGGTGTAGGGCAGGCTTGCTACGGTTGTGGCGAGGTGGGCCACTACAAGAGAAACTGTCCTAAGGCAGCAGGCACCGGAGGTGTAGGACGAGTTTTGGCAATAGGCCACGACGAAGCCGTAGCTGACCCAACTATAGTTGCTGGTACGTTCCTTCTCGATAATTCATACGCATGCATATTATTCGATAGTGGAGCGGAGAGAAGCTTCGTGAGTCAAAACTTTATTCATTTACTTAAACCTAAACCTAGCAAGTTAGAAAATTCATTCACTGTAGAGATGGCCAATGGAAAAACCGAAAACACAAATTGCATATACATGGGCTGTACGTTAACATTAGATGGCCATTCTTTCCCAATCAATTTCATGCTGGTTCAAATTAAAAGTTTCGCCGTTATAGTCGGCATGGATTGGTTGAGTCTTCTTCGCGCCGACATCATGTGCTTTGAGAAAGCAGTCCGTCTTAACCTCCCTAACAACGAAACATTAGTTATCTACGGCGACAAATCTAGTGCAAACCTTCGCATCATTTCGTGCATCCAAGCTCGAAAGTGCTTGCGGAAGGATTGTCGAGCATTCCTAGCGCACATCGTTGATACAAGTCAAGAACTGAAGGACATCAAGAGCATCTCGGTAGTACGCGACTTTCCCGATATCTTTCCAGAAGAACTACCAGGATTACCACCGCAACGCCAAGTCGAGTTCAGAATCGACTTAATTCCAGGAGCTACCCCAGTAGCGAAGTCGCCTTATCGTCTTGCACCAGCAGAGATGCAGGAACTTTCTAGTCAGCTTAATGAACTCCTTCACAAAGGATTCATAAGACCAAGTTTCTCACCTTGGGGAGCACCGGTCTTGTTTGTAAAGAAGAAAGACGGATCGTTCCGTATGTGCATCGACTACAGAGAGCTGAACAAACTTACTGTCAAGAACCGCTATCCTCTACCCCGTATTGACGACCTATTCGATCAACTTCAAGGGGCGAACTACTTCTCCAAAATAGACCTGCGATCCGGATATCACCAACTACGAGTCCTAGAGGGGGACATTCCAAAGACAGCTTTCCGAACCCGTTATGGACACTATGAATTCGTGGTGATGCCGTTCGGATTAACCAATGCACCAGCAGTATTTATGGACCTAATGAATAGGGTATGCCGCCCTTACTTGGATCAGTTCGTCATCGTCTTTATCGATGATATACTTATCTACTCTCGAAGTGAGGAAGAGCATAGTCAACACCTACGAAAAGTCCTAGAAACACTGCGAACGGAGAAACTCTATGCGAAGTTCTCTAAATGCGAATTTTGGATTCGAAGAGTCGAATTTTTAGGCCACGTTGTTAGCGAGAAAGGTATACACATGGACCCCTCCAAAATTAAGGCTATTGAGAACTGGTCGGCACCAAAGACACCACAGAAATTCGTCAATTTCTAGGTCTAGCTGGCTACTATCGCAGATTCATAAAGAACTTTTCGAGCATTGCGAAACCCTTTACTTCATTAACCCAGAAAGGTGTGGCCTTTGACTGGGAAGCGAAACAAGAGAAGGCATTCCAGACACTAAAGCAGGCCTTGTGCACCGCACCGATACTATCCATCCCCGAAGGGATAGAAGACTTCGTAGTGTATTGCGATGCTTCAAATCAAGGACTTGGTTGTGTTCTTATGCAGAGAGGGAAGGATATCGCTTATGCCTCCCGACAGCTTAAGACACACGAAGTGAACTATACGACACATGATCTCGAGTTAGGAGCAGTGGTATTTGCTCTGAAGATCTGGAGGCACTACTTATACGGAACAAAGAGTACTATATTCACCGATCACAAGAGCCTTCAACACATTTTCGATCAGAAGGAACTCAACATGCGACAACGACGATGGGTTGAGTTACTGAATGACTACGAATGCGAAATTCGTTATCATCCTGGCAAGGCCAACGTAGTAGCCGACGCCCTCAGTCGAAAGGAATACACTGGTCGGAGGGTCAAATCTCTGACCATGACTATCCATTCCCACCTATCCATACAAATTAAGGAAGCACAAATGGAAGCTTTGCAACCTGAAAATGTGGCGGGTGAATCCCTGCGAGGAATGGAGAAGAATTTAGAAGCCAAGGGTGACGGAGCCTTATATCTCATGGACCGAATCTGGACCCCAAAACATGGTGGTTTCAGAAACGTAGTCATGGCCGAGGCTCACCACTCAAGATATTCCATCCACCCAGGTTCAGATAAGATGTATCTGGATCTTAAGAAGCTATACTGGTGGCCTAATATGAAAGCAGAAATTGCTACCTTCGTAAGTAAATGCCTTACTTGCGCAAAGGTTAAGGTCGAGTACCAGAAGCCCTCTGGCTTACTACAACAACCAGAGATCCTGGAATGGAAGTGGGAGCGGATCACTATGGATTTCATAACCAAGTTGCCCAAGACGACGGGTGGACTTGACACCATATGGGTCATCGTTGATAGATTGACCAAGTCTGCACACTTCCTGCCTATCAAAGAAACAGACAAGATGGGGAAACTTACGAGAACATACATTAGGGAAATCGTGCGGCTACATGGTGTACCTATGTCCATTATCTCCGATAGAGATAGTAGGTTCACCTCAAGATTTTGGCAATCACTACAACATTCCTTAGGAACAAGGCTGGACATGAGCACAGCCTACCATCCTCAGACCGACGGACAGAGTGAGAGGACCATCCAAACTCTGGAAGATATGTTGCGAGCCTTCGTGATTGACTTTGGGAAGGCATGGGATACTCATTTACCCCTTGTCGAGTTCTCCTATAATAACAGTTATCACACGAGCATCAAGGCTGCTCCATTTGAAGCTCTCTACGGCCGTAAGTGCAGATCCCCTCTGTGCTGGGCTGAGGTGGGTGATACCCAATTAGCCAGGGGGCAAACTTCCGACAGTACTCTCACCGGTCCGGAGATCATTCGGGAAACAACAGAGAAAATCGTTCAGATCCGTGAACGATTGAAAGCCTCTAGAGACCGACAGAAGAGCTACGCTGATAAACGAAGGAAACCTTTGGAATTTCAGGTGGGAGACCGAGTCCTCCTCAAAGTCTCACCCTGGAAGGGCTTGATACGCTTCGGCAAGCGTGGAAAGCTTAATCCGAGGTACATAGGGCCTTTCGTGATTCTTGCAAGAGTCGGCCCCATAGCATACAAACTCGAACTACCAGACGCACTTCGTAACATACATTCTACATTCCACGTATCTAACTTGAAAAAGTGTCTATCCAACGAGACTCTTGTAATCCCACTCGAAGAGATCGAAATCAACGAGAGCCTCAACTTTGTGGAAGAACCAGTAGAAATCATGGACCAAGAGGTCAAACAAACAAAACAAAGTCGCATACCCATCGTGAAGGTTCGCTGGAACGCCAAGCGGGGACCCGAATTCACATGGGAACACGAAGATCAGATGAAACAAAAGTACCCTCATCTCTTTCATGTTCACTAGTATCTTTACTACTTTAAATTTTAGGACGAAATTCTCTCTAACGGGGGGATGATATGACAACCCGATATTTCAACTCTTTGTAACGACCAAAATGGGTCAAGTATTGTAACCACTTCTGAGTAATAAAATTTACTTTCATAATAAAATGTACAAATAAGTTCTATTTAATTTCCTTCTATGATTAAATGTCTTTGAACCATGATCGTACGTGAAAAGAACGCCCAAATCCGACTTCATATAGCGAAGTTATGATTTTTCCAAGTTCGGCTTAGCAACAGACAGCTAAAAACTCGAATCGGAAATCGAGCGACTTTTGGCCGGAATGACCTAAACGAGAATCGAAGGTCTCGACAATGGTATTCCAGCGGTAAAAAGTCTGGCAAAAACCGACATCAGATAAAGAAGTTATGAATTTTCAAAGAAATTCCTTAAACACGATGGGTTTTTAATAAATAATAAAAAAATAATAATTTTGGAATTTGCCGACGGAGTCTAAACGAAAGTTGTAGAGCGTAGTCTCACCTACGCGTGGATATAAAGACCATCGAAAACGGAGTTCGTATGAAGAGGATATGAATTTATGAAGTTTATTAAATAAATTAATTATTTCTTTTAATCAAAATTCGGATATTATCCGAAGGGGAGGCAGCGTCCTCATCCGAGGTACGCGCTGCGTACTCCTGTACGCCCCGCGTAACCGAGAGGATTGGCCTCTGATCGTCCACGTCGCGCTATCCGAAGGAACCGACCCGTCCGAAGCCCCGACCCGTCCGACCCGACGTCCCATCCGACCCGCCGTCCCATCCGACCCGCGTACCCAGCAACCCGTCCCATCCGACCCGCGTACCCAGCAACCCGTCCCATCCGAACCGAGGCAGTCGAGGCTTCGGTCATGCATGACGTACGCGTATGCGCTGCGTACGAGCGTACGCCCCGCGTACCGAGGCAGACCAGCCTTACTATAAATAGGATGCGAGGGTTTCCAAGGAAAGGGCTCATTTCTCTTCTCTCTCTCAACTTTGCCTCGTTTTCTGTGTCCGTTCAAACCCGAAGCTCTGGTCCTTTTGGCTCCAGTCCCGAAGGTCGATTATACTCCCGAGATTCCCGAGAATCCCGAGGAAAATCCGTTTCCTGAGACGAAACTCCGCCCGGTTTTCCATCTCGCTATCTCCAAAACTTTCAAGTGAGTTTCATACCCCTAAATCAACCTTTTTAAATATTCTAAATGCTTTTATATGCTTTCAAGGGGGGATTACAAGTAAAACACACGAGTATTATCGTGTGTTACATAAAGAAACTCTTTTATATGCTGTTATATATTCAAATCACATGCGATTTATAAACCTTTAAGGAACTTTTATATACATATAACATATGTTACAATAGCATTCTATCTTTTAAAATATAAAGTTGTTGTAATGCATGTATGAACTAAACTGTTCTTAGATTATTCTTGTCTATCTTAGACTCTACACCAAAAATCTATGCTTTCATACACAAGTGATTCTTTTTCTAGGTATTTCTAAACAAACAAGACACACTTTTTGAAAACTATAATAGGTATAGTTTTACGAACAAATTTCTAACTCTTATATACTAGAAACATACATTTCAAGAAGTTTACTTTCGTATACAAGAACAAACGTAACATTTTAACAAGTAGATCTGCTTTTATACCACGGATTTGTGAGACACTAACTTCATGTACGTTCGAGTACACATTTCAAGTCCTGTATTATATACCAGAATCCCTTGGAGGGGGAGCATGGTGTTTGTGTATAGATCTATACGGGCTTGACAACCCGCGCCCTGACTGTTAGCTGCAGTCCACCGTTTGGGGTGACAAACGTCATAACATTCCAACGCCTGAAGTACGTTGTGTATAGGCATTCAGAGTCAATAGTATGGTTATAAAACTCACAAGGGGTATTAAAAATGCATTGATTTACAATGTTTTCAAACTCATTGGTTATTTTACATATACATACATTTTGGAAACAAACATTGGTCTTGAGTGAAGGCTACTTTTATACTAGTAGAAAATGTAGGATTTTCTAAACACAAACAAACAAAGATAAAACATTTCATTTCATTCAAACACTGTCACTTAAATACTTATGAAATTCGCCAGCTTAAATGTTGATCTACTCTTTCAAAATTACTTGTATGTCCCAGGAAATCAGTAAATTTCAGGTATTCATTTCGCTTTTGATGAAGGGATGCTGCGGCGCCAGTTTAATCTCGTATTTTGACATCATATTGTAATTGAGTTTGGAACATGTAACTTTTGACAAATGTAAACTTTCAATTATATATATGATGGTTGTATTGCTTTCTTTACTACGTATTCATTTGTTACGTTACCACATGAAGTCATCCGCCCCCGAACGTTTCTGCCGTTCAGGTTTGGGGGTGTGACACTCTTTCAAACCAATTGATCGACAACGTTTCTATCAATTCATTAACGGAGTGAGACTACATGATGGGTTTGGATCAAACTTTATTAACAACGTTAATGATATTGAATCAAATTTGGATGGGCTGAAGTCTCACGATCATCACATCCTCATGTAGTGATTGCTACCTATAGGGGTTCGAGCAGGTCTCCCACCAAATGTTTCAACAACAATCATTGACCTATGAACATTCTTTAAAAAAATTGTGCACTGTCATTTGATGTTAACGACATGAGAAATTCCAAAGCGAAATTGGTGAAGATCTTATGCAATCATGAGTTGATATATCCTCCAACATTTTTCAACATAATGATTCATCTTGTTCTTCATGTACCTGAAGAATCCATTCTTGGAGGGCCTATACACATGAGTTGAATGTATTTATTTGAAATATATATGAAAAATCTTAAAAATTATGTCTAAAACAATGTCAATCTAGAAGGTTCAATAGCAGAGGGTTATGTTGCAGATGAAGATCCCTCATTCTGCTCTATGTATCTTGAGAGTATGAAAACTAAATTCAACCATGGTGATAGAAATGATGATCCTTTCCTTCCAAAAAGGCAATTTTATGTGCTCTCATCACAATGTCGAACAATGTTGGCTAAGAAAATAGCCGAACTTTATAAAGAGGCCAAAAAATCATTGCATTGGTTTGAACTATCTGTGATGAGGATGAGAAGAGAGGATACATATCATAAGTTTCTAATATATTAACTACATTTTCGATAGTCTTATAATATATTTTAACTATTATAGTTGTTTTGTCCCACGTCCAGTGAATTCAAATCTAAATCATTTAAAAGTGATTTCAAAATGGAATTTCCTTCACGGTTCAAAGGAAAGATAAATATATTATACATTTATAATGTAAAACTAATTTACTACTTAAATGTACAATCTTATAGTTCCTTAAAGATTTATGATCTCCAAAAAGATATGTCTTTGGACTGTACTGATGAATTAAAGGTGTTGGTATATGGTCCATTGAATGCATATTCTTACACTATGTACATTGTAAAAGGTGTTCAATTTGTCATGGGTAGCCATGCTCTCTGACGCACTACTCAAAATAGTGGTTTTGTTACATTAGGAGAAAACAATACACCATTTTATGGTTAATTAGAGGAGATCATAGAGTTGCATTATTTATGCGGTAATCAGTTGTACTCTTTCGTGTATTTTATGGTCAATTAGAGGAGATCATAGAGTTGCATTATTTATATGGTACTCAGTTGTACTTTTTTGTGGTAAATGGTTCAATGTGTCATTATGTAATGGACAATTAAGGACTATAAATAATATGTTTGTTATTGATACCAATCATGAATGGTATGTTGGTAAAACATGGTATGATGATCCACAATACATCTTAGCTACACAAGATAAACAAGTGTTTTATCTCCAAGATCATACTAAAAAAAATAACGATAGAGTTGTGGAATAGGTTCATCATCAAAAACTTTGGGATCATCCAAGTATCGGTGTTGTTAATGAGATAGATTTCATGTACAACACTCAATCAATTTTACCTTGGTTGTCGGTTTAGGCACCTTGCCAATGTAGACGACTTTAGGTAATGTTGGTGCATAAAGTATGGTTACTAGGAGGCATGTTGCTCCTACAATAAACGATAACGATTTCATTAACGATGATGATGATGGTGGTGAAGCGTACTCTTCAAATGAAGAAATAAATAATGAAAACTATGACAACGATGATGATGATGTTGTACATGTATATTGTTCTAGTGACGATTTATGATTGACGGTATGTTATAGTTATTATATATACTGATTGCTTATAATATTTATTAACACTTGTATAAATATATTTATTGTTTTTGACTTGTTATAGAAAAAACTAGGACTGAAGCCGAAACATATTGAGGGTTGGAGACAAATGTACAACAAAGAAGGCGCGGGTTGGTGTACAAGTCGAGCATAAGAAGATTGATTAAGTGATAAACGAAATTAATACATTGTTTAAGTATGTTGATATTATTAATTATAGTTTTTTGTTTAAGGTATATTACTATTATTTTAATGTTTAAATTTAATTGTTTGTTTTAACTTTCGTATATTTATTGTTTTCTTTATTTTAGGAGAAGATTCAAGAAGAATATGAGAAAATGTGAAGCGAGGTCGGGGAAGGCGGGGAGGTAGATGAGGAACAATGTCGCACGTGCCTTCGGGACGAGATGCGAGCATGCTCGCGGAGTGGGTAGGATACCAACCACCAACTTTGGTCTAATTCCAAATGAACATGCTTCCACTTCTATATCTTTCAATCTCAATCCAAATCCCAATCCCAGGTTAACGCACAACAAATGCAAGAATACTTGAAACAATATAAATTGCATCATTGGCGGCATGTATTCCTAATTTCAAACCACCATCATTTCCAAGATTTCTATGAAATTCCAACACACAAGGAAATACCTCTCAAGAAAATGTCGCCTGAGAGGATGAAAGAAGAAGAAAAATATTAATTTTGTGTTATTTTGAACATGTTTTGTGTTACTTTGATCGATGTTAGCTACTTATTGTATCTAATTTGTTATGTAATATTAATTTTGAATTTGATGTTTTAAATTTGAATAATGGTAGCTTGTTATTGTATCTCATTTGGTAGCTTGTTATTGTATCTCATTTGATATATGCTGTGAAAAATCTTTAGATTTGTTATACATGCGGGATTGGTAAATGTACACAAGCTGTAAAAACTAAAAAATCACTAAATGGCTATACGGACGACTTATCATCGTTATAGGTATTTGATGGACTATTGTGAAATACATGTGGCGACAACATGTCATTTTCTATAGGTGTTATTTATACCGTCAACATGTCGTTGCTATAGGTGGAACCTATCCCGACAACAATTCGTCGCCATAGATAATTAATAAAACTTTATTTTTTCGAAAATCATTCCTGACGAAACCTGTAGGGACGACTTGTAATCGGTAGAAGGGGTACCTATCCCGACGACACCTATGCTGATGACTTTTTTGACCTATCCCGACATGCCTCTGCCGGTGACTAGTCATCGGTATACTCTATCCCGACAATATATCGTCGGTACAGGTTCAGAAAATGTTGTCACCACATAGTGTTAATGTTGTAGTGTTAGTTTAACACAAACTCTTTTAGAGAAACCATAAAAAAAATTTCATATCTTAAAGGAAGATTTTAAAGATCAACACTAATCGGGACCCTAATTTTAACATAAACAAAAAAGATTGAATCGTAAACTTTTGTTAAACATAAAATCACGACAAACAACATCTTCATCTTCATCAAAGCTCTAGTATCATGTTTATATTCACAAAATGTCTTTAGATTCAAACCATAAGAGATTCGGAACTCCAAGTTCTAGGAAAATAGTTTGTAAACAAAATCACACTTCAACTAGTCTTTTACTCCAAACAAAACACTACTCCAAACAAAACACTAACACAAGAAGTGGAATCAATTACAAAATAAGAATGAGAAACTTATATGCTTCAAAATTTTAAAGATTAGCACAAATGATTAGGGTTCGACTAAACATAATTGACAACTCTTGTGGCTATCTCAAATATCTGATTCTAATATGATGAGAGATAACATTGGTCCTAGTGATTTTAATATCTGACAATTCATGTTACGTGCGTCGATCTGGCAGATAGTTGGGAGTGGGGTGTTGATCCAGATAATGACTTTACTATTAATAACACTAGAAAATATATTGATTCCATTTTATTGCAGGAAAGCATGATTAAGACAAGATGGTGCAGGCTAGTGTCTATCAATGTTAATATTCATCTCTCGAGAACTATTCTTGATAGACTTCCCACTCATTAGAATTTGGCTTACAAGGTGTAGACATGAGTTCAGTGCTTTGTTTAGTGCTTTGTCGTTTATGCTATATTCAGATTGAAGTATGTAGTCATGTGTTTGTTAGTTGTGATGTGGCAAAGGAAATTTGGAATAAAATGTTTAAGTGGCTTGATCTCCCTTTTCCTTTGTTTGCAAATGTTCCAGAGATATTGGAATGGGTGGATGCCATTCCTTCTAATCCGTCAAAAAGAAGAAAGTTTGATGTTATTATCATCACCACGATCTGAGTTATTTGGGCTTACAGGAACAATGAGGTGTTCAAGACGTACAACATGCGGAAAAATCATATTTTTGAAAACATTGTTATTCATTCTTTTAATTGGTTATCTAGTAGAAATAGCAAAAACAACATATCTTGGACATAATGGTTGCAAAACCCTTTTTATGACTTTTTGTAATTGGTTTTTGATTTCTAGCTTTTGCTAGTTTTTTTATAAGGCTCTTAAAAAAACAATAAAATAATAAAATTGGTCCCATTGATCATACGTGTATAACAACGTATATCCCCTTTAACTCCCTCTCAACTACCGATATCCGCTTTAAATCGAAACTTTCCGACTTCCACATCTTTAACCTAACTTAATTCACCTCACCAAGCACACAAATTTGGATACAATCCAGTGGCTATCATTAATTAATATTAGTAAGCATTGATAAATACATAATATGATTTTTCCGAGATAGTATATGGATATTTCAACATATAGTGAAACTGAAATTCACATATTACTACTGTGAGCCTCAAGCCAATGATAAATGACCTTCGGACAAGCCAACCAATATCCTTTCAGTTTAGAAGACATTATCAAAAGATATATAAAAAATAGAAGATAGAACTAAGATGGTACATTTTCATTCATCAAAAGATATATAAAAATTTTACGTTAATTTTGCCTTAAAAAACCCATTAAAATTAACATCAATCCGTTGATTTGAAGATCATCTCCGAAAATTAAAAATTGTATTTTTAATATAAAAGCAAATAGCATTAACATTATGACAAGATCGGACACCTAATGGACCGTTGTTAATTATATTTGCGACTAGGATTAAAAAGAGAAAAATTGTTCATTTACAAATAAACAGCAACAGAAGAAACATCATTCCAAAGTGATTTGTGAGAAGCTAATACGACGTTAATTTATTTTCCTCCCTAAGCCCATCGCTAATTCTAATGTTGTTGGCTTCTAGAGACGAAGTTCCAACGGGTCAATTCATATTGTTGATTCCTATGTTTCTAGTACAATAAAAAAAATTGCATGTTCCTAACTTTCTTTTTGCACTCGGATCATCCCTATGGTTTGATTTTGTTGCATTTTTCGTCCCTATAGTTTGGTCAAAATTACATATTTGGTCCCTACCTTTATGTATGTAAGGGACGAAAAACGCAACAAAATCAAACCACAGGGACGATCCAAGTGCAAAAAAATAGTTAAAGATCAAACGTACAATTTTGACCAAACCATAGAGACGATTTCAATAATTACTCAAAAAAAAAAAAACAAAAAACAAAAAAACCAAAAAACCAAACCCTTCAGGACCTATAACCTACACCTCCTCAACACCGACCTTGATTAAAATTTATATTTGTAATAATCACGTTCAAACTGTTATATTTTATATAACTTTTAAAAAGTTAATGGATTGAAAACACCATAATCAAACTTCATCGATTTTTTTAAACATTGTAATGGACTTTAGTTTTTTGAAAGAATTTATGCATCTCAAAATTTATTATGTTTAATAATTACTTACATTGGAGGGTTATTTTATATTAAGATGTACCATTTCAAAGACTAGATCAAATACCGACTAATTAGTTATATATTTCACTTGGGGAAAAAAGAAAAAAAGAAGAATTACTTCATCACGAAGGCAGAACAAGACAAATGTACATCACATGTTCACTTGCACTTGCAGAGAGACACATTTGTCACCAAATTAACCTCAAATATCAAGATTTTCGGTGGGGATACAACCGGTTTTTTATTCCTTTTTATTCGTGTTATATATAGATCAACCGTTTAACGAATAAAGTTACTTCTACTATATTAAGAGAAACGTAAAAGATTTACACTTCATATTCTTTTCTGAATTAATAACTAGTACGTATGAGTTATGACAAACCCCACCACTAGATCGGCTTATGACACATTGGATGTAAATCTTTTTGGTCTTTATCTCATTTTTTATTTACACATAATAATAATAATAATAATAATAATAATAATAATAATAATAATAAAAGCTTAGGAGAATCATGACATAAGTTTCAAAATTCGTCCATATTTCATTATTTTATATATGTTTGTAGTTATACTTTGTACATTTGAATAAAAAAACAAATGCTTTCAATTGTAGTTTTTGATTTAAATTAATAAGGGTTAAAATTTATATGTATATAATGTTTCATTTTTTTCAAATTAATGAAACACTTAGTTTTTAACAAAAAAATAATATTTATTCTAAGACCAAAATATTAGAGGTGGCGATGAGTTGTGTTGGGTAAGAAACAAAATGATTTGTAAGCAAATTGAAAATGTTGGGTTGTTTAAATAAACAAGTTGAAAATTCTCAATCTAACCAAATATTCTTATGTCAATACATGTTGAATTCGGATTGACTTGTTTATTGTTTTCTAATCCAACCTGTTTAAATTTTAATAAATAGATTGAAGCCGAATTGATCCATTTATTTATTTTTTTAAAAACCCTTAGAAATCAAATAAATCAATAAATAGAATAACATAAAACTTAAAACTTTAATAATTATTTATGTCTAAAAACACTACAATCGTAAGTCTATATGATCGGTGGGTGTGGTACGATAAATAACCACACTTTTGATCAGTCACATCAGCGCAAAATTATTTTCCTTTGAGCCCACAAACTAATAGGAAATGATATCACGTCCACCATACTTTTGATTTTTTTAATTAAATGAAATATAATTATATAAAATTAATGTGAGTGTTGTTCGCATAACGTTCCCGATAAATGTCTACTCCCGCAACACCAACGTATCTCAGGAAGTGGATGACAATGAAGATATTTTCGAATTGTAAATATGAAGAATATAAATGTTTGGTATTTATTTTGTGGTTTGAAGATGTGGAGTGTGAATATCCATTTATAGTAGAGAAAAATTATTATCTTTTTTTGAAAAATACCCATTGGGTAATGGTCACAAAAAGAGGTGCGGGAACTTTCACTCGTGTAGTATACCCAACACACCGTATTCATAGGCGAGTCAGAGGTATCGTATTCACCGAACCACCACGCACGTCATTGACTGCAGGATGTGGCTCATGTCCACACCAATCAGTCTAAGTTCATAATACAAACACAAAGCAAAAGTTTACAATCATAAAACATTATAAACATTTAATTTCTAAAGTATACGTATCTCGACTTCATTTTCACCAACTCAACTTTCAATAACAGTATTAATCCAAGTTTTTGAGAAATAAAAATTATCAAAATATAATAATAAATCGAATAATAGTACTTAATAAATATAAGTTTAAATATATTTAAAAATTTTAAACGGGTTGTAGAAAGATCAAAATTTTCAATCTCAACTATACCCGATTAAACAAATTGATCCTTTTGATTAAATAGATTGAAAATCACAATCCAATCAGATAATTAAAAGGTTGGGTCGGATTAGATTAGAAACCCTACAAAATGTGCAGAATAGTATATAGCTGGAAATTATTACATTTTACATCAATGAAATGTTTATTTGTATGAACAATGTTACAAGTTACCCATAAAATACTACGACCGTTGATATTAAAGTTGTATATGTCAAATAAAAACATATTTTACATACAACAAATTTTTAAATGAAAAATAAGCAAAGCAACTTCTAAAAATATATATTGTAATTATGGTGTTTGAAGGATCTCGACTTCAGCTTTATTTAAACATGCTTTTGCTGAAGATTTCACCTTTTTCTTTTCTGGGGTTGTGGTAGGGGTTGTCATACGTCAGAATCCCTCGTGGGGGAAATCTTTAATTAATTACTCTTTTGTATTTTCTACCAAATAAATATTTCATCGACATTTAAAATTTAATTTTTTTATTTTTTTAAATATGTTGTTTTTGTAACAATTTTGAATTTTTTTTCTTATTAACACCCATCACTTAAAAATATTGATGGAATATATCTTCAATAATATAGAATCTCTAAATTGATATCTTTTTCTAGTAATTTATGATAAAAAGTAGAAATGATGGAACAACCATTCATCTTGAATTGTACATTTATTGAACATTCAAATAAAATATTCAATCATCTAAAATTTCTATTATAAGAGAAATCATAGTGATTGATGGTAAATTTGGTCTAATATGCATTGGTATCTTAAAAAACAATTAACAGAAGTCATCGTTTCTGTTATAACAATTAACTATTCAAGTATGAAATAAGAACACAACAGTATTAGGTTGTGTTTGTTTTTTAAAAAAATCCTCTTCTAACCTCTTAGTGCTGCGCGGCGCAGCACACGCGCAGCACTTTTAAATTCGCAGCAGTTTGATTTTTAGAAGGCTTCGGGCTTAAAAACCTCTTCCCGTCCTCTTCCCTACGCAGCATTGGGCTTACCTCTTCTCAGCACTTCTAAACCTAATAACAAAAAAAAAGACACGGACAAAACCACAGCCGCAAGTCGTTCATTCTTTCTTGGCGTCGAACGTGTTGAAGACCGGAAGAATTTTGGTCGCCGTCGCTGCTGCTGCCGGTCGCCGTCGCTGCTGCTGCTGCTCGCCGCTCCTTGCTGCTGGTGGTCGCCGCTCCTTGCTGCTGGTGGTCGCCGATTTCACTGCCCATCCTCCATCTCCTTCGTCTTCAACATCACAGCACACAGGTTTGTTTTTTTTTTTTTTTTTTTGTCCAGAAGTGTGAAATAAAATTGCTTCAAGGAGTAAACCAACAGCATGTATAGACAATGGTGGATCCCCATAATTATGAGAAACTCTTCTACGAGGTTCGCCTCTTTGGGAAAGACTAATCTTCATCTTTGGAGTTACTGTTGCTATATCTATCCCTTCAAACACATGAAGAGCAGCTTCTATGTTTCCCTTTTGATATTCATATCTCCCTAACAACGCTCTTGCTTCCTATTTTACAATAACATTCAATTACCAATTCTAATAGACTTTCTTAACCAAAAGAAAGATTAAAACTTGTTCTATGGGTTCAATTCAAACCAGGAAATAAGAAAAAATGTAAAAAGTTTAGAGAAACAACCTCAAAATTTAAGGAACCATTTTCACGAAGAGATGATTCGGCTTCTTCAATATTACCCGTATCTGGCCTCCTATCGTTTTCACCAGTGGCTTGAGAAGAATAAGCACCAGAGGAACAATCCTCCACAGCTAATGATTCTGATGAAGCTGTGAAATATGATTGAAGAAAGAAGCTGTGAAATAAGCTTTGAAGCTGTGAAATAAGATGATAATCTCATGATTTGAATGGTTTCATAAGGGCATAATTGACCTTTTTTTTTACAGATCCACCATAGAGAGAATTTTTGTTTTGTTATAATTCTAGCAGTTAGAGATATTGCAAGCATAAATTGAGTTAAAATTCTGCTTTAGTGCTTTGTTATAATTCTAGGAGTTTGTGTTTTGTTCTTTAATTAGAGCCATGATTTATGTTTAGGTTCATGAATTTTTGTGTTGAATTGTTATGAATGTTGGGTAAAATCATAATCCTTGCTGAAATCATATACTTATATTGTGAAATCATAAACTCGTATATTAGTTTATATGCTGAAATCATTAGCTCAAATGGTTTTTTTAAACTTATTTGTTGAATTGTTATCACTTGTATTTCTTGAATGGAGATCAAGTTTATGCTTCTTTTCAAGTTTGTGCTTAAATTGTTGAATATGCTAAACGTATTTGTTGATTATGTTGAAATATGATTAATCTTTTTTGCTAAAGTATGTATTTTATATTTTTTTGTTATTAGCGATGGGAGATAAACATACATGGACCAATGAGCAAACAAAATGCTTATTGCTCACTTGTATTGAAGAAGTACAAACCGTGGGTAGAAAAGGTTTGAGTTTGCACAAACAATCATGGCACAAGTTAGGAACAACCATTAAGGAAAAATATGGCGTGGATTTGAGTCAACGACAATTAAAAAACGCCTATGATAACCTTAAAGCCAAATACACAGGATGGTTGTACTTAAAAAATAAAACTGGAAACCTTTACAATCCCCAAACAAATACTTTTAATTTAACAAATGAGGAGTGGGAGGACTTTAAAAAGGTATATATACACACACATATTTATATGTATTTTGTTTATATAGTTGCCAATTCTTATATTACTTTTGTTACATTGATTGCGTTTAGGGACATCCGAAAGCCGCTTCTTTGAAAACCGTCCCATTATTGTTTCCAGAGCTTTGTGCAGAACTCTTTGATGGAAACAGTGCATCTGGTAATCTCAGTTATGCCACATCCCAAACACCATCGGGACATGGATCATCTTCTTTCCATGTCGCACCACTACATCTTATGGACGCCCCTTCTATTAACATAGATGAGGATGATTTCTTTTCCAATCATACTAGTGAGCATTTTACTCAACCTTCACCTTCTGCTGCTTCACCTTCTGCTGCTTCACCTTCTGCTGCTTCACCTTCTGCTGCTTCACCTTCTGGTAACCCCAACAAAAGGGCCAAACCCTCAACTCCTAGACCTAGAGCTCCTAGTGCCTCACCTGATCCACCTTCTTCTGCCTCGCCTAAAGCTTCTATTACTGCTGATGATTTAGCATTGGAGATGCAAAAAGCTCTACGTCATTTGACTCAAGGGCCAACAATTCCCCAATGTTTAGAGAAGCTTGAGTTGCTCGAGTTAGACCCAATAGACCCTCTACGATTTGCTACGTATCACATTTTTGGAGGGACCATGAGTATGAGAGAGATGTGGGTAAATTTGCCTAATGATCCACGAATATTAAGAGGATGGATCGAGATGACAGCTACAAGCTTGGGAGTTTTAAAGGATGGAAAGATCGTTCGTTGACTTTATATGTTTGAGTTGTTTAGGTTTTAATTGCATGTTTTGGAACTATATGGTTATGTTTTTTGGTTATTTCTACTTGAATGTTATTTTTAGTATTTGGTACTTGAGATTTATGTTATGTTATTTGGTACTTGAAATTCATGTTATGTTTTTTGGTACTTGAAATTTATGTTATGTTTTTTGGTACTTGAAATTTATGTTATGTTTTTTGGCGCTTGAAATTTATTTTATATTTTTTTGTACTTGAGATTTAAGTTATGTTTTTATCTTATGTTATGTTATGTTTTGTTGATTAATAGGTTTGTAATGGATCACGACAAAAAGATATTACTCATAATTCTTATGTACTTGTACGTCCGCTACTTTTGGAAGAGAGGTGTCAAACGAGTGCGGGACAACGATTCGGAAATGACAGGACATGAATTTACGTTAGAGTTACTTCACCGTAATCCTCTACAATGTCTTGAAGTGCTACGTATGTCCCGTGAATCATTTGTTCGGCTATGTGCTCATTTTAGAGTACACTACGCGTTAAAGGATAGCAAACATGTGTCGGTTGAGGAGAAGATGGCTATGTTTTTGATGATGATCGGTCATAACCAACGTTATGTGATTATCAAGCGGAGATTTCAACACTCAAAGCAAACAATTCATAAGTTTTTTCATGAAGTGTTGGACAAAATGTTGCTTTTCGCACATGACATTATAGTGCCAACTTCTTTTAATCCGAATCCAAATATTCCGGGACATAATAGGAGGCTACGACGGGTGTTCAAGGGAGCAGTTGGTGCACTTGATGGCACTTTGATACATGCTGTTGTCCCTGCAAACAAACGGGATTTATATAGAAGTAGGGGAAAAGGCGATTGTTACCAAAACGTATTGGCAATATGTGACTTCAACATGATGTTTACGTTTGTTGTGGCCGGTTGGGAAGGGATAGCACACGATTCTAGAATTTTATCAGAAGCATTAGCAAATCCACATGCACCATTCCCGCTCCCACCACCAGGTAAATTTATGGTTATTTAAATAGTTTTATCTTAGCTTGAAAAATAAATGACTTTTTTTTTTTTTTTTTTTTTTTTTTTTTTTTTTTTTTGCTTTTTTACAGATAAATATTATCTTTGTGATGCCGCCTATGCAAACATTCGAGGTTTTATGGCACCGTACCGTAATGTAAGGTATTGGCTTGGAGATTTCCGTCGAAGACGTGCATTAACGAATAAAGAAAAATTTAACCATGCACATGCAAAACTTCGGAATGTCATTGAGCGGGCTTTTGGTGTCTTGAAAGCACGATTCCCTATATTGAAGAGGATGGCACCATTCTCGTTGGTTACACAACGAAACATAACCCTAGCATGTTTTGCGCTTCATAATTTTATAAGAAGAGAGGGACTACGTGATGAGTTTTTTGCACGATATGATGAACCAAATGTCTCGGTTCGGAATAACAATGCAGTCGTTGATAATGATGAAGATGAGATTCCAACACATGGTACTGCAGCGGACCGTGAATATATGACCCAGTTACGGGATGAAATTGCCGAGCAATTGATGCAAAATATGGAATGAAAATTATTAAAGTTTGGTTCTATGAATTTTATTTAAAAATGTTATTATAAGACTAATTTGGTTGTTTGAATTTTATTTCAATGTTTTAAAACTACTATTATTAAATTTTTGGTATTAAAAAACTATCTTCGGTTTATTAAATTAGTTTATTTTAAATTTTTTAATATCTGCAGCAGTCTGCAGATGTTAAAAAAACAAACATGCTTCTCATTACAGTCTGCAGCACTTTGGTCCACCTCTTCTGCTGCAGAGGACCGCAGAGGTGGTCCGCAGACTTCAGACAGTTTCACTTCGGAAAAACAAACAGCACCTTAGATTGTCCAAGAACTAATTGATAATTAAAAAATATTAATTCGAAGTAATGTTACTAATAACCCAAAACTTAAGCAATTATAATTTTGAAGTATTGTTTTCTTTATAAATAATTGAAAATAATAAACGTTATACATTCAAAACATGTCTTCTATCAATTTTTATTTCAAAAAAATAAAATAAATAAATAATAATTTAGAAATAAAACTATAAAAATCATATTATAAATTTAAATGAAAGATTTAGTTATATAAATATACTTGCAAACTTCAAAAAAATAAAAAAAAAAATCTCAAAATATTTTTATGTAATTCTTAAAAAAAATATTATACTATTTGTTTTCATGCATTAAAATCCGTATATTTTCTGAAAATTTTAATCTAAAGAATTGTAAAACAACCATTAACGACCAAAAGACCTTTGGCCTAACGGTATGCAGTGACTCTCTTAAATGAGAAGATATGAGCTCAAACCTTACTAGGAGGTATAGATGATATTTAAGATTACTTTGTCGTTTCATTAAAAAAAAACAACCCTTCGCAACGGGTTACCTAGCCTTTTGGTTCCCTAAGTTTATCGGTCTCAGAACATTAAATGAGATAATTTTAAAAAATTATAAAAGTTTCAAGGTACTAAAAAAATAATAAATTATATAGTTTTTTTTAATAAAATTGGATAAAACATATAATAAAAAATTATATATTGTTTTTTTAGTAAATATATTGGGTTTCTTTAAGACTTGCCCATAAATATAAAACATGTTTTTATAAGCGGGTTATTGATCGGGTTATAAATTTATAAAATAACTTTACAAACTTATAGATGAGAAAATAATAAAGCTTGTTTTTTTATAAGAGATTTAATTTTACTATTATGTAAAATTGCACATGGCAAAAGGAAGTTGATCAGGTGCGCATGAACTCAGGGGCTCTAACTCCAACATGAAGCACCACATTACCACCCACCTCATGTACACGGTACACCTGCTGCACAGAAACCCCTCATGTACAAGTACAATTTTCTTTATAAAATAAATATTTATTCAATTTTATTTATTTTGGTTATTATTATAATATCATATATTATATTTTCAACATCTATTTTTATAAGAGATTGTAATTTTATAAAGCTAATAAGTTATATCAATAAACAATGAGAAAATCACAAAAATACATAATTTGGGACTTTTAACTTTTATTAAAATAACCACCTCTCTTGGTTTTTTTAATACAAAAATAACTACCAATTTAATAACACCACATGGCTCGTTGATAATTGTTTATATAGTATTATGGTACCATGGACGAGATCTATTAGATGGGCTGTTACGTTGTTGCATGGTTACAATTGATATTTTACATATAAACTAACGTTATGTTAAGAGAAAATGATGTCATATTTGTTATAGTCAACCTAAGCGTCACATATAATTTGTCACATTGCTTAAAAAAAATTTCCTTTTTAGGAACGGTGATTTGTAGAGTTTGAGAACTAAAAAAACACACACAAAAAAGCACCAGGTCATTGGTTGGTGGGTGGAATTAAGTGAGAAATGAACTTGGTAGATATACGCCGAGTTAGATTGCTGAATTGCATTTGTTGGGGTCATGACTCGGTGTTTGTATCATATTTGCTTAGCCTTAGAATCAAAACCTTTCATAGTAATCATATATGCATCAAATATATGTGGTTTTAGTTGCAAATCTAGTATTCGGATTTGAAAAACAAAAAGGTACAAAGATCACTTTCGTCGAGTATGGAGCCGTTGGCAACATGCCAAATTTCTAGATTCTAACGTAAATTATAGTCGTATTGTTAGGTAAAGTATACCTATTGCTAACCACTACTATGGTGTGTTATCTTATCACCACATTCAACTACTAAACCGATGTAATATTTATCACTAAAATACCACTCCACATCATTTTTTTTTAATTAATTTTAAATCAAAAATAAAATAAAAACATAGATTTTTTGAAACTAGTTTTTCATTCAATTAAAAAGATATTACATTCTTTTTTTTAAATACATTAATTATAAAAAAACATGGCGTTACAAAAACATTGAAATGTCAAACAAAAATTAAAAAACTACCACATCTATTCCTATACTTTGATTGGACGGATTCTTTGAGTGCGAGAAAAATCTCCAAATTTTCTCCCTCGTAGTCGTTCACTTTTACTTTCAACATCTCCAAATTGTTTTTCGTTTGGAACGTCTTTTGTGCCTCTTGAAATTAAGTTTGCACTTCTAGCTTTTTTTGTTCTACATGACTCACCATCGCCGCCTTGCTCTCTTGTAGTTAGACACATCGATCAAATTTTTCTCCAAAATAATCGATAATGTTAGATCTCGAAGCCGACAAAGTCGCTTTCTTTGTTTTATTTCTTCTTATCGGTCGACGAAGAGGTTTCTTATCTTCAAGGTCTAGCGGATCATCATTAATGTCGATGTGTGTTCTCTTGTCCAATTATTGCAAGGTTCCATCAAGGTTTATTGAACGCTTCGAACCGAAAGAGGTTTCTGAAGTCCTTTCGGTTAGCTCTTCAATTTTGGAGCATCCTTCAACCTTAGCTAAGGTTTGAGATACGGAAAAGGTGTGCGGGTTGTCGTTTTCATATTGATCCATGGTAGCCTTAAACACATCGAAATTGCTTGACCCACTTTTGTATAGGTTGCTAAGACTATTGTAAATTTCACAAAATTTGGTATATTTTAGCCTTAAATCGTGTCATTTCTGTAACATCCTATTTTAAGGAGTTTCTTATTTTGGGATTATGGGCAATAAATGGATCAAGTATAGGCCTTGGGTTTAAAGGGAATAAGGTTTAAACCATATTGGATGTTGATAATATTGGTTATGTGATCTAAGCCCTTGGTTTGTGTTTTGGTGCCAAAGGGTAAAATGGGAAAAGTTATATGTCTGGCTTCTTTTATGGATTATGGTTTTTAGTTCGACATGTGTTACACCAAATTTAATTAGATATAAGTGTGGGGCTCGTCAATACCTTTCCGTGGATATAAAGATCTCCAAAAACGAAGTTGAAACGAAGAAGTTATGCTTGTTTGAAGTTGAGGTGGATTTAGGTGAAAACCGTTGCCACAGAGTGGGGACCAGAGCCCACGACATGGCAGTCGTCACGGAACAGAGATCAGTCAGGCCCAAGCCCATGATTTTAGGGTTTTCAACGTATTTAAGCATAAGGTTCTGACTTTTTGGCCATTTTATTAGTGTTCATCACCTCTAGAACCCTTTGGGAGAAACCCCAACCTCCATCTTCAAGATTTGAGCTTATCTTATCTCTTTTGTTGGGTGCTTTTTATGATATTTTGATGAAGTTAAAGATCAAGAAGACTCTTTTGGTTACAAGGAATGATGCTCCAAGTTTAGATCTATCAAAGACACTACATTTCTGGACTATTGTAAGTATAAAGTTCCAATCTTGCTATCTAGTTCTTTAGATCTTGTCATTTGGAGTTTTTGGCACTTTTGGTCCATTTTATGGGTGATCTTGGAGTTGAGTGGACTCCAACATCTTATGATCAGCTTGGAATGTTTCTTGGACCTTGTGGACTAGGAAAGTTGTGATTTTTTGCCTTCCATTTTAGTCATCCAAGTTATCTTGGTCCTTTAGGCAATTTTGGTGTAGTAAAGTTCAGATCTTGAATGTTTGGGGCACTATTATGGATAAAGATGGAAACTTTATCCCTCTAGAAATCTTATTGATTTAGATCTGGAAGTAGGAGAGTTACACTTAATGGATTAAGTTGAGAAAGATGCATTTTTGGGTCCTTTTAAGACTTCAAGTCTAGATCTTTGTGGTTTGGACCTTCCTAATGGATAAAGTTAGAAATTGTATCCATTAAGACCTTGGAAAGAAGCATATCTGAGCTTTGGAGCTCTTGCAATCGGAAGAAAATGGATTAAGATCGTTTAAGTTATTTAGACCAGTCCTTACGGCTTGACCTTTGGCTGCCATGACATGGTGACTGTTTTGGCATTTTGTGCCCACGACATGGCCAAGGAATGTGACAACTCGAAATTTTCATTCGGTCAAACCCTAAAAGTCAATCACTTCGATTTATAGGTCAATTTCATTATTACTTATTTTCAGCAAATTTAAAGTTCGTTTGATTATTTTAATATTATTCTTTAAGCGAACGGGTGAAAGAAAGTGTCGTCTCGGGTTTTGAAATTTAAAAACCGCAAACACCTCGTGCCTTAGAAGTTCACGACCAAAATTTTATGTTTGGGTCGAAAAATCATCCAAAAACCGTAAACTCATTCCTTAAGCATGAGTTTACTCCCCAAACTAGTCATTTTATGTTTACTCCCCATTTACCAAACGAGTAAACTCCAAAAATCTTTTCAAGTATCATCCTAGAATTTATTCAAGATCTTCAATCTAGTAAGTGTTTCTAGCCCTTTCAAGTTAGTATATCACTTAATCTAGTGATTGTACATCCTTTAATCCATCCATTTTTGTGTTTGACTAGTTTTCCAAAACACCAAGAACACACACGAAGTGTTCTTGGACTTTAAGTTCATTTCAAGCTTCCACAATGTAAGTACTTCTATCCTAAAGTCATTTAAAGCTAGCTATACATGTTTATACCAAGGAAAAGTCCCAAGAACACCAAGAACAAGGTGTTCACGGTTTTGGGAGGCTCCCAAAACCGTAAACCCCAAATTTAGTGCCTTAAGGTGTCTAGATGCTTCATTATGCCTTAGGAACTTGTATAGATCCATCCTTGATGTGTATATCACCTAAAAGACCAAGAAAACAACCATTTTTAGGTGTTTACGGTTTGGGGATCTCCCAAAACCGTAAACACCCCAAAAGGTGTTTAAATGTCCCATAAAAGTCCCATGATTATTCCTTATGTCTAAATCTAACCTAGACTATTGCCATGATTGAGCTAAGGACTTGAAAACCCCCAAATACCAAACTTATGGGTTTAAGGTAGTAAACTCATGAGTTTAAGGTAGTAAACTCATGAGTTTAAGGTAGTAAACGCATGGAGAAATGGTCCTTAGACTGTAAACTCCATTTAGGAGTGTTTTGATGCCACACAACACTTCCTAAGGCTTAAACATGAAGTAGGAATGCTTGGAATAGCTTAGAAGACTTCAAAACCACAAATGGTCAAAATGTTAGGAGTTTACGACCGTAAACTCAAGGGGTGTTGGTCTTTAGGGAGTAAACTCATTTTAGGAGTGTTCCTTGAACCCCAAACACACTAGCCTTTCCCTACAACACTTTGATGCACTCCTTAGCACTTATAACACTTATACAAAGTGTTAGTCATGTACTAGAGTGTCTTGACTTGCTTATTAGTTGTTTAAAGACTAATTGTTTATATACATATGTCCTCATATGTAATTAGGATCTTGTTGCGTGTCTAAGTCCTCACTTGACACCAAGCACTTATCCGACACTTCCTTTCGATCCCCTCGCAACAGGTGAGTTCATACCGCTTAATCAATGATTTGAATGTTTTTTAATTTTTTATGGGGGGGGGGATACAAGTAGAATCATGATAGTTATAATATCAATCACATGTGATTAATAAGCAACATTTAAATGATTTGCTACTCATTAGCCGTCTTACCAAACAGTTTTCTTCGCATGCTATTCATAAACATTTTATATGTTTAAAACTCCTTATTTTGCACTGTATGTTTCATTTCAAACTCATTTACAATGGTGTTTCCTCCAACCATTTCTTTATACTTAAACTGTTTTATCAAACCCATGCTTTCAACCCGTTTTATAGATTGACATCAAGTCGATCTTTTCTTAGATAATAATTATGTTCAAAGGTTTTACAAAAACTTATTTTATGCTTCTATATTATCAATTGCATGCCTATATATGTATAGTTATATAAGAAATGTTTAAAAGACTTAGGAAGGCTATCCACCCTATTTCCTTTTCGCGCTTGAGATGTGGTCTGGTGGGATATCGGGTACCCGTCCGAAGGTCGTTTAAATATTAGTTATATATCCTGTGTACATATATTGTCATAAAGGTTCTTCCAGTTCATTCAATACCCTTGGGTAGCAAGGGTATACATCCATGTTAATACGTACCAATTACATTATTAGTAAGCTATCATATGGGTAGTTTAGGAAGATACTAGAACTATTACTAGAACGCGATATCATACAACGAGTCAGTTCATTCATGAGTCAATACTTGCTAGATAGATAGAGAACATATTATAGCTAGTGCACACAATACATTACTATACTATTACATAGATACATCTACATGAGTACATTTACATGAATACGTTTACATATATACACTTACATGAGTACATCTACATGATTACATTTACATGATTACACTTACATGAGTACGTTTACATATACTATAATAGGACAGACATCACTAGGTGCTATAGCATGGAGCGAGTTCAGGATCTAAGCATACCAATGAATCGCAATGCATTGTGATAGTTATATTGGGTATGCATGATCATAGTAATGTGGATGTTCACGGCTTGCATACATGTAGGGGTTGTGTAAAGGTCCCAAAATCCCTTTGACAGGGGAGCGTCTAGCCTGGGATCTAGCCATCACATTATGCCTTATCCCTCAAATAAGGCAATAGGAGTACTGAAGTAGTCACTTATTACAAATACTACAGTACTCACAAAATTACCCTAGACTTAAGGTAATTAGTACGGTTGTAGTTCGACACTACACCATAGTACTATTTCATTTTCCCATTACATTCACTTCGTGAATTTTCACACGATGCACGGTAATGTAGAAACTATATTTTTGGTTAATGATAGTCAGATTTGGGAAAATACACACTCTTACAAGAGACACACACAGATACTAGATGCCTTGGTAGAAGGATACGATTAGTAGGAAACATAGGGCTTCCTAGGATCATACAAAACATTTTCATACTTACAGTTCATATACATTTTAAATACTTACAGTTCATATACATTTTCAATACTTACAGTTCATATAAATTTTCAATACTTACAGTTCATATACATACAAATACTTACATAAAAATTAAGACACTAAAATACTTATGATCTCACCAGCTTTAAAGCTGATACTCTCTTTCAAAATAACTTGTATCCTCAGGTCAACAGTAGATAGGTACCAATGCAAGGTTTAGAGAAGATGGAGCTCGTTCAAGACTCATCTTTCATTTTGTTTATACATTAGTGTTTATCATAATTTGTCAGAACACACTTGTATTAAAATTATATTATTAATGCAATGGGTGATGTTGTTGCTTGTTTACTACTTTTCATTGTTGTGATACTGTACATGACGTCCTCCGCCCCAAAACGTTTCCGCCGTTCTTGGTTTTGGGGTGTGACAGATTGGTATCAGAGCATTGTTTATAGTGAATTAAGTATATCAACCCATAAAAGATATACTAACTATAAATATATATAGGGATTAAAAATACTCTGACCAAGAACTTATACGTTAAATAGTAAAATATTTAATTTAGTATACGTGTCTGCATTCATACTAAAATCAGTGTCACTAGGACAATACAAAAGAATTACGATTGTTGGGCAACACAGGTGGACTTAGAGACATATGGTCAAAACTGGGAAGATATAGCCTGATCACCTATATTATCCGAAGGTTGACTAGCATGTGCCTAAGTGTAGTTGTGTGGTTGCAACAAGTCTAAAATCTTACCAACAATACCACAATGAGAACAGTAGAACATAACATTAAAATTAAAATACTATAGGGGTATTTGGTGTTACTATATGTACTTTATACTTGAGAACTAAAGCGGGATCTTCATTACTAAGTTGGTAGTTGCTAAGTGGATACACTAAGGATATATGTAATTAGGATGTTATAGACTTAGAATCTATGAAAATTTTGCTTTACCCCTATTCTGTGTGAATTTGGAGTCAAGGTCACTTATTCGAAGGCCTATCCTGTTTAGATTACATATAACTGGTATGCACTTCACAAATAGCGATGTAACTAATGAAGATTTTCTAAATAATTACCTAGATAGTTTGTCTAATAATTACTCTCTTACCCCAATTCTCGCGTAGATAACATGGCTGGACTCCATCCCCAAGGCAACCAGTATCTTCCGAACGAAGTCATTGCTGGTTGGTTTGGAGAAGAACCAGAGAATGATCATCCTATCCCTTTGAATGATCACCATGATGAAGACCTTTCGGACGGTGCTAACACCGAACCTGAGGTTGAGAACCTACCCCAGGCAGCTCCCTTTCGAATTCCTAACCCTCGTCCGGCTTTTCATGGCCCGACGCCTGAGTGGGTGGAATGCTTGGAAACATGGAGCCAAGGACAAGATCAGCCCATGCCATTTAATGGTCATCGAAGCTTTTATGACCTAAGCAATGGGGGCTCAGCAGACAGAATCTTGCCAATCTTGGTCCGCAGAGTGGCCCGAAATGAGATTCAAGGCATGACAGCCCTACATCAGATCACAGAAGTTGTCGCCGATGCGAGAATGCATACCCTCCGCACCATTCATCTAGAAGATGCTCGCGGGAGATCTGAGAGAAACCATGAAACCTTGTTGCAAGCACTGGCTGAATCACGAGCCGAAGTCATAAAGCTCCGAGTACACCAGAGGGTGTACAAAAGACACCTTCTTGATGTGGAACGTCAACTGGCTGAACTGAGAGTTCACCAGCGGGATGACCGTTGCCAGTAGTAGATGCCTTACTTTATTTTCCTTGTTAAAAGGAATCGTCTTCTGTCTATGCCCGGTGTAGCATTTTCTATGAAATTATCTTGTATCGTAAGTACTTTTGGTTAGGTCTTTATGCTGTCAAGGACTATCTTCTCTGGATATGATGTAAGACCTTTTTACAAGGTCATTTTCCCGAACTTGTACGTCATGAATATCAAAGATATTGACAGTCGGCTAACTTCTGTGTCATTCTTTATTCAAGTACTCTTATCATTCTTTCATTGGAGTCTATCTGAAACATGCTTTAGTCAAGTCATTGGACTATAGTAATTTAACTCTGGAGACATTTCCAAGTCTCTTTCTATGGTTGGATCATGTTATTCACCAACTAAAGATACCCCGGCTTGAATGACAAACATCTTGAGACCATTCTACGAACTTACTTGCACTCAGTACTAGGGCTGCATCATAAGGATGTAGGTCAAACCTTCGCAAACACACTTCCATTCCGTGCTAGGACGGCATCATAGGGATGTAGGTCAACCTTTCGATAACATAGTCTTACTCTTTACTTGAACACTCTAAGTACATCTAGGGTCAACCAGAATCGCTTACAAAATCCTTATCTTTCGTATTACAGAATCATGTCGTCATCCGGAAACAATGATCCGAGCAACGAAACCTCTACCTTTACTATGGACGCCACTACCTTTCAAACCGCAGTCACAACTGCCGTGATGGCTGCCGTGACAGCTGTCCTTGCGCACCGTAGCGCTATCAGCGCAAGCAATGCTGATGTTAGGGTTGAAGATTTCGATCGTAGTATCAACCCATGAAGTCATCAAACAGTAACAGTCGCAGGCTCACAAAGCCGAAAAGCGGAGAACAAGAAACGGAAGCGCCAAGCCCGGAAAGAACGCAAGAAATCCCAAAAGCTGGCCATGCAACAACAACAAGTGGAAACCCCTGCCATCCCCGTACCGAGCAGGCCATACGAGGGAAAATTCCCGAAGTGTGATAAGTGTAGTTTTCATCATCATGGGGCTTGCCATGAGATGCAATGTTGCAATTGCCTAAAAATAGGGCACCATGCTCGTAGCTGTGGAGCACCGGCATGACCCATCACTCAAGCCCCTGACATCAGAGTCAACCAGGCTTATGATGGTGGTGTTAAAATTAGACCCTATGAAAGGAAAATTTCAAAGTGGATGAACAAGGAGAACACTTGTGTCCACGTCACGCCTACTCGATATTTCACTTCCATCACCAATGTTGGTGTTGTCCAGATATGTCACCAATGCGGTGAAATTAGACACCTCAAAAAGGATTGTTCTATAACAAAGAACTCCGGCACAGACGGGAAGATTCTTAGGATCACAGCTGCAGGAGAGCCTACTCCGGACCCACGTTAATGTAATTTAGGCGTTTCGTTGTAACATACTTATAAACTATCCAGAACTAGTGCAACTAGAGTCTTATCTTTTGCGAGATATCATCAGTATAGGGATGCTCATGCTGCGTATACTTGTCTTTTGTAGTATACCTTATTCGCAACAATAGTCTTGTAGTATGTCTAAACTATTGTAACTCTGTTGATGGTTGCACGATTGTGTTTTGTTTGTAAACGCCTTATGTTCAAATCTAATGTCTTTAAGTTTCTATATGATTCCCACATTATCATACGACTCAATTCAATTTGATCCTCACAAAAACAGCTTCATACGTACATCTCTTTATCAGTAAACGTCTTTTTAGCGAAACCGTCATTTCAGAAAGCCGAATTACTCATGCGTGGAGTACCTCATAGTTCTTTTCTCTTCCGAAGAAATCCCCAAAGTACCACTCGTGCAGTACGTCAAGTTCAATCCAGGGATTCATATGGTTGATCTATCACTAAGGAAGGTATACATAAGGGTAACATATAATCAAGGTTCTACAGGTTTATAATTGATGATTCCACTTTAACTTCTTTTTCCCTGATGGGATGTGATCTTAAAGAAGAATCAGTTATTCGACTACCTTTTCAATCTTAATTATATACGACTCGTATATGCGAGATTGTGATTGTGAAGCCAGGTATGAATCCTAAATATGAACATCAGGACGGAGAACCGCCCAAGACTACGAGTATCGCATCGTCATGTAAACAAACTTAGAATCCAGTATGACTCTTGTAAACAGATCACCCTACAGTCTAAACACCTACGGAGATACAATAACAGTCCGGACAACTTATCGAGCTACTCAGCAATAGAATTGGAAGACTAGGCTTCTCACCCTGGAGAACTCCGGTCATATTCTTCTAGAGATCGACGGATTGCATCGTATGTACCTCGGCTATCGAGGACTCCGTCAAGATTTTCCAGTAGAAATCGTTATCTTTGCCTCGCATAGATGAATTGGTTGAGCAAACGCAAAGAAATAATTTCTTTCAGAAATCGAGTGTTAGGGAAGGATGTCCTGAAGACTACCCTCCAAACTCGATGCGGACACTTCGAGTCCGTAGTGATACCCCTCGGATAGGACCAATATGCCCATAGTATTCATGAGCTAAATGAGTAGGGTATGTCTTTCTTACTGGGATCAGTTCGTCATTTCTCCATATAATGACTTTCTTATCTACCCTCATAGTAAGAAGGAACCCGTGGAAACATTAAAATTGGAGGAAATTTCGTGAAGTTCTCTAAGCACGAGTTTTGAAATTGAAGAGTCAGATTCCTATGACACACTATTAGTGATGTGGGAAATTTTGAGTACTCTTGCAATTTGTCAAAACCGTTGAGAATTTGTCGACACTAGAGACGCCGATAGAAATTCGCCAAATTCTAGGTCTTACAGACCTACTGTCATAGTTCATCCAAAACTCCTCACAAATTACGGAAACCCGTACGACTTTGACCTAACAAGGGGTGGCCCTTGACAAGGAAGATAAGCAAGAGAAAGAACATTTGGAATTCCAAGTGAGAGACCAAGTCCTTTAGGAAAACTCACTCTGGGAATGGCTTAATGCGCTTCGTAACGAGTGGAAAGCTAAATCCAAGATAGTCAGGACCTCCGAGATTCTTACCAGAATCGGTCCTGTATCTCACAGACTAAACCTACTCCGCGAACTTAGTAACATACTTTTTACCCTTCGCATCTCGATCTTGAAACCATACCTTTCCGTTAGGACTCTTGTAAGTCCACTCGATGAGATCCACGCCTTCGTATTAGAACCGTAGTGACCCTCGACCGAGAGGTCAAGCGGACGAAGCAGCGCCGCCTCCCTATAGTGAAGACTTGTTGGGATACCAACCGAGGACCCGAATTCACTCAGGAGCGTGAGAACCAATCGATTAGGAAGTTTCCACCTCATGACTCGATCATTCATACCTACTTCCTTACCTAAATTCTAATTTCGGGACGAAATTCCCTTTAATAGGGGGATGATGTGACAACTCAAAATTTTCATTCGGTCAAAACCCTAAAAGTAAATCACTTCGATTTATAGGTCAATTTCATTATTACTTATTTTTAGCAAATTTAAAGTTCGTTTGATTATTTTAATATTATTCTTTAAACAAACGGGTGAACGAAAGTGCCGTCTCGGGTTTTGAAATTTAAAAACCGCAAACACCTCGTGCGTTAGAAGTTCACGACCAAACTTTTATGTTTGGGTCGAAAAATCATCCAAAAACCGTAAACTCATGCCTTAAGCATGATTTTACTCCCCAAACTAGTCATTTTATGTTTAATCCCCATTTACCAAAAGAGTAATCTCCAAAAATCCTCTCAAGTATCATCCTTGAATTTATTCAAGATCTTCAATCTAGCAAGTGTTTCTAGCCCTTTCAAGTTAATATATCACTTAATCTAGTGATTGTACATCCTTTAATCCATCCATTTTTGTGTTTGACTAGTTTTCCAAAACACCAAGAACACACATTAAGTGTTCTTGGACTTTAAGTTCATTTCAAGCTTCCACAATGTAAGTACTTCTATCCTAGAGTCATTTAAAGCTAGCTATACATGTTTATACCAAGGAAAAGTCCCAAGAACACCAAGAACAAGGTGTTCACGGTTTTGGGAGGCTCCCAAAACCGTAAACCCCAAATTTAGTGCCTTAGGGTGTCTAGATGCTTCATTATGCCTTAGGAACTTGTATAGATCCATCCTTGATGTGTATATCACCTAAAAGACCAAGAAAACAACCATTTTTAGGTGTTTATGGTTTGGGGATCTCCCAAAACCGTAAACACCCCAAAAGGTGTTCAAATGTACCATAAAAGTCCCATGATTATTCCTTATGTCTAAATCTAACCTAGACTATTGCCATGATTGAGCTAAGGACTTGAAAACCCCCAAATACCAAACTTATGGGTTTAAGGTAGTAAACTCATGATTTTAAGGTAGTAAACTCATGGAGAAATGGTCCTTAGACCGTAAACTCCATTTAGGAGTGTTTTGATGCCACACAACACTTCCTAAGGCTTAAACATGAAGTAGGAATGCTTGGAATAGCTTAGAAGACTTCAAAACCACAAATGGTCAAAAGGTTAGGAGTTTACGACCGTAAACTCAAGGGGTGTTGGTCTTTAGGGAGTAAACTCATTTTAGGAGTGTTCCTTGAACCCCAAACACACTAGCCTTTCCCTACAACACTTTGATGCACTCCTTAGCACTTATAACACTTATACAAAGTGTTAGTCATGTACTAGAGTGTCTTGACTTGCTTATTAGTTGTTTAAAGAATAATTGTTTATATACATATGTCCTCATATGTAATTAGGATCTTGTTGCGTGTCTAAGTCCTCACTTGACACCAAGCACTTATCCGACACTTCCTTTCGATCCCCTCGCAACAGGTGAGTTCATACCGCTTAATCAATGATTTGAATGTTTTTTAATTTTTTATGGGGGGGGGGATACAAGTAGAATCATGATAGTTATAATATCAATCACATGTGATTAATAAGCAGCATTTAAATGATTTGCTACTCATTAGCCGTCTTACCAAACAGTTTTCTTCGCATGCTATTCATAAACATTTTATATGTTTAAAACTCCTTATTTTGCACTGTATGTTTCATTTCAAACTCATTTACAATGGTGTTTCCTCCAACCATTTCTTTATACTTAAACTGTTTTATCAAACCCATGCTTTCAACCCGTTTTATAGATTGACATCAAGTCGATCTTTTCTTAGATAATAATTATGTTCAAAGGTTTTACAAAAACTTATTTTATGCTTCTATATTATCAATTGCATGCCTATATATGTATAGTTATATAAGAAATGTTTAAAAGACTTAGGAAGGCTATCCACCCTATTTCCTTTTCGCGCTTGAGATGTGGTCTGGTGGGATATCGGGTACCCGTACGAAGGTCGTTTAAATATTAGTTATATATCCTGTGTACATATATTGTCATAAAGGTTCTTCCAGTTCATTCAATACCCTTGGGTAGCAAGGGTATACATCCATGTTAATACGTACCAGTTACATTATTAGTAAGCTATCATATGGGTAGTTTAGGAAGATACTAGAACTATTACTAGAACGCGATATCATACAACGAGTCAGTTCATTCATGAGTCAATACTTGCTAGATAGATAGAGAACATATTATAGCTAGTGCACACAATACATTACTATACTATTACATAGATACATCTACATGAGTACATTTACATGAATACGTTTACACATATACACTTACATGAGTACATCTACATGATTACATTTACATGATTACACTTACATGAGTACGTTTACATATACTATAATAGGACAAACATCACTAGGTGCTATAGCATGGAGCGAGTTCAGGATCTAACCATACCAATGAATCGCAATGCATTGTGATAGTTATATTGGGTATGCATGATCATAGTAATGTGGATGTTCACGGCTTGCATACATGTAGGGGTTGTGTAAAGGTCCCAAAATCCCTTTGACAGGGGAGCGTCTAGCCTGGGATCTAGCCATCACATTATGCCTTATCCCTCAAATAAGGCAATTGGAGTACTGAAGTAGTCACTTATTACAAATACTACAGTACTCACAAAATTACCCTAGACTTAAGGTAATTAGTACGGTTGTAGTTCGACACTACACCATAGTACTATTTCATTTTCCCATTACATTCACTTCGTGAATTTTCACACGATGCACGGTAATGTAGAAACTATATTTTTGGTTAATGATAGTCAGATTTGGGAAAATACACACTCTTACAAGAGACACACACAGATACTAGATGCCTTGGTAGAAGGATACGATTAGTAGGAAACATAGGGCTTCCTAGGATCATACAAAATATTTTCATACTTATAGTTCATATACATTTTAAATACTTACAGTTCATATACATTTTCAATACTTACAGTTCATATACATTTTCAATACTTACAGTTCATATAAATACAAATACTTACATACAAATTAAGACACTAAAATACTTATGATCTCACCAGCTTTAAAGCTGATACTCTCTTTCAAAATAACTTGTATCCTCAGGTCAATGGTAGATAGGTACTGATGCAAGGTTTAGAGAAGATGGAGCTCGTTCATGACTCATCTTTCATTTTGTTTATACTTTAGTGTTTATCATAATTTGTTAGAACACACTTGTATTAAAATTTATATTATTAATGCAATGGATGATGTTGTTGCTTGTTTACTACTTTTCATTGTTGTGATACTGTACATGACGTCCTCCGCCCCAGAACGTTTCCGCCGTTCTTGGTTTTGGGGTGTGACAAGGAAGCACGACGTGGATGGATGTTTTTGGAAATTTGACCTCAGCTTTAATCATTGAATTTTTGACTAGCTTGACTTTTGGTCAAACTTGGGTAGAATTGATCATTTGACTAAGGATTGGTTTTAGTTTGGCTTTAGGGAGCTTCAATTTATGTTATGTTGCTAAGGTAGCTGTTGGGCATCTGTGAATAGTTCAGGTGAGTCTTCTCACTATTCTTGTGGGTCGAAGACACCAATGTCAGCCAATTGGATTGTGTTATGTAGAATGTTACTTGTCTTTATGATTCTTGCATGATTGATTGGGTTGAAATATACCCCAGGGTTAGGCCCATTATTGTATTTTTGGGTTAAAATAGACCCCAGGAATGGGCCCCATGGTTGGGCCCATTATTTCATGTTCAGGTTGAAACTGAAGGGTTTTGGTCATAAGACATCCTATGTGCTTATACAAACCCTAATGCTTAGATCTAGGTTTCTCTATTGTACATGCTTTGAATCCAAGACTATAAACCCTAATTCTAACATATGGAAATCGATATTAACATATAATTAGGTTTATGATATTACCTTGATTGTTATGTAGCAATAACAATCCCAATTCCTCCTTGAATTGACTTTGGAAGGCTTAGAGTCACAAGTGTCACTCCTCTAATGGCTCACAAACACCATAAGCAAGAGGATGAAGAGGAGAGAGGATGGAGGCTGCCAAAACCGTGTGAAAACCCTAGCAAGATGCTTAGCCACGTTTTTGGTCCTTAAGGGATCTATATATAGTGAGGCAATTAGGGTTATCTAACAAGGAAACCCTAATTTGGTTGCTTAAGCCCTAAGCAACCCATAGACTCATTTAATCAAGCCCTTGGACGATTTCCTTATGGGTTTCCCATTAGAATTCGTCCACCCCTTGATTCAAGACTATCCATGGCCCAAATTGCAATTATTTTATAATTATAATTCCAGTCCCTTAAGTTTAATTAATCTCTTTTAGTCACAAAACTAATTACCAATTAATTATTGACTAATATTAATTAAACAATATGATTTCTCTTTTAATATATTATTCTCATAATATATTAATAAATCATATTTAATCCTTTCTCTCCATAATTCATCCTATCAAGTTGCTTTGGTGAAGGCAACCCAAAAGGACCATGCACCATCGGGTCAAGTACATACCAAAATAGTTATGGACTTAGACACTAATCCAACAGAAACGTACCCCAAGGTTGGGCCCATTGGAATAAACCCTAGGGCAGCCCATGATTGAATGTTGGGTTGGAATATACCCCAGGGTTGGGCCCAATAATTAGTATGGCATGTGTTTTTTTGTGGAACTCACTAAGCTTTGTGCTTACGTTTTATGTTTAAAATGTTTTCAGGTACTTCTGGTTTCAAAAAGGAAGTTTTCGGCTTGATCGCACTGCATCCCCTGAAGATTTATTTTGCAATGATTGTTAATGATTTTACTCTGATGTTTTGAGAATACTTTTACTCTGATCGTCTTTTTGGATAATGAATGGATGGTTTTGACTTAATTAAAATGAAAATTTTACTCGGAATTTTTGGGATGTTACAATTTCGAACTAATTTGGTAGGCATTTCGACTTTCACTTCCCATTAAATATTAGAACACGCTTTGAAATTTTTCCCAAAAACAATTAAAGGTTTAATTATCTCCTTTTATGGAGTCTTGGGAAGCCGACACTCACGCTTGTGCTAACTTATTTTATTCCTATTTTGTCTATGGCACCCTATCGGCTGATTGGCTCTAACGAGTTTTTTTCCTCTTTTGGTTGGGGTAGTGGTGAAGGTTGTCTTTCCACTACAAAATATGATAAATTAGGGGGGTGATAATGGGGTTGTGAAGGTGGTGGTTGTGAAGATTGTGTTAGGTAAGGTTGTTGGTATATGAAATCGGATTGAAATTGTTGTAGATAGGCTTGTTGATAGGGTGGGAAAGGTTTATATGGTTGTTGAAAAAGTTAATTTTATTGGATAGGGTAAACAATTTGGAACAAACTCATAAAATCACCTTGAGGCGATTCCATGTTCGGGTATTTGCAGGGAGTTGTATCTAACACAAAAACGTTATCAAGCTTGCAGTTTTGATAGTTTGGTGGTGTATTTTGATTGGGATCCATGGTACTTGGATCGTAAACAATACAAAGTTGTGTAGGTAAATAGAGAAAGAGAAGAATGGTGTAAAAAATAATTTTCAAAAACTTGACATTCAAGGGCTAGTCAAATGGTCAATTGATTAAAATGAATTGATTTGTCATAGTCACTTGTTGAACCAACCACAAATCACCATGACCACAAGCCACCACAGACACCTAGGTTGGTGTTCGTGCTCGTGGTACGTGGGCACGTAGACCACTACCATTGTCGTGAAGAGCGTACTAGACGCTCTTAACATTTTAAGTTATTCGACTTATTTTTATAAGACTATTTAGGGATTTAACTAAGCTAACTTTATATTTTTTTTGCTTATAGTCTTTATTTCTCCATTTTTATAATTCAATTTTGTTTCTCTTTTTTTTTGTAATTCAAGTTTATCATAATGATGAAACCCTAGTCATTTACTCTTTAAGTTGTTACATGTTACCATGTTATTAGAGCTCTGTTAATTCGATATATTCTCCTTGATTTGATTTGATTATTGTGGATGACTGTACAACAAACACTATTTGTACAGATTGAACACGTTTGTATATGCTACCGTTGTTTGTTTGTTATGATTGTCGGTGGTACATGTTCAAATACAACTTGTATGAATGACTTTATGGATTGCATTATTACTCAACTAAATGAAAATAATCATG
This sequence comes from Lactuca sativa, assembly GCF_002870075.4. Lineage (NCBI taxonomy): Eukaryota > Viridiplantae > Streptophyta > Magnoliopsida > Asterales > Asteraceae > Lactuca > Lactuca sativa. The sequence continues at coordinate 269,265,755 of NC_056627.2, forward strand.
CATGTTGGACTTATATGATGAATAATTTTCAAAGTGAGAAACATATGTGTGGATTTGTTACTAGCACACTAGGTAAACTTAATGATGAGATGGCAAGAAACTATGCAGTTTGCTTTATACATAGGAGACTAATAATTTAAAAAATCATAACTTGGATCAACAATTCTATGATCCAGTCCATTTGAACCTAGTTAAAGAAATATGAAACATTTAATGAAGTTTGAGATCCCTTGGATAAACTTTATTTTAGCTAATTAATACCAGTTGGAGACACTGAGATCTTCAAAAGAATACTATGAGTGTTTAGGATTTTTTTGTTATCATGATTGATTTGCGGGATTATTTGGCATTTGTCGAATTCGTTGAGTTGAATTCATATAGGCACTACATTTCTAGGAAATAAGAGTAGTGGTTGGTTCAATTATTGATGGTGTTACAATATTAATTTGAAGGATCTTGGAACAAGCCTTTACCTTACTCTGCTTTCCCTTGTTGATTTGATTGTTCATGGGTTAATCGTTAAGGAGACTCGACTCAAGTCTCAAGTTGATAAAGGGTCTAAAGCATCTACTACTTATGTTGTTTTTTGTTTTTCCACTACGACCACAAGCTACAATTCAGTCAAGAACAACTCATGAAGTTTCCTTTGCTGAATATGTTTTTTTGTAAATAGAAGAACCATTAGAAATATCATGACCAACTTTATTTAACAATGCAAAACAACAACGTCCTACGCTCCAAAAAAAGACCATCTAAACCTTTTAAATCATTCTCTTTTGGTCCTACCCTAAGGGATTCACATCCATGATCTATTATTACTATTGAACCTTCTATAGAGATTAATCCTCATGTTACCACCATGTCACCGTAGACTTTGGATGTAACACTCCAAAAATCTAGGGTAAAATTTTCATTTTTAGTTCAATTCAAAACCATCAAATATTCATATCAACCATCCCAAGAGTATGTCATGGTAAATAGTTAGCATAATACAATTCCTTAAATCATAAAAGTACGGAAAACATGGGTGAATGTGTTGCGATCAAGTCGGGCCCTTCCCTTTCAAACTGGAAGTACCTGAAACATAAACTTAAATTGTAAGCAAAAAGCTTAGTGAGTTCCCCAAATACCACATACCATACATATCATACACACATCATACATACATATCATGCTAATGAAAGTACGAGTCTATTCCACCCCTGAGTCCCTTCCAACTCTTTAAGTCCCTTTCGACTCCCTTGGTATCTTCCAACTAGTACGGGTCTATGTCACCCCTAAAGCTAAGCATACAGTCACACTAGCAAGAGTCACAAAGACAATAAGCTCATACATACATACCAGTAAGTGACACACAGATCACTACTATCCTACTAAATAATCCAATGGGTCGTCATTGGTGTCTTCGACCCACAAGTATAGTGAGGAGACTCACCTCAGTCTGAAGATAGACAAACCACAAACCTGGGCTGTTGCTATCACGACTCCTCACACTGAACATTCTAAATTAACCATAATAAATACTCTGGTTAATAACACATAAAAGGTCCAGATTACCATATAACATGCTAAGGGGTAAAGGATCATTTTACCCTTCCCTTAATGGGCTCCTCAACCCATGAACCAAACCCAAAATACCTAAGGTCCAACAAGGCCCAAGACACCTAAAGCCCAATAATAGCCCAAAAAGGCATAAGGCCCAATAATGGACCAAACGACATAAAACCCAAAAAGGGTTCATGGAGAGTACGCTAAGCGTACCACCAGTACACCCCGCGTACCAGATTTCACCAAAAAGAAAATGGGGACTCAGGCATGTACACTCAACGTACACTTATGCATGCCCCGCGTATGGCCCAACTTGCCAAAATCTCATTAAGCACTTAATTCTTAAAGTCCAAACGTCCAAATTGCGGATCTAGCCCTTGTAGAATGTGTTAAAAGATAACGTCATCAACTTGATGCCTTTTCAAGGCTTAAAGAGACCCAACATGCATTTCTAACATTCTAACTTCATATTAAGACTATCAACTCAGGCATGGTTGAGCTTAACCCATCAAGATGTTATTTTTATGATTCTATAACTATAGAAATACCAAGAAATGATCAAAAAATGTTCTAGAGTAATTCTTATTCACAAGTACCAACCCAAGGGACCAAAACATCCCGAATATAATCCTAAATCTATATCTAAGCTACAGAGTCATAAAGTTTGAAGCTTTATATCTCCATAAGCTTGCAAAGGTGAAGAGAGTATTGGATCTTCAAGCTCTAAGGAAACTAATCCTTCACCAAAGAGTTCTTCTTCTTCTTCAAGATGCACCAAACACACACAAGGATCAAATCTCTCTAAAAATGGATTGAGGTTTTGATAATGGTTTTGGGGGCAATGGAGGCTGGTAGTGAGAGAGTATTGGGGCATAAGGTGTTTAAATAGGGTGTAAACCCTTAAATTTAGGGTTTGCCTATGGATTACGTACGCCCAACACACCATGGGGTTAACCCTGTGTCCATGATCCTTCGAGCAAAATAAATATACACTTAATAATTAGAAAATTTACCTGAAAAAATGGGAGTTACATTGGATCCTCTAGGGTTTTTTAACATTCCAAATAGTTCATTGTTTCTAATTTTGTTTCCATGTAAGAATATATGCCTTATTCAGTCGTGTCTCTGTCAAGTACTTCAAGTATTCCTTCATCATTATGGATCTTGGTTATGGTATATCTCATAATATGTCACCTTATTTGCCATACTTTGCTTCTTTGTCTTATCGTTCATCCATCCATCCATATATATATATATATATATATATATATATATATATATATATATATATATATATATATATATATATACACCAGTAGAAGATGTCGATTTCAGTTTTATCCCTCATAAATCTCTTACCATTGTCTATTATATTCCCAAACATACATTAAATCGCACCTCGTCCATTTTCAGTTAAAAAAATCTAATTATTACATTTTCTTTTATAATTCTCTTTGTTGTGTATAATATCCACAATTTTCAAAGTGTGATTGGGATATGACGTATGGTGTATGCTAAAATAACTTTATGCCAGTGATCAACTTAAATCTGATGTTGTTGCCACTAGTTTTGATTTTTCTTCCTTTTGTTTGAGTAGTTTGAATTTTAATTTTTCAACTTTGACATTTTTGTTTGGGACATGTGTTAGTTTCATGTTTATAGTTTTTAGTCTTTACATATTTTATGGGTTATTTGAAAAGTTGTGATTTTAAGACTATAATGGTTGTAAATTACTAAAGAAAAAAAAATAAAAAATTCTTTGTCGTTTTAATAAAAGTGTCTCTTGTTTTTTTGCTCATTTTGATCTTGTGTATTCTAATGTATGAGGTCTATCTCTAGTGTGTTCAAAAAGAGGCTTCACCCACTATCTTGTGACAACCCCATTTTTCATAACCAATTAAAACAATTTCTTTATGCTTTAATAAATTGAGATGTAGAAATTTACAGTTAAATAAAACATTTTTGAGATAACAAAAGTTATTTCATTTTATTAAAATTTTGAGAATGTCTTCGTTCATATCCAAACATTAATTACAGCGTAAATATAAAAGGTCCTGAAACTATTGCAGGCACATCTCTTCATTCCACTCAGCATCCTAACTAAACTATAGTAGTTTGGGTTCCACTACCAGTCATGTATAAAAATAAGTGAGTGATGTTTTGGAAAACTTAGTAAGATACGTAGGGTTTTCAAGCCCATAATAATTTAATGGTAATAAATAATATTATTCTTGTAAGACAACGTTGTCAGATAATATATATAATTTGACCTAAGACCAACTACACAACCCAACCGATCCTCACAAATCCTAGTTCGACAATCATCTGGAAGAATCACCTTAACTCATGAATTGTTTGAGGTTAGGGCAGCGCTTCACCTTAACACTTATCCTTTTGAAAGACCTAGATTTAAATGGTACTAAATCTTAGTCTAGTTTCATATTCTTTGTGGCTATAATAATGACTGTCTACATGCCTCAATAATCCTAATGAAAACTGAGAGTTGTATCAAATAAGGATCGACCAGGCATGAAAGTTGGGAGGCAGGACCATTTCAGCGTACAACCATTCTGAAATCCAACAACCAAGTCAACATGACCATTCTAGATACTTCACCTATAAGTAAATCAATCAGTATAACGACATGGAATAGATTCATAACAACGACTAGGAATATAAATATAAATTACAATAAAATAGGGTTAAGTGTAATTTAACTTACATACATTTCCTAGACAAAAGTCCGAAAATTGCATTGGCAAAGCTCCTACTTGATAGCTTCTACTAGTTGGGCACTCCAGGATCTTAGGGCTTTGCTAGAATATAGAAAACTTAAGCGAAAATGGGCTAAGGTAGAGAGAGAACTTTGAGACAGAGAGAGAGGGAGAGAGAGAGAAATAGAGGCTATACGGGTGAGATTTGATCAGCATATATGGAATGAGGGCTATTTATAGTACTTTTGAAAAGCGTGTTGTGCCCAGGCGCGCCACGCCTGGTGATATGGATCCATAGAGTTGTTGACGCACGTCATGTACTGGCCGGAGCTACGTGGATGGCTTCTGGAACACTATGTGTATTGCGCATCGAGAGCGTACCGATTTTCAGATTTTTAAATTTGCATAACTTATTCATAATAGCTCCATTTTTATGTTCTTTATGTCCACACATAGCTATCGACGGGATCTACAACTTTCATTTAGACTTCGCTGTCTAAATCTCATTTTATTTTATTTACACAGGCTTAGACTGTTAAAGCTCATATAAAATGCATAACTCTCGCATCTGACGTTCGTTTTTTACTGTCTTTATATTGTTGGACTCCTATTAATGAGATCTTCAATTCTCATTTAGATTGCTTTGGCTAAAAGTCGACCAATCTAAATTCGATTTACGTGCTAACAAAGCTATGATGAAACGGAGAAAAATCTTAGCTTCCTCATATAAAGTCATATTTGAGCATTCTATCTACACATGCTCTCAGTTTAATAACTACTACGACTCTCATTTAGACTACTTAGGCTAAAAGGTAATTCATCAAAATTTCACCTTCTACGATATGCAGAGTCGTGTCGGTTTAATTATGAAACTTCAAAGAAGCATAACTTCTTCATTCTAAGTCATATTTGAGTGTTCCTAATATCTCTATAATCCTCATTGCGACTACTTCATATTTTGTTAAGGTTATTCATCATAATTATTATTCTGTTTTGATGCATATTTAAACATCATATAAAACACTTAAGCACATAAATACATGGATAATCCTTTCTTATTCATTAATAAAGAGATTACAATAGTTGACCAAAGTAATTAACGGAATATAACTATTTCTTTTGGGAAAAGAGGGCGTTATAATTATCACCCTGTTAGGATGATTCCGTCCCGGAATCATACATCAGCAAACAGATGAGGACAGGGACTCTTCCATTCGCTTCCTGTTTCCCAGGTGAGCTTTGACCCTACTGTGTGTTTTCATCACACCAGCACCAAGTCAAACATATTTTGTCGTAATTTCTTCTTCTTACGGTCAGTTATGTCTGTTAGGCTTTTTAACTAGCCTACTATCTTCATCGATCTTTAACTCTGAAAGTGGGAGTATATCAACTTCTTCTCCCTAGTACTTCCTCAAATAACCAACATGAAAGATATTATGGATACCTTCCAGTTTGGCGGGCAATTCAAGCTTCTATGCTTGATTCCCTATCGTTTGAAGTACTTTGTCTGGTCATATAAAATGAGGACAACTTTTCACACTTTCAGAGTCTAATAATTCCCTTCCATGGAGAGACTTTAAGTAACACTTGATTACCCACATCATATATTACTGGTCTTCGCTTCTTGTCTGGCTAGCTCTTCTGACGACTTTGAGCGGCTAGCATCCTTTCCTTGATCAATTTTAGCTTTTCGACGATCTGATGCACTAACTCCAGAACCGAAAAGTGTATCTCTCATGCTTCTTACCAACATGATGTCACACGACATTTCCTTTCGTACAGTGCTTCATTAGGATGCATCTTGATGCTTGAGTGATAACTATTGTTGTAGGAAAATTTGGCCAGTGATAAGTGGTCATCCCAACTACCAAGAATTTATAAGGCACATGACCGCAACATATCTTCCATATTTTGGATATTTCTCTAACTTTGTCCATCTGTTTGTGGATGATAGGCAGCACTCAAACACAATTTCATGCGCATCGCTTCCTACAAACTCTTCTAGAATCTGGAAGTGAATCGACTGTCCCTATCTGCCACGATAGATAAGGGTACTCCATGTATCCTAATAATTTCCTTTATGTAGGTCTCTTCCAACTTCTCCATATACCAATTCTCTCGTGCGAGCAGGAAATGCGCACTTTTCGTAAATCGGTCTACTACAACCCAGATCATGTCGTGCCCTCTCATTGTCTTTGGCAACTTGGTTATAAATTCCATGGTAACATCATCCCACTTCCCCATGGGTGCCGATAAGGGTTCCAAATCCTCGTATGGCATCTAATGTTGTGCCTTTACTCTTGCACAAGTTACAAGTTAGTCTACGTAATTTACCACATCGGCCTTCATTATCGGCCACCGGTAATACGGTCTTAAGTCCAAGTACATTTTGGTGCTACCTGGGTGTATAGCATACATGATCTTATGAGATTCTTCCATAAGAAGATCCCGTATACCACCCAACTTTGGCACCCAAATGCGATTTTGGAATGTCTTCAACCCTTGTTCATATTCTTCGAACACTAACGTCTTGCCTAGACGTTCTTCCTTCTGGTCACCTTTATTGGGTGACAACAAAACAAGTTAAGCATTTCAAAAAAGTATCAAAAAAAACTTCGGTGAACTCACAAAAACTTCTGAAAAACGTAAATCAAAAGAACACAATATTTAACGTGGTTCGGTCAAGGTGACCTACGTCTACAGGTGAACGAGAGAGAGAGAGAGAGAGAGAGAGAGAGACAGAGATAGAGACAGAGACAGAGAGAGAGGATTTTACTAACTTTATATAACTATTACAAGCACTCAAAATTGTATCTCACTTAGAGCTCTCATAGAAATCTATCAATATACAATGATGGGGGTATGAGCCTATTTATACTTGAGGGATCAAACCTAAAACCCTAATGAACCAAGCCCATTGGCCCATAGGCCTATAAATGGTGACAACCAATCATATTCTTCCATGCAACATCTTCCGGAACATTCTTCCATCTTGAGCATCATAGAGGACTTCATAGCATACTTGGCTCATCAAGGACCAAGATGGTCCATCTTGTGCCATCATCGCGCAACAAGAATATGGATGGCGCAAGTGGATTCAAATGTGGTACAAGAACCTTTAGGTTGAATCAACATCATCGTCTTGGCACAACAACATCATGCATGGTACAACGAGGCCATGCTTGGCGCAACAAGAGTACCTCATGGAGCAAGAGAGATACCCCATGGCACAAGAGGGAGTAGATTTGGCGCAAGAAGGAGTGCCCTTCGTGAAACAACATCCTTCTTGGCCCAACCCTTCAACTGATGGCGCAACAAGGTCCCCTTGTTGCTCCATATCAATCCCAAGTGCTCCAAACCTCTTCCAGGTTCTCTAAACCTCCTTTTACATGACCTGTTCCTTTTTCAGAGGATCCATTCCTTTGTCACATGCTCCATGAACCCCAAGTGCTCCATTGTGATCTAAGTGCTCCATGTTGGAAAATACTTCATACCCTAACACTCTCCCACTTGAAGGCTTGAACAACTTCATCTGCCATTCAAATTTCACCATTCCTCATATTACTCCTTCTCTCTCTCTCTCTCACTCTCTCTCTCTCTCTCTCTCTCTCTCTCTCTCTCTCTCTCTCTCTCTTTCTTTGCCAAGCCCTTCTCTTCAAACTTCTTAAAGGCCAGTTGAAGCAATGCAAAGCTTCAACTTCTTAGTGGTAACCACCTTGGTGAACATATCAGCCGGATTCTTCGTTCCAAGGATTTTCTTCAATTTTAGAGTTCCTTCATTGATTAACTCTCGAATGAAATGGTACCTCGTTTGAATGTGTTTCGTTCTACTATGAAAAATCGGATTCTTTGCTAAGTGAACCACACTTTGGATATCACAATGCAATATACAATCCTCCTGTTGCATTCCCAGTTTTTGACAAGAAACTCTTCAACCATATGAGCTCCTTGGAATCTTCTACAAGTTCCATGTTTTCTACTTCTTTGGTTGAAAGAGAAACACTCTTTTGTAACCTTGACATCTAGTTGAGTGTTGTACCTCCAATTGTGAACACATAACCCCATTGTGCTCTTTCATGAATATGCACATCCACCTAAGTCTACATCACCGAACCCTTCTAAAACTACTCTATTTCTTCTGAAACATAAGGAACACTCAATTGTTCCTTTTAAGTAGCATAACAACCATTTCACTCCTTCCTAATGGTGTCTTTTTGGATTTGACATGAATCTGCTCACAACTCCCACTACATGAGCAATGCTTGGTCTGGTGTAAAACATTGCATATATTAAACAACCAACTACAGATGCGTAGGGAAATTTAGCCATGTATTCTCTGTCTTCTTCCGTTTTGGGGGATTGCTTCTTGGTAAGTCTCAGCTGACTCCCCAGAGGTGTACTTCTGGCTTTTGCATCTTCCATGTTGAACTTTTCTAAAACTTTCTTGATGTACTAGGCTTGTGAAAGTTTTAGTAACTCTATCCCTGGCTATGCTCATGCCTAATATTTGTTTAGCAGCTCCTAAGTCCTTCATCTCGAACTCACTAGCTAGTTGCTTCTTTAGCTTGTTGATATACTGCGTATAATTATAGGATGATATAAGAGGACTTGAACTTCTTCAAATAACAAAAGTGATCCATCTCACATCTGCTGTAGCCATTCCTCTGTATGGAGCTATCAAACTTCAAGCACCACTGCCTTGGAGCCTACTTCAAACCATACAAACTTTTCTTTAGTTTGCACACCATATTTTCCTTTCCAACTATGGGAAAACCTTCTAGTTGTGCCATGTAGATGTCTTCTTCAAGTCGCCATGGAGAAAAGTTGTTTTGACATCTAATTGCTTTAGATGGAGATCTTCAGAGGCCATAATTCCAAAAACCATTCTGATTGTAGACATCTTCACAACTGGAGAAAAGATCCCATTATAATCAAATCCCTTCTTCTATTGGAAACCCTTGACTACCAATCTTGCCTTGTATCTTTTGGTGCTATCAATCTCATCCTTACCCCGAAACACCCACTTGTTTTGGAGTGCTTTCTTCCCTATTGCGAGCTTGACTAAGGACCAAGTGTGACTCTTGTCAACAAAATTCAATTCTTCTTCCATAGCCTGCTTCCACTGTATGGATTCTTTCATCCTCAAGGCCTTTAGATAAGACTCAGGTTCGCCATTCTCTGTCAGCAACAAGAAGTTTGTTGAAGGAAAATACCTGACTGGAAGCGTTCATACTCTAGTGGATCTATGAACAGTACGAGTTTCAGTTTCTACACCTTCCTTTTCTGGTTGTTTGTTACTGCTTGAGCCCTTAGCAATTTCATCCTTCTATAGTGTATTCTTATTGAAAACCACATCCCAACTTCTGATAACCTTTTTGTGCTCATTATCCAAGAAGCGGTAACCCATGTTGTCCAACCCATAACCTATAAAGGTGCACTTCCTTGACTTTGCCTCTAGCTTGTCTCTCTCAGAGTCTTTGACTTTTACACATGAGACACAACCAAAGACCTTCATGTGTTTGAATGAAACCTCCTGACTTTGCCATTCTTCCTCTGGAATCTTGAACCCTATAGGAATTGAGGGCCCTCTATTGATTAGGTATGAAACTATGTTGACCGTATCTGCCCAAAACATCTTGGACAAAACTGCATGTAGTCTTATGCTCTTTGACCTTTCATTCAATATTTTGTTCATCTTTTCAGCTAATCCATTTTGCTGAGGTGTTTCTGGAACGATTTTGTGCATCCTGATGCCATGTGCAACACAAAAATCAACAAATTCTTTGTTATTCTATTCACCCCCATTATCGGATCTGAAACACTTAATTTTCAAGTTAGTTTCATTTTCCACCATCGCTTTCCATTTCTTGAAAGCACTGAAAACTTCATACTTATGCTTCAATAAATAAACCCAAACTTTCCTAGTGCAGTCATCAATGAAAGTAACATAATATCAGGATCCTCCCACTGAAGCAATTGAAGTTGGTCCATAAACATCTGAATGAACAAGCTCTAATTTCCCTGTCTCGGGTGGATGTCCCATCTTTGTGAAAAGTAACTTTCTTTTGTTTTCCAAGAACACGTGGCTCACAGAAATCCACTATCACGTTCTTTAGATCTAGAATTCTTCCTTTAGATTCAAGCATCTTTATTCCTTTTTCACTCCTTTTCCCAACTCTTTGGTGCCATAGAGTGGGTGTCTCAACTTCTTCAACAACATATGCCTCATCATCAAAAACTTCCACCATGTAAAGTGTACCCCGCATCTGACCTCTAGCAATTACCAAGTTTCCCTTTGTCACCTTCCACCGATGATCACCAAAAGTGACATGGTGACCTTCATCATCAAGTTGCCCCACTAACATCAACATTCTTTTCAAGTCTGGAATGAACTTAACATTCTTCAAAGTCCACTTTGTACCCAAAGTAGTCTTGAGGACCACATCCCTAACACCTGTAATATCAAGGCTCTTGTTGTTTGCCAGTCTGACCTTCCTTTGGTACTGCCTAAAATTCTACATTACATCTTTGGAATGACTAGCATGGAATGACGCACCAGAATCCATGATCCAAGATTCAAATGCACAAATAAGAGCATCTCCTTTAGAGTCTGATGTAATGTTCATCTCATTCTTGACTTTGTTTGCAAGAGGCTTCAGACATTAATGCCTGAAATGACCCTTATCTTTGTAGTTCCAACAAGTGATGTCCTTCCTTTTTTTTGATACACCTCTCTTCCTTTACTTTGATGTTCCACTACCCCCACTCCCTTTTTTGTACTTTCTTCTCTTTCCTCGGCGCTAAGAAGACTGTTAGAGGATTATCCATCACTTCTTTTGCGCATATCCTCACCAAGGATTAAGTTTCATATGCCTTCGAATGTCAGCTTGGCACCTCCAACTGAGCAGCTGACTGTTGTCACTGTTCTTGACCAACTTCGGTTAATGATGATAATAGTAGCAATGCTTGGACTTCATCTTTAAATTTAATCTCACCCGATGTCAACCTTGACAGGATTGAATTAAATTCATTGACATGATTAGTCATTGAGCCACCTTCCTTCATCTTTAGATTTACCAATTGTCAAATCAAGTGAACCTTATTTGTTGTTGAAGGCTTCTCATACATGTTAGATAGCGCTTTGATCAACCCATAAGTTGTCTTTTCATTGACAATGTTGCAAGCAACGTTCTTTGCCAATGATAAATGCACCACACCAAGTGCTTTCCGATCTAACAACTCCCAATCCTCATGCTTCATAAGGAACGACTTATCTTCTGACAAAGATTCATGTAAATTCTTCTGGTAGAGGTAGTGTCCAATTTTCATCTTCTAGAAACCGAAATATTTCCATTGAACTTGTCGATCTTAACTCTCCCATCTTCAACCCTAGCTCTGATACCAGTTTTTTGGGTGAAAACAAAACAAGTTAAGCACTTCAGAAAAATATCAGAAAATGAACTTCAATGAACTCATAAAAACTTCTGAAAAACGTAAATCAAAAGAACACACTATTTAATGTGGTTCGCTCAAGGTGACCTACGTCCACGGGCGAATGGGAGAGAGAGAGAGAGAGAGAGAGAGAGAGAGAGAAAAGGGATTTTATTAACTTCATAGAACTATTACAAGCACTCAAAATTGTATCTCACTTAGAGCTATCACAAAAATCTAGCAATTTACAATGATGGGGGTATGAGCCTATTTATACTTGAGAGACTAAACCTAAAACCTTAATGGGCCAAACCCATTGGCCCATAGGCCCATAAATGGTGACAAATAATCATATTTTGCCATGCAACATATTCTGGAACATTCTTCCATCTTGAGCATCATAGAGGACTTCATAGCATACTTGGCTCATCAAGGAACAAGATGGTCCATCTTGCACCATCATGGCGAAACATGAATATGGATGGCGTAAGTGGCTTCAAGTGTGGTATAAGAACTTCTAGGTTGGAGCAACATCACCATCTTGGCACAACCACATCATGCATGGCGCAACAAGGACATGCTTGGCGCAACAACATACTCCATGGCACAACAGGAGTACCTCATGGTGCAAGAAAGATACCCCATGACACAAGAGGGAGTGGATTTGGCGCAAGTAGGAGTGCCCTTAGCACAACAACATCCTTCTCGACCCAACCCTTCAATAGACGGCGCAACAAGATCCCTTTATTGCTCCGTATCACTCCCAAGTGCTCTAAAACTCTTCCAGGTGCTCCAAACCTCCTTTTACATGATCCGTTCCTTTGACACTTGATCGATGTCTTTCTCAGATGATCCATTCCGTTTTCACATACTCTATGAATCCCCAAGTGGTCCATTGTGATCTAAGTGCTCCAGGTTGGACAAGGCTTCATACCCCCAACAAACTTTTGTTAGAGCCCTAGTCTGAGCTTCCTTGATCTTTTCTACAATCGTGGAAAGCACTTCAATCTTCAACGATCTAGCTGTTTTCCATTCTGAAATCACCTTCCAACTTAAGGCATCGGTTACAATGTTCGATTTACCTGGATGGTACAGTATCTCGCAATCGTAGTCCTTGAGTAGCTCCATCCAATGCTTTTTTCTCATGTTTACTTCTTTCTGAGCAAAGAGATATTGAAGGCTTTTATGATCCGTATATAGTTTGCATTCGGTTATGTAAATATAGTATCTCCAAATCTTGAGCACAAAAACCACTACTGCAAGCTCTAGATCATGAGTCGGATAATTATGTTTGTAGGGCTTCAATTGTCCCGAGGTGTAAGTTACTAATTTGTATCTTTGGATATGGACACATCCCAATCCAATCATAGAAGCGTCACTAAAACCCAAAAAGTCATCAGTTCCTTCTGGTAGGGTGAGGATTGGTGCTTCACACAACTTCTTCTTCAATTCATCAAAAGCTTTTTCTTGCTTCTCACTCCAAGTATAGGAAACTCCATTTTAGTTAGTGTTGTCAATGGAGCCATGATAGAAGAAAATTTTTGGACTAACTTTCGATAGTGTAATGCCCCATTTCTGGTATGTAATTTAAATAAAGTACTTTTTATTTCTTAAGAGGTACTCGATGAGTCAGTAGCCCGACTCGTCGAGTAAAGTCGGGAGTTGCACGCGGTTTAAGTTGGCGACTCGATGAGTCCTAATTTCAAGGTTTTCACCCTATTTAAACATCTTATGTGCCCCAAGACCAACCTCCCTCACCCACAAAGAGTCCCATACAAAACCCTAGCCATTCTTAAGCATTTTTGGAGCATTTTCTCACTTGTGAAGCTTTTAGTGCATCTTGGGGATTTGAGGAAGAAGAGAGAAGAGAAGTATTCAAGGGGAGCAAGTAGATCCAGAATTCTAGTTGCATTTCAGTCCCCTTTGAGGTATCAAGCTCGAATCTTTGCTTATTATCAATTAGAACTCTTGAAAATTTTGCTCTTGTTGATTTTGGGCCATTTCTAGACTTTAAAGTCGAATTAAGAGTTGATATGATGAATGGACATCGGATCTAAGCTTTCCATAGCCTCTTAAGCTCAAGGTTGCCACCTTTATTGAGCCAAGTTTTCATTCCAAGCTTAGATCTCTTCCTTTAGCTTATTTTGGGTATTTAAGCTTCATATTAGCATGCATGCACGTAAAGTTAGAAACTTTAAGTGAAAAACCAGCCCTAGGAGCCCAGATCTATGAATGGAATGCATTGGATTCGAGCAAAATCAACTGTATAGTAATGACATGCATGGGACTCGACGAGTCGTTCTTCACACTCGACGAGTCGAGCCGCGAGTCCCTGAATTTACCCATTTGAGAGTTTAGGGTGGAATCGGTGAGTAGGTAATGGGCTCGGTGAGTTAAGGCTCAGATCTAGTAGTGGAGGGACTCGACGAGTTGTTCATACAACTCAGCGAGTCAAGGAATGATCTCATTCATAGGATGAAGGAGGACTCGATGAGTTGTTCATACAACTCGGCGAGTCAGATGAAGATGGACTCAATGTTTAGTATCGAATATGGACTCGTTGAGACTTTGCTAAACTCGACGAGTAGAAGCGTATAGAGGATTCGAAATAAAGACAGGGACTCGGCGAGTTGGTGGCCCGACTCAGCGAGTCAAGTCAACTGAGAGTTGACTTTGGCCAGAGGGTTGACTTTGACCCGGGGTAAAATAGACATTTTACCCTAAGTTTAGTTATCAATAATTTATTGAATATTTGTGGGAAATCTAGCCGGGAAGCTACGGAGCAGCGGCAACAGTCAGTTTCTGAGTAGCATTTCTTTAGCCAGCTTACGAGGTGAGTTTCCTTCCAGTAGGAATGGGTCTACGGCCACAATGCCGACCCGTTTAGTTAGTAGTAGTTCCAGACCTCGGTATGATGCAGTAGTTAGTGTGACATCCCCAAAATCACGGCCAGAAAAGACCGATTTTGTTTATGCTTTATAAAAATTAGAGTACTTCATTTTATAAAAAATGTTGTGGAATTTGTTCCCAGAAAAAAATGTGGTAAATACGTTATTAAAATATTTTCGAAGAAACGTATTTATTTCATTTTAAAACGTTTGGGATGTCATCGTTAATACAGAAACATAAGCATAAACAGAACTTACATTTTTACACTAGTGATCTACATCTCTTTAAATCTCTCAGTGTAAAGTGACTTCATATCAACACCTGTGGTATAAATAAACTGAGTGGGTCAGGTTGGGAAACCTGGTGAGTACATAGGGTTTTCAACCCACAATAATGTAAATATTATGTTAAACAATCAAACAATCCACCCAATTACCCATCCCCATTATCTTCTTTACTCTTAAGGATTTAACCTAAGAGTCATCTATCCTGCATTCGTTTATTCCGAAGTCCCTTACTTCCAGGGTTATAGGACTGGCACTAAATCCATAGCTGCCAATGTTCGTTCGTAAAGCATTAATTCCATAGCTGCTATAGTCTACTCATCGGGTACTAAATCCATAGCTACCAGTGTTCATCTAATAGGTACTAAGTCCATAGCTACCAATTCCTAACAGGTACTAAATCCATAGCTACCAATGTCTAACAGGTACTAAGTCCATAGCTACTGGTGTTTGTCTAATAGGCACTAAGTCTATAGCTGCCAATCTATACTCTCATCATCTTATATCTCTCATCATTCATCTACCCATGTCATACCCAACATATTCGTATATATAAAATACGTATACAGTTTAAATCATTTAAAACATGTATAAAATGTTCATCCGGCATAGACAGCAAGTATTTAGATAATATGCACACATAGCACGTAGTTTATATAAAATACTTCATATCTATGTGTAAGATGAAAGAGACTATGCACTCACCTGAAAGGTGATGACTCAGCACTTGGACAACGCTTCGATACTCTCAAAACGATACTCCTTCGATAAAACCTAGTACCAATACCACTAGGGTTTAGTCTAACGATAACCGCGACAAATTAATTAGTCTGACTATTATTAAGCGTTAATAACGCTCAATATAACTCATAATAATAGCCTAAATAATTATTTTAAGGACCTAATAACATTCCTATAATTATTTGAAAGTTATATTAAAAATTGCGTAAGGGTAGCACACTTACAACGAATTTTATCAAAAACTGGAACTTAATTGGAGCAGCGTTTCGAAACCGAAAAACTCCTTTTTCTCGGGACTCCGGGAGCCTCAGGGCTTCCTTAGGGTGCTAGGGGTTTAACTAGGGATTAGGGGGGGGGGTTAGAAACCCTAGAGAGAGAAAGAAATCTAGAGAGAGAAGGAAAATTGTGTGAAATTTGCGGAGACCTTCGCCCCTTTTTATACCCTGCGAGGCCTCGGACTACGCTGGGCGTAATCCTTGGCTACGCGGGGCGTAACTTCGGATGGGGCTGCCACATCGATTCTAGCTGTCTCGCACTCGGAAGGGATAAGACCGAAGGTTATGCTGGGCGTACCGAACTTGGACGCTGGCGTAATGCGAAGCGAGGTGTGTCCGAATCCGAAGCGTTCACTGATCAAGTCCTTATCAGCCTTCGCAATTTCGAGTTACAACTTCAAAAATTCGTATCTTCTTCATACAAGCTCTGTTTTTAACGTTCTTTATATCCATGCGAAGGTGGGAACGTACTCTACAACTTTTGTTTAGACTCCGTCGGCTAATTTTGGCTCGATTTTAAATTTTATATTATTAACAGGCCGGGACAGAATTGGTCCGTTAAATCCCCATAACTTCTTCATCCGATATCCGTTTTTGCCCATCTTTTTCTCGTTACGCTACTCTTAACGAGATCTTCGATTCTCATTCAGGTCATGTCGGCTAAAAACCGCTCGATCTAATATTCGAATTTCGGGCTGTACACTGCTAGTCCGAAACTTCGAGAAATCATAACATCTTCATACGAAGTCAGATTTGGGCGTTATTTTTATCGATGTTCTTAGTTTAACATATTCTACGACTTTCGTTTAGAGTGCTAAGGCTAAATCTCACTTTATCATAAATTCACTATTTACGCTTCTCGGTACCGTGCCGGTTCTGACACGAAACTTCGACGGGTCATAACTTCTTCGTTATAACTCGGATTTTGGCGTTCTTTATATGTATGGAAATCTTGTAACATACTCTAAAACTTGGTTAAGATTATTTATTGTAAATAATCTTTTGTCGAAAAGTTGCTTTCGACCCCTATTGCCTCTAAATTGACTAGCCCAGATCTACGGGCGTTACAGTTAGAATGATTGATGTCTTTGTGATTCAAGCATGTGTTGTGTTATGTGTTCCGGACTCTGGTCCGATGCAATATGCAGTATATGTGTTCATGCTAGTTGATATGTTTATGCTATGCTATGTTCAGCCAATTCCGGACTTCGGTCCGATGCAGGGGACATGGTCCCAGTCAGTTCCGGACTTCGGTCCGATGCAGGGGACGGGGTCCCAGTCAGTTCTGGAGTTCGGTCTGATGTAGAGGGCAAGGCCCTGGTTAGTTCTGGACTTTGGTCCGATGCAGTTTTCGGACTTCGGTCTGATGCAGTGGGCAAGGCCCAATAGTTGTTTATATGCTATTGTATGGTATGTGGTAGTTTGGGGGAGCTCACTAAGCTTCGTGCTTACGGTTTCAGTTTTGATTTCAGGTACTTCTGCTAGCAAAGGGAAGAGCTCGGGATGATGGCATCGCACACACCATAGCTTCAGTTTTATCCTGGGAATTTTATTCATATATTTTGATATGATTGATACAGTGTTTGTTTTGACACAGTTACTTTGACCTTGAGTTACTCATTCCATGGTTCTTAGTATATATGACATTCGATGATGTGATTTTTAGTAATATTAAAACAAAAATTTTGGGTCGTTTCAAGTTGGTTTCAGAGCCTTGGTTTGAGGGATTCAGGCACACTTTCGAGTATGACTGGACTCAAATTAAGTAAATGGTAAAAGATTTTTTTTAAACGAAAATGTTTTCAAAAGAATTTTTGAAAAAAGAAACTTAAAAAGAAAAGAGTTTTGAGAAAAGGGAAAATGGTGAGGTGCATGCGATCAGCCGAGCTCAAATAAGTACTCCCAAATTACCCATACAAGTTTATGTTATGATTATCAGCTTCAGTTTTAGTAGAAAAGCATGCTAGAATAGGACTAAGGATCTAGGAGGATGCCTTATGTGCCTTCTATATGTGTTTCAACTTTATAAGAATTGCATGCTAGTATTGAGTAGACAGTAGTACGATAGCCTGTTTAGGTTAAGCCTGATAGTATGAGCTTAGAATTATATGTTAGTATAGTTTCTCTTTATGAGGATAGAATTGCTTGAGTAGTTTCCCATGTCCGAATGCTGCTTGCTTTGTGTTTTGTGAGACTCTGAGTGATGGGAGTTAGCCATTAGTTGAATACATCACATCACATGTGATCGGGGTTGAATAATCTCAGAGTGTTGGATTTGACCCTACTACGTAGCTCTTGTTTGAGGCTAACTGTTGTAGAAACGAGTATTTTACTCGCAGGATTATCCGAGCCTCGTCAAATGTGATGGTATTCAGGTGATGACTAATTGGCATTACAAGGAGGCCTTCAGCAGTTGAGGACTGGTTTTGGTTGAGTCAGAGATTTCCCTAGGGCAAGCCTAGGATGAGAGTAGCATCGATCAGTAGCAGTAGTAGTGACTTGGTGGAGTCAAGGTAGTTCTCGAGGAAAGTACGGATAGATGTGGAAGGTAGTATGAGCCCGTACTACTCAAAGCAGAGGATCCGTACTTGAATCAAGGAAGGCTAAGGCGAGACCAGGAAACTTGTAGTAATAGTGATCCCTCGAGATATATCAGTATTTCTGACGTTTGCCGCTATGTGTTTCAGAATGGTGGTCTTACGCCCTAGACCAGCAGTCGACAGTTCAGGTGCCGGGGAGGGATCATGATCAGGCTCGGGGGCCGAGCATTTAGATGAGCAAACTAGGGAGTTTCTTTCTTCAGAGATTACTCGCATCATACTTGAGCAGACTCCTGTGATCTTTGGTTCGATCAAGGAGGGTATTTTGGAGCTGATGGATGAGAGGTTGAGCACCTTTCGTTGCTGAGGTGGCGAACATGATGGGGTCGCGCACACTAACTTTCAGGGATTTTAGAGCCTGTGGAGCTCCTGACTACCATGGTGTGCGGGACCCCATAGTGAGTACCAGGTGGTTGGAGAATGTCGCCAATGCTTTCCGCACCAGAAGATGTCCCGAGGGGGACAAGGTCAGACTAGCATCTTGTCTTCTGAAGGACAGGGCACGAGATTGGTGGGAGGAGATCGGGCATGTCATCGGGGATGACGCAACACTTGATGCGATGACTTGGGCTAATTTTACTACCAGGTTCAGAGCCGAGTTTGCACCGGTTATTGAGGTGCAACAGTTAGCCAGATAGTTTCAGGATCTCACCCAGACTACAGAGACAGTGGCATAGATTACCGCCAAGTTTAGGGAGAGGGCTCTTCTTGTTCCTCAGTACACAGCTGAGGAGGAAATGAAGAAGGCCCGTTATCATGAGATGTTGCGGAGTGATATCCGCCAATTTGTGAGCCGGTCCAGCTGTAAAACGCTGGATGACATGATAGCGTGGGCTTGTGAGAGAGAGAGAGAGAGAGAGAGAGAGAGAGAGATTGATCTAGAGATGGAGAAGAAGAGGAAAGCAAGAGGTGACATCTGGCACAGGGAGTTCGGGCAAGAAGCCCAAGATATCAGATCAGAGATCTGGAGGACGGAAGAGCAACGGTTGGTGTGGCAAGTGTGGGAGATTGCACGATGGGGCGTGGAAGGCAGGGAGTGTAGGTTGCTACAGGTGCGGCCGGACTAGGCATATGAGCAAGGATTGTACAGGTACTACCACAACCGCAGCATATGATCTGATTTGCTTCAATTACAATCAAAAGGGACATAAAAAGTCCCAGTGTCCGAGTTCGGCAGCAACAGGGAAGGTGGTAGCACCTGCCCCTGCAACATTGAGGATTACAAATGGCCGTCAGGGCCGAAGTGAGGCGCCAGTGGCTAAGAGTAGAGTCTTTCAGATGACAGCAGAGGAAGCGCGAGCGACTCCTGATGTGGTGACGGGTATGTATCTTCCCTTCGTCTCTTTATTGATAATGATTGTTTCTTATGATTATATATTTTTATATGGGGTCATTCTTAGTGAACGACATTTCAGCTACAATATTGTTTGATTCGGGGGCTACCCAATCATTTGTTTTGCTTGCGCTTAGCAAGAGGTTTAGCAGAGCTCCAGGGGAGCTGGATTGCCCATCGGAGGTTGAGATAGCTGATGATAGTACCGTCATGGTCGCGAGAGTACTTAGGGCGTGTTCACTGCAGCTATTTGATGAGCAGTTTCAGTGGACTTGGTTCCCATTCCCCTGCAAGGGAATAAGGTTATAGTGGGTATGGATTGGCTGAGCCCCAATGGGGCGGTGATTGATTGTTAGCTACAGTTAGTGAGGGTCCGCATCCATGGTGGGGGAGAGTTAGTGATTCAGGGCGAGAGGCCACAGCACGGACCGATTCTTTGTTCAGCAGCGAGAGCACGACATTAATTCCAACAGGGTTGCGTGGGGTACGTCGCCTATGTTTTAGATGCCCGGGAGAAGGGCAAGTCGACAGTTGATGATGTAGCATTGGTACGTGAGTACCCGGATGTATTTCCAGAGGATTTTCCTGGAATACCTCCTGAAAGACAGGTCGAGTTCAGGATTGGCCTGGTCCCTGGTGCGGCACCGATAGCCAAGGCACCATATCGATTGGCTCCTCCAGAGATGCAAGAGTTGTCTACACAGCTGCAGGAGCTGTTAGACAAGGGTTTTATCAGACCAAGCAGTTCATCATGGGGATCCCCGATCCTGTTTGTGAAGAAGAAGGATGGGTCGCACCGTATGTGTATACATTACCGGGAGTTGAACAAGGAAACGGTGAAGAACCGTTACCCACTCCCGAGGATAGATGACTTGTTTGATTAACTTTAGGGAGCATCTTGGCTTTCCATGAATGATCTGCGCTCCGATTATCATCAGATACGGGTCAGAGGTGAGGATGTTTAGAAGACCGCTTTTAGGACCCGCTATGGTCATTATGAGTTTGTGGTGATGTCGTTTGGGCTCACCAATGCTCCAGCCGCGTTCATGGATCTCATGAACCGTGTATGCAGACCGATGTTGGATCAGTTTGTGATAGTGTTCATCGACGACATCTTGGTTTATTCCAAGACTCAGGAGCAGCATGAGGAGCACCTAAGGGAGGTGCTAGAGACTTTGAGGAGGGAGAGACTTTTCGCGAAGTTCTCCAAGTGTGAGTTCTGGTTGCGCGAGGTGCAGTTCCTTAGACACCTCGTCAACCAGAAGGGTATACTAGTGGATCCGACCAAGATAGAGGCTGTGATGCAGTGGGAGGTCGCGAGGTCTCCATCTGAGATTCAAAGCTTCCTAGGTTTGGCAGGGTACTACATGAGATTCATCCAGGACTTCTCCAAGATAGCAGTTCCACTCACCCGACTTACTAGGAAGTCGGTGGTGTTTCGCTAGGGGCCTGAGCAACATGCAACATTTGAGACCCCCAGACAACGATTGTGCGAGGTGCCGATTCTTACCCTGCCAGAAGAATGTGTATGACTTTGTAGTCTACTGTGATGCCACGATCACCGGTATGGGAGCAGTGTTGATGCACCGAGGGCTTGTGATAGTTTATGCCTCTAGACAGTTGAAGCCTCACGAGGCTAACTATCCGACACATGATTTAGAGCTGGGGGCAGTGGTGTTCGCCCTCAAGATTTTGAGGCATTAACTCTGTGGGGTCCGTTGTACCATTTACACGGATCACAAAAGTTTGAGGTACCTCAAGGATCAGCCGAATCTGAACATGAGGCAGCGCCGATGGTTGGATGTGGTAAATGATTATGATTGTGAGATCCTTTATCATCTGGGCAAGGCCAACGTTGTGGCCGACGCCCTGAGCCGCAAGGTGATGGCGGCTCTAATCAGAGATATATGTCTGAGGATGACGGTGATTACTCCATTATTGGAGCAGATTAGAGAGGCGCAGGTCTAGGGTCTGAAAGAGGAGAGGCAGAAGTGTGACAACATTATGGGCCGAGTAGCTTCTTTCGATTATGATAGTCGAGCATTATTGACCCTTCATGGGAGAGTCTGGGTGTCGTATTGGGGAGGAGTACGACAGGTGTTGATGGATGAGGCCCACAAGTCTCGATTCTCCATCCATCCAGGGGCGTCGAAGATGTATAGAGATCTTCAATCCGATTATTGGTGGCCCTGCATGAAGCGGGACGTGGCCTGGTATGGTGAGAGATGCCTGACCTGCAAGAAGGTCAAGGAGGGATATCAAGGACCCCACAACAAGATGTAGCCGTTAGACATTACCGTGTGGAAATGGGAGGATATCACTATGGATTTCATCACTAAGCTTCCCAGGACCGCATGTGGAGTTGATTCAATTTGGGTCATAGTGTACGAGGTAGTGGCACGACATGAGGTGCATGTATCAATAATATCAGACCGAGACGTCAGTTTTACTTCTAGGTTTTGGAAGCGGTTTCATGACGAGATGGGTACTCGTCTCCATTTCATCACCGCTTTCCACCCTTAGACGGACAGGCAAAGAGAGAGGACGATTCAGACTCTTGAGGACATGTTTCGAGCATGTGTCTTAGATTTCGGTGGCAGTTGGGATACGTATCTTCCTTTAGCGGAATTTTCGTATAACAACAGTTACCACGCTAGCATTGACCGCCCTACTTTCAAGATGCTTTACAGGAGAAAGTGTAGGACCCCGATTTGTTGGGGCGAGGTTGGTCAGCGAGTCATCGGGAGTACCGAGGTGGTGCTTCAGACCACAGAGTTGATCCAGCAGGTCTGTAGCAGACTGCACAGAGTCGGCAGAAGAGTTACACTGACAGGAGGCATTCAGACTTGGAGTTTCAGGTGGGCGATATGGTCCTCCTGAAGGTATTACCTTGGAAGGGTGTAATCAGGTTCCGGAAGAGGGGCAAGCTTTTCCCCAGGTTCATTGGCCCTTTTAGGGTTCTGGCCCAGGTGAGTCGGGTTACTTATCGATTGGATCTTCCAGCAGAGCTTAGCCAAATCCACAACACTTTCCATGTTTCTCAGTTGAGGAAGTGTTTGGTGGACAAGTCAGCAGTTGTACCCTTGGAGGATATTCAAGTTGATAGCAGCGTGATTTATATTGAGAGGCCCGTTGCAATCTTGGATCGGAAAACGAAGACCTTAAGGAACAAGATAGTCCAGCTAGTAAAGGTGCAGTGGTAGCACCGGAAGGGTTCGGAATGGACGTGAGAGGCCGAGGAGGAAATGTTGTAACGCCCCATTTTATGGTTTGTGATTTAAATAAAGTAATTTTTATTTCTTAAGAGGTACTCGACGAGTCAGTAGCCCGACTCGTCGAGTAGAGTCGGGAGTTGCACGCGGTTTAAGTTTGCGACTCGACGAGTCCATATTCCCGGACTCGGCGAGTCTGCCAGTCTGGATGAAACCCTAATTTCAAGGGTTTGCACCCTATTTAAATATCTTATGTGCCCCAAGACCAGCCTCCCTCACCTACAAAGAGTCCCATACGAAACCCTAGCCGTTCTTAAGCATTTTTGGAGCATTTTCTCACTTGTGAAGCTTTTAGTGCATCTTGGAGATTTGAGGAAGACAAGAGAAGAGAAGTATTGATGGGGAGCAAGTAGATCCAGATTTCTGGTTGCATTTCAGTCCCCTTTGAGGTATCAAGCTCGAATCTTTGCTTATTATCAATTAGATCTCTTGAAAAGTTTGCTCTTGTTGATTTTGGGCCCTTTCTGGACTTTAAAGTCGAATTAAGAGTTGATGTGATGAATGGACTTCAAATCTAAGCTTTCCAAAGCCTCTTAAGCTCAAGATTGCCACCTTTATTGAGCCAAGTTTCCATTCCAAGCTTAGATCTCTTCCTTTAGCTTATTTTGGGTATTTGAGCCTCATATTAGCATGCATGCACGTAAAGCTAGAAACATTACATGAAAAATCATCCCTAGGAGCCCAGATCTATGAATGGAATGCACTGGATTCGAGCAGAATCAACTGTATAGTAATGACATGCTTGGGACTCGGTGAGTCGTTCTTCAAAATCGATGAGTCGAGTTGCGAGTCCCCGATTTTCCCCATTTGAGAGTTTAGAGTGGAATCAGTGAGTAGGTAATGGACTCGGTGAGTTAAGGCTCAGATCTAGTAGCGGAGGGAGTCGAAGAGTTGTTCATACAACTAGGCGAGTCAAGGATTGATCTCATTCATAGGATGAAGGAGGACTCGACGAGTTGTTCGTACAACTCGGCAAGTCAGATGAAGATGGACTCAATGTTAGTATCGAATATGGACTCGTTGAAACTTTGCTAAAATCGACAAGTAGAAGCATATAGAGGATCGGAAATAAGGACAGGGACTCGACGAGTTGGCGGCCTGACTCGGCGAGTCAAGTCAACTGAGAGTTTACTTTTGCCAGAGGGTTGACTTTGACCCGGGGTAAAATAGTCATTTTACCCTAAGTTTAGTTACCAGTAACTAATTGAGTATTTGTGGGAAATGTAGCAGGGAAGCTAAGGAGTAGCGGCAGCAGTCAGTTTCTGAGTATCATTTCTTCAGCCATCTTATGAGGTGAGTTTCCTTCCAGTAGGAACAGGTCTACGGCCACAATGCCAGCCCATTTAGTTAGTAGTAGTTCCAGACCTCGTTCCGATGCAGTAGTTAGAATGCTTGATGTCTTTGTGATTCAAGCATGTTTTGTGTTATGTGTTACGGACTCTGGTCTGATGCAGTATGAAGTATATGTGTTCATGCTAGTTGATATGTTTATGCTATGCTATGTTCAGCCAGTTCCAGACTTCGGTCCGATGCAGGGGACAAGGTCCCAGTCGGTTCCGGATTTTGGTCCGATGCAGTTAGTTCCGGACATCGATCTGATGCAGGGGACGGGGTCCCTTTCAGTTCCGGACTTCGGTCCGATGCAGTTTCCGGATTTCGGTCTGATGTAGAGGGCAAGGCCCTGGTTAGTTCCGGACTTCGGTCCGATGCAGTTTCTGGACTTCGGTTCGATGCAGTGGGCAAGGCCCAATAGTTGTTTATATGTTATTGTATGGTATGTGGTATTTTGGGGGAGCTCATTAAGCTTCATTCTTACAGTTTCAATTTTGGTTTTAGGTACTTCCGCTAGCAAAGGGAAGAGCTCAGGATGATGGCATCGCACACACCATAGCTTCAGTTTTATCCTGGGAGTTTTATTCAGATATTTTGATATGATTGATACAGTGTTTGTTTTGACACAATTACTTTGACTTTGAGTTACTCATTCCATGGTTCTTAGTATATATGACATTCGATGATGTGATTTTTAGTAATATTAAAACAAAAATTTTGGGTAGTTTCAGATAGTATCCTGACAATCCTGGAAAACTATGAATTTATGTCATATTCTTTGGCTTTCCCCATTTCATAACGACTTCTATCTTTGTTTGATCACCCATAATGCCTTCATGGTTAACAATATGACCCAAGAAACGTATCTCTCGTATCCAAAAGTCACACTTTGAGAACTTTGGATAAAGTTTCTCTCTTTTTAGGAATTCCAATACTTCTCTGAGATGTTTATTGTGATATTGCTTGTTCTTGGAGTAAATCAAGATTTGTCGATGAACATTATTATTGATTTATCGAGAATCGGTTTGCAAACTCGATGCATCACATCCATGGATGATCCTGGAACATTTTTTAGTATGAACGACATAACAAGAAATTCATAGTGTACATACCTTGTTCTAAAGGTTTTCATTTCAATGTCTTGCGCCATTATCTTCAACAAGTGATAGCCTGACCTGAGATCAATTTTGGAGAAAATGGTTGCTCTGTAAAATTGATTGAACAAGTCAAATATCCTAGGTAGGGGGTATTGATTCTTTATCTTATCCTTATTTAGCTTTGGATAATCAATACACATTCTCATTGTACCATCCTTCTTCTTTACGAATAGTACGGGAGCTCCCCGGGGTGATGAATTAGGTCTTATAAATCTTTGTCCAACAAATCCTAGATTTGTGTCATTAACTCCTTTTCTGTAGGCGCTAAACGATATGGTGCTTTCGCAATTAGCGTCATTCCGGACAATAATTTGATTCTGAATTCAACCTGCCTTTTTGGTGGTAATGCCAGTAAGTTAACTGGAAATACCTCATGAAAATCTCATGCTACATGTATATCATTTATTGCCTTCTTCTCCTTCTTTGCGTCTATCATGTATACTAAAAATGTTAAACATCTCATAGATAGGCAGCTTCTGGTTTTTACCATTGTAATGATTCCACACGTCACTCTACTCTTATCCCCGTATACGATGAATGGCTCTCTTCCAGGTGGACTGATGTGTACCATTTTCCTTCCATATAGGATTTCCTCGAGGTTTTCTCCCACCCAATCCATTTTGAGAATTACGTGGAACTTACTTAACTTGAAAGGTAAAAGTTCTCAACGAAATTCATTTACATTCAAGTTGATGGTTATAACCTTTTACCTATTGCTAACAGATACATTCCTACCTCCAACTACTTTTACTAAATAGGGGTTATTTAGTCTAAGTGGTGATAACATAACTTTTCTATCAAATTCATGCGATATAAATAAGTGATTTTCTATTGAAATAAATAATTTATTGGCAGAAATTTGATTAACTAGGAATGTACCGGAAGCAACATCATTCTTTTCCTTTGCTTCATTAAGAAAATTCCATTTTATTAGTGAAAGCATTGGTGTACTCTTCAACTGTCGTGCTTCCCTTTTTCAATGTTAGGATTCGACTCTCCAATTCCAACATATCTTCAGATGAACAAAACTTCCTTTTGAAGTGGGTCAAAAAGTCTTACCATGTTAGTTGCAACATCTTGTTAGGTCTTAACGTCTTTCCCAACATGTTCCACCAATGGATCGATTCACCCATAGATTGATTCACAGCGTAGGTGGTTTAAATCTTGCCAATGCAACCACATGTGACGAAAACTAGCTCCATTTCTGAGATCCAGTCCATTACTCCCACTAGATCCTCTTTCCCATTAAATGATGATGGCTTGCAAGTCATGAAATCTTTATACTTGCAATAGCCTCTGCGTTCATTATTCCTTTGGATCTTCGAGTCTTCTAGAGGAGGGAGGGGTTCTTTATGACTTTTTGAGTCATCATTTCCTTCCTGGACTGTCGTTAGACAATAGGGAATCGGTCCATTATTAACTTGCTCAATGACTACTAGTTCGTTAACCATCGGTGCTCCACCTCTTGCATTGGCCAACTCCTAAGCTAAGAGCTCCCTAAACTCACGTCGTTGCTGATCGAGCATTTCTTGCATCATCGCTCGAGCATCTATCATCGAGATTTAAGCATCTCCTACTCCAACGTTTTGAGGTTTTCAACCTCCTTCGTCAGTGACAACTCAACTGCTCCTCGTGATGGTCATGTCATTCTATAGTCATAGAGGCAATATTATATATATATATATATATATATATATATATATATATATATATATATATATATATATATATATATATATAATACATATTAGCAGTGAAGGCATTTTCCGATAGTACGCTAGTGCGAATGTTTAAAGTGACTTAGGGGTCGTTTGATAGTTGCTGACTGAGTTAGAACTGATTGCGTTAGAAACTGACTGGGTTAGAAGTTCTGACTGAATTAACTTCTAATTGAAACTTGTTGTTTGATTTTACATCTGACCGACAGTGCAAAAATGACTATATTACCCTCAAACAACATTTTTTATAAAGACATTCATAATGTATAAAATTCATTCTTCTCCCTTTCTGTTTTTTGTTTTTACTCAAGTATACACACATTTTTCATATACAAATAAATATACACAACATTTTTCATAAAAGCTTATATAAAATACATTTTCCAAAATAAGATTTGTACACACAAATATACTTACAACCATTCACCGGTGTAACTATAATCTATATCCATATTTGTACCGATGAATTTCCATAATCATATAAAAAAACTTGAAATAATGAATTGAATCAATCAAAAAACAAAAGACTAATGAACCAATGCAGTTTTTTCCAAAATACTATTCTCACTTCCATCTTCAGTTGTGATTGTAAGCACCTCTTTTGTTGTTTGACTCTTCAATTGAAAGAAATAAAATGTAATCCTACTAGGAGCACAATATAAAACTGATTATCATAACTTCATACAACAAAATATCTTTTGTTGATTAACACTTATATCTCATCAATAATTCAACAATAATGGTGTATATTCGAACATCAATTCAGCAACAAATCACAATATACTACAACAACAAATTGAAAAACTAGCGAGTCAAGCACGTCGGAAGGACATCAACAAAAATTGAACAATTCAATATACAATCTGATTTCTTACATTATACATAAAAAAGGGGTTTGTCCAAATTTTCGTTCATAAACAACCCCTCAACATCAAAAAATAGATTTTAGAAAAAAAAAAAGAAACCTGTTTGCAGCAAGTCAGACGTTGTGATAGGCGGGGATAGGTGGCGTCGAGACAACGGCGGCGTCGATTTGGCCGGATGAAAGACTGCACCTTCAATTTTTTTGTGGAAGAAGGGAGAGACACAGTAGCGATGAAGAGAGCCGAAGAGAGGGAGGTTGCGTGCGTCGATTTTTTTCTTTAGGGCATATTAGTCAATTTTTTGAGTCAGCTACTAATAATCAATGGAACGAGTAAGCTATTGGGTCAGTCAAAACTGATCGAGTCAACCACTTTTTGAGCTTACCAAATGGGCTGACTGGACCGAATCAGTCCAAAATTACTGACCAGACCCAGCAAGCCTAAAATCAAACAGCCCCTTAGGCATATATCCTAAAGCAATCTATCACACGCCTCAACGATTTATACTTATCATATAACTTTAAGTCTAGAATTACCCTAAATTCTTAGTTCGCCTAAACTAATGGTATGTTACCAACTGTGACATCCCCCATTCTTTTAGAACCAATTAAAACATTTTATTTACACTTTAATAATTTGAGATGATGAACTTCGCAGTGAAATAAAATATTTTTGAGATAAAAAAAGTTATTTCATTTTATTAAAACTTTGAGGATGTCTTCGTTCATATCCAAACATACATTACAAAGTAAATATAAAAGGTCCTGGAACTACTCATTATAGGCACGTCTCTTCATTCCACTCAACATCCTAACTAGACAACAATAACCTTGGTTCCACTGCCCATGATATATAAAAATGAGTAGGTCAGGTTTGGGAAAACCTAGTGAGATACGTAGGGTTTTCAATCCCATAATAATTTAATGATAATAAATAATATTATTCCTGTAAAACAATGTTGCCATATAATATCTATAATCTAACCTAAGACGAACTACCAATCCTCACATTAGGGATGACAGTAGGTCCAAACCTGGACCGGTAGACCCGAACTCGGGAACCGGTTAACGAGATTTTTTAGGACCGGAAACCGAGCCGATATATAGGAAACGGTTACGATTCGGTTTCGGTTAAGGTACTAGGTAAAGTGGGTCTAGAAGTTGAAAACCCGGAAATATCAAAGTGGGTCGAATGAAACCGGGTAAAGTGGGTCTAAAACCAAAAAACCCGGGGAACCGAGTAAAGTGGGTCGAATGCATGTTTTAAAATTTCACAAAATACAAAAATAAAGCTTAGAAAAAAATTGTAGCTTTGATATCCCAACTTTGGGAGACTATAAATCTATTAGTATGAAACCAAAAATAACAAAATTATAGTCTAAAATTATGTACAAACTCTATACTACACTTTGGAAAAAACCACATGCTATTCCGGCTTCAAACGAATTAAATATGCATGTTTTAAATCTATCACGAAATACAAAGAAAGCTGAAAAACATAAACTTTTCAGCTTTGATATCCTAACTTTTAGATACTATAAGTCAATGAATAAACACCCAAAAATAACAAAATTATTGTCTAAAATCATGTACAAACTAAAGACTACATTCTGGAAAAAACCTCATGACAATCCGACTTCAAATGAATGAGATATGCATGTTTTAAAACTATCACAAAATATAAAAAAGATGAAAAACATAAAATTTCCAGCTTTGATATCCCAACTTTGAGAGACTATAAGTCATTGAATTTGAACTCAAAAATGACAAAACTATAGTCTAAAATCATGTACAAACTATAAACTATACTATGGAAAAAACCTCATGCCAATCCGACTTTAAACGAATGAGATATGTATGTTTTAAAATTATCACATAATACAAAAAAAAAAATGAAAAACGTAAAATTTCCAGCTTTGATAACTCGACTTTGAGAGATTATAAGTCAATGAATATAAACCCAAAGATGACAAACTTATAGTATAAAATCATTTAAAAACTATTAGCTATTCTATGGAAAAAACCTCATGCCAATCTGACTTCAAACGAATGAGATATGCATGTTTTAAACTTTCCATAGAAACTGGTTCCGGCCCCTAAAACCAGTTCTGATTCCTAACACGGTTCCGATTCTTAAACCCGGTTTACCCGGACCCAAAGGACCCAAAACCCGGATTACCCGGAAGCCGGATAGAGCCATTATTTAAACCCGGGACCTGGACCGGTTTTACAGATTTCGGTTGTAACGGTTCTGGTTCCGGTCCGATTCCGGTTCCGGTCCGGTTTTCCGGTTCTAAATCCCATCCCTACCTCACCTTTCATTAGTTCAACAATCAACTGCAAGAATCACCTTAACTAATGAATTTTCTGAGAAACTGTTTGACTACACATGTAGGGGAGTCCTTCGTCACTGTAAATCATATATATAAGGCAACAAATGATTAGAGACTTGATAAATATGGTATCCCATCTTATCTACGTCCATGGGTTATAAATCCATGTTAGCAACGTAATTCACTAAACCGCCTAGAATACTTAAGTGTTGTTATCTACTATGGTCGATGCCCCAAACATACCTGTCGGTTGTCTGATCTGGACCCACCATTTCTTGTCATTCAAAAAGAGGAGGACTACACTCTGCTCTGATCTCACATTCTACCCTAGTTATGAGACCTATTTGATATCAAGCTTAATTTGAACTAAGCAACCTATATAAGCCTTATTCTTATACTTAAGGCAAGACTTATAACTAAAGGTATTCGATATCCAATACAATTTTTAATCCAGTAGTATTATCATATTTATACAAGTAGCACATAGCACATATAATACATGTAAACTTTTAATATCGGTTATACATACTAATACTTTTAAATTCATAATATGTTCTTGATAGTAACTACGCACTCATCTGAAAAAGGTAGGTGACTTGAGGTTAGGGCGGCGCTTTGCCATAAAACTTATCCTTTTGAAAGACCTATATTTAAATGGTACTAAGTCTTAGAGTAGTTTTATATTCTTTTTGAAAATAATAATGATAGTCTATATTCCTCAATAATCTTAATGAATACTCATAGTTCTATCAAGTAAGGATCAGCCATGCAGGAAAGTTGGGAGGCAGGACCATTTCGGCATATAGCTTTTCAGAAATCCAACAAACAGGACAACATGTCCATTCTAGACATTTCTCCCGTAAGTGGACCAATCAGTAAAACGACATGGAATCACTAATAAATCTTATTTATAGATTAATAACAATGACTATGAATATTAATATAAATTACACTAAAATAGGGTTGAATGAGTTTAACTTACATAGATTTCCTAGACAAAAGTCTGGTAATTGAGTTGGCATAGCTCCTACTTGATAACTACTACTAGTCGGACACTCAGGGATCTCAATACTTTATTGGAATATAGAAAACTTAAGGGAAATGGGCTAATATAGAGAGAAATTGTAACGCTCGTTTTAGGTATCAACTTCTTTTCGGAATTGTAGGATTTTAGACTGGAACTCGACGAGTTGGGGACCTCCAACTCGTCAAGTAGAGATCATTTATGGGACATGGGGTTTCGGACCTACTCGACGAGTTGGAAGGCCCAACTCGATGAGAAGGTGCTGTAAAGGAAAACCCTAAATTTTAGGGTTTTAACCCTTTATAATCTCCTTAAAATCTTAGGGCTAACCTTCCATCAGCCTCCAAACCCTAAGAACGTCATTGTTAAACCCTAAGCTCCATTTCTCTCATATTGTGAGCTAGAGTGACTTTTGGAGCTTAAGAAGAAGACGATAGTGAGAAGAAGGAGAAGATCCAGCAAACAAAGCCCTCACTCTTGAGCTTGACCATCTTGTGGATTATTGTATGCACCCAAGATTCAATTTTTATCTTAGAGTTTGACAAGATCTTGAGTTTACTCTTCATTTCCCATCATTCTTGTCGATTGCATGCATGGGGTTCATAAAGTTTGCAACTTTATGAATCTCTACGGAAAAATGGTCCCATGGTGGTTTTAGATCTAATTTTTGGTCAAGCATGGATGCCATGCATGGATTTTAGGGTATATTTTCCCTCTTTGGCCATTTTGACTTCAAGACATGCATTGAACATGCATGTCCCTAAAGTCTCCACCTTTGGAACATTTTGAGGATTAGAACCTCTTTTGGAAAGGAGGGATTCTAGATCCCTAGAGTCTTGAACCACATGACTAAGATTTTAAGCTTTCCAACCTTTGTTAAGGGCATTAGAGAATTTGGGGTGGTTCTAGAGAATAAAGTTGGAAACATTATCCTTCTAGATACCTTTAGGTTTTAGATCTAAGCCCTAGAGTCCCTACAATCAATGTATCATCCGAATAAGCAAATAGGGGAAAACTCGACGTGTTGCCCTGGAAACTCAACGAGTTGGATCAGGTTTCCCTATCTACTAGATATTGAGTGAACTCGCCAAGTTGATGAGAAAACTCGGCGAGTTGGCTAGGTTTTGTCCCGGTTTTTTGGACTCTGAAGGAACTCGACGAGTTGCTAGATGCACTCGACGAGTTGGGTTCAACATGGACTGTTGACCTTGATTGTTGACTTGGAATTCGACTTTGAGGGTATTTATGGTATTTTGGGATTTTGACAAGTTAATCACATGATAGTTATAGGAAGTTGAGTTGGAGCTACACGTTGGGACTTATCTAATCCTATAAAATCAGTTCAGCATTCTTGAGAGGTGAGTCACCTCACCATACCAATGTGTCACACCCCAAAACCGGAACGACGGAAACGTTCTGGGGTGGATGACTTCATGTCAAGTATCACAACATATGTAGTATAGTAATCAAAGTACAGCAACCATTGCATTAATAGTAATAGTTTTACATAAGTTACATTTTATAGAAGCATCAAAGTAATACAAAAACTAGTATAGATGCAGCTCGGTTCTAGTTTGGCTTCACAAAAGCTCCCGGGTTTACCTGTCTATCGTTGACCTAAGAATACAAGTTATTTTGAAAGCGATTATCATCATTTTTATAAATGCTGGTGAGTTCATAAGTATTTAGTGTCATTTGTGTAAGTAAGCATTTTATTCAAAATAACTTTATAAAAAGTAGTAGTTTAGAATCTACGGTGTATTAGCGTCCTTTCCAGAAAATCCTATATTTTCTAATCAAAAGCAGTCTTCTACCAAGACTCGACAGTGTTATGTTATAAAGATAAATTTTCCCTGAAATACTATCATTCCCAAAATACGTTATTTGACTTTAAAGGAAGTAGGAGAATATCACTAGTAAAAATACTAGGGGAAAATAACATATGCCTCAGCAGAAAATACTGCTGACTAAGGAAAAAGAAATCATAGACTCCAGGAGAGTATCGAATGAATGATACGCCTGGCTCAGTCTAACAAAAGGGAACACAGACCCCAGACAGTATCAAATGTATGATATGGCTAGCAAGGTCTAAAACAAAGAAACACAGACCCCAGATAGTTTCAAATGAACGATACAGCTAGCAAGGTCTAAAACAAAGAAACACAGTCCCCAGACAGTATCAAATGAACGATACAGCTAGCAAGGTCTAAAACAAAGAAACACAGACCCCAGACAGTATCAAATGAACGATACAACTAGCAAGGTCTAAAACAAAGGGTAATCCTAAGAGTGTTGTTTCAAGAATACAGTGTTAATTCTAGTTACCTTAAGGCCATGAATTATAAGGTAAACATGGAGATACTCATAACCATATTGATTGACACTAGAGTACTTGACGCCCTGCAAGCGTCGGAATAAATGTGACATTTGCCCTTGGCTTGGTAGGCCGTGGACTGTAGCTAGCAGTCAGGGTGCGGGAGTGTTAGTCCCGTATAGATCTATACACACAATGCCCGCTCTCCCTCCAGGAGTCTCTGGTTACCAACTTGACGACGGGGAGATCCGTGTCCTGAAGATGCATCTCGTATTCTGAATTCTATTAGAGGCACTGTAGAAATGATATAGACTCGCGAAAGAACTGAATCCTTTGGAATTCTTGTACTAGAAAGAGTGAATAGAACCTCCTAACTATTCCTATAATAGTTACTAGTGTCTCTGATCTATGAGTGATGAATGGACGGATGCCCTTGCTACCCAAGGGAAATGAACTGGCCGATGGAAACCTTTATGTCCGTATATGTATACATGATATATAACTAATGTTTAAACGACCTTTGGATGGATATCCGATACCCACCAGACCACATCCCAACGAGGAAAAAGAAAATAGGGCGAACTAGCTTTCCTAAGTCTTTTAAACATTATTTATATAACTATACAAGTATAGGCATGCATTTAACGAAGTAGAAGCCTAGAAGTATAGAATAAAACTTTCATAAAACTTTTGGAAAACCTTTAAAAATAAGAATTTACGACTTGATATCTTTATGTAAAATAGGCTTTGAAAACCGTTCATAAACACGTTTTGAATATAATTTGATAACACAATAAGTAAAGAAAACCTTTGTTTAAAACACTGTTGTAAATGGTTTAGAAGTAAAACATACAACACGAGAGATAATTTGAGAAAAGATTTAAACAAGTAAAGACGTTTTGGAAAACCATCTATAGTATTATACTTGGTAAAACAGTTGAAAGTGTGATAAATCCTTGTGTATGCGGATTATTAATCACATATGATTGATATGATAACTAGAATGTTTTAACTTGTATTCCCCCCCCCCCCCTCATAAAAGCATGTAAAAACATTTAAAAGGTTAATTAAGGGGTATGAACTCACCTGCTGTAAGTGGATCGGATGGAGGTGCCGGTTGGGTGCTCGGTGTCAATTAAAGACTTGAACACACTTAGTGACCTATTAACATATGATGACATATGTTTACATACAATTAGTAATTATAATACTAATTAAACACATAAACGCATCCAAATGAGCAGAAAACACTTTGGTCAAGTGCTAGGAGTGCCTCGGGTAACATCTAAGGGAGTGTATGGCCTAGTTAGGGAGTTTACTCTTCAAGAGTAAACTCTTTATAGAGTTTATGGCCCAAATGACCAACTCCCCATGAGTTTACGGCCATAAACTCATGGTGGGGGTGTTCTAAGATGCTTAATGGTGTTAAACTCTTGAGGGGTTATGCTAGACTTAGTTTTTAAGGCATTGGAATGGCATTGGAACAACATAAGGACCATTTGAGGAGTTTACGGTCGTAAACTCTTACATGCCCATTCCTTATGTGTATTAAGGTCTTAAATGGATGGGTATTAAGTTCTATGCATTTTTCCAAGCCATATAGGGGAGTTTAGGGCATCATTTGGCCATTTACGGCCCATGGACCAATCCTAGGGGGTTTACAGCCATAAACTCCTATGTCCATAGTTTCTTTAATGTTTAAAGCCCCTACTTTAATTATGGTTGGTTCTAGACATTTACCCAAGTCATAGGAGGTGTTTGAGGGCAATTCTAACACCTTAAAATGTGTTCACGGCCCTTGGAGAGGGGTTTACGGTCCAAGAGTGTTCTTGGGGCATAAACTCATTTTGGTGTTCTAAGATCGAAGGTGTATGTCTACAAGTCATATCTAAGCCCTAAGAGTGATTTGGAAGGGTTTTGGGGCTTCAAAACCCCACTTATGGGTGTTTACGGTCCAAGAGTGTTCTTGGGCCGTAAACACATGATTTGGCCCCTATTTGATGTCTTAAACATGAATTTTCATGTTAACTAAGCTACACAACAAGTTAGGATAGATTACTTACTAGTTTGGGGATCGAAATGGGCGTTTTTGGATCGAAAGCAAGTTGTAGAGAGAGTGTAGAGAGAGGGTGGAAAGGCTTCAAATGGAGTCCACTCCCCCTTATATAGGGGTTAAGCTTGTGGCTCAGTGGAAATCTACCCGATACTGACGTTAAACGGGGCTTTTAGTCGCACCCGATTAAATGGTCATAATTTGACTTGGTTGAAACTAAAACTTTTCAAGGGATAATTGAGGGTGTTTCTAATTTGTTTCAACCCTTACAAAGTCATTATAAAATTCCCAAATTAATTAACCTCTTCCAAAAGGTTAACGGACAATTAATAACTCGGGTTTTAT
The DNA here is from genome assembly GCF_002870075.4 of Lactuca sativa. Classification (NCBI taxonomy): domain Eukaryota; kingdom Viridiplantae; phylum Streptophyta; class Magnoliopsida; order Asterales; family Asteraceae; genus Lactuca; species Lactuca sativa. The sequence goes on from NC_056627.2 coordinate 269,301,980, forward strand.
TAACGGAAGATGTGGTTAAAATGACGGGATAAATTTCGGGTTGTCACATCATCCCCCCGTTAGAGGGAATTTCGTCCCAAAATTTGGGTTTAGGCAAGGAAGTAATCATGAAAAATCAGGTAGAGGTATGAGGGTACTTCCTGTTCAGTTGGTCCTCGCACTCCCAAGTGGACTCTAGCCTTTGATTGGCGTTCTAACAAAGCTTCGCTTACGGGATGCAGATTCCGCTTCGTTCAGTTAGTGATTCCTACAAATGCATCTACGAAGTTAGGGTTCTCAATGGTTTCTATCAAGATGAGTGGGATACAAAGAGTCACGTCGGGCAACACTTTTCAAGTCTAAGAAGTGGATTTCATTTGGGGTGAACTGATGGAATTTCCGAAGGTAGTCGTGGTCTGGCGAGGGTTGGACCAATTTTGTGAGGAATCTCGGATGGTCCTAAGCTCTCGGAAGGGTAAAGCTTTTCAGTACTTAGAACATAGTGTACTTCTATGGTGAGATCATCACTGGCATGATCGCCATTCTGAAGTTCCAAACGTTCTCTCATACTGGGAGTGTAGTCCCTCAGGTTGGTTCTTAGAAAGCTCGAGTTAACCTTGGATTTGTGTTTCTTGTCGATTGGCTTGCAGAGGTTTTCTGGGTCATCGGGTGAATTGGATGTCTATGGGTATCTGTCTGTTGCTGGGTGACTATCTCAATCCTGTGCAAAATGAACCTGCACTTCCGCTTTTTGAGATGTTTCTAACGAAAACTCTCGTAGTCGGTGAGATAGGGTTTTACCAGACAAGTGCTTAGGAAGTTTTTAAACTTTTCATCTTCGTCTAGTTGACGCTTTCACAATATGATTCCTAACGGGAAAGAATCATGCTATTACTTGTTTTGCTATTTCATGAATAGCAAGCTCTGCTCAGGGCTAACTCAATCCTCGGAGATTTTCTGAAGTGTTGGACTATCTCGGGAGGTGGTTCTACTATTTCTGTGCGAGATAGTATTCTTGGAACACCTAGTAGTTCCCTGAGTCTCTAAGACATGCTCATTTCTCTAAAGTGTCGGTTTATTCTAGATGCAGAAAGCACGTGCTCTTGTATAACCCATCGGCTAACACCTAGACTGGTGTCAAGTCTATAATCTCTTCGGGATCTGGATTATAAGGCTTTTACGCAACCTACTTTCGTACTTCACTCAAGTATTCTTGGCTGCGGAGGTTATCCTGTGGTTCTTAGCATTCTAGTTTTTACTTCGGAGAATGCAGTCTATCGTTTACGGGGCGACGGTGACTTCTTCTTCGTGAGGAGGCAGAGTGTCCTAGGCACTACTTGTCAGTAACGGGGTGGACGAAGTGCCTGAGCAGTGCGATCATCTTCTGCAACTACTCTTCTGGGGGTTCTGATTTTTCTTGATTTAGGTTAAGTCTAGAAGTATAGGGTTCCGTCACTCGGAACTTCTAATCCCCTCATCCACTCTTCTCAATGTTTAACTTATTGCAGCTTCCGGATTTCCGGGATATCTGCTGAGATGCTCAATTCGGGGGATTAAGTGTGAATGGATGGTCGTAGTCAATGTCCTTGACTCTTACGACTCAGATTTCTTTACCATTTGAGGGTGTTAGCTACTATGTTGGCTTAATCGGGAAAGCAACAAATTTCGGATTTGTGGTCATTATAGTAGCTCAACCCGCAATGTTTCTCTTGACTCTAGCTCCTATTCTATGGGATAGGATGAAGGGTTTTACTATGAGGTTCGGGGTAGAGCTCATACTTGGCTTAACCACTAATACTTGGTGTATGCAAGCCGTATATAATTGAGGTCGGCAGGATGTTCAGTTGTGCGACTCCACCCCAGACCTACAACCCAACGAGGAACAGGGAGTAGGGAGGAAGCACACATCTTAAATCTTTTTTATCTCAATTATATACCACTCTTATGCATATACTCAGTTATGGTAGTCAGTCCCATGAGTTCTATCCTCTTGATTCACGAACATGATTGGAAGGTGCGAAGGGTCTTTCTGGGGGTTCTACGGAGTAAGTTTCGGGTGGTTATCGTCTTCTGGAATGCCTGCAGTGTCTTTCTCTTCGGGTTCTATCTATCTAAGAAGGGATTGGTTAATAGCGCTCGGTACCCTTCTCTTGGGTACTTCGGAAGGTTTGAGAATTGGTGTGGGAGGATCCCCTCTTTGGACATCCTAATCATTATGTTTCATGATATTACAGTTCAGTATGGTGGTGACACGATTTGGAGTAGGGGGATCAGGATCAGGATCCAGATCTGGGACAAGCAACGGTACCGAGCCCATTGATGAGAGGTTGCACGAGCTTATTGCAACCGAGGTTACAAGGGGCATCCTTAATGTTACCCTAGTGATTTTTAGGACGGTTAAGGAAGGGATGATGGAGATTTTAGAGGAGAGGCTCAAGTCATTCAAAGCTGAGATTGTTGTTGGCCAGGTCTAGGCCCGAACTCCCTCGTTCCATGAGTTCAAGGCATGCGGGGCACCGAATTTCTTCGGGGTCAGGGACCCCATAGTGGGGAGAGGTAACTAGCCAGGTGGGAGCATTCGGTGTGGCTGAGATGACGTGGGCAGAGTTTTTCTGGGGATTTGATTTGGAGTTTTCACCACCTATCGAGGTCCAACAGCTAGTGAGTGAGTTTCATGAGCTCCAGCAAACCATCGAGACTATGGCGGAGATCACCGCTAAGTTTCGGGAATGAGCACTGTTGATCCCACAGTATGCTACAGACGAGGATATGAGGTAGACGAGCTATCATTCCATGTTGAGGGATGATATCCGAGAGTTGGTGAGCTTTATAGGGTGAAAAACCCTGAATAAGATGGTGGAGAAGGCCTGTGAGCGGGAGATGGAGTTGGACTTCCGCACCAAGCGAAAACCTGAGCAGGAACAGACAGCAGTAGGTCAGGCTAAAAAGCCTAAGACCTTGGACTCTTCCAGTAGGGGCCAGCAGATCCGTGGCCAGTAAACCGCATAGTGGGGCTTGTTGGACGGCAGGCTCGGGATGCTACGCATGTAGCCAGTCGGGCCACGTGATCAGGGATTGCCCCAATAAGGGCTTGATTTGTTTTCACTGCAAATAGACCAGCCAGAAATGGGATGATTTTTCGAGTTTGCAGGGAGGGGGAGGAGCAGTAGTGGTACCCGCGCCCGCCACACTGAGGATCACTGATGGCCGCCCTGCTAAGGAGGATGCTCCAGCTGGGAAGAGTCATGCATTTCAGTTAACTACCGAGAAGGCTCGGGCCTCGCCAGATGTCGTGGCTGGTACGTGTTTTATCTTTCTTGCTTGATATTGATTTGTATTGCTTATGTGTATATATGTGCTCATGTATAGGGACCTTTTAGGTCAATGGTATGTCGGCTCACGTTCTGTTCGATTCGGGTGCTACCTGATTGTTTGTATCTCTTACACTTAGCAAGAAATTTTGTGATGCGTCGGGGATTTTGGATTCCCCGCTTGAGGTTGAGATTTCCGACTACCACACTGTGTCCTGAATGTTCTTGGGGAGAGGTTTCGTGTTGATCTAGTCTCGATACCGCTGCGAGGGCTGAAGGTGATCGTCGGGATGGACTGGTTGGGGGCCAATGGGACCATGATCGATTGTAAGCGCCATCTGGTGAGGGTTCAAACCCCAAGTAGGGGAGAACTTGTTATTCATGGAGAGAGGGCCTCGTAGGAGACAACCCTCTGTTCAGCTGCGAGGGCCAGGAGACTTCTTCAGCAGGGTTGTTCGGATTTTTGTCATATATATCGGATACAAGGGTTGAGACCTCGATAGATTTGGGTAGTGTGTCAGTTGTATGAGTTTTTTGGGATGTCTTCCCCAAGGAATTACCTAGAGTGCCTCCAAAGAGGCAAGTGGAGTTTTGCATTGATTTGGTACCAGGTGTCGCTCCAATAGCCAAGGCATCGTACTGGCTAGCTCCGCCCGAGATGCAGGAGCTATCTATGCAGCTTTAGGAGCTCATAGACCAGTGTTTATCTGACCGAGCAGTTTCCTGTTGGGAGCACCATTCCTGTTTGTAAAAAAGAAGGACGGGTCATACATGATGTGTATTGATTATCGAGAGTTGAACAAACTAACGGTGAAAAACCTTTATTTGCTACTGTGGATCAATGATTTGTTCGATTAACTGCAGGGTGCATCTTGGTTTTCCAAGATTGATCTTCAGTCGGGATACCATCAGATGAGGATTCGAGATGAGGATATACTGAAGACAACTTTCAGGACTCTGTACGGGCATTATGAGTTTGTGGTGATGCCATTTGGGCTCACCAATGCCCCAGCAGCGTTCATGGATCTCATTAAAAGGGTGTGTAGACCGATGATGGATCGGTCCGTGATCGTTTTTATTGATGATATCCTGGTCTATTCTAAGACCAAGGAGTAGCATGAGCAGCATCTGAGGGAGATATTGGAGACACTGAGAACGGAAAGGCTTTATGCTAAGCTCTCAAAGTGTGATTTCTGGATGTGAGAGGTTCATTTTTGGGGCACATCATCAACCCGGAGGGTATTTCGGTGGATCCAGCCAAGGTTGAGGCAGTGATGCGATGGAAAGTACTGAAGAACGCATCTGAGATCCATATCTTCTTGGGCTTAGCGGGCTATTATCGGAGATTCATCCAGGATTTCTCCAAGATCGTTGTGCCTTTGACCCGTTTGACCAAGAAGAATGTGACTTTCCAGTGGGGCTTGGACCAGCATTTGGCTTTCGAGATCTTGAGGCAGAAGTTATGTGCCCCGATTCTAGTGCTACCGGAGGGGTTGGATGATTTGGTAGTGTATTGTGATGCATCGATCTCAAGGTTACGGGTGGTATTGATGCAGAGGGGGCATGTGATTGCTTACGCCTCGAGGCAGTTGAAGCCTCATGAGGCGAATTACTCCACTCATGAGCTGGAATTGGGGGGCAGTGGTGTTTGCCCTCAAAATCTGGAGGCGTTACTTGTGTGGAGTGAAGTGCACTATTTATACTAATCACAAGAGTTTGAAGTATTTGAGGATGGCAGTGATCTCTCCATTATTGGATATGATCAATAAGGCTCAGGTGGAGGGTTTGACGAAAGAGAACTGGAAGATAGAGTGGATTTGGGGTCAATTTTCCTTGTTTGTTCGGGATAGTCGAGGTCTTCTGACACAGTGTGGCCGGGCGTGGGTACCAGTAACTAAGGGTGTGAGACAGAAATCCTGGAGGAGGCGCAAAAATTCAAGTTCTGTATTCACCCGAGGGGTACAAAGATGTATAGGGACCTGAGACTGAGTTACTAGTGGCCCTGCATGAAGCGGGAGATCACCTGGTTTGTAGAGTGTTGCTTGACCTGCAGGAAGGTCAAGGCCAAATAGCAGCGGCTTCATTGCAAGGTTCAGTCGCTACCCACTTCCATGTGGAAATGGGAAGATATCACCATGGACTTCATCACAAAGTTACCGAGGACGACGAGGGGTGTGGATGCCATATGGGTTATTGTAGATAGATTAACGAAGAGTGCCCACTTTATTCCGATCTCCAAGAGCATCTCTACGGAGAAATTAGTGGATATTTATGTGCGAGAGGTGGTGGTTAGGCATGGGGTGCCAGTGTCAGTAGTCTCCGACCAGGATGTTCGATTCACATCTAGGATCTGGAAGAAGTTCCACGAGGAAGTTGGCACTCAGTTGTAATTCAGAACGGCTTACCACCCGCAGACAGATGGCCAGAGCGAGAGGACGATCCATACACTCGAGGATATGCTTTGGCCATGCATGTTGGATTTTGGAGGAAGTTAGGATACATACCTCCCATTAGCTAAGTTTTCGTATAACAATAGCTATCATGCTAGTATCGACCAACCCCCGTTTGAGATGTTGTATGGTCGAAGGCGTATGACCCCAGTTTGTTGGATCGAGGTTGGACATCGACTCATGGGGAGCACCGAGGTAGTGCTCAAGACTATCGGGTTGATTCAGCAGGTGCATGACCCACTGTGAGTCACATAGAGCCGTCTGAAAAGCTATGCTGACCGACGTCGATCGGATCTTAAGTTCCAGGTGGGAGACTTCATCTTGCTGAAAGTATCACCATGGAAGGGCGTAATCCGGTTTCGGAAAAGGGGCAAGTTAGGGCCCCGTTATATTGGCTTGTTTAGGATTTTGGCCTGGCTGGGATAGGTGGTTTACCGTTTGGATCTGATGGATAAGCATAGCCAAATTCGCAACACCTTCTATGCTTCTCAACTTCGAAAGTATGTCACAGACGAGGCTACGGTGATATCTTTGGATGACATTCAGGTGGATGAGAGCATGAACTACATTGAGCGGCCCATGACGGTTTTGGATAGGATAGTCAAGCCCCTTCATAATAAATAGGTGAAGCTAATGAAGGTGCAATGACAACACCGAAGGGGCTCTGAATGGAGATGGGAGCCTGAGGATGAGATGCGAGAGTACTACCCGGATTTGTTCGCATCATCAGACTTTGAGGACGAAGTCTAGTTCAAGTGGGGGACATTTGTAATGCTCATTTCAAGTATCAGCTTCTTTTTGAAATTTTAGTGTTTTAGACTGGAACTCGATGAGTTGTGGAGATCCAACTCGTCGAGTGGAGATCATTTGTGGGACGCGGGATTTAGGACCTACTCGACGAGTTGGAAGGCCCAACTCGACGAGTAGGCGTTGTAAAGGAAAACCCTAAATTTTAGGGTTTGCACCCTATATAATCTCCTTAAAATCTTGAGTTTGGCCTTCCATCAGCCTCGAAACCCTAATAAAGTCAGTGCTAAACACTAATCTCCATTTCTCTAATATTGTGATCTAGATTGACTTTTGAAGCTTAAGAAGAAGAAGATCCAGCAAACAAAGGCCTCACTCTTGAGCTTAACCATCTTGTGGATTATTATAAGCACTCAATTGAGCTTACTCTTTATTTCCTATCATTCTTGTCGCTTGCATGCATGAGGTTCATAAAGTTTGCAACTTTATGAATCTCCAGGGAAAAATGGTCCCATGGTGGGCTAGATCTAGCTTTTGGTCAAGCATGGATGCCATGCATGGATTTTTAGGGTATATTTTCCCTCTTTGGCCATTTTGACTTCAAGAAATGTAGTAGAAATGGATGTCCATAAAGTCTCCATCTTTGGAACATTTGAAGGATTAGAACCTCTTCTGGAAAGGAGGGATTCTAGATCCCTAGAGTCTTGAACCATATGGCTAAGCTTTTGAGCTTTCCAACCTTTGCTAAGGGCTTCAGAACATTCAGAGTGGTTCTAGAGGATAAAGTTGGAAACTTTATCCTTCTAGGCACTTTTAGGTTTTAGATCTAAGCCCTAGAGTCCCTGCAATCAGCATATCATCCGAATAAGCAAACAGGGGGGAAAACTCGACGAGTTGGATCGGGTTTCCCCATCTACTGGATATTGAGTGAATTCGCCGAATTGATGAGACAACTCGGTAAGTTGGCTAGGGGTTGTTCCGGTTATTAGGACTTTGAAGGAACTTGACGAGTTGCTAGATGCACTCGACGATTTGGGGTCAACATGGACTGTTGACCTTGACTGTTGACTTGGACTTTGACCAGGGTTGACCAAGTTAGACTTTGAGGGTATTTATGGTATTTTGGGATTTTGACAAGTTAATCACATGATGCAGTTGACTTGGAGTTGTGCATTGGGACTTATCTGGTCTTATCTTATCAATTCAGCATTCTTGGGAGGTGAGTCTCCTCACCATACCAATGGATCGAAGGCACTTGAATGTAAGACCATGGGCTCTCCATTTTCCTATTAAAGGCCATGGGAGAGCCTATATCACTTGGATGTAAGACCATGTGGAAAGCCCATGGATTTCCTATTAAAGACCATGGGGGGAGCTCATGGCAGTTAGGTGTAAGACCATGTGGAGAGCCCATGGCATCCTGGAGTAAGACCCTGGGGTGAGCCCACAGAATCCCTATATGTTGTATGCATGGCTTATATGGTTTATGTAGATTTTATAACTAATATGGATTATGTGGATTGTGTGGGGTATGCTCTGGGGGACTTACTAAGCATTAGCTTACAGTTTGTTGATTTGTTTCAGGTACTTCTGAGTCTAAGGGCAAGGGCAAGGCTTGATGGCGCGACATGCACTCTGCGACATTTGATTTGATGGGACACTCTGATGTTTGAAGTAAAATTTTAACGTTATGAATTTTGAAAACATTGGTCAATGATACTTCATATTTTATGGGAATGTTTGGTTAATTAAAAATGAAAAAAATTATTTTAAAATTTGGGTCGTTACAGAACTTTGAGAGAGATAGATGTTGTAAGGGCGACATATGAGCAGCATATATGGAATGAATGCTATTTATAGTAATTTTTGAAAATTGCACCGGACTCGCCTGGTGACGTTGCTCCATGGGGTTGCCGACACATCATGTACTGGCTGGAGCTGCATGGGTGGCTTCTAGAAAACCATATGCGTCACGCACCGCGTGCATACCGATTTTCGAATTTTCAAAATTGTGAAACTTCTTCATACGAGCTTCGTTTTTTATGTTTCTTATATCTACACATAGCTATCGACGGGATCTACAACTTTCATTTAGACTCTGTCAGCTAATTCTCATTTTATTTTATTTAGACATGCTTAGATTGTTAAAGCCCATATAAAAGGCATAACTCTCTCACCCGGCATCCGTTTTCGACTGTCTTTAGATCATTAGAATCCTATTAACGAGATATTCAGTTCTTGTTTATATTGTTTTGGCTAAAAATCGACCGATCTAAAGTTCGATTTTTGTGCTAACACAACTACGCTGAAACTTCGAAAAATCATAACTTCCTCATATGAAGTCAGATTTGGGCATTCTTTATATATACACTCTCGGTTTAATGATTACGATGACTTTTGTCTAGACTACTTAGGATAAAAGGTAATTTATCAAAATTTCACTTTTTACGATACACAGATTCGACCCAGATTAATCACAAAACATCGAAGAAGCATAACTTCTAAAAGACCCTGTCTAATGGTTTGGTCTAGGTATATTGATTAGTGGTAGTGATTGTGTAGAAAGTCAATTTTGTCTAATTTACGGTTGGTATGTGTTTACGGCCGTAAACTCCTTGCGGTTGTAAGTCTTGGCTATAAATAGGGCGTTGTGTCAGACTTTAAAGGTTGTTGATGCCTTCGTGTTTTCCCAAGTTGTATCTGACGTCTTATTGCTTTAAGGCGTATGCAAGATTGGTTCGTTTTGTTATTTGCTTATTATTTCATCTTTGCTTCTGTTATTTGTCTTTGATCATTGGTAGATCCATTTTTCGGGCTTTATAATTGGTATCAGAGCGAGACCAGTGTCAAAGACGTCCTACAGTTGCGTTTTTGCTCAAAACGATATTCGCAGGGAAAGAAGGGTTTTATTCCAGTCGATTTCCGTGTGTTTAAGAGTTCACGGTGCGAGCTTACGGCCGTAAACTCCAAGTTCACGGCCGCAAGCTATTCAAGGTTCATACACCGAAATCGAATCTATTCTACAGCACATCGAGGTCCTGACTTAAGGCTTTCAGAATAATATTTAATTGCATTAAAATTCTCAAATAAAAATAAGTTTTTAACAGATAATTGGCCGTAATCATTGGCCGTAAACTCGGAGTTCTTTTAAAAATCATTGGCCGTAAATCGATTATCAGATAATCGACTTTAAAAATTGCATTATCAATTTCTTTGTTCCAGAATTCAAATTTTTCACGGGCCGTAAACAAGGAGTTTACGGCCGTAAACAGTTCTCGACACTAAACCTTTTCTCGGTAGTAAACTCGTTTTTAAAATCTTAATTAATTAATTTTCGGAATTCATAACAGTAAATTAATTAATTAAATTTTTTGTCTTATTAAATAAATAATTAACTTTATTTTAAAAACGGAATCACAAAGTCCTAATCAATATCAAGAACTCGATGTTGTGACGGGAACAACCACGCGCATTCCAAGACTCATGTCCGCTGATGGTTTCCCCGAGTGGAAATATAGAATTGACAAATATATAAAGATGAAGGACTTCAAGATTTGGAAATGTGTTATAAAGGATCCAGTCAGAATCACCACTACAGTTGGGGGGCAGGTCGTTGACAAGAAAATTGAAAACTACATTGATGAAGACTTTGAGAGTGTAGAAGAACTAGAAAAGGCATTGGCCATTTTAACTATGGCCTTATCTCCAGACATTGCTCAAGGATTCAGAGAGTATACTTCTGCTAAAGCATTGTGGGAAGCCCTTATTGAAGTATATGAGGGAAATGAAGACATGCGAGAAAGCCGCCAAGATATGCTGAGGCAACGTTTCAACATGTTTAATTATGTTCCCGGAGAGACTCTCAAAGCTCAACTGCAGCGATTCACAACTCTCAACGCAGAGATGACTGTGGCAGGGATCTTCTATACAAAGTCAGAAATTAATAAGAAGCTACTAAATGCTTTCCCAAAATTTTGGGACATGAATGTAGCTGTGATTAAGAAGACTAAGGATCTCAATCGCCTTTCTCTAGCTGAAGTGATGGCTGTCATCAAAGCGTGCGATATTGATGACAAGCAGCGAGATATCAATCATGTGAACTCCTACTCAGCTGCCAATCTTGGCATTTCAACTAATAATGCTCTTTCTTCTTTCTCTTATACCCCTGCAGGTTCATCTTCTTCTGCACCAGTCATTCCCTACCCACAAAGTCAACCTCTCGTGTCTACCCAAACTGCTCCATCCTCAAATGTGGCTTCCTCTTCAAAAGGAAAGGAAGGTGATGAAAACCTTGTCTTTGCAGCAGGGCTTGTGAATTGCTACAATGCACTTGTAGCTGGGGAGCTTCCGCCTCAATTGTCAATTGCAGATCTTGATCAAATCCATCTGGAGGACGTTGAGGAAATGGACATCACATGGCAAATTGCCATGGCTGTATTTAGGGCAAAACAGTTTGCCAAAAAGACAGGAAAGAACAATTGGGGAATGAGCTCTGATAAGAAGGTTGGATTCAACAAAGGAAAGCTTCGATGTTTCAATTGCCACGAGCCAGGGCATTTTGCTCGTGATTGCCCACATCCCGATAGAAGGGTTAATAATGACAGAACAATGGTTGCAGTTAGGAACAACCGAAGCAGTGGTCAAGCAAACAATGAAAAGGCTATGGTTACACAATCTTTCGACTAGGATGATCAAATACAAGCTCTCAATTTATCTGGACCAGAAAATGCTCATCTAGCACAAGTAAGGGATGACACTCCAGAAGGGATTGTAGCAGCTGAAGACAGTGTGATGAAGCTACAATTTGGAATGATGGTATCCTCTTCCCATGAACCTAATTCGTCCAAGGTAAGTCTCCCATCATGCTCTAAGGCTTGTATAGATTATGTGAAAACTTTATAGGATAAAATTGAGACATTAGGCAATGAAGTAGAAAATCTTAGGATTCTTCGTGATCTCAATGACAAATTAATAAGAGACATAGAAGACCTTAGATATGAAGGGTACCGACTTCGAAAAGGACAAAAACCACTTAAAGCTCAACTAGAATAAAAAATTAAAGACTTTAGGAGACTCCAGGAAGACTACAGCAACAAATGTGAAAACTATGATTATGTAGTCAAACAAAATGTTGAGCTAGTGGCTGAAGTTGAATCTTTGAAAGGAAAATTTGAGACCGCCAAACTTGATGTTAGAAAATATGATTTCTCAAGTGACGTGGTTGCAAATATGATAGACCAAAGTATGCAGTTTAAAAGGAATCAATCAAAAGGTCTAGGGTATAATCATGTACCCCCTCCTTTCAATCATTCATATGTGTCCAAGCCTTTGTCCAAAGAAGAGATTGTCAATGAATCATTTATGATTTATGGCAAGCCCTCCGGTTTTGTTTCGGGAGGATTTATTAATGTTGAAAGTACTAACATTTCTACTTCTCCTGCAGATCAATCCTTGAATCAGTCAAAGCACAAAGTTGAAGGATGTGTTTCTGAAAATAAAATCGAGTCCAAACCTGAAGCTTTCATTTTAAATAAAGACAATTCTTTTTCAAATGTCTTAAGTAAGAATATTTCTTGTGGTGTTTTTAATTATTCTGATACAGTAGCTGCTACCTCTGATACAGTTTTGAGTGCTTCTAATATGTCTGATAAATTTTTGAACAATTTGGTTTACAATTTGGATGTTTGTGATAAAAATGTTGAGACACCACTAGTTTCACAACCCTCAATAAGTATAGCACCCTCACTTGCCTCACAACCTAATAATGTTGTATGTTTCTGTGAGACAAGCAAGGGTGTTTGTAGGGAAAACGAATCTGATAAATGCAACACAAGTTCTAACAATAACAAGCAGATTTGTTTTAATTGTGGTACTAGTGGTCATATTGCTAGAAATTGTCTTAATTGAATGTTTGTAAGTCATAATCTTCCAAGAGGGGAGAACGAGTTCAGAGGAAGGACTTTAAATAGAAATTCCTTTAGAAGTCGCTCTCGAAATGATGATTGGGTAGATGAAAGAAATAGAAAAAGGGATATTTTTCACAAACATAAAAAGGTTTTTAATCACCTTGTCCCGAGCAGTCTGCCAAAAAGGAGCATAGCCACACCAAGGTCAAGCTCATCCCAAAGCAGTAGTGGATCTTCAACCAATTCTGGTAGAAGTAACACATGCTTTAAGCAGATTGTTAAACATAAAATGACAAAGTTGACTGAATTTTTCAGAAAACCTAATTATAAATGGAGGCCCAAATCTGCTCCCAATACATCATCTGTGTCCTCAGAGAAGTTTAAGTGCAATAAATCTGAAAAGGCATCGGGATCACCCAGGAAGATCATGACCTGGGTGCCCAAATCTAATTAAACCCGCACATTTTGCAGGGACAGTTGCGGGGAAATGTCGTCAGACCCTGGTTTGTCGACAGTGGCTGTTCCCGGCATATGACGGGAGATATCACCCAACTGCGCAGCATTCAATCATTTAATGGGGGGTATGTCTCTTTTGCGGGTGGAGATGGAGGGAAAATCACTCAAAGGGGAACCGTGTCAAATGGAGTTCTAAGTTTCGAAAACATGAATTTCACTCCCGAGTTGAAACACAGTATGTTAAGTGTTTCTCAGATCTGTGACAAGGGCTATTCTACGCATTTCACTGACAAGGAATGCATGGTCTTAAAGCCAGGCTTTGTCATCCCTGAAGAATGGATTCTCGTAAGATCAAAAAGGGATGGGAACGCCTATATTATTGATATGAATAGCAATCTCCCAGAACAAGTTACTTGTCTATTCTCCAAGATCTCCGAGCAAACTGCAATGCTGTGGCACCGAAGATTAGGTCATGCTAACGCCAAGAATCTAAATCGTCTTGCGAAAAATGAGATGGTCTGTGGATTGCCCGTCAAGGACTTCATTACGTTTGAAAAATGTGTGTCGTGCGCTCAAGGAAAGCATCATCGAAAGCCGCACTTGCCAAAACTGGTTAACTCAATCAGTCAGGTTCTTCAATTACTTCACATGGATTTATTTGGTCCAGTGAACGTGCTAAGCATCAACATAAGTTCTTACTGTTTAGTTGTGATTGATGACTTCTCTCGATTTACGTGGGTTTTCTTTCTATCCAACAAAGCTAGTGTCACTGAATTGATCAAGAAGTTCATTGTAGTTGTTGAGAATCAGACCAATCATAGGGTGAAGGCGCTTCGTACCGATAATGGAACAGAGTTCAAGAATTCCATTCTCAATCACTTCTGTGCTGAAAAGGGTATCCTGCGTCAATTCAGTTCAGCTCATACACCTCAACAAAATGGTGTTGCTGAAAGGCGGAACAGAACACTCAAAGATGCTGCAAGAACAATGTTGTGTGACTCAAAGCTGCCTGTTTTCTTTTGGGCGGAGGCGATAAACACTGCCTGTTATGTTCAAAATCGAGTGCTTATCATCAAAGCTCAAATGAAAACTCTGTATGAAATCTACTATGGACACAAGCCGTCAGTCAGTCACTTCCGAGTATTTGGCTGTCCTTGCACCCTACTTCACCTAGATACCAATCTGAAGTTCAATGCCAAAGCCGATGACTGCTATTTTGTTGGGTATGTTGCTCGTACCGCTTATAGAGTCTATAATAAGAAAATCAAACAGATTGTGAAATCCTATGACGTGCGTTGGTTGGAAGAGAATGAGACAGACGCAAGAGTGGGTCCGGATTGGTTGTTTGATTATACGTCACTTTTCAAATCCTTAAACGTGTATTCAAATGATGTATCTAGAACTGATTCGCATTGGAAGAGTATCTCTGAAGATGAAGACGAAGAAGTCGTATACAAGCCTGTATCTAAACCTTCTAATTCATCGAAAGCTTCACCTGAATGGGAGTCCTCTGACTCGCGCAAGGGAGAATCTTTTGCTGCATCCGAGGGGGAGCCTTCTGCTGCATCTGAGGGGGATGCTTCTGCTGCAATTGAGGGGGAGTCTTCTGCAACATCTTCGGAAAAGTCCTCTGTTACTCCTCAAGGGAGGCCATTCTTGGAACATGATAGTCCTCAATCAGACCACACTGATTCTTCTGATGTTGAATCGAGACCTCACCTATCTTCAGAGAAAGAGTTCGTTCCAAATGATGCTTCCGCTGTCTCTTCAACCCTGATGGAATTACTCTTTCCTGACCTTATTGCAGATGTGTTGCAGAACCATCTGGTACTGCTCAACAAGCAAATGAAGTAGGTCTTAAAATTCACACTCTACCTGTCTCTGTCAATGACATCAGCCAAGAAATACCTTCTAGGATTCAACGGGATCATCTGATCGAAAACGTCATCGGGCAGCTAGATGATGGTGTTAAAACTAGAAGTCAGAGTGGAGACGTGAATACATGTCTGTATTCTTGCTTTATCTCTCAAATTGAGCCCAAGAATGTAGAAATGGCTCTAAATGAACCTAGTTGGGTGGATGCAATGCATAAAGAATTCATATGAACTTTACTGTCTTTCAAATGGATGTCAAGACTGCCTTCTTGTATGGCAAGGTGAAGGAAGAAATCTACGTTGATCAACCTCCAGGGTTTGTCGACTCGAAGTATCCTAATCATGTCTACAAGTTGGACAAAGCGTTATATGGGCTGCATCAAGCTCCTAGAGCATGGTATGCAACCCTAACAAAGCATCTGCTCGAACACGGTTACACTCGCGACACTATTGATCTAACATTGTCATTTCTGTTCAGCATTTTAAAATTTATTGTTGACAACCTCGGTTGTAAGTACTGTGATGGGAAATGAAATTAACAAGTGATAAAGGGTAACCTGAATCGGCGTAACGTACCTAAGTTGAATCGTCTACGCTCTGTACTCGATGTGCTGGTAGGCACGAAAGATTTTAAAATGGACTTGACTAGGAAAGTTGAACCTAATGAATTTGAGGACTTGGCGTACTTTAACCTAGTTAGATCCGTTTAACCTGATGTCACGACGCTCGGATAGGTTGAGCAGGGAGATAAACATGAGAATCTACTCGTCACATTAATTGAACCCGTACTTGGAATCGTGGCTTAACTTTTCCTCGATGTGCGGATTCTGTCCTTAATTCCGGTTGGATGGGGCGACTAGTAAATTCCAATAAACTAGGTCTGTAGAATATCGTTTTCTTTCTTTCCGTCTGTTAGTCATATGTTGTCTCCTTTGCGCGACTTCTAATCCGACCTGGTACACAACATATGCAACTCTATTTCTCTGAAGGATATATATGTGTGTGAAATATATGTGTGAAATACTTCTCATCTGTTAGCCATATGTTGTGTCCTTTGCGTGACTTCTAATCCGACCTGGTACACAACATATGCAACCTTCTTCTTCTCAACCCCTCTGAAGTAGTTAGCAATAGAATTCTGAATCTCTTCTCTCTCTGAATGGTTGTCTGCTCACCCGGTGTAAGGAGTACTCTGGAAGTTCTTGATGGCTGGGGCATATCAGGAAGCGGGAAACACGTTCCAGTACACTTAAAATTGAACTCATACAGATTGTCTGTAGATCTCGCTGCTCGATTTAGGTGGACAACAATATCCCTGGTTGTAGTCAGTTAAATGGTCATAAGGTGAATTTATTTATGATTTAGGAGTTATCATAATTACAGAAATTTACAATTAGGTATATGTCTGAATCATGTCATTGGTAAAATGTCCAAAAATGTCACAAATCTTTCGTGCTTAAGTGGACCACAATACTGGCAATCGGTCAGACGAAGATGTGAAGATAAGGGTACCGACAAGCGGAATAAGGCCGTCCAACAACTTTGATCCAAGCATCACAAAGGTTAAAGTGGTTAAATTTGGTGTGTAAAAAATTATTTTAGTTAAAATATTTTTCTCTCAATTTTTATTTTTTATTTTTTAATTTAATTTTGTTTTAATTTTATTTTTAATTTTATTTTTATTTTATTTTTGAAAGAATGTTAATTTTAATTTTAATTTTTAATTTCTAATTTTATTTTTGTGGCTTTTGCTATCTCAATTTTTAATTTTTTATTTTTATTTCGTTTATTTTATTTTATTTCATTTTATTTTATTTTTCAAAAATTAAATTAATCCTCAAAGTTTTTTTTGGAAATACTGGGTAATTATCAGGTAAGAAGGTAAGTGAGGGTAAAAGGGGTAAAAAGGAGTTCACTGTCGGAATCTCCCCATTCACGAGTTTCCGGCCGCAAACTCTCTCTAAACCCTCTCAAAAAGGCGAAAAAATTTCTTTGATTTTCGGAAAACCACTTACATCATCGGAAAGGTAATCACTTCTAGATCACAAATATGTAATTTGTTTTGTGTTTCACCGTGTCATCATGCCGGAAATCGCAAAAAATGATTCGACGGAGCTTACGGCCGTAAACTCGGAACACTTGAAATTTGGACTTGGTTTTAATTTATATTGGTGATATTGATACTCACATTCACGAATCTTCAAGTCTTATGCATTAATTCGAAGTGTAGAATCGATTTTTGAGGATTTTTCCACTGAAGGTTCTTAGGTCGTAAACTCCGAGTTTACGGCCCAGGAACAATGTGTTTACTGCCTTCGGTTCGAGTAAAATAATTAAAGGGATATCATGTGTTGATTTTCAAAACAATTCTTAGACCGTAAACCTCGAGTTTACGGCCCAAGAACAGGTTTTTTCAGTTTTCGGCCGTAAACTATACTATCACTCGATTTCCTTTAACATTTTGGCAGTAAACTTAATGTTATGAGATGTTATTTTGGTCATAATTTTTTTTGGTCAAAATAAATTTTTTTGGTTTCTTACAGTTGTGTTTGAGTGCAGAAAATGGCGAACCTAAAATTTGCAGATATGCACAACCTGGCAATTGTACTCGCGGACCCTCCAGCTGTTCACTCGGATATGCATTCGATGATTCATCGATTGAATGAATGTTGCTTAGCATCCGCAATCACTATCAATCTGGTGGTTTATCAAAGTTTGATACGCGAGTTTTGGGCGACTGCAGAGACAAACATGGATGATGATGGCAATTTTACTGTGAAGGCTTTATTCGTGAAGCGCTGCTAATTGATGATCAACCCAATTTCCTGACAGAGATTGGAATCGAAGATGTTCAAAGGGTTCTACGAAGAATGAGTTACGAGGGAACCTTTCCGCCGACATTGAAAAAGTTGCTACACCCATACTGGAGGTTTTTGGGCCATGTTTTTGTGAGTTGCATCTCGGGAAGGAGGTCTGGGGCAGACAAGATCTCTCAGCGCACAACTGGTGCTTTGGTATCTCTTGCTGCTGGGTTTCGATTCAATTTCTCAAAGTTCATCCTTGAGGAATTTGTTATTAACATTAGAGCTTCTACTCGGGATACTTTTCTGTTGTATCCCCGCTTCATACAATTGTTCATCAACATTCAATTTCCAAACGTGAGAAAAACGGGAGAGACATTGGATATGAAGTCCTTAGGTCCCCACACGGTGGGACTCATCAAACAAAATCAGAAAGGCAAAGTCATATTTCGAGGACTATATCCTCTTGAAAAGTTTGGTAAATTCACTGAACTGGATGAGACTCCAGAGTCATTTGAGTGGTCTGAGAAAACCTCCTCGGAGCAGACATCTGCTGAAAGGTCAACGCCAAACAACATTGTTATAGATGTGTCCGAAGATGAGGAAACCGAAAAAGAAGATTCTCCAACTCCAAAAGTTCAAACTGTCTCAGAACATGAAAAGGAGTTAAGTGATGATCAAGTTGGTGGAGAGATGAGTACTGGTGAAGAAAGAAATGACTCGTTTGATGATCTAGATTTGACTGGTTTTGATCGCGATGATATTGCAGCTTCGTTGGCAAGCAGTGCTAATGTTGTGTCTCATGAAAATCTTGACACAATTTTCTATAATGTCGATGACGTTGGTCTTCACACAACTGAGACAAGGAAATCGAGCAAGACTTTTGATACGCGAACTCCTACTTCAAAGCAAATGGTGTCAACTTCTATTCCTATGGAGATGGTTATGGGATGTTCCCCTCCTGTGTCTGTTTCTCCTACTCGAGAACCGTTTGTGAGTGTGTTTTCTCCTGAAGCTGACCAACAACAATCTAAAAGAAGAAGACTTGATGCAAGACAATCTGAACTAATCACAAGTTTGGTGAGTGGTCTTCCTACCCCACCTTTCACTACTACTAGTACAAGGCTTACCACTACAAAGATGTTTCCAACTGGTCCGAGTTCAACATTTGATGTTGGTGGTTCTTCTGCACCGCCTGGTTTCTCAGTCCCTAGATACCGTCGAGATGTTGCTTCTGAAAGGCTGCGTTACACATGGCTGAAGAAAAAATTGCATCGCCAGACCCTCGAGGAAAGGGTGTTTCCATTGAAGAAGGTGGTGCTAGGGATGACAATCTTACTCTTGCTGGTCTACAGAAAGAAATCTCGATTCTTAGCCAGAAAAATATAGAACTTGATATTCAGGTGGCAGAGCTTCGTGCCGAGAATGTCGATCTTCGCGGACAACTGGCTGGACTTAAGAAGGATAAGAAGGTGAAAACCAAGCAGATCTTCGATTTACAAGATCATTTTAATCTGCTGACTTCGAGTTATTTTGAGTTAAAGAAGAAACTTGAAGCTGATTTTGGTGAGAAATACCAGACATCCGTTGAAGAACAAAGGATTAATCTTCCCGTACAAGCTTTTCCGGTTGACCTACCAATCGGTCAGTCTTCTGGTACTGCTGAGCGTGTTGTCGTTGAACCTCCATTAGTTCCACACATTCAAGAAGTTATTCATTGTAATCAAGAAAATGATGTTCAGAAAGGAAAATTGTTGTTTAAACGGAATATTAATCAGAATAAATTTCGGAGCGAACCCTTAATAACTGTTACTGATCTTGAAGTTGTTAGGTTCCGAGATACATTTGGAGATAGATCAGGAGTGGCTGCCTGGGGATTTCATGATGCTCTCAGAATGTGGATTATTATTCGTAAGAGTGGTAATTCAGAGTTGTATAAGGACATTCATGCATTTAGGTCGTTCACGGAAATTGATCTAACGGAATTGTCTCAAGCTCCGTTTATCAATCTTTTCAACACTCCTCAGGTTACTCAGTTTAAACCCTTTCTGGATGATCAAGTGAAGAAAGGATTTCCATCGATGCCGACGGTAGAGTCAGTTGTATTTGAACACCCAGATGTCTTGGAACCGTCTATTGACAAGCCGTCGCAGGTAGTGATGTGGCCAGCAATGAAACAAGTCAAGCAATTTCCTGTACTTCAAGGCTATCAAGATGGATCTCTCAGTTCTTTGGAATGCTGGGTCTATGATGAAAATACTTCAGGAGCGGTTATCAAACTTAAGAATGGGTGTATTCGTTTGTACGATCGCAGAGACTTGCTGCAGTTTAGGAAATGGGATATTCATTATCTTAGCAACTTTCAAATTAAAGTTGTTGAAGATATTTACGAGGAGGGATCCAAGGTGTACACAATGATGATTGCAGAAATTCTAAGCAAGAGAATGTGGAATGGAGTGATGGGCCAGATGGATGTGATGATTGTCAACAAAGGAATGGGTTCGAGCTAGTCCAAACCAAGGGGGAGATTGAAAGACCATGTCTAATGGTTTGGTCTAGGTATACTGATTAGTGGTAGTGATTGTGTAGAAAGTCAATTTTGTCTAGTTTACGGTTGGTATGTGTTTCCGGCCGTAAACTCCTTGCGGTTGTAAGTCTTGGCTATAAATAGGGCGTTGTGTCAGACTTTAAAGGTTCTTGATGCCTTCGTGTTTTCCCAAGTTGTATCTGACGTTTTATTGCTTTAAGGCGTATGCAAGCTTGGTTCATTTTGTTATTTGCTTATTATTTCATCTTTGCTTCTGTTATTTGTCTTTGATCATTGGTAGATCCATTTTTCGGGCTTTACAACTTCTTCATTCTAAGTCGGATTTGAGCATTCTTTATATCTTTGGAATCCTCATCGTGACTACTTCATCTTTAATTAAAGTTATTCATCCTCGTTATTATTCTATTTTGATGCGTATTTTAATCTTATTTATTATATTACGTATACAAAATATCATGTAAAATAATTAAGTACATAAATACATGAATAATATGTTCTTATTCATTTATAAAAAGATTACAACAGTTAAACACAATAATTTACCAAATATGACTATTTCTAGCAGGAAACGTGGACGTTACATGTGTCTTGTTTATATATGATCACACTTGCTATACCTGGGGTATATCTCATGAAAAATATATCTTATGTTTGAAAATATATAACAACTTTAAGGCGCTTGTCAAGACACAAGACATGACTGTTTTAAAATTATTTTATATGACATAGAGAGGGGGTTATTGTAAGAACCCAAAATTTAGATAAAGTTGACTTTTAGTCAAATAATGACCAAAAGGGCAAAATGGTCATTTATGAGAAATGTATGAGATTAAAAAGTTTTAACTTCATGAAAATGGCCAAGACAAGTTTAATTCACTTAGAAGAGGTTGAAGAATTAAGTTAAAGAGAAAGAATGCATGAGAAGATGCATCTTTGTCAAAATGGTCAAATAGGAAGTTTTATGCTTTTTGGGCCAACTTTGTGACTTAATAGATTAAGAACCATATAATTTAGATAGATATGACTTAATAGAATTGTAAATTTTGTTCCCACCTTCGTGTTGATATAAAGATCATAGAAAATGGGTTTAAGACGATGAAAATAAGAAGGTTTCAAGATTGAAGAAAAATGTCCCACGGTTGTAACAAAATCAGCCCTGAATGATGTTGTCATACAGCCACCATGACGCATTGAGGACTTCACCACAGTACGGTGAAGTAGGATAATGATTCAGACATAATTCTTCTCCGTAAGAGAAAAGCAATGTAATTTGCCCCGCAACGTGGTATATGGGTGCCACAACATGGTGTCTAAAGTAGGATGCTAGTAGAGAAAGAGCCCCACGACACAAAAAGTAGATCGCCACGATGCGATAGCGTAAGTGGTTGTCAATGACTATGAGTCTAGCCACGATGGTACAGTAAAGATACCATCGTGGTGTGGTGTTTCACAGATTAAACCCATAATCAATCTTCATTCTTGTCAAAACACTCCCCGTTCCTTAGAGGAGGGGGCTTCGACATGACATTTATGGCTTAGTTTGAGCAATAAGAACTCATGGGGTAAGCATTTTCTCCATTTTTACGCTAATTAGGGCTTAATGGTGTTTTTGATGATTTGAGTTAGTTATGTTAGATTGTGTTAAAGGAGCTTGTTATTAATGCTTAATCAAGTGTTTAGAGGCTATGAATAACCTCTATATGTGATTTCTAAGGTGAAATCTAGATATATGAAGTTAGGGCTTGAATCCCTTAACTAGTGATATGTTGAATTAATGCATTAGACGTTAGATTATAATGAATTAAGTAGTATTGCAACACCCAGTTCTAGGTAAGCATTTCTTTCGATCTATCAGTTTAATTTTAAGGATTTAAGCCATGGTCACGATGTGAGCACTTGTGTATCATGACGTGACCACTCCTGAGGAAATGTGCATCCTATTTGGTAGTCACAACATAACCATATATGGGTCATGGCATGACAGCCCTTGCATGCCAAAACCCTAATTTCGGGGGTTGTCCCCTAATTTAAGGGAAGGGCTAAGGTTTGCTCGCCCTCGGCCTCCATCACCTCCCTTCACCCTCCAAAAACCCTAATTTTCCATTATTGATCTTTGAACTTAATTTTTCAGTGATTTGAAGCCTTGAAGAAGAAGAGAAGGAATTTGGTGAATCATTTCAGCTTCCTAACCACTCCATCATCTTCATCTTGAGTTGCCTTAGGACTCTTGTAAGTCCTCACGTTCCTAACTTTTTAGCTCAAGCTTATTAGTTCTAGTGTTTGGATCACTTTTCTCGTCATTTTTGGAAGTGTAAGTGGTGGGATCTCATAAAGTTGGCAACTTTATGAATTCCTAGCACTCCTTTGCTACCCTTTTTCCCAAATCTAGAATATGAGTGAGTTTTGGGTTTCATGCATGGGATTAGAGCTCATTTTCCCTTCATTTTGACCTAGCTTGTGTTTAGGACATGCATGTATAAAAAGCTACAATTTATTATGGTATTCTGAGATAGATAATTCCTTTTGGAAGGTTTGGTTTCATGCCTTAAAGGATTAAGAGCTTAAGGCATTGGTCTGTCCAGAGCATTCCTCACGACGTGACACTTTGTTCGTCACGATATGACGAGGGTCTGATCCGCGATCGTTTTGTCTTCATTATGCCATTACTAGAAAAATGGGTGGTCATTATGTGGCAACCGAGTAAATGAACTTTGGAGTGTTGACTGTGACTGGCCCGTTGATGTAACACCAAAATCATGAGGAGAATTGTTGGGAGTAAAGCCCCTTTTAGGGTTGGACACGGGGTGTTAGAGGAACCAACACAGCTGGGAAGGAAAGTGTTGCACCCTATCTAAAGGCCTTAAGTCCTCATGGATGGCCTCCTTACTAGCCTCCATTTCCACTCAAACCCTAATTCGTTCCTTAAGCTTTATTGGTGGTGTTATTGAGCCTTCTATGGATGCTTGTGGTTATTTTGCACATTTCTTAAGGAAGCTTTGAAGATTGAAGGTTCTTAGCATGGAAGGAAGATCATTGATCCAGATTCTCTCCACTTCTTGTAGTCTCTTTGAGGTATCAAGTTTTCATCTTGACTTGTGTTTGATTAGATCTCCTCATGGATAATTATTATAATTTTGGTCTCCTTTTCAGGTCTATGGATGAGTTGGATTGTTTAAGGGATTGTTCTTTCAGATCTGAGTTTGTTTTGGTATCCTTAAGCATAAAGGTGCAAGCTTTATGTGAAGAATGGTGCCATGCATGCTTCAAGCCCTCTATTATGTCCCTTTTAGCTTAAGAGCTTCATTTAGTCATGTAGGGACGTAAAGTTGGCAACTTTACGTGATAATCCAGCTCAAGGAGGTCAGATCTATGTTTTGGGGCCATGCCTTTATGAATTAACTGCTTAATGGTAGAGCTGTTGAATCTTGGGCTAAACACGACATGTTTGTAGGCCAACACGGCGTGTTAGCTAGGGATTTCTATTTATATGGATGATGGAAGTGTTGGATAAGGTGTCTAAGGCCATAACTATTTCTGATATGTACTTAACCCGACCCGGCATGGTCCATTTGGGTTGCATGGCACCATGTAATTGGATAAACTAAATGAGAGAAATAACACTTGTGGTTTATTAATATATTATAAGTTCTAATATATTAATAGTATTATTTAATTAGTATTGATCAAGAATTAATTTGGAATTAATTAAGTGATCAAAAGATAACTAATTAAATATATGGGTTGATTATGTAAATCATCCATAACTTGTATAGTGGGCTAAGAGGCTCCATGGATTATCAAGTTAGGTTAAACCCATAGGATGCTCCATGAGAGTTACAAACCCATGGGTCATGGAAATGAAGAGTCATGACACATTAGGGTTTACATGGTGTAACCCTAGATGTGTCAACACTATATAAGGAACCCATTCTCTACCAAAATCGGCTACACATGAACAAGTGAGGACTAGGCCGATTTTTGCAAGTGTAAGATTCTTTCAAAGTTTACTCCTTTGCATTTGGTGTTGTGTGAAGCATTTGAGGCATCACATTTGGGGTGCTAGGCTCAAAAGGTTTCAAGGATCATAAGCAACAACAAGGTAAGTTATTCTATCTTTCATTCAAGTTAAAAATTGTTCCCCATGTATGCTAGATAGGAATATAACCTTGGAATTCAACTTTGCATGATAACTAGATAAACATAGATCCAATGTTATAAGGGTTGCATGTACACTTAAGAAGTGTTAGAATGCTCAAAACCCATCAGGGGTATCAGAGCCTAGGCTTGTTTGTTTGTTATTTGTGAAAAATTGTTAAGAAAAGTCGATTTTGTGTTGTCTGCCTGCTGCACTCGCCGAGTCCATGGGGGGACTCACCGAGTTCATGTGTAAATTCATCCTACTCCCCGAGTAGGTTCGTGCACTCGACGAATAGGAGCCTCAGAATGCAGATTTTCGACTTTTGCTGTTGGAAATGGACTAGAAACATTACCCTAAACTGTTTTGGTGTTATACAACTTATTTTAGATGGTGTAATGTTTATGCTAATCCATTTACATTGGCAATTATCAAAATTACAAGTTTTTTAACTGTAATTTTTGATTCTTGAAAGTGTTCATATTCATGTTCTTGAACTTATGAAGATGAGATGATCATAGGAATTGCTTGAACCTTCATGGTAGTTTAATTCATGATCATAATGTGTTTTAATGGAGTCCATAACTTGTCCTCGAGTTATGGAAAATCAAAAGTCACACTTTTATTAAAGCCATTAGAAGAATACAAGAGTTATAAAAATGAAGAGTCTTCATTTTTATTACTCAATTAACTCATAAGTTATAAGAAATGAAAAGTTTTGAAAGTTTACAAAACTTGCCCTCAAGTTTTGGAGCAAGTAAAGGCTTGATTAAAACTTTAGTTCCAACCCTTAGAATTTTAAAAGTTAAAATTCAACCCTTATACTTTATAATATTATAAGTTAATAATAATATATATATATATATATATATATATATATATATATATATATATATATATATATATATATATATATATATATATGTATAAGATCAAGTCGTCTTACCGCTAATACGCCTCATTCACGAAGTCGGTCTATAAGGGGGGTATAAGGTTGTTGCCTATAAAATGGCAACTTAATGGGTGTCTACTCTCACCCACCGCTTCCTTGATCGGTGGAGGGTCGTTAGCCGAACGGGTAAGACAAGGACTTATAAATTCTCATTAAAAGTGTGACGAATATTATAAAGTAACTAAATGCTTTTATTAAATTCCTAATCTTAGTTACTTTAGGAAAAATGTGAATAAGGTGCTAATCCATGAAATTACACTTTACACTTTGTTTAAGCCGTTGGTGGAGTGTGTGTGGTTAACCAGCACACTAACTTGGACTTAACAAGGTAGGTAAAGGGTAACTTAAGTTTTATCATAGTATCGGTGGAGCGTGTGTGGTTTACCGGCACATCGATTGAGTGATAAACTTTAAGGGTGCCAAGTGATTTGCATGGTTACTTCACACCTCGTTTTGTGATCCTCGGTATCCCAGTCACAAAACTTGGAGGGCACACTCGAGACTGAAACATGCCTTTGAAAATTTCATTGAATCTCAAAAGAATCTAGGAATTTCTAAGAACCAATTAAAAACCTAATATTTTTATTTCGTTTTTCATGGTGGAAATTTGTGAATCGTCATTCACCTACCTTTCAAATATGTTATAGCTTGGATTACGGCATACCTCTTCTAAGTAATAATATATTGTGATTGGATCCTAGCCTTAATATTACATTTGGGTGTTTTATTAAGGACTCTCTTAATATCTAAACTAATCATGTTCTCTTCTTTCAGATGTCTTCAAACAATGCTGCTTCTGGCTCTAATCCTAATGGCTCATGCCCGTATGCACTTGTGTGGGAAAGTCACTTTTGATGGATCCAACTTCAATGAATGGATCAGAAACATCAGGATGATTACCCGCTACGAGGACAAAGAATATGTCCTTGACAAGGAGCTTAAGGAGATTGATGAGACCACTGCAACTCCCCAGGAGATCGCTGACTTCCAGGCACATGAAAGGGATGCTACAAAAGTGGCATGCATCATGTTGGCCACCATGACAGTGGAACTCCAAAAGTCCTATGAGGACTTCTACCCTTTTGAAATACACCAAGATCTGATGGAAATATACCATCAAAGTGCAATACAAGAGAGGTATGAAATCATCTGCTCCATCATAACAACCATGATGAAGGACAGGGAATCCGTCACGAGCCACATGCATAAAATGCAAAGGTATGTGGATCGGTTGCTTAAGCTTAATGTGAACTTCCCCAAGGAGCTTGCAATAGATATCATTTTGCACTCCTTACCATCGTGCTATGATCAATTCCGCATAACATATCACATGAATAAGGAAGAGGTCACACTCAACAAACTTCAGGGACTCCTCAAGACCGCAGAAACAGGTCTTAAGGGTAAGTCGGTTATTAGCACTCTTACTCCAAACTCCGCCCCGGTTTTGGCAATCGGGAAAGGTCGAGGGAAGAAGAGGAAGAGCTCTTCGAAGGGTACCAAGGCTAGGACCCTTGATGGATCTTCTTCAAGTGGAACCAAGAAAGGTTTCATCACTCCTTCTTATGACCCAAAAGAGGTTGAATTCTTCTATTACCATGAAAAGTCACATTGGAAGCAGAACTGCCCAAAGTACCAGCAAGATGTGAAGGATGGGAAAGTTAAACCCAACCATGCAGGTATTTACACTATCTTATCCAAAAACTCACCCCATTCTAACTCTTGGATCCTTGATACCGGTTGTGGTATTCATATATGTTCTGATTTGCAGGGACTAAGAAGAAGTGAGAATGTGGAGCATGGAAGAATAAACTTAATCATGGGGAATAGGAAAGCTTTACCTGTCACCAAGATTGGAGTTTATACTCTATCGCTAAGTAGCGGGTTTAATTTAGATTTGAATAAATGTTGTTATTTGCCAGAAATAGCAAGAAATATTATTTCCTTTCATGCATTGTATAAACAAGGTTTCACCTTTTCATTTGATAATGAAGTTGGTTCGATTAATGCTTTCTTTAATAATGTTCTTTATTTTAAAGCATTACCTTGTGATGGTGTGTATGAAACTGTATCTGTGGTTGATAACTTAGGAAATAATGCATTGTGTATTGATTATGTTAATGATAATAACTTTGATAAAGCATCATTATCGCATTGTCGTCTTGGACATATAAGCAAGAAACGCATAGGCCAACTCCAAAAGGATGGAGTCTTGGAGTCATTTGACCTAAAGTCAGATGATAGTTGCGAATCATACTTACTTGGAAAAATAACAAAGTCACCCTTCACAGGTTCTTGTGAGAGGGTGAATGTTTGTTGGATCTTATACACACGGATGTGTGTGGACCCTTCAAACATGCCACAAGGGATGCTAATCGTTATTATTTGACTTTTACTGATGATTACAGTAGATATGGATATGTCTACTTAATCAAGCATAAGTTAGAGACTTTCAAAAGGTTTAAGGAATTTAAACAGGAAGTCGAGAATCAATTGCGCAGGAACATTAACATGCTTCGATCCGATCGAGGTGGTGTGGCTGAGAGGCGTAATCGAACCTTGTTGGATATGGTTCATTCCATGATGAGTCGAGCTTCGCTACCAATCTCATTTTGGGGGTATGCCTTAGAGATTGCCGCCCATATCCTTAATCTAATCACTACAAAGAAAGTAGCCAAAACTCCTCATGAGACATGGACTGGTAAAGTACCCAAACTAGACCACATCAAGATTTGGGGTTGCGAGGCTTTCGTGAGATGCGAGACTCATGATAAGCTCGAACCTCGAAGCGAGAGGTGTATTTTCATCGGCTACCCACAACAATCCTTTGGTTACCTCTTCTACAGACCTAGTGCAAATGTGGTCTTTATAGCTAGGAGGGTTGTCTTAAGAGAGAGAGAGAGAGAGAGAGAGAGAGAGGGAGTGTTAAGCCAAGGAAACAGTGGGAGGCAAGTTGACCTTGAAGAAATTCAAGAGTCAAGTGGTGAAGTAACTTCAAACCCTAGCACTCAACTTGAGGAGGAAACTCCTGTTGAGCCAATTGACAAGTCTGTACCTCTAAGGCATTCCACAAGGGTTAGGAATGCACATGAGCATTAATATGGATTCCATATTACTGCAGAAGGTGATATATTTATCAGTGATGAGGCACTGATAGGTCTGGATGAACCTAACAGTTACGCAGAAGCCATGGCAGGACCTGAGTCAGCCAAGTGGAAAGAGGCAATGGACATCGAGATACAGTCCATGTATGACAATCAAGTTTGGAACTTGGTTGAGAATGTACCAGGTCGTAAGACTGTAGGGTGCAAATGGATCTTCAAGAAGAAGACCGACATAGATGGTAAGGTACACACTTATAAGGCACGACTGGTTGCAAAGGGTTTCTCACAAACTCTGGGAGTTGATTATGATGAGACTTTTTCTCTAGTGGCCAAGATTAAGTCTATTATGGTTCTGTTAGCCATAACCGCATTTCATGACTATGAAATATGGCAAATGGATGTCAAAACCGCTTTCCTTAATGGAAAGTTGGCTGAGGATGTTTACATGAGTCAGCTAGAGGGTTTTGTCAATAAAGAGTACCCTAATAGAGTGTGTAAGTTTGAGAAATCCATTTATGGGTTAAAGCAAGCACCTCGCAGATAGAATCTTTGCTTTGATGAGAAAGTCAAAGAATTTGGATTTTCTAGGAGTGAAGATGAATCTAGTGTATATGCCAAGGCTAGTGGGAGTATATTTAGCCTTTTGGTGTTGTATGTGGATGACATACTACTCATAGGAAATGACATCCCAACTCTGCAGGAAGTTAAGTCTTGGCTTGGGAAGTGTTTCTCTATGAAGGACCTCGGAGAAGCTGCCTATATTCTAGGGATAAGGATCTTGAGAGACCGGAGTAAAAGACTAATTGGACTTAGTCAGAGTACCTACTTGTATAAGCTGCTGAATAGATTCGGCATGCAGGACTCCAAGAAAGGAGAATTACCCATCCAGAGTAACGCCAGATTGAGTAAGACACAAAGCCCTAGTGCTGAGGCTGAGATAGCAGAAATGAGTCAAATACCTTATGCTTCGGCTGTAGGATCAATCATGTATGCTATGACGTGTACTCGACCTGATGTAGCCTTTGCCTTGAGCATGGTTAGCAGGTATCAGGGGAACCCTGTCAAGGCACACTGGACTGCGGTAAAGAATATCCTCAACTACCTACGGAGGACTAAGGACTAGGTCCTTACCCTCGGTGGGAGTGATGACTTGAGAGTTGTAGGGTATAGTGATGCTAGCTTTCAGACTGATAGGGATAATTTCCGCTCTCATTCCGGTTGGGTCTTTACCTTAAACGGAGGAGCAATTTCTTGGAAAAGTTCCAAGCAAGAGATAGTGGCTGATTCAACTTGCGAATCAGAGTATATTGTAGCTAGCGAGGCAGAAAAGGAGTCGATATGGCTGAAGAACTTCATTGGAGACCTTGGAGTTGTACCAACTATTAAGGAGCTAATGGAAACTTTTTGTGATAGTGAAAGTCCAGTTGCCTTAGCCAAGGAACCAAAGGATCACGGGAGATCCAGACACATCGACAGAAAATACCATTTCATCAGACATCGACTAGAAGAAGGACTCCTCGTGGCAAAGAGGGTATCATCGGATGAGAATCCAGTAGATCCCCTCACGAATGGACTGACTCGGGTTAAGCATCTCCAGCATGCTCGGAGCACAGGGCTGAAGGATGATATTAGATTTAGTAGTTAGATAACCTCGAAATTTGTAAAGTGTAGTTGACATTAGATGATGAATAAAAAGTGTTTTATTTATGAGTAAAGTGTTGCTATCTCTTCTCGATCGTTTACTATATTTCTTTTGCATGTTTTGACTTCCAGAATAATTATGTTTGGTATATCCTATTATTCAAACCTCCACAGTCGGTCATATGTCGGAAGTAGGTATGAATCAAGACTGTCATGATTGGTTGCAGAGGTCTAAGGTGTTGGACATGGCTACAACAATCATGAGTGCTCATAAGTTCTGAACATTGGACTCAACCCATGCTCACTGGAATCACTTCATGGAATTTATCTCGAGTGATCGTGAGACAGTAATATCATATAAGTCTTCAAACCTAGAGATATGAATTGTTACTTATGAGTTGGTTATACATTGATTGTACGTAAACGCATTGGTAACTCGATGTTATAAAATGTGCTCTTGTGTATAATTCAATGAGTAGTAGAACAAACATATGATTCGAAGTTTATCTGTTCCTTCTTGGATTAGAAGCTGATATCTGGGCCCCTCGATGATTTTGTTTTGACCTATGTACCGGGCCCGGTCAGAACTAAGTTGATGTGTTCAATTAAGCTCTTTGTCAAACAAATCGGAAATCAGGAAACAAACTGTTGGACAATAAGTAAGACATTGTTCCATGTATTTGTCTGGTTGATATCTAGAACAGAGGATTATATGATCACTTATCTTAAATGGCGTATCATCGTCTTCTCAGTTCCGAGAGACCTTAAAAGAGCTACGATTGCTGATTGGTTCCTGAATTCATACTTCCAGTTATAGTTATTAGACTTATCCAAGTGGGAGACAGTTGGATAAGGTGTCTAAGTCCATAACTATTTCTGGTATGTACTTGACCCGACCCGGCATGGTCCATTTGGGTTACATGGCACCATGCAATTGAATAGACTAAATGAGAGAAATAACACTTGTGGTTTATTAATATATTATAAGTTCTAATATATTAATAGTATTATTTAATTAGTATTGATCAAGAATTAATTTGGAATTAATTAAGTGATCAAAAGATAACTAATTAAATATATGGGTTGACTATGTAAATCATCCATCACTTGTATAGTGGGCTAAGAGGCTCCATGGATTATCAAGTTGGGTTAAACTCATAGGATGCTCCATGGATGCTCCATGAGAGTTACAAACCCATGGGTCATGGAAATGAAGATTCATGACACATTAGGGTTTACATGGTGTAACCCTAGATGTGTCAACACTATATAAGGAACCCATTCTCCACCAAAATCGGCTACACATTAATAAGTGAGGGCTAGGCCGATTTTTGCAAGTCTAAGATTCTATCAAAGTTTACTCCTTTGCATTTGGTGTTGTGTGAAGCATGTGAGGCATCACACTTGGGGTGCTAGGCTCACAAGGTTTCAAGGATCATAAGCAACAACAAGGTAACTTATTCTATCTTTCATTCAAGTTAAAAATTGTTCCCCATGTATGCTAGATAGGAATATAACCTTGGAATTCAACTTTGCATGATAATTAGACAAACATAGATCCAAGGTTATTAGGGTTGCATGTACACTTAGGAAGTGTTAGAATGCTCAAAACCCATCAGGAAGGACATGGCATGTCCAAGGGGGAACACGGCGTCTTTTGTCAACATGGGTTGTTAACTTTGAATTTGACCAAGAGTTTAATCAAGGTTGACCATGAGTTATGTTGGGCTATTTTTGGGCATTAAGGTAAGGCCCATGTAATGGGTTTGGGCCCAATTTGGAAAATTAGGCCAAGTATGGGCCTTGAGTGATTAATTGGTTTTGGGCCTTTTAGATTTCGAGTTTGGGCCTCAGTATTGGACCAGGCTAGGTTATGGGTAAAATGGTCTTTTTACCCCAAGTATTGATTTTTGGATTATAGATTGGAACCCAATTTTTAATTGGGTGTTGTTTTGATGTTGACAGCTCGGGGATCTGTCAGCCAGTAGCCAGGGATCATCTGTGTGATTCAACAGTGTGAGGTGAGTTTCCTCACTATGATTATCGGGTCGAAGGCACCAATGTTGGCCTATGGTTTTATGTTAGGATGCTAGATGCTTGTTCGACTCTTGCACATAGTATATGATGATATGCTTACCAGGAAAGGCCCGATGCCAGGCGGGACCTGTTGAGGATGTCGTTTTGTTAGTTATCAGTATGTGTCTTTATGAATACCGGGTGAGGCCTGATGTCGGGCGGGGCCCAATGACAACATGGTATGCTATAGTCTTTGTGATTAATCCATGTGATAGTATGGTTTTATGCTTATATGGTTATAGGGTTATGTGTGTATCTGGTGGGGCTCGATGTCGGGCGAGGCCCGATGACTAGAACATATGCTAGTGTTTATGATAATTTTATGTGTTAGCATGATTATCTGATAAATTTTATGTGTATACTGGGTGAGGCCCAGTGACAGGTGACGCCTGAGAATAATAGATTTGTAATTCAAGCGGGGCCCGAGGACGAGTGGGACTCGAGACCGCGCGAGGCCTGAAGGAGGCGGGGGCCCAGTATGTGATTTATGTATGTGTGGTATGAGGTATCCTAGGGAAATCACTAAGATTGATTCTTACCATTTTCTGTTTATGTTTAAGGTACTTCGGTTTCCAAATAGAAGACTTCGGGATAGTTGCAGGGGACACACCACATGTTTCCGTATTATGTGATTTACTCTGATTTGATGATGTTTTACTAAATCTTGATAACCATGGTTTTATGGAAATGATATGTATTAAGGATTTATAAATTTAAGAACGACATTTTATGTCATTATAAATGGGATGTTATAGTTGACCATGTTTGACTTTAGGTCAAACTTAGGGTTTTAGGTTGTAGTTTGAGGATTGGTCTCTGTTTGCTGTATAAGTGACATGTAGAGTTGGTTATCAAATCTATGATCAGTATTGTTATCATCTAGACTACGAGGTGATTTTTCTCACTATACTTTGTATCGTAGTATGTGTCCTTGTGTGTAAGATGTTGGTATATTGTAGTAATCTTTTAGATTTGGTAGATTTGTATAATTACATGTACTTGTTGTTTGTTGATTATTGTTTGCATATGTCAACATAGTGCGTTTGGGTTAAGGCAATACTACTTTGTGTTGTAAGCAAACAAACCCGAGAGCAATCTAATCATAAGTTGAGGCCTGGGAGGGTCTTCCAGTCTTATGTTGTGGGCACAAGAGAAATACAATCATAAGCTGAGGGTCGGGAGGGCATTCTAGTCTTATGTTGTGGGATCGGGGATGGGTCTAGTCTTATTTTATTGGCCCGATGTGCATGCATTGTATATGTACTATTATGTGGGTAGTTTGGGGGAAATCACTAAGCTTTGGCTTAGAGTTGTTGATTTCAATGTTTTATGGTACATCAGATGATTGGGGCAAAGCAAAGGCGTGATCATACACATCCTTTTGCAGATTTATGTTTTGAGAAATTATTTGATACTTTGATTCTATGAATTTTATTTGAAAGCAATGGTTGATCATCTTATGGTTTTGTGAAACTGTATTAAAAAAAATGAAAAACTTTATCATGGTTTTTGGGTTGTTACAAGTATGAGATGCTTAATTCATTGATTAGATTAAATTTAGAAGTAGAGAATGAAATGTAAGAGTTATGATCAATTAAGTGATCATTTTGACATTAAGAAGTAGATAAGCTCTTAATAGGCTAATACAAGTTTTAATGAACTTGAAATGTTGTATGAGTAGGCCTTGAGCAAAAGGATGAGCCAAGATTCATCACATGAAAAAAGGAGCCAAGAAGAGTAGTTAGTCCTCACTAACTAATAAGGTGATTTATAACTCTCACATACTCTTTCTCTTTATGTTGTTATATATATATATATATATATATATATATATATATATATATATATATATATATATATATATATATATATATATATTTGTATGTAAGAGTCATGTATCTACACATAACAAAGAGAAAGAAAGAAGATGATTTTATCTGCTATAATCTTATGTAAGGTTATGTACTTGTGGTTATACACTTAAGATCATGTA
Organism: Lactuca sativa; assembly: GCF_002870075.4. NCBI lineage: Eukaryota > Viridiplantae > Streptophyta > Magnoliopsida > Asterales > Asteraceae > Lactuca > Lactuca sativa. Next base: position 269,335,950 of record NC_056627.2, read on the forward strand.
TATGAGAATGTGTGTATAACCAAAGTAAGTAGAGATTTATAGAGAAAGAACAAGAGTATTATGTGTAATACCCTTGAGAGTAGATAAAGAAAGAATAGGAGTATATGTATTATAATCCTATGTATGAGTATATAAGGAGAAAAGAAATTTGTGGATACCTAAGAGTTTGTAGATAGAAACAAAGATGGTTATATGTAGTATAATCATAAGTATATTTATGTATGTCTCTACATGAATGGTATTGTGTAGAATTCCTATGTTAATAGACATAGATAAAGAATAAGTACTTATTATGTTAAGTGTTAGATGTGTCGCAGAAGTTCTCTTGATGATATAAAGAGATAGAATGTCCATGGAACAAGTATTATGTGATGAACCACATACTAGAGACAGAGATGTTTAGAAAGATGATTCCTTTGAGAATGTGATAGAAGTTCCTTTGGGTACAAGAGTATGATTCCTTGGGGAATGAGGTGATAATTCCTTAGGGAACATAGATGGATGATCCGTTTGGGGATGTAGATAGATTATTCTTGCAGGAATAAAGATTGTGTGTGGTTAGAAGAGGTAGAGAAAAGAGTTCCATGAATGGAACAAGGTAATGGAGTTCTTTTAAGAACTTAGAGATAATCCACGAGGGATTACGAGTAAGGAATTCGTGGAGGGATTCAAGAGAAGAAAGAGAATGTCAAGCGATCCGTTAGGGGTCCGTGAGGGATCGATATGATAGTTATGACATGAAGTAAGATGAGTATGAGAAGGCATGCTAAGGGTTAGATATATAAGAAAAATAGAGTAAGAGGTAGAGAAGATCATGCATAGATCATAGAGAAAAACAGAGAAAGATGAGATGAGATAAAGTATGGAGAAAAATAGAAATATGAAGAAACAAGTAAAGAAAATATAGAGGTGGTGGAAGAGATGGAATATGTTAAGAGTATGAGATGAGCATGAGAAAATACTAAGAAATATAGAAGATATTGATGAAAGAAGAAGAATAGCAGTGTGTGCTATTAGTGAAGAAGATTAGAGGATAGAGTATGAGAAGGAAATAAGAGAATTCTAAGACATGGGAAGAGATAGAAGAAAAGAAAGAGGGTACGGGATAGAGAAAGAGTAGAAAGTAAAGATGAGAAGAATAGTTTAGAATGTAGAGCATGAGAAAGAAAAGAAGAAGAAAGATTAGAGTATGAAAGATGAAAAGAGTAGATGAACATGAAAATAGAAAGAATATATAACTCACAAAACATTATTGTCTAATGTTGTAGATATGTTTCATGTTTCATAGGTTCAGGTAGCAATCGGTGTACGTGAAGAAGATAGGATCACAAGGACTTAGTGTAGAAGAATAATTTTATTTATTTGTATTTCCTTGTAGCCTATTTAAATAGATAGAATTTCTAGTAAATCTATGATTACTGTATGTGATATAAAATGTTTTTATTTTTATGAGTTAATAGAATTCCATAAATTTTTAGAAGTACTCTGATAATCCCATTAGATTAGATGATAGAAAATTCGGTTCGTTAGAATTATACCTCTAATTATTTCACATAGTTACTTGCATCTAATGGCACCATGCACCAATTATCTATACCAACACTCCTCAAGAAAACAATCTTGCGAAAAAAGAACAACAACATCTTCTTGAAAGTACTCGTTCGTTCTTACTATCTTTTGAGGTTCCTAGTGTTGAGTAGTAGAGCTTGATCTTGCCTTTGACCTTATTGTCGCTCAGTAGAATAAGTGGGCGTCAATGGGAGATGCACCTTGTGGGGGTGGGAAGAGTGCCATAAGAAAATTTTTGTGATGAGTTATTGTCACTTTCGTGATAAGCTCGTAACAGATAAAAAAATGTTCGCATGCTTATGAGATAAGACTAATCTATAGTTTTTATGGGGATATATAGACACTGCATGATTGAAGAATATGTCGAACTTTGGGTCCTTGACATTATAATTTTTTTGAATAATGTATATTATTAAACGCAAACTAATAATAATGCTAGAGAAGTGTGTTAGGTATAAAGAAACAAGAAAGACTTGTTATTTGAGACCAATGGTCTATTATGTTATTTCATTAGAGTTTGAATCTAAATAGCCCTAGATACAAATGAAAAATCCTATAAAAAATACTAGTTCTATGGATAAAAAACTAATACCAAATCAAAGTGGTTATAGATTGGATAAAGTTGGAAACTTTATCCATTTAGACCATAGTATGGACCAAATCTGGGCTTTGGAGTTCTTGGAATCAATGAAATCAGCTTAATCCATTAAGTTGCTGGAAACCCAATGCCCACGGTGTAGCCATAGGTCGCCACAACATGGCGATTGGGAATTTCCTGTATGTTTGGTTGGGTGAAGGCCATGGCATGGCCAAGGAACTCCACAATGTGGCGGTTGGCTAAAGTCAACTTTGGTCGTTGCCTTTGATCTTTGATGTTATGGCATGTATGTCTGCATATATTAACTACAAAACTTTTGATTCTATTCACTGACTTTCTTGTTGGAAAGCTTCTCTCTTTTGTTTCCCAATGAGACAAATCTTACATATCCTTGTTTGTGCAAAAGTCTATGGTAAGCCAATAACTAACATCTTAGGCTTAATGTTCTTAGACCCTGACAGTTGAGATGGCTAAACATGCAATGCCACATTTGGACTTCATTAGGTGTCGTTATTCAGAGGCAAGAATCTACATATGTGTATTGTGCAAAGACTACAAACATTTTATTTGTAGTCATCTTGGTTATTATTGTGACATCCCAAAATTTAGGTCAAAGGACTATGAACGGTCAAGTTCACAATAAATCTCTTTGTAATTTGATTCATTGAGTTTTAGTGCATCTTATGAATAAATGAGTTCATTTCAACTATTATAAGATACTAGATGGTATTTACTTCCAAATGTGTAAGCTAACAAACGAATCAAACAGCTCAAATTGCAACCATAGTTAATGCATCTGAAAAACTAACATTTCGTATTAAGCAGTTGTGAGCAATAAAAACATTATAGTCTCGTAGTACATGTTTCCCTATTTATGAAAATATGAAGAACAGACAAAACGGAGTTCGTATGCAAAAGATACGACCGTTTTAAGAATCTAAAATTAGTATAATACTATTTTTTTTAAAAACTGCTAAAACGGTTTCTATCCGTTGAGGGCTTGCACAACTCAGATGGAAATTTCGACAATGTTTTTGGACTCAGGCTATAGCCTAATATTTAATTTTATAATCAAAATATTTTTATCAAAAATATTTATAAAATTATAAAAAAATCAGACGTTTTGAATCAATAAATTGCAAAACCTCAAACTATTGATTTCGATATGATTTCAATTATTGACAATATATTCTAGAAATAATATATTATTATTCAGTCTAGTTATTGCGAATCTTAACGAAGAGATAACTCAAATTTTCTAAAATCATGTACATCTATATACATATATGTGCGGAGAACGAATTTTTCAAAAATATATTATGTATTTGCTATAATTTTTATAAACCCATATTGAATATGACAAATGGTTAATCGTGGAATCACAATGCATATATGTTATATAATTTAAATTATATAAGAGCACTAAATATATAAATATTTATATATGTCATGTAACATTTCCAAATACCAATTAACAGTATATACGACAAATTGAACACTGATTATGTACAAATCTCGAATCTTTTATATATCTCACAAACATACATAATAAACTCTTAATATGAGAGTGTATAAATATTGTGTATGTGTTATTATCATAAAATGTCTCCAACCAATACACACATACATACAACATTATTAAAACTAAAAGTATACATTAAATCTAGGGTAAATTACACGGATGGTCCCTGTGGTTTAGGGTAATCTGCATGCTTGGTCCTTAACAACTTTTTTTTTTAACTCGGACCGTCCCTATTTTATATTTTATGCACTCTCGGTCCCTGTCCGTTCTAAAATGACTAATTTACCCTCATCCATTACTTTTTTAATTAATGTTATTTATTTATTTATTTATTTATTTAAACAATAACATAAATTAAAATGTGACCCATCCCTACCCCCAACCCTCCTCCCCTCCTTATGTCCAGTCACCCGAAAATTACTTCTGGTCACCACCGCCACTAACCTCTGATCACTACACCGAAAAATTACTTCTTGTCACCACCACCACCAACCTCTGGTCACTACCATCGCTACAAATAAGAAACCTATAAATCAGAAATTTAATGTGACAACCCGAAATTTCCATTATGAACAAACCATTTGAAGCCAATAGAAGTAGAACAGTTACAGTGAAAACTCAGATTTCGAGTATAAGTTTGGTAGTTTTCAGGATTTTACACTTAACGAGATATTAGGAGAGTGGATGCACTAGGGTTTTGTGCAACACTGTTATTCCAATACTCTAGGACATTAGAATTCGTTTCAGGAATAAAAATATTTCTGCCAAAATATCTCAAGACTATAAATAGAATTCTGAACCAAATTGGTTCATTAGTTGAATTCCAATTAGAGAAAATCCAAAATTCTCTGTCACGGATCTTTGGGTTTTTATCCCAAATTGTGAGTAACTCTTTCTAGTAGTGTTAAAAAGCTTTAAATGTGTTCATAACATAGATTACATAGCTAAATCATTCGATTTAGGAGTTTACTCCCCAAGGTGTTCTTGGGCGGTAAACTCCCGAAACCAAGCCTAGATTGTCCCCCGTGATATACTACTGCCTTGGACTTGTATAGGAGTGTATTAGGGACATCAAGCAAGAATCACCCAAGTTTGGTAGTTCACGGCCCAAGAGTATCTTAGGCCGTAAACTCCAAAAAGCATGCTCAAAATGGTGCTTTTAAGGCACCTAAGGCTTAGACTTGATTTTAGACATGTACCCTAAAGTGTTTAAAGCCTAGAAAACATAAGGAATCACAAGTATTAAGGAGTTTACGGCCATGAAAGTTCTTGGGCCGTAAACCCCTATAAAGGGGTCAAATGACACCCTAACTCCTTCCTTATGCCTAGAACCCAACATAGATCATAACCTTGAAATGTTAGAGACTTGAAAACACCATAAACACCCTCCCAAGGGAGTTTACGGCCGTAAACTCCAAGGGAATATGGTCCCAGGGCCGTAAACTCCTTAAAGGAGTTAATAGGAAGCCCAAACACTTGATTTAGCCTTGAAACAATTCACCAATAGGGTTGTAGTAATTCTAAGCTTCATTTAGTGACCCTAAGGAGAGTTTACGGCCAGGAGTTTACTCCCCTGGGCCGTAAACTCCAAAACATATGATCATTAGACCTTAAACTCCCATTAGAGGCCTTGCACTCCTTTGTTGCAACCTATTAGCCTCCTAGCACTTGACCAAAAGTGTTTTCCTCGCGTTAAAATGTTTATACTTGTATAATTAGTGTTTTAATCACTAATTATTTAAGTACATATGTCTTCATATGTAATTAGGATCATTGTGTGTGTCTAAAGTCTTCACTTGACACCAAGCACTTGTCCGATCCTTCCTTGCGATAACAGTCCGTTCAATTCCAATCACTTACTGCAGGTGAGTTCATACCCCTTAAATAATGTTTTAAACTATTGTTAAATGTTTTATGGGGGGATACAAGTAGAATTATGCTAGTTATTATATCAATCACATGTGATTAATAAGTATAATTATGCTAGTTATTATATCAATCACATGTGATTAATATGCAACATTCAAATGATTTACTACACATTAGCCGTTTTACCAAACAGTTTCCTTCAAATGATTTTTATAAACATTTTATATGTTTTAAACTCCTTATTACACTGTACATTTTACTCTGTATATCACATTTCAAACTTATTTACAATTGTGTTTCAAACAAATGTTTCCTTATACTTAAACTGTTTTATCAAACCTATGCCCTCAAACTGTTTTATAGGTTGACATCAAGTCGATCTTTTCTAAAGATAATAATTATGTTCAAATGTTTTACAAAACTTATTTATGCTTTTATATTATAAATTGCATGCCTCTATATGTATAGTTATATAAGAAATGTTTAAAAGACTTAGGAAGGCTATCCACCCTATTTCCTTTTCGCGCTTGAGATGTGGTCTTGTGGGATATCGGGTACTCATCCGAAGGTTGTTTAAATATTAGTTATATAACATATGTACATATATGGTCATAAAGGCCCTTCCAGTTCATCCCATGCCCTTGGGTAGCAAGGGTATACATCCATGTCCATACGTACCAGTTAGATTACTAGTAAACTACCATATGGGTAGTTTAGGAAGATACTAGAACTATTACTAGAACACAATATCATACTATGAGTCAGTTTATTCATTAGTCAATACTTACTACTAGAAGAACATATACAACTATACTAGAGAAGACCATATACAACTATACTAGAGAAGAACATATACAATTATACTAGAAAGAGAACATATACAACAATACTAGAACGATTACATTACTATACTTGCTAGATAGAGAAAGAACACAATTACAGCTAGCACACGTAGAACATTTATGTACATTACACTTACATTAATACGTTAATAAAATTGTGATCCACTGTATCGGAGCATGCCTTAAATTTTATGGCCCGAGTTGTAGCCAGAATTCTCTTGGAGGGAGAGCGTGAGTTTGCGTATAGATCTATACTGGATTGACTATCCTACACCTTGCTGCTAGCTACAGCCGGACCTGCAGGTCTGCGGGTGCCAAACTTCATTCCGTTATTACGACCATTCTTATGTCGTTGTTACCAGTCAATAGTATGGTACAATTAATCACACGATCCCTTAATATAAATCTGGTTTAAGGTAGTTAGTACAGCAATAGTTCCTATAATACAACACTATAGTACTACATTTATTTTTCCTTACATATATTTAGTGATCTTTTCACTTAAACATTTAATATAAAAACAATATTTTGATAATGATAGTTACACTGGGGAAAATTTCACACTTTTACAAGAAACGAACATTTAGAACAGTTAAGTCTTGGTAGAAGACTACCTTGAGAACAGTTAGGTCTTGGTAGAAGACACCATTATATAATAGTAGGAATCATAGGGATTTCTAGAGTTTTTCAAACGTTTACAGTTGTTTTACAAACATTCTTACATTTACAGTTCATATACATTTTCCAAACTTACAAATTCTTACATACAAATTAAGACACTAAAATACTTATGATCTCACCAGCTTCAAAGCTGATACTCGCTTTCAAAATTACTTGTATCCTCAGGTCATCATAGACAGGTACCGATGCAAGGAGAAAGGAAGATGGAGCTTGTTCAAGACTCATCTTTCATTTTGATTTATGCTTTAGTGTTTATCAAAATTTGACAGAACACACTTGTATATTAATTATATTATTAATGCAATGGATGATGTTGTTGCTTGTTTAGTACTTTTCATTATTGTGATACTGTACATGACGTCCTTCGCCCCAGAACGTTTCCGCCGTTCTTGGTTTTGGGGTGTGACAGATTGGTATCAGAGCATTGTTTATAGTGAATTAAGTATATCAACCCATAAAAGATATACTAACTATAAATACATAAGGGATAAAAATACTCTGACCAAGAGTTTATACTTTAAATAATAAAATATTTAAGTAAGTATACGTGCCTGCATTCATACTAAAATCAGTGTCACTAGGACAGTACAAAAGAATTACGATTGTTGGGCAACATAGGTGGGCTTAGAGACATATGGTCAAAACGGGGAAGATATAGCCTGATCACCTATATTATCTGAGGGTTGACTAGCATGTGCCTAAGTTTAATTGTGTGGTTGCAACAATGCTAAAATCTTACCAACCCTACCACAATGAGAACAATAGAACATAACATTAAACTTAAAATACTATAGGAGTATTTGGTGTTACTATAAGTACTTTATACTTGAGAACTAAAACGGGATCTTCATTACTAAGTTGATAGTTTCTAAGTGGATACACTAAGGCTATATGTAATTAGGATGTTATAGACTTAGAATCTGTGAAAATTTTACTTCACCCCTATTCTGTGTGAATATGGAGTTAAGGTCACGTATTCGAAGGTCTATCCTGTTTAGATTACACATAACTGGTATGCACTTCACAAATAGCGATGTAACTAATGAAGGTTTTCTAAATAATTATCTAGATAGTTTGTCTAATAATTATTCCCTTACCCTAAATCCTCGCATAGAAAACATAGCTGGACTTCATCCCCACGGCAACCAGTACCTTCTGAATGAGGTCATAGCTGGTTGGTTTGGAGAAGAACTAGAGAATGATCATCCTATCCCTTTGAATGATCACCATGATTAAGACCCTTCGGATGATGCTAATTCCAAACCAGAGGTTGAGAACCTACCCCAAGCAGCTCCCTTTCCAATTCCTAATCCTCATCCGGCTTTTCATGGCCCGACCCCTGAGTGAGTGGAATGCTTGGAAACATGGAGCCAAGGACAAGATCACCCCATGCCATTTAATGGCAACCGAAGCTTTTACGACTTGAGCAATAGGGGCTCAGCAGATAGAATCTTGCCAATCTTGGTCCGCAGAGTGGCCCGAAATGAGATTCGAGGCAGGACAGCCCTACATCAGATTACCGAAGTTGTCGCAGATGCGAGAATGCATACCCTCCGCACCATACGTCTAGAAGATCCTCGCGAGAGATCAAAGAGAAACCATGAAATCCTACTTCACGCACTAGCTGAATCACGAGCCGAAGTCATAAAACCCCGAGTACGCCAGAGGGTGTACGAAAGACACCTACTTGATGAAGAACGTCAACTGGCTGAACTGAGAGTTCACCTGAGGGATGACCGTCGTCAGTAGTAGATTCTTTACCTTACTTTCCTTGTTAGAAAGTAATCGTTTTCTGTCTTTTCCCGATGTGGCATTTGCCATGAAATATTCTTGTACCGTAAGTACTTTTAGTTAGATCTTTATGCTGTCAGGAACTATCTTCTGTGGATATGATGTGAGACCTTTACAAGGTCATTTTCCCGAATCTTTACGTCATGAATATCAAAGATATTGACATCCGGCTAACTCTGTGTCATTCTTCATTCAAGTACTCTTATCATTCTTTCATTAGAGTCTATATGAAACATGCTTTATTCAAGTCATTGAACTATAGCAAGTTAGATCTGGAGACAATTCCAAGTCTCTTTTAGTGGTTGGATCATGTGATTCGCCAACCATCGATACCTCGGCTTGAACGACAAACGTTTTGAGACCATTCTACGAACTTACTTCTACTCATTACTAGGACTGCATCATAGGGATGTGGGTCAAACCTTCGCGAACATACTTCCATTCTGTACTAGGACTGCATCATAGGGATGTAGGTCAAACTTTCGAGAACATAGTCGTACTCTTTACATGAACAATCTAAGTACATCAAGGGTCAACCAGAATCGCTCACAAAACCCTTATCTTTCGTGTTACAGAATCATGTCGTCATCCGGAAGCAATCAGTCGAACAGCGAAACCTCCGTTTTTCCTATGGACGCCACTACCTTTCAAACAACAGTTACAGCTGCCGTGGTGGCTGCCGTAACCGCGGTCCTTGCACCCCGTAGCACTATCAGCACAGTCAATGCTGCTGATGGGAATGAAGTTTCCAATCATGGTATCCATCCAGGAAGTCGCCAAACAGTAACAGTCATATGCTCGCAAAGCCGAAAAGCAGAGAACAAGAAACGAAAGCGTCAAGCCCGGAAAGAACACAAGAGATCCCAAAGGCTGGCTATACAACAGCAGCAAGTAGAAACCTCTGCCATCCCCGTACCGAGCAGACCATATAAAGGAACACTCCTGAAGTGCGATCGATACAACCACCACCACAAGGGAATTTGCCGAGCCTGGCAATGCAAAAATTACAACCAGATGGGACACATTGCTCGTTTCTGTAGAACTACCTCCACCACTGGAGGAAGCCTAGTTTGCTATAGTTGTGGTGAGGTAGGGCACTATTATAGAAATTGCCCAAAAGAGAAGATCAACGAAAGCAGCCGTGTGCCCATAACTCCTACTCCACACTTCACTTCCTCCACTGATGTGGGTGCTGTCCAGATATGTCACCAATGTGGTGAAATTGGACACCTCAAGAAGGATTACCCGATAACGCAGAACTCTGGCGAAGACGGGAAAATTCTCAGGATCACAGTTGCAGGAGAGCCTGCTCCGGAACCACGTTAATGTAAATTTGGCGTTTCGTTGTAACAAACTTATAAACTATCCTTAACTAGTGCACCTAGGGTCTTACCTTTTTGCGAGATCCTCTCTGTATATGGATGCTCATGCTGCGTATACTTGTCTTTTGTAGTATACCTTATTCGCAGCAATGGTCTTGATGTAAGTCTAAAGTATTGTAACTCTGTTGATGGTTGCACGGTTGTGTTTTGTCTGTAAAACGCCTTATGTTCAAATCTAATGTCTTTAAGTTTCAGTATGATTCCGACATTATCATACGACTCGAGTCAATTTGATCCTCACAAAAACAGCTTTATACGTACATCTCTTTCTTCTAGATCACTTTTCCAGCGAAGCCGTCATATCAGAACACCGAAGTACTCATTCCAGGAGTACCTCTTAGTTATTTTTCCAAAGAAACCCCCGAAGTACCACTCGTGCAGTACGTCAAGTTCAATCCAAGGATTTATACGATTGATCTATCACTGAGAAATGTATGCATAAGAGTGATATATAATCAAGGTTCTACAGGTTTAAAATTGATGATTCCACTTTAACTTCTTTTTCCCCCACGGGATGTGAGCTTAAAGAAGAATCAGTTATTCGACTACCATTTCAATCTTAATTATATACGACTCGTATACACGAAAAAGTGATTGTGAAACCAGGTATGAATTATAATATGAACTTCAGGACGGAGAACTGCCTAAGCCTACGAGAAATCACATTGTCATGTGAAAAAACTTAGAACCCAGTACGACTCGTGTAAACAGATCGCCCTATAGTTTAAACACCTACGAAGATACAAGAACAATCCAAACAACTTAGCGAACTACACAGAAATAGAATTAGAAGACTAGGTTTCTCACCCTAGAGAACCCTTTTCATATTCTTCCAGAGATCGACGGAACGCATTGTATGTACCTCGGTTATCGAGGACTCCGTCAAGATTTTTCATTAGGAATCATTATCTCTGCCTCGCATAAATGAAATGGTTGAGCAAACGCAAGGAAAGAATTACTTTCAGAAATAGAGTTGAGATCCGAATATCACCAGTTTGAGTGTTAGAGAAGGATGTTTGTAAGACTATCTTCCAAACTCGATATGGACACTTCGAGTCCGTAGTGATACCCTTCGGATATGACCAATACGCCCATAGCTTTCATGAGCTAAACAAATAGGGTACGTCTTTCTTACTTGGATCAATTCCTCATTTCTCCATGTAATGACTTACTTATCTACCCTCGTAGTAAGAAGAAAACCCATCGAAGCATTTCCTACAGAGGAACTTTTAGCGAAGTTCTCTAGGAACGAGTTTTGAAATTGAAGAGTCGAATTTCTATGACACGCTGTTAGTATTGTGGGAAGTTTTGAGTACTTTTTCAATTTGTCAAAACTGTTGAGCATTGGTCGGCACCAGAGACGTCGACAGACATTCGCCAAATTCTAGGTCTTACAGACCTACTGTCATAGTTCGTCCATAACTCCTCGTAAATTACAGAAACCCTTTCAACCTTGACCCAGCAAGGAGTGGCCCTTGACTGGGAAGTTAAACAAGAAAAGGAAACTATGGAGATTCCAAGTGAGAGACCAAGTTCTTTAGGAAGTCTCACTATGGGAACAGCTTTAATACGCTTCGTAAAGCGTGGAAAGCTAAATCCATGATAGATAGGACCTCCGAGATTCTTACCAAAATCGGTCATGTGCCTCGCAAACTAGACCTACTCCGTGAACTCAGTAACGTACATTCTACTTTTCGCGTCTCGATCGTCAAACCATACCTTTCCGTCAGGACTCTTGTAAGTCCACTCGTCGAGATCCTCGCCTTCGTATTAGAACCGTAGTGACCCTCAATCGAGAGGTCAAGCGGACGAAGCAGCGCCATCGCCTGGTAGTGAAGGTTCGTTGGGATTCCAACCGAGAACCCGATTTCACTTAAGTACGCTAGAACCAATCGATTAGGAAGTTTCCTCCTCACGACTCGATCATTCGTACATACTTCCTTGCCTAAATTCTAATTTCGGGACGAAATTCCCTTCAACAGGGGGATGATGTGACAACCCGAAATTTCCATTATGAACAAACCATTTGAAGCCAATAGAAGTAGAACAGTTACAGTGAAAACTCAGATTTCGAGTATAAGTTTGGCAGTTTTCAGGATTTTACACTTAAGGATATATTAGGAGAGTGGATGCACTAGGGTTTTGTGCAACACTGTTATTCCAATACTCTAGGACATTAGAATTCGTTTCAGGAATAAAAATATTTCTGCCAAAATATCTCAGGACTATAAATAGAATTCTGAACCAAATTGGTTCATTAGTTGAATTCCAATTAGAGAAAAGCCAAAATTCTCTCTCACGGATCTTCGGGTTGTTATCCCAAATTGTGAGTAACTCTTTCTAGTAGTGTTAGAAAGCTTTAAATGTGTTCATAACATAGATTACATAGCTAAATCATTCGATTTAGGAGTTTACTCCCCTAGGTGTTCTTGGGCGGTAAACTCCCGAAACCAAGCCTAGATTGTCCCCCGTGATATACTACTGCCTTGGACTTGTATAGGAGTGTATGTCACACCCCCAAACCAAGGATGGCGGAAACGTCCGGGGGTGGAGGGCTTCATGTGTAGTATCATAACAACAATGGCAATAGTGATGAAAGTAAACACAACCAACATATATATAATTGAAAGAGTTACATCATTGTATGAATTACATGTTTCAAAATCAATTACAATATGTTGACAAATTATGATAAGTTTGACGCCTCAACGTCCCATCCTCAAAAGTACTTTGTTACCTGTTTAGCGATTTCCTGAGAATACAAGTAGTTTGAAAAAGTGTCAACACAATGGTTGGTGAGTTCATAAGTTTTTGTATATAATTATGAAAAAGCTTGTCTCGTAATTGTATAGTTGTTCCAGAAAAATCCGATATTTTCCTTAAAATGAATACTGTAGTCTTGTATCCAAAGACTGAAACGTATGAGTAATCTTCCTTATTTACAGAAAATAACGTGAGTTTGTTTCAATATAAACGCGTATGATATTAGTGAAATTCTCGTAAATTCTTAAGTTTGTTAATACTTTCCGTGAGTTATTATAACCATACTTGACATAGACGGCCTCGTAATTCGACGTTCTTCAGGCGTCGCCGTTAAATGATACTTGTCACCACAGACCTGCCGGTCTAGCTGTTGCAAGCAGCTCTGGTGTGGGTTTGTCAAACCCAATATAGATCTATACACAACTATCACGTTCTCCCTACAAGAGACTTTGGTTACAATTTACAGGACTTTTCGACTTTGTTACTTTGGAAGTAACCCGAAGGGAATGACTCACAAATTTATTCATTAACAGATTTACGTGAAATAAACTGAAAACCTTTGGTAAATAAGTTTGAGAAGTAAATGATACATAAACTATACCTATTATAGTTTATCCAAAACGTTTGTAATGTATAAGAATTCTTTTATGAATGCTTTAATACTATGAATCCATAAACTATGCTCATTATAGCTTAATTTACGTATTTTAAATGAATGAATAATCTTATCATGAATGACTATATTTCAGTTTATGATGATAAAATAACAAGGAAACACATTCAATATTTAATACTTATCGTTATACACTTTGCTCAACATAATACAAAGTGTTATGAAAGTTATAAGCTGTTAACAAATTTTCAACCTTTCTACACTGTTTTTGAAAAGTCATAGAAAAATCATACGAAGTTGAAAACTAAATCCGTAAATTCTGAGAGTTCCCAAAATGTGTCTAGTTTACTCATAATTTTTATCATACTTTTTTAATGACCTCCAACTTGGGTGAAAAAGTCCATAATCACAGACTGGTCCGGATTGGTGTTTGAAATGATAGGCAGTTTTGTAAAAATCACCATAAATTGTAGAAAAATCGTATGGAGATGTGCAAGTAGTCATTTTAAAGCTAAGAACTGGAACTACTTACACCTAAAACAGTTTTTCAAACAAAAATGTTTAAGTTGTCCAAAACAGTCCGTGAATGGAGTCCAACGTTTCTGATGAAAGCTGTTAGAAAAATTTAGTTATGTTCTTGGTGTTTTAACTTGTATTCCCCCCCCTAAAAACTTAAGAAAACATAAAAATATAGGGGTATGAACTCACCTTAAGTGATTTCAGTAGGTAAGTGTTGAAGAAGAGAAGTGTTCAACCCAAGAACACTTGAAGAATCACTTGAATGTGATGATGTTTGTGTAAGCAATCTATGATTTTGAGTATGAGGATGTGTAATAATCATAAGAAAGATGATGATACTTACTAATTGTAGGAGAAGAGTCTTGGAGTATGCCTTGAAATTCTCGAATTAGAGAGAAAAAGATGAGAGAGTTTGGAGTGTGATTCTTGGTAAAAATGAGAGAATGATTAAAGTGTGAGGAGAGAGGATGGATGTTCCAGCCCTAAGAACGTGGGAATAGTTGAAAATAGTGAGAAAGGACCTATGCAGTGACTAGGGATGGGCTGGTGGTGAATAGTGACATGGACTGGGTATGGGAGTGGTTGCTTGTGTCATAGAAATAAGTAAAGTCAACACTCTACCTTTGTACTTCACCCACTCTCTTTTGGATAATGTTTTATCCTTAAAAATGTGATTAATTAATAGTTAAGGGTCCTTATATGTTAAAATAAAGTTTTGGGTGAAAATCTCATGTTAAAACAATTAAAAACGGGCCTAAAATGCGAATTTAGTTGAAAACCGGGAAGAAAAACATTCCCAGCGAGACCTCTCGGTCCTAGGCCGAGGTTCGGTCCCTAGGCCGAGGTTCGGTCCTTGCTGGTGCCGAGCCGGAAGTGGGTTGCGAACCAGAGGCAAGATGCGAAGGGTCCTAGGCTGAGGGTTCGGTCCGAAGCTCAGAAGCGAAGGTGGTCAGAAGGGAAGGTTCGGTAGCCATTAGAAGAGAAGAGGTCAGATCCGAAATGTGCCGAACGTTCGGGTTCGGTTGAGGCATGCGAGGTTCAGGCCCGAGAGGACCTTTCGGGTTCGGTTCAGCAGCCTTCGACTCAGAAGGGTTTCGTTCCTAAGAGGGGTTTCGGTTCCTAAGAGGGGTTTCGGCTCCTTAAGTCCGTTTTTCGCGTAGATTTCCGTTTTTGGGCTGTTTTCGCCAAATTCGAGGGTCGGGATGCCCCGAGTGATTATAGAAAGTTGAGAGAGATTTTGAGAGAGATTTGGGAGAGATTCTACATACTTAGAGAGATTTGGGAGAGATTTGACATACTTGGAGAGATTTCACATACAGAGAGATATTTGGGAGAGATTTCACTTTCTTAGAGAGATTTGGGAGAGATTTGACATTCTTGGAGAGATTTCACATACATAGAGATATTTGGGAGAGATTTCATATTCTTAGAGAGATTTGGGAGAGATTTGACATTCTTGGAGAGATTTCACATACAAAGAGATATTTGGGAGAGATTTCATATTCTTAGAGAGATTTGGGAGAAATTTGACATACTTGGAGAGATTTCACATACAGAGAGATATTTGGGAGAGATTTCACATACTTAGAGAGATTTGGGAGAGATTTGACATACTTGGAGAGATTTCACATACAGAGAGATATTTGGGAGAGATTTCACATACTTAGAGAGATTTGGGAGAGATTTAACATTCTTGGAGAGATTTCACATACAGAGAGATATTTGGCAGAGATTTCACATACTTAGAGAGATTTGGGAGAGATTTGACATACTTGGAGAGATTTCACATACAGAGAGATATTTGGGAGAGATTTCACATACTTAGAGAGATTTGGGAGAGATTTGACATACTTGGAGAGATTTCACATACAGAGAGATATTTGGGAGAGATTTCACATACTTAGAGAGATTTGGGAGAGATTCTCGATAAGAAGAGATAGAGTGAAAACGATTGAGAGCGGTTTCGTGTGTGACGAATGTGAGTGTCCGGCTTCGCAATGCAAGGTCCGTAAACCCCGTTATGCCATGTTTTAGGATCTTACACACTCCCTATGAGTATGCAACATTGTTTTATTGTTCTTGTTCATTGTTTATCACTAAGGTTAAAGAAATTTAAACACACGAACTTTCCAAGTGATGTTTTCTCATTAAGATAGTGAGTTATACAGAAATTACATAATACAAACCCTATTATACAAGGTTTAATTGAGTTGACTGGTTTGACTCGTTGACCTTGTCCGGCTTAGACTTGACCCGAATTTGACTATTGTCACAGTGTATTAGGGACATGAAATCAAGCAAGAATCACCCAAGTTTGGGAGTTCACGGCCCAAGAGTATCTTAGGCCGTAAACCTCAAAAAGCATGCTCAAATTGGTGCTTTTAAGGCACCTAAGGCTTAGACTTGATTTTAGACATGTACCCTAAAGTGTTTAAAGCCTAGAAAACATAAGGAATCACAAGTATTAAGGAGTTTACGGCCAAGACAAGTTCTTGGGCCGTAAACCCCTATAAAGGGGTCAAATGACACCCTAACTCCTTCCTTATGCCTAGAACCCAACATAGATCATAACCTTGAAATGTTAGAGACTTGAAAACACCATAAACACCCTCCTAAGGGAGTTTACGGCCGTAAAATCTAAGGGAATATGGTCCCAGGGCCGTAAACTCCTTAAAGGAGTTAATCGGAAGCCCAAACACTTGATTTAGCCTTGAAACAATTCACCAATAGGGTTGTAGTAATTCTAAGCTTCATTTAGTGACCCTAAGGAGAGTTTACGGCTCCTCCGCCCCAGAACGTTTCCGCCGTTTTTGGTTTTGGGGTGTGACATTTAAGTTGAACCTAGTTAAGCAACAAAGACATTAAAAATGAACTAGAAATAAGAAATTGAGATCAAATGAAACCTATAAATCAGAATTAAAATTCAAAATCTAAATGTTTGAAACCCCAACACTTTCGTGATGAACACCTATATGAAATGATTAATGAAGCATATCACATTTGAAGCCTGTCATGATGCCCATCGGTTCTCTGTCAACCCTTACCGTGAATATTCCCAATAGCAATGAGCAGGGATTTCGTCGATGCTATGGGAGAAGGAGACACACACACACAAAGAGAAGGGGGAGAGAGAAAGAGATAAACACAAAGAGAGATCTGGTGGTCGTTTCCAATCTGCTTTTTTAAACCAAATGATTGTTGTCTCAGAGAAATATCGTGACTTTGGAGTGTAAATCAGGATCGATGGCGCTTTTAGAGTGGTTTCGGACGAAGTAGATAGGTGGTGAAGGATGTCGACAGTCGACGGTGGCTCTAGAGTGCAGATTGACACTTTGTGGCTGCTCGATAGAGGATTTAGAGGGGCTTAGAGAGAGTATAAAGGTGGTGAGGCATGGTCGACAACTTTGCTGAGGTTTTCGGCCGATGGTGGCGGCCTGGAAGTGGCGTCTGGCGACGGTGGGTTTAGTTGTCCATTAGGGTTCTTGAGTTTAAAGAAGAGGAAAAAATGCAGCTGGTAAGGAAGAAGGAATGAGGATGAAGATGAATAGGGTATGAAGGGATGATGATGACTATATACATTTTTTTATTTTATTTAAGTTTTTTTTTCAAGTTTTTCAATTTTTTCAATTTATGTTTTATTTATATTTTATAATAATATATAAATATGATATATATATATATATATATATATATAATAAGGGTAATCTTGTCATTTTATGTCTATCAGGGATCAAGCGTGCAGTAAAAATATAAAGCAAGGACGGTCTGAGTTAAAAAAAAAATTGTTAGGAACCAACCACGCAGACTACCCCAAACCACAAGGACCATTCGTGTAATTTAACCTTAAATCTATTAGAAACAGATACATAACCAAAATACAAAGGAAATTTTATTATTTACAAGTTTAACACAAAATACACATGCTATACTCAAAATACAGCTATTAATTCCTCCGTATCCAAAACTACACACAAAGGAAATGTGTTGGGATTCCTTTTCTCAATTGAGGCTTGCACTCTTCTTTTAACCAAAACTACACACAAACACAGACCATAACCTGTACAATGATAAATATCAACAACTTTGATTCACAAACAACCAACAACAATCAAACTCTTAAACTGAAAATTCTATCGGATTTAAAAAAATCAATGAACTCTCCCTGTTATTTTTCTTCTATATGTCCCGGTTATCGGCAGAAACACCTCCATCGGAGGTGTTTCCTTGTGAGTTCCTGGTAAGCAAAGGAGCAGCAGACCCTACCTATTCTTTCTTCTTTTTAGCTTTGTTCTTTCTTCTCTTTCCGTGATTGACGATCAGACCACACCCAAAGCATCCTTTACCCGTTGATTGATCAAAAATGTCAAAAGAAAAAAAAAAACTTGTGATTATCTAGCAAATAGCATCCCCGAACACCTGCCCTTCTTCTCGTCGAGCTCCACTGACAAACATACCACCTGCACTGATGTTTGCGGCTCGCCTTGCTCAACCGATTCTAGCCTCCCTCTCGCACCTTGCTATCGGCCTCGTCGACCCCGGAGATGCACCCTCCGCCCGCGACCGATCTACAACCCTCGCACCTCGCAGCCGGACGAGAAGGGAGCGTAGCCCCACTGTTTCTCCCCATCTTCTTCGGTCCTGTTGACCCTCGGAGGCACACGAAAGCAAACACCGGAGGTTCCTTGACCCTCTTCGTGACTTGCGATGAACAAGGACCCGGATGTAGAAAAGCGTTTTTGTTTCGTTCATCTGCCATCGTATTCCTTTCAAATAGTCTTCGTTCTATCTGCTTGCGTTCGCGTTTCTTCTCTTTGATCGAGCAACAAGTGACGACGGGGGGATAAAGCCCTAATTTCTTTTACGTTTGGACCATTAAACACAATCAGTCCCCCCATGAGATTCCTTGTCATAAAAGCCCTAATTTCATTTAACTTTGAAATCACCAATTTACCCCCTTACTGAGACATTTATTCAAAATCAGTCCCAAATCCCCAAACGGTGAACCCATATATTCGAAAGAGAAATTAAATATCCCCCTACTTTTCTTTCTAATTATCTTCCTATCCATTTAAAAATTTGACAAGTGTCTTAAAATATCATTAATTTTATCTAAATATGACATTTGTCACAATTTCATGTGGGTAGGAAGATAAGTAGGAAGAAAAGGTAGGAGGATATTAAATTTCTCTTTTCGAAATAACCCATCCTTGGTTATTTTTAACAGAATATATCCCAATATCCAAACCTAGAATAAAAATAACCATATCAGCCCCTCCCTTAATTTATTTTAACCAAATCAGTCCTGCTTTGGTTAATTAAATTACCAAACAACCCTTATAGCGTAAATTTGTTACAAAACGATCCTGAAAATGTTTCAAAGTTCAAGAATTGTGGCTTTGCGGTTTCTCACATCAAGCTTCCTAAAAATAAACAAACTTCGAACAACACGAACTCACTCTTCAAGGGTGAGTGCTTACGACCACTTTTTAATTGGGGGGGGGGGGGGATACATGTGCTATATACCTTGTGTATACAAATATATTATCCTTTATGTGAAAATACAATAAATCTTGTTTATAAAAATGTTATTTAACAATTTAGCATATTGTTACAAATAAACTAGTGTAAACTTTTTGTGTATATATATATATATATATATATATATATATATATATATATATATATATATATATATATATATATATATATATATATATATATATATATTATGGTTATTTTATCGTGAAATAACTACAAGAAATGCTACATGATACTAAAATATATGAATTATATGTGACAATGTATATTGTAACAAGCATGTTCTAAAACTTTGTAGTATTTCAATGATTCAAGCTATTACTATTTATGTATATTTATATGTTTAAATACATCAAGTTTATACATGTACATATGTTTTTTACTTTGAAACATACATCTTTATAAAAGCGAGTACATTACACTTTTACATACATATCAAACATACTCGGCTTTTATAAAGTTTATACAATGAACTTCATTATGCCTAGTGACTTAGTCACAATTAAGTTAGGGTTGAAAACTATTCACAAACTTTGGTTAAGGGCTTTTTAGTGATACAATATTAATTAGCTAAGTCTAAACACCTAACATACCCACACCACTATAATCGTTAATATTTAGAGCGAGATACATATGTATAGATCTATGTGTGGTTGACATCCCCACCTGCGGTCGCTAGCTACAACCTCGACCGATCAATTGAAGTGGGTGATAAGTGTCTATAATTGTTACTACAACATCCAGTGAAGCATTGTAAGGGGTACATTCAGTCACATATTTCGGTTATAGGATTCACTATAAACATTAACTAGAATCTCTCTCTCTCACACATACAAACACACACACACACACTACAAACCATGGACTTTGTTGTTTTCAAAACTATTTTAAGTACGGATTTACTTATACAAAGATACATTTTGGCTTTCAAAGATTCTTTACAAATACGGTTTTAAGTATTTTATTTACTTATACAAGGATACATTTTGACTTTTAAGGACTCGTTGCAAACATCGCTTTAACTATTGTTATACATATAACGATAATACTTTTTAGACTTTTTAAAAGTATTATTGTTGCTAGCAGAAAACCTGTAACTCTCACCAACCTTGTATTGACCCTCAAAATTACATGTATTCTCAGGAAATCACTAAACAAACATTCAAGACGAATGGATTACAGGTGACATAATTTACTTGTTATTGTATTATATGACTATATGTTAATCTAATTCATGTACTATTATTATCTGTAAAAAAAACTTGTATTCAAATATCAAGATGGAACACGGATGTTATTTTGTTCATTGTTGTAATTATGCTATATACTTAGTTTACCTGTGATCCATGAACTTAGTCGCACAGCCCGGCGTGTTCCCCTGCCTCGGTCGGGGTGTGACAGTTATAATGGGTCCTCTTGCTGGGTAAAAGACTTTTCATATGTTATCATGTATTAACATTGCCAACTTTCTTTCTTGTTATTGACTGACACTTAGAATGTTGTTTCCATGGTCAAAAACATTGTACACATCATTAATATCTTATCCCAGCCCATTAATTTTGAGCTTCACACATTCGTTCCCATGAACTTGCAATGTTGCATTGTTTCCGAGCTTCACATAATGTTTGAATGCCTCATCTAATTCAACAAACAATTTCTTCATCCTCCATCATGTCATTGTTGTATACATTATCAAGGAACTACACATCTTCCATTTTTTTCACCTTACATCTCTGTGCGAGCCATAAGAATGAGTTCCTCATCTTTCATTGAACTCTACATAATTTTCTTGTTTCACAATATTAGGACATCTATGTTATTCTATAAGAGATTTGTCAAACCATGATCTTGTTGGATTAGTGTCTAAGGCTGTAACTATATTTGGTAAGTACTTGACCCGGTTATGCATGGTCCTTTTGGGTTGCCTTCACCATAGCAACTTGACAGGATGATTTGTTAAGAGAGAAGAGATATTATTGTTAATATATTATGAGAATAATATATTAAAGGTATAATAATGTTATTTGATTAATATAAGTCATATATTAATTGAGAATTAATTTGGTGACTTAAAGATGTTAATTGAATAAAGGGGCATAAACTGTCAAATGTGTGATAGTTGTGTTTTAGGCTATGTATCCTTATGGATATAAGGGTGGATGGATTTTAGGGTTAGGAGACCATAAAATCGTCCATGCCTAGTATCTAGGAGGATCTTGGATTGCATAGGGCCTAAGTTATTCAATTAGGGTTAAAGGTGAAACCCTAGTAGCTCATAGTATAAATAGATCCCTTGGATGAGGGAAATCGGCACTCATGCAAGGCAAGGAACCCTAGAGCCAAATTCTCACCCTCCTCCCTCTCTCTCAAGATCATTCTATTGCTAGTTGGTGTTTGTAAGCCATTAGAGGAGTGAAAATTGTGAATCTAAGCTCCGAGAAGAAGAAGTATCAAGCAAGTAATCCAAGGTATTTTTCTAGATCCTAATACATATGATTAGATTCAATTTTTTTACATTAGATCTAGTATTGTAAGACTTGGATACAATGCATGTTCAATTGGAGAAACCTAGATCCAAGCATTAGGGTTTGTATGTGCTCATAGGAAAGTTCTTATGGCTCAAACCCATCAGTGGTATCAGAGCTTTGATTGATTTCTATTGAATTGATGCATTGGTTGATTGCTTGTTGCTTGAAAAATTCGATTTTTGTGATTCTGCCTAATGAACTCGGCGAGTTCCACTGTGGACTCGGCGAGTTCAAGCGTCAGAAGGAGGTAGTTTCGGGATTTCTTGTTGCTTTACTTGAGGATACTTGCCTTAACTATTTTGGGTCATTAAAATCCGATTTTAATCAAATATATGAGTATATTCTTGACCAAACAAAAGATAATTACCAATTAGTTGAATAATAATTTCCTTATATGATAATAATTGATTATTTGAATTGAATTGGTGGATTGTCTTGCAAGTAATATTGAATAAGATCAAATTGAGATAACCTAATTAGTTCATTTATGTTATTTGCTATTTGATCCTTATGTTTTGAAAAGTTTAAAACTTGTCCTCAAGTTTTGTGATTAAAATTTTAATTTGAATAATTTAAATTTCAAACCCTGGAATTACACAAGTTTAAAATTCAACACTATACTAATATATTAATACAAGCTTAATATATATATATATATATATATATATATATATATATATATATATATATATATGATTAAAAAATGCTAGTCTTACCGTTAGTAGGCCTCATTCATGAAGCCGGTCTATAAGGTGGGTATAAGGTTGTTGCCTATAAAATGGCGCTTAATGGGTGTACACTCACACCCACCGCTTGTTTGACTGGTGGAGGGTCGTTAGCCGAACGGGTAGGATAGGGCAAACCTCTTCTCATTAATACGTATAATGAATCTATATAAAGTAACTAAACGTGTTTCATAAAAATTCCCAATCTTAGTTACTTTAGGAAAAGTGAATTGATGCAATCCCATGAAATTACACTTTTCACCCTTGCTAAGAAGTTAGTGGAGCGTGTGTGGTTAATCGGCACACTAATTGCTTCTAAGCAAAGGTGGCAAAGGGTGATTCATTGTTTGTCATAGTTCGGTGAAGCCGGTCATGCAATGAATAATGTGTAATCATATGGTGATAAATAAAAGGTGTTTTATTTATGTTCATAGGTTTTGATACCATATTAGATTCAATTATTCTTGTGTTTCATTTTGCATGTTTTGACTTCCAGAATAAACTAGGTTATCCTTCCAGGATGACTAAGTTATTCAAACCATCAACAGTCGATCATATGTTGGAAGTAGATATGAATCAAGACTGTCATGGGTTGGCTTGTAGATGTCTAAGTTGGTGGACAAAGTTGTGCTACAACACTCATGAGTGCTCATAAGTTCTAAGTATTGGATTCAACCCGCGCTCATTTGAATCACTTCATGGATTTTATGACGAGTGATCATGAGACGATAATATCTTATATTTTTCAACCCTAGAGATATGAGTTGTTACTATGAGTTGGTTGTACATTGATTGCACGAAAACGCATTTAGTAACTTGATGTTATAAAACGTGCCTTTGTATATGATTCAACAAGTAGTAGAACAAGCCATATGAGTCGAAGTTTATCCATTCCTTTTACCTTCAGGATAAAAGCGATATATGTGGGCCCCTCGATGATTTAATGATGATACATGTGAGTGCTTGGCCAAGCCAGGACTGATTTGATTTGTTCAATCAGTCAGTCATCATGAATCGGAAATTGGGAAACAACAAATGGACATAGAGAATGATTTATAATCCATGTCTCAGTCCATATGATATCTAGAATGGAGGAATATATGATCCCTTATCTAATGGACAAGTCATTGACAAAGGTCAGAGTTCGACAGAAGCTTTTGAGAGCTACGATTGCCAGTCGATTCTTGAAGTCAAATGCAATAATAGTTTTAGACTTATCCAAGTGGGAGACTGTTGGATTAATGTCTAAGTCCATAACTTTAATTGGTAAGACTCGACCCGACCCGACATGGTCCATTTGGGTTGCATGGCATCATGCATTTGGATAGACTATAATGAGAGAAATAACACTTAAGGTTTATTAATATATTATAAGTTCTAATATATTAACAAGGTTATTTAATTAGTATTGATCAAGAATTAATTTGGAATTAATTAAGTGATCAAAAGGAGACTAATTAAATATATGGGTTGATTGTGTAAATCATTCGTTCTTATATACGTGGGCTTATGATCCAAGATTCCTTATGTTGGACTAAGTCCATGGGGTGACCCATGGATACTCCATGGAGGTTAAAATCCATGGAGCATAAGGAATGGGTAAAGTTATGAGTTACATGGTGTAACCCTAATAGCCACCATATAAAAGAATCCCATGGCTCAAGAAATCGGGAACTAGTGTGTGTATGAGGGCTAGACGATTTCAAGGAGTGTCCCATTTCTCTCAAGTCATTCCATGTGCATTTGGTGTTGTGTGAACCATTTGAGGTGTCACACTTGGGGCACTAGGCACTCAAGCTTCATGAAGACAAGCTACATCAAACAAAGGTATGTATTATATCCATTTGATTACCCAAGTATCAAGTATTGTATGCTAGATAGGGTAATACCTTGGAAAGTTCATATTTGCATGTATAATAGAGCAAACATAGATCCAAGGTATTTAGGGTTGCATGTACACTTAGGAGTGTTAGAATGCTCAAAACCCATCAGCACCTCCACTAGTTCAACCCTCTTGTTCCTCAGATCCTTCGACTTCCGGTCGAGGATCGCTACTGGCCGCTCAATGTAATTCAGGTTGTCATCAACCTGAATGTCCTCCATGGGTATCACTGCTGAGTCATCCACCAGGCACTTCCGCATCTGAGAGACATGGAAAGTGTTGTGGATCTGGCTGAGTTCGGCTGGCAGATCCAACCTATACGCCACCTTGCCCACCCGGGCTATAACCCTGAATGGTCCAATGTACTTGGGGCCCAACTTGCCCCGTTTCCTGAATCGGATAAAGCCTTTCCATGGAGACACCTTCAGGAGAACCATATCCCCGACCTTGAACTCCAAGTCTGATCGGCGCTTATCGACATAGCTTTTTTGTGGACTCTGAGAAGTCTGAAGCCTGCTCTGGACTTGCTGAATCTTCTCTGTCGTCTTGAGCACTACTTCAGTGCTCCCCATTACCCTCTGATCAACCTCGCCCCAGCATATCGGGGTCTTGCACCTCCTCCCATACAGCATCTCGAAGGGAGGGCGGTCAATGCTTGCGTGATAACTTTTGTTATAGGAGAACTCCTCCAATGGAAGGTAGGTATCCTAACTACCCCTGAAATCTAACATGCATGCTCGCAGCATATCCTACAGAGTCTGGATGGTCCGCTCGCTCTGACCATCCGTCAGCGGGTGAAAGGTGGTGCTAAAATGCAGACGAGTACCCAGCTCGTCATGAAACTTCTTCCAAAACTTGGAAGTGAACCGTACATCCTTGTCAGAAATCACTGAAACCAGCACCTCGTGCCGCGACACTACCTCCCTGATATAGATGTCGGCCAACTTCTCGGCCGAGATACTCTCCTGAATCGGAATAAAATGGGCGCTCTTGGTCAATCGATCGACAATGACCCATATCGAATCCACTCCCCACGCGGTCCTGGGAAGCTTTGTGATAAAATCCATCGTAATGTCTTCCCATTTCCACAGCGGGATATCCAACAGCTGGATCTTGCCGTGTGGCCTCTGGTGCTCGGCCTTGACCTTCCAGCAAGTCAAGCACCGCTCCACGTACCATGCTACATCCCATTTCATGCAGGGCCACCAATAGTCCAGACGAAGATCCCTATACATCTTCGTCGCCCCAGGATGAATGGAGAATCGAGATTTGTGCGCCTCCTCCATCAAAACCTGGCACACACCCCCATGGTACGACACCCACACCCTACGTTGTAGTGTCAACAACCCTCAACTATCATAATCGAAGGAGGAAACCTTCCCCACAACCCGCTCGCTCTTCCGATGTTCCTCCTTCATGGCCTCCTGTTGGGCCTCCCGAATCCGCTCCAATAGCGGAGTCACCACTGTCATCCTCAAACAAATATCCCTAATTGGTGCTTCCTTGCGGCTAAGCGCGTCGGCCACCATATTGGCCTTCCTCGGGTGGTAAAGGATCTCGCAATCGTAATCCTTCACCACGTCCAACCACCGACGCTGCCTCATGTTTAGATTCGGCTGATCCATGAGACACCTCAAACTCTTGTGGTCCATGTAGATGGTACAACGGACCCCATAGATGTAATGACGCCAAATCTTGAGGGCGAACACAATAGCCCCCAGCTCCAAATCATGCGTCGTGAGGCTTCAGCCGCCTCGAAGCATAAACAATCACATGTCCTCTCTGCATCATTACTGCATCCAAACCCGAGATGGACGCATCGCAGTATACAACAAAATCCTCCATGCCCTCCGGCAGGGATAAAATTGGTGCCTCGCACAATCTCTGTCTTAATGACTCGAATGCAGCCTGCTACTCGTGCCCCCAACGAAAGACCACGACTTTCCTCGTTAATCTGGTCAGGGGTACGGCTATCTTGGAGAAATCCTGGATGAATCTCCGATAGTAGCCGGCTAATCCTAGGAAACTCTGAATCTCAGATGGGGACTTCGGAACCTCCCATCTCATCACGGCCTCCACTTTGGCCGGGTCCACCGAAATCCCGTTCTGGTTGACGAGGTGCCCAAGGAACTGCACCTCACGCAACCAAAACTCACACTTGGAAAACTTAGCATACAAGTTCTCCCTCCTCAAAGTCTCCAGCACCTCCCGTAGGTGCTCCGCGTGCTCCTCCTGCATCTTGGAATACACCAAGATATCATCAATAAACACTATCACCGACCGGTCTAACATCGGTCTGCACACGTGATTCATGAGGTCCATGAATGCGGCAGGAGCATTGGTGAGCTCGAAGGGCATCACCACAAACTCGTAATGGCCATAGCGCGTCCGGAACGCAGTCTTCTGTACATCCTCCTCTCTGAACCTCATCTGATGATACCCTGAACGTAGATCAATCTTGGAGAACCAAGATGCTCCCTGTAGCTGGTAAAAGAGGTCGTCAATCCTCGGGAGTGGGTCGATCCTGAACTCCACCTGCCTCTCCGAAGGTATCCCAGGCAACTCCTCGGGGAATACGTCCGTAAACCCTCACACCACGGGCACATCGCCCACTATCTCTTTTCCCGCCTCCCGGGTGTCCACGACATAAGCGACATATCCGACGCAATCCTGCTGAAGGTAACACCTTGCCCTCTCTGTTGAACATAAGGTTCGCCCTCGTTGTGGCCTCTCGCCCTGAATCACTAACTCTCCCCCACCTGGGGTTCTGACTTGCACCAACTGTTGTGCGCAATCTATCACCACCCCATTGGGCTCAGCCAATCCATGTTGATAATCACCTTGTTCCCTCTCAACGGAATAGGAACCAGGTCTACTAGGTAACGCTCCTCGAACAATCTCAAAACACAATCTCGGAATACCCCTAATGCTCGCACTGACCGGTCGTCCGCAATCTCGATCTCTAGAGGGCAATCCAACATGCCCGAAGACTCATGGAACTTCTTGCTAAGCGCAAGAGAGACAAATGATCGGGTAGCACCCGAATCAAACAATACCAGAACTGGAATACCGTTCACATGGAACGATCCCATCACCACATCGGGTGCAACGCGTGCCTCCTCGGTAGTCAACTGGAACGCCCGGCTCCTCACCACTGGATCCTCTGCCTTGTCCTGCCGTCCATCAGTAATCCGCAGGGTCGTTGGAGCTAGAGCCTTTACTGGCGCTGTTGTTGTCAACTGGGGGCAGTTGGCCTTCTTGTGGCCCCTCTGGTTGCAGTGGAAACACAACAACTCAGACGTCTGAATAACTGGTGCGGGGGCAATACAATCCCTACTGAAGTGCCCCGCCTTGCCGCATTTATTGTAGCCCAATGATCCCAATCTACACGCCCCCTCATGTGGCCTGTCGCATTTCCTGCAGCGGTCTGGTCCTGACAGGCCTTTCGGCCTACCATCTAATTGCTTGGGCTTCTTCCCCGAAGCCCCGGTTGTTTGCCCCTCCTCTATCTTCCTCTTCCGGACATGCTCCAGATCGATCTCCCTCTCCTTTGCCCTGGCAATCATGGAATCTAGGGTAGGGCAAGCTGAAAAACTAACATGCTCCCGAATGTCGGCTCACAGCATGTCATGGTAGCGGGTCCTCCTCATATCCTCATCTCCTGCATACTGGGGCACTAGCAATGCCCTCTCCCAGAACTTGGCGGTGATCTCTGCCACAGTCTCCGTAGTCTGCCTCATGTCCAGAAACTCCCTGGCCAGCTGCTGAAGCTCTACAGTTGGCGCAAACTCCACCCTGAATCTGGTCACAAAGTCTGACTAGGTCATAGCCTCAACAGCCGAGGCTCCCAATGAGTCACCAACAGACTCCCACCAGTCTCTAGCTCTGTCTCTAAAACACCCTGTTGCATATCTCACCTTCGACCCCTCGGGGCAGAAGCTGGTTAGCTGCGCAGACTCAATGTCCGCAATCCATCGTCTTGCAGCGATGGGGTCCTTCGCCCCATGGAAATCTGGCGCACCGCTGCCCCTGAAGTCCTTAAAGGACAGTGTGCGGGACCCCAATTGGTTGGTCTCCATGTCACTCCTGAACGCCTTAAGGCGATCCTCCATCAGCTCAACAATCCCTTCCTTGATCGACCCAAAGATGACCGGGGTCGCATCAAGGATGCCTCTAGTGATATCAGACGCGATGAACTCGCGTAGCCTCTCGTCCACTGGTTAGGAGCCTGAACCCAAACCTGATCCCTCTCCGGAACTGCCAACTGCTGGCTTGGAACGTAGTACCACCATTCTGTAATCCATCATGACAACCGCTAGTGATACTAGTACATCTAGAGGGATCACACCCATCACAAGTTCCTTGGTCTTGCCTCAGCCTTCCTTAATTCGAGTACGGATCCTCTGCTTTTAGTAGTACAGGATCATACTACCTTCCACATCTATCCGTACTTTCCTCAAGGACTGCCTTGACTCCACCAAGTCCCTTTTTCCCCTGTTGATCTCTGCTATTCTCATCCTAGGCTTACCCTAGGGAAATCTCTGACTCCATCCAAACCGGTCCTCAGCTGATGAAGGCCTCTTAGTAATGCCAATTAGCCATTACCTGAATACCATCACATGTAATGAGGCTCAGATAATCCTTTGAGTAAAAGACTCGTCCCCACAACGGTTAGACTCAAACAAGAGCTGCGCAATAGGGCCAAATCCAGCACTCTGAGATTATCCAATCCTGATCACATGTGGCATGACGTATTCACCTAATGGCTAACTCTCATCATTCAGAGTCCCACAAAGCACAAAGCAAGCATCATTCAGACGCAGGAAAACTACTTAAGCAAATATTTTCTCCTAATGAGAAACTGTTCCGACATACAATGCTGAGCTCATACTACCAGGCATAACCTAAACAGGTTATCCTATTACTGTCTACTCAATACTAGCATGCAATTCTCATAAGCTGAAGCACATAAAGCAGGCACATAAGGCATCATTCCTAGACCCTTAGTCCTATTCTAGCATGTTGTTCTACTAAAACTGATAAACATAATATAAACTTGTATGGGTACTTTAGGGAATACTTACTTGAGCTTGGCCAGTCGCGCACATCACACATCTTGTTCTTTCTTATAACTCTTTAACTTAGCTTTTAGAAAATCATTTTCTTTGTAAAAATCTCTTAATCCCTTGGTTTGAGTCCAGACACCCCCGAAGGTGTGTCCGAATCCCTCAAACCAGGGCTTTGATACCAACTTGTAACGACCCAATTTTCAAGACCAAAAATTTTATTTTTAAGTAATTGACTTGTAAAAACATTTATAAGACAACACCATCTAATCATAACTTTTCGTAAAACCACAACTCATGTCTGAAAACCATTCACCAAAATAAGAATAATGTCAGAGTACAATCCCAAGAAACTCTAATGTGGAAAACCAACATGTGTGTGTATGATGTGTCGCTACCGCGCCAGTTCCTTCCCCTTTATTGAAGAGGTACCTGAAACCAAAACTGTAAAATGTAAGCACGAAGCTTATTGAGTTCCCCCATCGTACCACATACCATACAATCACATAGCATACATACTTCCAGGCAATTCTGGGGTGCCCGACCTACCCGATACGACCATTCTAGGGCGCCAACCTACCCATACAGCCATTATGGGGTGCCGACCTACCCATGCGGCCATTCTGGGGTGCCGTCCTACCTGTGCGGCCATTCTGGGGTACCGTTCTACCAGTGTCAAGCCATTTTTGGGTGCTGACCTACCCATGTCAAGCCATTCTGGGGTGCTGACCTACCCGTCGGTCCTAACAACCGACCCTCGGGGACTATTCCACCCCTACTGCTACTATCACATATATCATAACATAAACATATTATCAGACATATTTGGGGTGTCCGAACTACCCTTCGGTCCTAACAACCGAACTTGGGGACTATTACCCTCCTACTACCACTATCACATATAACATATCATGCCAACATATAAACATATCATCACATACTGTCAGACATATCTGGGGTGTCCGAACTACCCTTCGTTCCTAACAACCTAACTCTACTACTATCACATGTAACATATCATGCCAGCATATAACATATCAGGTAGTAGCAAACCTAGATGAATATCACAAAGACAATCATCTAACATATGACTCCTACTGGTGGGCCGACATTGTGGTCGTAGACCCACCGCTACCGGAAGGTAACTCACCTCGAACAAGTAGTTGCTGATAATTCGTGTGGGAAGTCTCTGTATGCTACTGCTCCGGAAATCCTCCGGCTACAATCCCCACAAACACTTAGTCAAAAACTGACATCTACTCTTAGGGTAAAATGACTATTCTACCCCAATCAAGTCCAATTCAAAGTCAACTTCAAGCTGACCCGACTCGCCGAGTTGGACCGTCAACTCGTCGAGTCCCTAACCCTTTACTCGTCCTCACCTATGACTCGACTCGTCGAGTTTGGCGATGACTCGACGAGTTCCCCATCTATAAGAACATCGAATGATCCTTCATCCGACTCGCCGAGTTGTATGAACAACTCGTCGAGTTCATCTTCAAACTTAAGGAGATTGCCTTGGACTCGCCGAGTCTGTTCTAACACTCGTCGAGTCCCATGAAATCCAGGTCTAAAACAAAGTCCAATGCATTGGGTCACTCTTTCGGTCCTGCTACAAACCTTCTAACACCCAACTGAGTCCTTTTAACCCTCAACATGTATGGGACCCAAAGCCTTGGACTCGTCGAGTCCCAAGAACGGACTCGCCGAGTCGATAACGTCCAAGCTTTATTTCCTCGATTTCTGATGTACAACTTTTGACCAAAAGACAGATCCAAGCCCCTAGGCTCGATCTAGCACGTAAAATTTTGAACTTTACGTGCATGCATGGGACTTTTGAGCCAAAAAGGCTCTAAAATGACTCTTGTGGTGCATGGGACCTTCCTTGGGTGCAAAAGCACCCCAAATTTGCTTTGTAACTCCTTCCAAGACTTGGATCTGAAGTCTTGACCCCCAACCATGTTTGCAATCATGGTTGGCCACCTCATTTGGCTTAAAAAGCCCTAAATCTTCCCCAAAAAGGGATCTAACAAATGAACAAGCAAGGTACATACTTTATACATTTCAAAGACTAGAAATGATGAGCCAAACTCGAATCCTTTAGTCTCCTCTTGATCCTTCTATGCTCTTCCTTCTTCCTTGAGGTCAAAAACCACAAAAATCACTCAAAAGCCTTAGATCTTGCACCAAAACACTTAGGGTTCGCTATGGAGGGTCTCTGAGAGCATTAAGGACGAGTGGGGGCTGAAAGAGATGATTAAATAGGGTGCAAACCCTCATATTAGGGTTTCTGTCCAGCCAGGGCCTACTCATCGAGTCCGGGACGCGACTCGTCGAGTCCATCACTTAAGCCCCGCGTTCCGTCCCGCTTCTACTCGGCGAGTTGGTCCTTCAACTGGCCGAGTCTAAGGCCCAAAATGCAAAACACTAAGAAAGAAATGCGTACCAAGAACCAGGTGCTACAGAGCAAGTTATCACTTTTTGCTATCATTCGTTCCTCTTCCTTTTTCTTTCACTTGTATCTTTTTTTATATCTAACCTCACACAAGCACCGAACTCTCATACCAGATGTTAGATATAGAACTCATAATAAAGAAACAATAAATACATGTTATTTAAGACCAATGTTCTATTATGTTATTCCATTGGAGGCTGAATTAAATAGCCCTAGATACAACTGAAAAGTCTTGTAAAAAGGAAATACTAATTTTCCCATACAATGTACCAAATTTAAGTAACTATAATTTATAATACTTAAGAATGTTTATTTAATTCAAGACACCAACAAAGTAAGTTAGGCAGTACCGTTAATAATAACCAAATTACGACAAATCTCAAATTTCACCTTTAACCCATTTAAGAGAAAATTGCAAATATAACCAAATTCCTTAATTATTTGTGGAAAATAGCCAAAAAAAAAAAATTCAAATTACAAATATAGCCATGAAAATCGTAGATGGATTAAGTCCATCTGCGATTTTAGTATTCCATCTGCGAAAGTATAAGTTGCTAAAGCACAGTCGTGCTTTAGCGACTTATACGTTCGCAGATGTTTTTTTATAGTTTTTTTTTTATTTTTCGGTATAAATACCCCAATCTTTGACTGAAATCACAGATGAACTAAGTTCATATGTGATTTCCTCTCATCCCACCTGCGATTTTGCATTTATATTTTATATTATTTTATTTTTAAATTTTGACTACAAAATTGATAGGGTTTAACTACGAAACAACATTATTAAATAGAAAGTTTTGCAAAAAATTATCAATTTAGTTCTTATTTCTTTAGAATATTTGTTTAAAACATTTCTAATAAAATGAATTCTGCAACAAAAACTTTGAAAAATATTTGAAACATGAAATCATTCATAGTACCTCTAAGGAAAGAGTTCTCCAAAATAAGTTTGAAAAATGAAAGAAGAAAAAAAAAATACGTTTTTATACCCCTGAAAAATGGGAAATCATAGATGAACGCAAAATCACAGATAGACAAGTAAAATCAGAGATGCATTGAGTACATCTAGGAGTGTTCATGATTTGGATAAAACCGAATTGTCCAATTGGACAAATTGGATTGGACTATTTGGTTCGGATATTCGGATTTTTGGATTGGTTTTCAACAAAACCGAATTACTATTTTGGATTTTGGATTGGTTTTGGTTTATAAAATATGAACCAAATAATCCAAAAAAAACGAATAACAATTTATTATTTATTTATTTTTAATATAACTATAACTATTTATTAATTTTATTATTTATTTTTTCAAATAAGTTAAAAAAGTTTCATCTAATAAAAAACATTAATATGCATTTTCTCTTAAAATCTCCTTATCTATTAAATATTAAACTATAATATACACTCTTAGTAGTTTATAAATTTTAAATCACAACTAAATATTTTTTTTGCTTCTTCTATAAAAATTGGATAATATTATAATTATATGTCATTTTAAAATATTTTAGTTTTTGAAAACTGAATTATAAAAACCGATTCAACCGAATTGTAATTGGATCGGATCGGATCGGATTTGAATTTAGTTTGGATTATTCGGATCCATATTTTGAAAACCAAAATCAATTTAGATTTACTTAATTGGATCGGATTGAACCGATCCATCCAAACGATCACCCTAAGTACATCTACAATTTTGATGGCTATTTTTATAATTTGAATTTTTTTGGTTATTTTTCACAAAATAATTAAGAAACTTGGTTATATTTGTAATTTTCTTTTTATAAAATTAGCAAACTACGAATGATAGTGCATAATGTATCTCTTGTGAGGCATCATGCATGCATGTTTGGGTCCTTTGGGACCCATATGTCCCACCCGTCCCGTTTTTCTTTGGTAGGTTTAGATTCTTGTAGGTCTATTGTTTTATATTATATATTAGGGAAAATTACTAATCTAATTAAATTTATTAATAACTTCTTATTTTTTAGCCAAAAATTAGGATCTGTCCCAAACTAGCCTACGAAATCGTAAGTGGTTAAAATTGTTTATTATTTTGCCAATTTACCTACTGTTTTGATTTTAGTATATAATTTTTTTTTTATTTTTCACTATGAAACCGTAGACGAAAAAATGGTTTACTGTTCCTTTGAGAAGTCTACTGTTTCCCAAGTAGTAGATTAAAAATGATCTACTATTTTGTCTAAAAACCTATGGTTTTGGGATTTTTTTTAAATGAAAAAAAACACTAACTTTTTACTACTATATCCTACCTACTATATATTAAAAGAAAAAATCTTTTTTACAGTAAAAGTTGGTGTTTTTTTTTCATTTTAAAAAAGAAAAAATTCGTAGGTTTTGGACGAAACAGTAAATCATTTTTAATCTACTATTTGGGAAACAGTAGACTTCTCAGAGGAAACAGTAAACCATTTTTTTCGTCTACGGTTTCGTAGTGAAAAGTGAAAAAAAAAAACTTTATATACTAAAATCAAAACAGTAGGTAAATGGGCAAAATAGTAGGTCATTTTAACCACCTACGGTTTCGTGGGCTAGTTTGGGACAAATCCTAATTTTTGGCTATAAATTATTAATCACTTTTTTAATTTGACTAGATTAGTAATTGTCCTTATATATTACTTATGATTATGATGTTTTATTATTATATTCTAATCGAAACTTTTATTTAATAGTATATAAATAACAATATATGTTATTATAATATAAAAATAATTATATATATATATATATATATATATATATATATATATATATATATATATATATATATATAAACTCTCCTAGCTTATCTACAGTAAACTTAGGTTCTTTTTGGCAGATTTCGTCCTTCATTTGTGTTGGGCAGTTTATGTCATTTTCTCCGTTCTTTTGTCCATACGTGTTGTCGTTCTCAATGAACCGCTTCAGCTGTCCAATGGTTTTGCTCCAGCGAGGTCACTGCTTCTCCTTGCTTGGGTTAGTCCACCGCTTCAACTACTTGAACCCACAAAAATCCAATATCGTCGGAACCTCTTAAAATCTCACCGATGCTCCCTCTTCTTCTTCCACCCCATTGCCTTTCTCTCTCGCCAAAGATCTTCGGATCGAGTAGCAACGAAAGATGCTACTGAAGAGCTGGTGACGTCAACGACCCACCGCGTTATCTTCCTTCTCTAATAATGTATCTTTCTTTCTCTTGCTTTCTGGATGGTTCCGTCTGTCTTCCCTCTTCAATCACACGTCAACAACTCTATTCCAGGAGGAATTGGTAGAGTCGGTGGTTTGGCCGACATCGCCCTGTCAAACTTCTGTCTCACATTCGCTTGTAAGTCTACCATCTCTTCTTTATTTTGTGCTTTATAAACTCAAACCCACAGGATTGAAAGCAGGAAAGGGGCAAAGAGGGTATTTGGCTGAAGCCCATACAGAGATTGACGTCATCGCCTTATGGAACGAGATGGCTTCTCTTCTGGAACGTCGTCCCGCTCCTTTTTTTCTAATTTCTGTATCCCCTACCGATCCACCGCCTATCTCTCCTCTATCTATCTACTTGGATGAAAATATCCATTAATCGGCTTTCAATACCCACTCAATCGGTCCTACAAGAAGCAGCTTCCTGATGAGTTGACGAAGAGCACAGCGGTCAGATATGGGTTTCTATTTGTGCGGGGGTAATTGGATTATTGAACTAATTTCACGTTTATCAAAGGTAATTGATGATTTCACCTAATTTCTACCCTATTATTCCGATTCATCCTTTCTCACCCCTCAATCTTGGATTGTGAACCACAACTGATCCTCTTATATGCGTCCAAATCGGTTTGTCATGCGTTTTTAGATGTTGTCTCTTGCCCGAAGCCTCATCAATTACCGTGTTTGTTGATGCTGTCAAGGTCTGCCATCAGAAAGTCTTTCTCAGTGGTTTTAATTGAGTTTTGGTTATTTATGCATTTTATATTAACTTATAATTACATTTACTTTTTTTCGTTTAACTAATGAAATTACTTATCTTTTTATTAACATCAGTACATAATAGTGACTGATAATCTACGTCATTGTGATTGTGATGTCATTCTTTCACAAATGGAAACTCTACTTGGTGGGTTTCAAGCTGTTAATCATAGTACAATTATCAACCAACCTTGCTAATATATTCTTTGACCTGTTTTATATCTATTGTGGTAGGTTGAAATTGGTTTTATTAGTTCAGACATAAAAATTCTTTGGGAGAAATCGTTGGATATGGAGCTGAAGTTGAAAAATCACAGGGTAATTCCATTATAATGTTCTCAAAATACTATATTTTATTGATTAATTATTTCTCTTTCGCATAGGCACAGAGAAGATTGAAACTCCATAACAGTTTTTGTATTTCAGTTTCCTTCTTATATTCGTTTGTTGCTGTCAATTTCATCTTTTGGTTACAACCTTGGTAAAACTTTTGATTTTTCTGATCTACCTTTACCTAAAAAAATGTTATTATTTAAATAAATTCCCATGCATGTTTAAATAAAGTCTGTTAATAAAGTTTTGACATTTCTAAGTGCTAACTATACATAGATTATAAAATATTCTTCTATTCGTTCATGTATTCAATACAGGGAAAAAACACAATCTATACAGAGGAAGAAAATAAGAGATCCTGTCTTCAAGGCTAAGAAAAGGAAACACAATAAAGGATTAAAAAATACGTGAATAAGAAAAGGAAAGAATCAATAATTGGAATAATCTAAAACTCCCCCTCAAGTTGGAGCATGAAGGTTGCAAATGCCCAACTTGTTAAGTAGAGATTGAAGATGCTTAGCTCCCAAAGCTTTGGTAAACAAATCCGCAACTTGAGACTTAGTGTCGATGTGTAACGGTTTCACTTCTTTCGACTCGACGCGTTCACGGACAAAATAACAATCCATTTCAACGTGCTTGGTACGCTCGTGAAATACTGGATTGTTTGCAATGTGTTTCACAGCCATGTTGTCACACAATAGTTGAGTAGGATCACTTTGTTCTAGACCTAACTCTTTTAGAAGCCATCGAAGCCAAATGACTTCACTAACCGTAGTTGCCATTGCTCGATATTCAGCTTCCGTGGAAGAGAGAGACACAACAGACTGCCTTTTCGATTTCCAAGATATCGGGGCTCCCCCCAGAAGTAATAAGTATCCGGTCCTCGATCTTCTCGTATCTGGACACCCAAGCCAATCTGAATCGGTATAGGCAATTAAATTTGCATCACCCTCCTTTGGAAGTAGAATCCCCTGTGCCGGTGTAGCTTTTAAGTATCTCAACACTCTCATAGCAGCATTCATGTGGCTTTCACGAGGATCCGTCACAAACTGGCTTAAAATGTTGACCGAGTAGGTAATGTCGGGCCTGGTTGCTTGTAAGTATAGCAATCTTCCTACAAGTCTTCTATATTTATTTGCATCAACTTGTTTATCTTCATCATTCTTTTGGAGTTTAGCATTTTGCTCCATGGGAAAAGCGCTAGGCCGACACCCCATCATTCCACTATCCTCTAGGATATCAAGAATATACTTCCTTTGATTGAGCACTATTCCGTCTCGAGTACGAGTCACTTCGATACCTAAGAAGTATTTCAAGGGGCCTAGATCCTTAATGCTAAACTTCTCATTCAAGAATGTTTTCGTTTCTTTGATCTTTTTCACATCGTTTCCCACAATTATGACATCATCCACATATATGAGTGCCGCCACGAATGAGTTTTCCGTTTTAAAGATGAATAACGAGTGGTCCGCTTGAGACTGTCTGAAACCGATCATACATAACGATGAAGTAAATTTTTGATACCAATTCCTTGAAGCCTGCTTGAGACCGTAAAGGGATTTTCTGAGACGACATACTTTGTTTTCCTTTCCTTTCTCGAAACCTTGTGGGATTTTCATATAGACCTCTTCATGTAATTCTCCGTGTAAGAAGGCATTGTTTACGTCAAGTTGATTGATAATCCAATTTTTCTTGACCGCCACTGCTAAAAGGGTCCGAACGGTGACGAGTTTGGCTACCGGGGCGAACGTGTCATGAAAGTCAATGCCTTCCATTTGAGTGAAACCCTTTGCTACTAGTCTCGCCTTGTATCTTTCGATCTCGCCGTTCGGTTTGTATTTTATTTTATATATCCATTTTGAATCAATCGCACGCTTCCCTTTCGGCAATTCTTCAAGAGTCCATGTACCGTTTTGTTCGAGGGCTCGTATCTCCTTCTTCATGGCCTCTCTCCAATTTACATTTTTTACGGCTTGGCTGAAACTCTTTGGCTCATTATTGGTGCTGATTCCCGCTAGGAATGCTCTGTGAGAACGAGTGCAATTTTTGTAAGAAATAAAATTGGCTAAAGAATGTACCGTAGAGGAGTCTCGATTGCTGATGGGTGTTGCTTGGCCTATGGATGATGGCAAGTTAACAATGTAGTCATCGAGGTAAGCCAGCCGCGACCTATTCCTTCTTTCTCTAGTGAGTGGAGGATTTTCAACATTAATTTCAACCGAATCTTCTTCATGCGTGTGTGAATTATTTGACTCCATGTGCACGCCATTTGAATTTACATTCACACTATCAACGTTGTCTTGCATGGGAAAATCATCTTCATGCATATTTTGTGGAGCATTAACTTCTTCATGGCCCACTGGTACACTTTGATCATCTTCTTTATTAGTGACGGTTTGTTCATCGGTAAAGGTTTCATGATGCCATGTGGGTGCTTCAAATATGTCGCCTTCTTCATTTTCAATTTGTATTTTTTTCCTTACCATGGGGAAACATATTCTCAACAAATTTTACGTCTCTTGACACCACCATTTTCTTGTTCTTTATATCAAAAATCTTATATCCCTTTGTGCCATGCGGGTAACCCAAGAAAATTCCCGGTCTCCCCCATTCCTCGAACTTATCTCCTCTCGTTTCTGTGTTGCGATAATATGCAAGACAACCAAAAACTTTCATGTGGTCATAACTTGGTTTTTGGTTGTAGACAATTTCGTATGGGGTTTTGTTGTCAATCGTCTTGGAAGGGAGACGATTTATGATGTAAGCCGCCGTTAAGATGCACTCGCCCCAAAAGGTAGAAGGTAACTTTGCTTCAAATCGTAGAGCTCTTGTTGTCTCGAGTAGATGTCGATGTTTTCGCTCAACAACCCCATTTTGTTGAGGGGTATGGGGACAAGTGGTTTCGCGAAGAATTCCTTGTTCCGTGTAAAAGTTCACCATGCGATTCGAGGTGAAATCCCCCCCATTATCACACCGGACCCTTTTTACACATTTATTAAATTGAGTTTTGATCATTTTACAGAAACCAATCAAGCAATCACTTGCATCGGATTTATGTCGTAAAAGAAAAACCCATACTGATCGACTAAAATCATCAACAATCGTAAGAAAACAATTTGCATGCGTAAGTGAAGGCATTCGGTATTTTCCCCATATATCGCAATGTAAAAGTTCAAAACACTCTGTTGATTTGATAGAACTAACAGGAAAGGGCAATCTAGTAAACTTTGCCCTTGCACAAGAGTCACAAGCCATATTGTTCAAGCTTAAAGAAAAAAAATCAAAATGTGAAAGTTTGCTATGTGAGGCATGTCCCAAGCGTTTGTGCCATACTTCACCTGTTGTTGCTAAGGCTTCTCTTTTATTTTCTTTGACTTTCATCCGGTATAGACCTCGTTGGCAACTACCCGTCCCAATCAATCTCCTCGAACTCAAGTCCTGCATAACAAAAAAATCCGGGAAGAATGTTACGGCACATTTAAGTCCTTTTGTTAACCGGCTAACAGATAACAAGTTACACGTGAAGTCCGGAACATATAAAACATCTCGGATTTCACTCCCGTTAGGTAAAGTACAAGTTCCTTTTCCCTTTACAGGAATAGAGTCGCCATTTGGTATTGTCACAGGTAATTCATGTGATGGTTCAACATTGTTGTGAAGGGAATCAAGAATGTGGGTTATGTGCTCGGTACAACCTGAGTCTACAACCCAATCGTTACCTTCATCAAATTTACCTGCCATGTTGGCTGCCGGTTGAGTAACATCAATATTTTGAGAATTTTTCGCTGTGAACAGATTGACAAATTGCCTATACTGTTCGCTGCTTAGTCCAGCTATAGTAATCTTTTCATCACCATGCTTATCATTCATTGAGTCCCGTTCTGTTTCAACAAATGCTGCTTTCGCTTTTCCTTTTTCTGGTTTCCCTTTGCCGGGCCACCATTCCGGGTAACCGATCCGCTTGAAACAACCGTCACGAGTGTGTCCATCTTTTCCGCAAAAATCACAATGTTCAACTTTATCATTTCCTCCTCTTTTTCCATTTCTTGGACCCATTTTTCTTTGTGACCAAACATCAGCATCATGTTTTATGTGAGCTTGAAACGCAGCTGTTTCACTATTGGTCCTTTTTCCAGTTGAGATTGCCCGTTGCTGCTCGTCTTCTGCCACAAGGTGGTATGCCTCACCTAAAGTAGGAATAGGCTTCATTGCTAATATTTGGGTTCTGATCGTGGATAACTCACTGTCGAGTCCAAGTAAGAACTCGTATAATCTCTCCTTGTCTCTTAGTTCAGTGAGTCTTTTACTGATCCTGCATTTGCAACCTGCACAAGAACATTTGGGTATATTAAAAACTGAACTTATCTCGTCCCAAAGTGCCCTTAGCTTGGTGTAATATGCAGAAACAGAAGCCCCGTCTTGCTTAGTTGTTGTGAGAAGCTGTTTTAGTTCATACGCCCTAGGTGCGCTTTCCTTCCCGAAGCGTTCACGGAGGTCGTTCCAGATTTCTTCGGCAGTGCTAGCATATTTGACACTAGATCTGATTTCCCTTTCCATGGCTGTAGTCAGCCACCCTTTAATCATGGCATCGCATCGAAGCCACCCCATGTGATTAGCGTGTGTCTTCTCTGGTTTCTGAAGGGTTCCGTCAACGAACCCTATTTTATTTTTCGCAAACAGAAAATTCTCCATTTCTTGAACCCAATCAAGATAGTTGTTGTCGTTTAATGTTTCATTCACATGCATTTGCCTCGGATAGTCTGACGGGTGAAGATAGTAAGGAGAGCCATGGTCGGATGTTTCGTTGTCAGTCTTGTTTGATGAGCCGCTGCCATTGTCGTCTTCCCCAGCCATGTTGAATGGAGATTGTTATTTTAGGGTTTTGTTCAAGCGGTACGTAACCTGCTCTGATACCATATAAAATATTCTTCTATTCGTTCATGTATTCAATACAGGGAAAAAACACAATATATACAGAGGAAGAAAATAAGAGATCCTGTCTTCAAGGCTAAGAAAAGGAAACACAATAAAGGATTAAAAAATACGTGAATAAGAAAAGGAAAGAATCAATAATTGGAATAATCTAAAATATATCAAGTTTTTGTTATGAAAATGAATTCTAAGTTTATGCTTATCGTAAACAATACTGCTAGAAGTTAGAGACACTTTTTTTTTTGAAGTTTTTTTTTACAATCACTTTAATCTTAGTTAATTAAGGTGGGATTTTAGGTGTGGTTAAATAAAGAGTGGGTTTTTACATGGCAAGCCTGACTTTATGCTGTCATATCAGCTACTCATTCGTAAACATTTCATATTTTTTTACCAGCATATTTACAAATTTTCTATTTTTTAATTGCCCTTTTTATGAAAAACATATATATGCTATTGGTACTCCACAATGTCAAAAATTCATGGTTGTTTCAAAATTAAGGTGGTCGAGGGTGATTTTCCACAGGGAAACCAACATTTATCCATAATTCCATATGCTGGTAAGTATTATTATTATGAATTTAATGCCTCTTACAAACATCAAAAGATCCATTCAAGCATTTATTGCATCAAAAGATTCATAAAATATATATGCATCCACAATTTATCTCTAATGTCATGAAATGTCTTCAGATTGACCAATTAATGGATCAAGAGGTTGTTAATCTTTCTGGTGGTGAATTGTAATGTTGTCCATATTTAACTGATAGATGAACCAAGTGCTATTTGTTACATGTATGTTGCTTTCTCTTTTTCATTGCATATGGCATATATAATTTAAAAATTCATTACATTTTCTCTTTTGTTTTATTGACAGTTATGCAACATGTATAAGTTCTGTTTCAATTAGTGAGTTTGGTGAGTTGACTTTTGTTTCAAATATCAATTGGCCTTTGTTATTTTCTTTTAAAAATTTTGTTTATTAATAAATGTTATTATTAGCCGAGATTATAGTATCATCACAGCAAGATAATGTTTCCTAGTATTATGGGATATTAGTTATAAAGATATCGTTCATATCCAGTGTATCACAGCCTGTATATATACTTGTATTATTAATGAAATACACACGCATTTGAATAGATTATTAACATGGTATCAGGGCGTATAATCCTCTGAAAACCCTTTCTCAGCCGCCAATCTTCTTCTTTCTTTCTCAGCCTGTATCCTCTGAAAATCAGCCTCCATGGATCCCAAAAATATAATTCATGGGCTGAGTTGTTCAAAATACACTGTCGCGCTTTCCAAGTTGAAAATCACATCGACCCTGAAGTCAAGCCACCACCATCTGCCCCCTCTTCCTCAACTACCACTGAGGCCGAAAAGGCCACAGTAACCTCTGAATTTCAAATCTGGTATCGTCTAGACACGATTGTTCTTCAGTGGATCTATAGTACAATCTCCAATGATCTTCTTCATACCATCCTGAAACCTCAGACTACTGCCTTACAGGCTTGGCAAGCTCTCGAAAATATTTTTCAAGATAATCAAAGTTCAAGGGCTGTCTATCTCGACAGCAAGTTTGTTTCCACCCGTCTTGATCATCATCCCAACACCTCCTCCTACTGCCAAGCTATGAAGATGTTGGCGGACCAGCTTGCCAACATGGGAAACCCGGTGTCAAATCAAAGGCTCGTTTTACAACTAATTGCCGGTCTTAATGAAAGCTACGAAGGCGTTGCCATGCTCATACAACAAACCACTCCTCTTCCTGATTTTTATGCAGTCCGATCAAAACTAATCATGGAAGAATCTCGCAAAGCTCATCAAGCAGCCGTAGCTGCAACTTCACCTAACATCAGCGCCACCGCAACCGGCTTAACAGCATCCACAACACCTGTGAACCCTAGAAACAACGACAACAACAACCGATTCAATCAACAACAACCTGATTTTACCTCTTTTCGTGGACGAGGTCGTGGCAGAGGAGGTCGTGGTCGGGGTAGATCGAGCAACAACAGGGGACGAGGCTTCCACAACGGTTCACATCAACCTCAACATACTTTCGGTTCTAGTACACGCTCCTATCAACCATGGCTTACACCACCTCCTTGGGCATTCCAAAACTACTCACCATGGGCCTATCCACCGTGCCCTTATCCTACACAACAACTTGGTAACACCAGACCTCCATCTAATGGACTTGGTCTTCTTGGCAGCCGACCCCAGCAGGCCTATGCAACCTACGACTCCAGCTACATGCCCACTGATTTGGAGCAGGCTTTTCACATGATGTCGCTCCACCCACCTGACACAAATTGGTATGCAGACACCGGAACTACTTCCCACATGACAAATAATTCAGGTAACTTCACGTCTTATCAAAATAATGGACCTTTTCAGAATATAACTGTCGGTAATGGTTCCACCATTCCAATCCAAGGTACCGGACATCAAACTTTGCCTTACCCTTTCCCTCCATTAATTCTCAAAAATGTTCTTCATGCTCCTCATATTATCAAAAATCTTTTATCTGTTCGTCGGTTCACCACTGACAATAATCTTTCTGTGGAATTTGACCCTTTTGGTTTTGATGTGAAGGATTTCTAGACGCGGACACCACTTCTTCGATGCAATAGTTCTGGCGATCTTTATCCTTTCACTCTTCAATCATCATCCCAAGTTACAACACCCTCAACTTTTGCTGCAATAAACAAGGATTTATGGCACCATCGGCTCGGACATTTGGGATCTGATATTTTATCTTCTTTACAGTCTACTTTGAAATTTAGTTCTAGTTCTAAACCTTTATCTCCTGTTTGTTCTTCTTGTGTGTTTGGAAAACAATCTAAATTTCCTTTTTATGCTTCAAATTCTATAACACATTTACCTTTTGATATAATTCACACAGATTTGTGGACATCACCTGTGCTAAGTTCTAGTGGTCATCGATATTATCTCCTATTCTTAGATGACAAAACTAATTTCTTGTGGACATACCCACTTGCACACAAATCTCAAGTTTATTCCACTTTTGTTCAATTTTTCACACTCATCAAAACCCAATTTCACTTTACAATAAAAACAATACAGTGTGATAATGGCTGCGAGTATAACAATCATAACTTCCATCAGTTTTGTTCTCAAAATGGCATCCAATTTCGATTCTCTTGTCCACACA
The DNA here is from genome assembly GCF_002870075.4 of Lactuca sativa. Lineage (NCBI taxonomy): Eukaryota > Viridiplantae > Streptophyta > Magnoliopsida > Asterales > Asteraceae > Lactuca > Lactuca sativa. The sequence goes on from NC_056627.2 coordinate 269,380,686, forward strand.
CATCTCCGCAAAATGGCAAAGCGGAAAGAAAAATCCGTTCAATAAATAATGTGTTGCGGACTCTTCTTGCTCACTCCACGGTACCATTACATTTTTGGCAACATGCTCTTCAACACGCCACTTATCTTCTCAACATTCTTCCGAGTAATCTCTTACATAAACTCACACCTACTCACCTTCTATACAATCTCCAACCCACATATTCTCATTTATGCACTTTCGGATGTCTTTGCTATCCCCTCACCTCTCCTACTACTACACACAAGTTAAACAAACGGTCATCACCCTGTGTTTTCTTGGGTTATCCATCCAACCATCGGGGGCATAAATGTTATGACATCCAAACCCGTACCATCATCCTATCCCGCCACATCATTTTTGACAAAACAATATTCTCATTCTCAAAATTGCCATCTTCACCATCAACTACTTCCACTCAATCCCAAACTGAATCAGATCCCCATCCTTCCTTATGGTCTTCCTCTTCTGAATCCTTGCCAACCACTAATCCCACTCCATCTCCAAAACCTCCCATCCAGTTTACTTATTCACGTCGCTCTAACCAGGCTTCACATCCATCTCCTGTCATACAGCAACCAACAACCCCCCTCCCCCCCATGTCACAATCTACCTCCAATCGAACCATCCACACCAGAAGTATGTCCGACATCTCTAAACCAAAACAACCTTTCATTCTTCATGCTACATCGTCTATTTCACCTTTACCTAAAACTTTTTTGGAAGCTCTCAAAAATCCGGATTGGAATAAAGCCATGAACGATGAATTTCAGGCCCTTATTGACAATAATACGTGGAAGTTAGTCCCAAAAACTCCGAATATGAATGTGGTACGGAGTATGTGGATTTATCGCCACAAAACTAAGTCTGATGGTTCTTTAGAGCGATACAAAGCTCGTTTGGTTTGTGATGGCAGGTCTCAAAAGGAAGGAATTGACTGTAGGGAGACATTTAGTCCCGTAGTTAAGCCAACAACAATACGGGAAGTTCTTTCCATTGCTCTCTCAAATGCATGGCAAATTCACCAACTTGACGTGAAAAACGCGTTTTTACACGGGCACCTACATGAAACTGTGTACATGCACCAACCCCCAGGGTTTCGCGATCCCTCCTATCCGGACCATGTTTGCTTACTTAAGAAATCTTTATACGGCCTCAAACAAGCGCCCCGGGCTTGGTACCAACGATTCGCTGATTACGTGTTCACTTTGGGATTCAAACACAGCAAATGTGATCATTCTTTGTTCATTTACAAGAACGGATCACATACGGCTTTCCTACTTCTCTACGTAGATGACATCTTGCTCGTGACATCATCACCCCACTTACGCCAAAAATTCATGCAACTATTAGCCAAGGAATTTGCAATGAAAGATCTTGGTCCCCTAAGCTACTTTCTTGGCATTTCAGTCACACGAACGAAAAATTCCATTCATCTTTCGCAGCACAAATATGCCACCGAAATCCTAGAAAGAGTCGGCATGAGTTCCTGTCATCCATCCTCCACACCAGTTGACACAAAATCCAAGATAAGTAAAAATGACGGCACTCTTTTGACCGATGGAGGCACTCAATACTGTCAATTAGCCGGTGCGCTCCAATATCTAATGTTCACTCGTCCGGATATCTGTTATGCCATTCAGCAAATTTGCATGCACATGCATGCTCCTCGAACAACTCACTTCAATGCTATTAAAAGGATCTTACGCTACATAAAGGGCACACTCCATCATGGCTTGCACATTACCAGGTCACCCACACACTCCATTATCGCATACACAGACGCTGATTGGGCAGGCTGCCCGGACACAAGACGATCGACATCAGGATATGCTATCTACATGGGAAACAATCTCGTCTCTTGGTCATCAAAGCGACAACCAACTCTTTCCAGATCAAGTGCCGAGGCGGAGTATAGAGGCGTTGCAAATGAAGTATCTGAAACATGTTGGCTATGAAATCTACTATTAGAACTTAAATTGCCTCAAAATAAAGCCACATTCGTCTACTGTGACAATGTTAGTGCAGTATACCTATCTTGCAATCCTGTTCAACATCAAAGAACAAAACACATCGAGCTTGACATCCACTTTGTTCGGGAAAAAGTTGCTCGTGGTCAAATCCGTGTTTCTCACATTCCCTCACACTATCAGGTCGCCGATATCTTCACCAAAGGTCTACCTCTCGTGCTATTTGATGACTTCAAAAACAGCCTCAACGTCCGTTCTCCTCCCGATTCGACTGCGGGGGTATATTAGCCGAGATTATAGTATCATCACAGCAAGATAATGTTTCCTAGTATTATGGGATATTAGTTATAAAGATATCGTTCATATCCAGTGTATCACAGCCTGTATATATACTTGTATTATTAATGAAATACCCATGCATTTGAATAGATTATTAACAGTTATGATACATGAATGTGATATGCAGTGCCACCTGCATACAATGTTCATCTGGCTGCATTTCGGGCGAGATTTTACATGGACCCAAATATATCACACAATGGCTCAATGATAAGTGGTGCAGCTGGTGGACGTGGAATGGGTGGTGGTGGGAGAAGCACATGTGCTCCACATGCGAATGCATGATCACACTCTTACCTTCTCTGTTCCAAGGTATTTGATTGTTTCAATCTCCGTGTCTTTAGCTTAACTTAAAACAAGGGACTGCAAGTCCATGAAATTCATTTCTGGGTCGGTTCTGATTTTTATTAGATTTGTTGATTATTACATTTGAAGCAATTTATGTAAGATTTTGTTTTTCAAATGTTTTTTCTTATTTATATTTTAATTTTTAAATAATTTTGATTAATTAAACTTATCATATGTGGTGGTGATGCTGGATATGTTTGACATGATGCAGTAGAACATGGCCGCAACCATGGACATATGCAACAAAATTGTGAAAGACCACAAAACAACATAACCAACCAATATCATATGCTTTTGCCACCATCTAATATCCTTCCTACTGCATCTAGAATGTATGTAATCCAATATCATGTAGTCATTTAGTAATGAATGATTATCTTTTGATCTATATAGTGTCACACACTTCCTATATTTATCCGATAAAAAAATGAAACCATATAAACGATAACAGATAAAGTTGTTTGTACATTTTGAAAAGATATAGAATACTTTGAATTGCAGTCGAATATTTCTATCATTTATTTTAGAGGAGATTTTGACATATCTACTCCTTTAGAAAGAATTTAGAAATGAATTCACACCTTATGTATTAGTCAACATACGACTTCTTCATGTGCAGATTGTATTAATCATTTCAGACGCCATTCCGATAGATAATAAAGTCAATTACCCAATACATCATAAAAGACATCGAAACCTTAACCCAAGTTTACTATAAAGGCCAAAACCAAAATATGTTGCTGATATTGGGCTCTATTTTTTGCAATTTCTTTCGGTTGCTTTACCAAAAAACAAAAATAGATTGACATTTCGTACATCTTTAATTTTTTGGTTATAAGTGCAATAAATAAAACTGTACTTTGAATTTATTGCTTTTTTTTCTTTTTCTAATTTGTTTTGAAAACCATTATCGTACGACGGAATCGATAAACAAAAGTATAAAACTCTGGTCTTAACCGAACCCCGCGGAGCGAGTTTCTCCACTAGTTACATATTATAGCAATCAACGTTATATATATATATATATATATATATATATATATATATATATATATATATAGAGAGAGAGAGAGAGAGAGAGAGAGAGAGAGATTAGCTTACTTTGAATGACAATATCTTGTTGCTTACCTTTGTACTTAATCTAGGGGTGTAAATGAGTCCAGTCGAGTCGACTCGTGAAATACTCGATAGTATCAAGCTTGGCTCGCGAGCTCATTTCGAACCGACTATTTTTTTCAAAAAGAAGTCAAAATCATCAAAAATTATAAGCATTCCACATGTTTTTACATTGTTCAAAATAACAAAAATTCAAATAAACCATCTAATGTCAATATAGCATCAACATTCTATTCCATTGCATTTTACATATATCTAAAATATTAAAAAAAAAAAAAGTTTTCAGAAGTTTTGAAATGCAACTTAAGTCTTTACTCCTTAATCAGTGCCTAAAAGCTAAAGTGTTGAAATGTTTACTAATTTATAAATACTTGATTAAGCTCATGAGTTTTATGAGCCGGGTATTTTACAACTTGAGCTCGACTCGATAAGGTACTCGAGTAGCTCGAGCTTGAGCTCGACTCGACTAAAATCAAGTCGATTTAGAGTATCTTTCAAGTCGGGCTTGAGTTTATCGTGAGTTTTCTCATCTCGTTTAGTTAACATGTTTTAGTTGAATTGCGTTTAAATAAGTAAACATAATTAATTGTTTATAATCAAAATGTAAAAAATAATAACTACTAATTTATGAATAAATAGATTTGAAAAAAAATATATATGTTAAGAAATATTAACTAGTTTTGTATTTTCTAAAGTTTAATATTGTCGTATTTCTTTTGTATTATTTACCGCAACGAAAATCACCCTATTCCGTGCATGTGTGTAAATGATCAGCGGTTGACAAACATGCTCATAATAAGTGTTTCAAGAACATACTCGCGAGTATGTTTTAGCCTTGTGTTATTCTGTATCGTTATTGTGGTATTAGCATATACTACTACTTCCTTGACTGAAATAGAAGTGGTGTGAACAGACTAAGGGGCTGTTTGTTTTTTTTTTTTTTGTGAAGAGCTGTGCAACCACTTTTGTTTACGCCGCGCAGACAACGCGCAGACATATGCCCTCGCAGAGTGTTTGTTTTTTGGAAGTGCGCAGACCAAAAAACGTCTGTGTGAGGTCTTCCTGGCGCAGACATGAGCCACTGTCTTCAAAGGTCTTCAGACCTCATTTTAACCAAAAAAAAAAGATCACCCGTTTTTTTTTCTTTCTCTTTTTGCTGAAAATGCATTTTTAATCTTTATGACATGAAATTAAATTTGAAAAATTAATTTATTTCAACAACTGCAGACGTTAAAAACAAACAGTCTTCTTATTGCAAACTGCAGACATTTGGTCCACCTCTTCTGCCGCAGAGGCTTGCAGATGTGGTCCGCAGGCTGCAAACATTTTGGCTTCAAAAAAACAAACAACACCTAAGTGATGAACACCAGAACTCGTAAATATTTTATAAATTTGAGAATCCCGATTAATTCATTATTTTATTTTATTGTATTTTGTTGTTCTATACATAATAAAAATACAAACAATAAACAAGTCTTCAATTACACTATTTAATCTAGAATCGTATTTGGAATCTATAGAATTGTATAATTGAAGATTCGTTTTTTTATCATTCCACGAGCATCTTTGTAACAATGTAAATTTTCAAAACAAACTTTTCATTCTTAATCATATAATCTTCATAACTCATTTCAGAAAACATCATTTATTTAGTTACATAACATAACTCCAAGTTTAATCAGTTAATAATCCAGTATCCTCGAAACATAATTCTTTCTCTAGTGTGTACAATCAAGCCGGTGCCGTCCCGCGATCCTGAGAAAACCTGAAACACATAACACATAACACAGTAAGCACGAAGTTTAGTGAGTTCCCCAAAATACCACGCACAAGTAATTAGCCACTCGAGACTATAGCCCTGTAATACCTTCTGGTCAATGTGTCTCAGTGGAACCCTCCAGTCCCATAGCCCTGTAATACCTATCGTCACATTCACTTGGTAGCTGACTCCCATCATCGGGAGTTCCACAAAGCACAAAGCAAGCAGCATTCGGACTTCGAATAAACACGTAAAACCTACTCTAGGCTACAACTCTATTGATCTACTCATACTCAATAGGTGTCACCGAACTCAAGCAACTCTACCCCATGCGGGAATCTAACTACTCTCTAAGTAGGCTCCCCCAATGCTCATCTAGGTGACTCTCATAGATTACTCCTCTACTCGAAACTCTATCTCTATAATATTCTTGTTGGATACTCTTACTCAGCACATACTTGAAAGCACATCACAGATAGCAACAACTCATAGGCTAAGGCATCACAAATCAGGCCACTCTAGTCCTAAAATATGAAATACCTAGCCTATCCTCTAGCATGCATAATATAACAAAATATATGATAACACAAAATAGGGTATTTTGGGAAATCACCATTCGGGCTCTGGCTGATTGTACACACTGCTCCTTCTCGTTTTCTCTCATAAACTCTTGCTCGTCTTATAAAAATCATTTCCTTGAAAAATTTTCTCAAATCCTCAGTTTGAGTCCAGATTTACCCGAAGGTGCATCCGAATCCCTCAAACCAAGGCTTTGATACCAACTTGTAACAACGTAAATTTTCAAAACAAATTTTTCATTCTTAATCATATAATCTTCATAACTCATTTCAAAAAACATCATTTATTTAGTTACATAACATAAATCCGAGTTTAATTAGTTATAATCCAGGATCCTCGAAACATAATTCTTTCTCTGGTGTGTACAATCAAGCCGGTGTCGTCCCGCGATCCTGAGAAAACCTGAAACACATAACACATAACACAGTAAGCACGAAGCTTAGTGAGTTCCCCAAAATACCATGCACAATTAATTAGCCACTCGAGGCTATAGCCCTGTAATACCTTCCGGTCAATGTGTCTCAATGGAACCCTCCAGTCCCATAGCTCGTTGGACCCTCTGCTCCGGTCATAGCTCGTTGGACCCTCCGGTCCGGTCTAGCTCGTTGGACCCTCTGGCCCGGTCTGGTTGAGAGCCTTCCGGCCTTATAGTTCGTTGGACCCTCCGGTTCGGTCAAAGCAACAAATAATATAACATACCATACATATCACACAAACATGCATAACTCAAACATGCATAACTCAAACAAGCACATAAGAACCTCTAGTCACACATAGTTACCACTCTAGGTAAATTATAGTGAGAAGACTCACCTGGTGGCTAGTAGGTAATAGACAACACTCGAAAATCTTGGACTAGCTTCCGCCTACACATTAGACAAGCATCTCGATCATTATTCTCCTTATTACTCATTCACTCCTTAAGACCTCTTTTCCCCTTTTTACTCTCGAGATGGGTAAAAGTCTATTTTACCCCTCCTTGGTCCCTCCTGCCCCTTATTGACTCACCCAGGAAGTCAACAGAAAGCCAGACCAATTCAATAGCCAAGATTGACCTAACTCGCCAAGTCCACTTGTATTTTCCACGTTCTTCCTAGGGTTCACTCAGCTCACTGAGTTGACTCCCAACTCAATGAGTTAACACTAGGCCTAGGCTACTAGGTCACACCCACTACGACTCATCGAGTCATCCCATGGACTCGACGAGTTGGCTCCATCGGATTCTCATTCAGCCACCTGAGGTCAGATCTGTGACTCTAGCTTATAGATCCAACCTCCTAGCATCCAAAAGTCATGTAAAGGTCCGACCTTTATGTTCATGTATCACATATCTAGCTCTATTTGAAAAAATGACCCTCTTAATGATGTTTTAGGCTCAATACTCTTATGTGACTGCATAAAGCTGGGATCATGGGTCTCTTTGGACCTCTAAAGGTCCAGATTTGATGTCTAATCCTCAAAGGGACTTCACATACTTCATAACTCAATTTAAAAGAGGGTGAAGAAACCCTAAATTCATGAGATCTACTAAACATATGAAAATATGTATATATTTATACCTTAAACAACAGCTTTGAATGGAATAGCAGCAGATCTGAGCCCCTCAAGTCGATCTTGCTAGAACAACCTCCTTCTTCCTTACAAGAATGCACCAAGATGATGACATTAGCCCCCCTCCTTCTCTCTATGCTCTCTGGATCAAATAGGGACTCTTAAGGGAAAGTGTGGCCGCAAATGAAGGCCATAAGATCCTATAAATAGGTCACAAACCCGGACAATTAGGGTTTTCCTCAGCAGCGCTGACTCAGCGAGTCAGATACCCGACTCGTCGAGTCCATCCATTTAACACATCACTAACTCGCGACCCTACTCGACAAGTTGAGGCACCAACTCGTCGATTCCCTCCAAAATCCTTAAATTAAATAATTAAAACAATTATCCTGGTAAACCGGAAGTAACAATCTTGTATTTCATAAAAATTGGGAGCAATATAATCCTTAAGTAAATGCCATCATATTGAACTTTTAAGAATTAATATACATTTCAAATGGGGATGATTAACATAAGAGATTCCTAACATATCATAGGATTCCCGTTCTTGAAAATCCATACTTCTTGTAACCCAAAAAACATATGGAATTCTAGGATCCCTCATCGGGCAAATACTTTTATGTATACCTCTTCTGGTTTATCCACAACATACTCTATTCTAGTAATATGATACAGACAAGCTAATAGTCTACCTAGTGCTACATCATAGGCATATTGGGAGCGAAGATAATTGTAACCATATACATATAAAAATGACCGCAATGGAATGTCAATCCCTCTGTATGATTTGTAAAGTTTATTCTTTGGTAATCAAAGCCCAAAGATCTATGAATTAGTCCATGCTTAACTAGCCAAACAGACAAATGACCCTGCATCTTTTTTATCTCTCCTGTACTTTTTTTGATAAGTATTTCACACTTACGATGAAATTTATGAAGATTAAGCCGCGACTTTTTATTATGTGCAAAGGAATACTGTGTAATTTATTAATTTGGGGAAGTGTAGGACAACATATTTGTGGATGGTGCACACTTCTGCAAGCTTGCATTTCTCGCAGATGTTTGAATTTATTTGTGTCGGTGTAATTATATATGCATGAGTGTATAACTATATTTTCACGAGTGTGTAAGCGAATGACTAGGATTTATTAGGAGCGTTTGTAACACTCACATTTTAGGTATTTTCCTTTTAACCCTCAAACTTAAAATCTTATGCATTTGGGTCCGTGACCAGTATCTTGGGCGTACGCTAGGAGTACGCTGGGCATATTGGGTCGAAAAGTTGGTCGTGGAGGCATCCACGTACGTTGGGCGTATGTGGAGTCGCGGGGCCTACAACCACCTGGGACAAACCCTAATTTTTAGGGTTTGAGCCCAATTTAAACACCTTAAGTTGCTCTTCGACCTTCTTATGACTATCCTCCACCTCTCCAAACCCTAAGATCAAAACCCTAATTGTCATTTGAGTGTTTTAAGCTTGGAAGTGCCATTTGAGGGTGTTTTTGGTGAACTTGAAGGAAGAAGAGCTCTTGAAAGTTGCATTGGTGTAGTTGAAGCTTGTGGATCCATAATCATCCCCAACTTGGAAAGCTTTTGGAGGTATAAAGCTCTTAGCTTGATGGTTCTTTATGATAGATCTAGTTTAGGGCTTGATTTTGTGCATTTTAGAGTCCCTTAAGTCAAGCTTGAGCGTATGAGCTACTCTAGAAGCTAGGGATGGTAGATCTTAGCATCTATGATGTTCCTTGTGCATAAAAATGTTATCTTGGTGTGTTATATTTGAACCATGTATGAGTTAGGGCTCTTATTATGGGTCTTTATGGTCAAAAATGAGTATTGGATCCCATTAAGTCATGCAAAACTATAAAGTAGCCAACCTTATGTTTTAAGAACTTAAAATGATATAGATATGAGGTTTGGACATTAAGGACTTAAGGGATTAAGACCCTTTATTAGCCTTTGGGACTCTGGCCAGTACGCCGAGTGAACTCCCTAGTACGATGCGCGTACTGGGTCAGCGGCCCGCTTCATGGTCAATGTAGAGTACTCGGGGCGTACACCAAGCAGTGGGATTTTATTTGTTTTGGGCCCTTTTGGACATGGACTTCTTTTAAGCTTTAGGCCTTATTTGGATTTTGGGCTTTGCATCTGTTGGGCCATAGTTGGACCTTAGGTTGTGAGTGATGGGTTTTAAGCATTCTAATAATCATGCAAATAAGAATTTTCCAAGGTTTACATCCTAACTAGCATGGTCTGGGGTACTTGTAATATAAAAACTAGTAGAATGACATACCTTTGTAGTTGATTGGATTCCTTAATACTTTGTGAGCCTAGAACCTCAAATATGATGCCTCAAATGTTACACACAGCACCACAACTCTAGGAATAACTTGAGAGAAGAACACTTCGATCACAAATCGGCTAGCCCTCCTTGTCTTGCAATAGTGCCGATTTTGCTTACCATGGGGTTCATTATATAGTGTGTCACATGCAGGGTTAAGCCCTAATGTACATGACTTTTCATTTCTTCCATGATCCATGGGTATTAACCTCCACGGAGCATCCATGGAGCACCCAATGGGTCCTAGCCCAATCTAGTGAATCATGGACCATAAGCTCAGTATATAAGAATGAATGATTTACAAATCAATCCTCATATATTTAATTAGTCTCTTTTTGATCACAAAATTAATTCCAAATTAATTCTTGATCAATACAAATTAAATAATATGATTTCATATTAATATATAGAACTTATAATATATTAACAAACTATAAGTGTCCTTTTCTCATTTTGTCTATCCAAGTGTTATGATGTCATGCAACCGAAATGGACCATGTCAAATCGGTTCAAGTACATACTAAATATAGTTATGGATTTAGACACCTTATTTAACATTGATTTGGGTCATTTTTTAGCCTTGGGCCACTATAAGGTTATTAGGCCAAGCTAGTTGGGCCTAATAAGGATAGGGTAAAATAGTCTTTTACCCTAGAGGTTGAAGATTATGAGTTGGGAGCCCCGGTTAAGGTATATGACCTAATTATCAATTAATGTATTGTTTAATGATATTTAGTGGTAAGATTTCCCATATCAGTAGTCCGAGCATTTATCTGATTAATTCAGCAGTTTTTGGTGAGTTTCCTCCAAGTGCTTAGAGGGTTGAAGGCACTAATGTCGACTAATGGATTATGGTTATCTGTGTGACCTTGCATGTATGTATATATTGTATGTATGTTAGGTGGGGCCTGATGAGTGAGTTGGGCGGGGACCATCACATGATACAGTCAAATATATTCCAAGCAGGGCTTAATGTCGGGAGGGGGCCCGATGGTTGCTGGGCATGGCCCATTGTATGTTTGATATGTATAGTGCGAGGTATTTTGGGGAAATCACTAAGCTTCGTGCTTACGGTTCTCAGTTTATGTTTCATGTGCTTCTGGTTCGAAGGGGAAGAGCTCGGGTTGATCGCATTGCACATACCATGATTTATGTCTTATATGATTTTGGATGTATTGGGATGATTGATTAAAATACTCTGAATTTCCTTTATGGCTTTGTGAACATGTTGGGTTGATGGTTTTGTTATTATGAAAATGAAATTTTTGGTTTTAAATTTTTGGGACGTTACAAGTTAGTATTAGAGCCTTGATTTGAGAGATTCGAACACACTCTCAGGTGTATCTGAACTCAACTGAGGATTTGATAGGTTCTTCATATTTTTTTTTAATAAAAAGAGTTTTTCAAATAAAAGAAAGGGTTGTGGTGCATGCAATCGACCGAGCTCAAGTAAGTTTTCCCAAAATACTTATACATGTTTTGTGTTATGCTTTGAATTGAGAATCTATGAATCACATGCTATATTAGGGCTAACGATCTACTCAAGGTTGCATGATATAATGCTGGGAGAGATGCCTTTATGTGCCTATTGTTTGAGCTTGTAGAATTGCATGCTAGTATTGATCAGTCATTGATAGGATGGCATGTTTAGGTTATGCTTTGATTCCGATTACTCGATGCTCGAATTCTGCTCGCTTTGTGCTTTTATGAGTTTCGATTAACATCAACTAACTAGTAAGTGAATATGTTAAGTTACATATTATTGAGACTGGATAATTTTAGAAGGTTAGGTTTTAACTCTATTGCATAGCGCTTGTTTAAGTCCAACCGTTGCAGTGTAAGACCTTTCATTCGACGAATTATCTGGTGTCGGTCATATTTAATAGTATTTGTGTGCTAGTTAGCGGGTGTTAGAGGGAGTTCCTTCTGTAGATGATCGTAGAGAATGGTATGGTGGTTTCCCTAGGGAAGCCTAGGAGGTGATTTGGTCTAGAGAACTTGGTCTTATTGAGGGCTGTTTGGATTAATAAGGGAGTGACTTGGAGGAATCAATGCGATCCTTGAGGAAAGTATGGATAGATGTGGAAGGTAGTATAGGCCCGTACTACTGGAAGCAGAAGATCCATACTCGAGTCAAGGAAAGCCACGATGATACCAGGAAGCTTGTATAGTGTAGGATTCTTCGAGTATGTTTTGATGGTTTATATGGTTTTTAGTATGGTGGTCACTCAAGGAGGTTCTAGTGTAGATGGAAGTGTTGGTGTTGGTGTCGGTGATGGTTCGGGTTCTAGAGTCGAACATATGGGTGATCAAATTCAGGAGTTCATTTCATCATTGATTACCCGCAATATTCTTGAGCAGAATCATGTGATATTTGGTATGGTCAAGAAGGGTATCACGAAGATTTTGGATGAACGCTTGGGCACTTTTTTTTTGAGATGGTGGCGATGATGGGAGCTCACACTTTGTGATGGGTTTTGAGCATTCTAACACTCCTATGGTGTACATGCAACCCTAGAAACCTTGGATCTATGTTTTCTCTAATATTCATGCAAATAAGAATTTTCCAAGGTTTACATCCTAACTAGTATGGCATGGGGTACTTGTAATATAAAACTAGTAGAATGACATACCTTTGTAGTTTCTTGGATTCCTTAAGACTTTGTGAGCCTAGCACCTCAAATGTTTAACATAACACCACAACTCTTGGAATAACTTGAGAGAAGAACACTTTGATCACAAAATCGGCTAGCCCTCCTTGTCTTGCAATGGTCGCCAATTTTTGCTAGATATGGAGCTCTTTATATAGTGTGCCACATGTAGGGTTACACCATGTAAACCCTAATGAGCATGGCTTTTCATTTCCTCGTGATCCATGGGTTATAACCTCCATGGAGCACCCAATGGGTGCTAGCCCAACCTAGTGAATCATGAACCATAAGCCCACTATATCAGAATGAATGATTTACAAATCAATCCCCATATATTTAATTAGTCTCTTTTGATCACGAAATTAATTCCAAATTAATTATTGATCAATACTAATTAAATAATATGATTTCATATTAATATATTAGAACTTACAATATATTAACAAATCGTAAGTGTCCTTTTCTCATTTTGTCTATCCAACAGTTGAGATGTCGATGCAACCCAAATGGACCATGCCAAACCAGGTCAAGTACATACTAAATATACTTATGGACTTAGACACCTTATACCACAGTCTCCCACTTGGATAAATCTAATAACTATAGTTACAGGTATGACTTCAGGAACCGACCATCAATCGTAGCTCTTTCAAAGTCTCGCGGAACTGAGATGATGATGCGCCATTTAAGATCAGTGATCATATAATCCTTTGTTCTAGATATTAGCCGGACAAATACATGGAACAATGTTGTACTTATTGTCTATCAGTTTGTTTCCCGGTTTCCGATTTGTTTTACATATAACTAAACTGAACACATCAATTTGGTTCTGACCGGGCCCGATACATAGGTCAAAACAAAATCATCGAGGGGCCCAGATATCGCTTCTAATCCTCCAAGGACTAGAAGGAACATATAAACTTTGACTTATATGCTTGTACTAACCACTTGTTGAATCATACACAAAAGCACATTTTATAACATCGACTTACTGATGCATTTTCGTACAATCAATGTACAACCAACTCATAATCAACAACTCATATCTCTAGGTTTGAAGACTTATATGATGTTACCGTCTCACGGTCACTCGAGATAAATTCCATGAAGTGAAACAAGTGAGCGTGGGTTTAATCGAATACTCAGAACTTATGAGCATTGATGAATGTTGTAGCAACCATTTGCTATGTCTAGCACCTTAGAGATCTACAAACCCAATTCATGACAGTCATGATTCATCTCTACTTCCAAAATATGACTGACTGTGGAGAGTTTGAATAATGTAATTATTTTGAAAGTCTAAACATGCAAAATTAAAACAATAGTAAATAATTGACACAAGTTAGCAACACCTTACTTATAAATAAACAACATCTTTTATTCAATCATCAAATGTCAATTTGCATTTTACAAGTTTCATAAATAACTATCTAATTTGTAAAACTGATATCATCCTTCAGCCCGATGCACATCGCATGCTGCAAGTGCTTAACCTTACATAGTCCCTTCGTGAGGGGATCTATCGGGTTCTCATCCGATGATACCCTCTTTACCACGATGATTCCTTCTTCTATCCAATGTCTAATGAAATGGTATTTTATGTCGATGTGCCTGGATCTCCCGTGATGCCTAGGTTCCTTAGCTAAGGCAACTGCACCCTCGTTGTCATAGAAAATCTCCATAGGATCCTTAATAGCTGGTAGAACTCCAAGGTCTCTAATGAATTTCTTTATCCATACATCCTACTTTTCCACCTCTCTTGTTGCTATGTACTCCGATTCGCAAGTTGAATCAGCCACCGTTTCCTGCTTGGAACTTTTCCAAGTAATCGCTCCTCCATTTAGGGTAAAGACTCAACCCGATTGAGAGCGGAAATTATCCCTATCATTTTGGAAGCCAACATCACTATACCCCACTACTCTCAAGTCATTAATCCCACCAAGGGTAAGGACCCAGTCCCTAGTCCTTCGTAGGTACTTGAGAATATTCTTCACCGCAGTCCAGTGAGCCTTGCCCGGATTCCCTTGATATCTGTTGAACATGCTCAAGGCAAAGGCCACATCAGGGCGAGTACAAGTCATAGCATACACAATCGAGCCTATAGTGGAATCATATGACACTTAACTCATCTCAACTATCTTAGCCTCTGTACTTGGGATCTGAATCTTACTCAGTTTGGCGTTAGTCTGGATCGGTAAGTCACCTTTCTTGGAATTCTGCATGCTGAACCTTTTCAGCACCTTATCCAAGTATGTACTTTGACTAAGTCCAATTGGTCTTTTACTCCTTTCTCTCAATATCCTTATTCCTAGGATATAGGCAGCTTCTCCAAGGTCCTTCATAGCGAAACACTTCTGAAGCAAGGATTTAACTTCCTGCAAGGTTGGGATGTCATTTCATATGAGTAGTATGTCATCCACATACAGTACCAAAAAGCTAACTATACTCCCACTAGCCTTAACATATACACAAGACTCATCTTCGCTCCTCGAAAAACTAAACTCTTTGACTTTCTCATCGAAACAAAGATTCCATCTGCGAGATGCTTGCTTCAATCAATAGATGGATTTCTCAAGCTTACACATTATATTAGGGTGCTTTGCATCGACAAAACCCTCTGGCAGACTCATATAAACATCCTCAGCCAACTTTCCATTAAGGAAAGCGGTTTTGACATCCATTTGCCATATTTCATAATCATGAAATGCAGCTATGGCTAGAAAAACCCTAATAGACTGAATCTTTGCTACTGGTGAGAATGTCTCATCATATTCAACTCCCAGAGTTTGAGTAAAGCCATTCGCAACCAGTCGTGTTTTATAAGTGTGTAAATTTCCATCCATGTCGATCTTCTTCTTGGAGATCCATTTGCACCCGACCGTCTTACGACCCGATACATTGTCAACCAAGTTCCAAACTTGATTGTCATACATGGACCGAATCTCGATGTCCATGGCCTCTTTCCATTTGGTGGACTCAGGGCCTGCCATGGTTTTGTTAAAGTTGTTAGGCTCATCCAGATTTACCAGTGTCCTATCACTGATAAATTCATCACCTTCCGCAGTAATATGAAAACCATAGTAATGCTAAGGCAGATTCCTAACTCTTGTGGAACGCCTCAAAGGTACGGACTCATCAACAGGAGTTTCCTCCTCAGTTGATTGCTAGGGTTTGAGCTTCCTTCACCGCTTGACTCTTGAATTTCTTCAAGATCAATTTACCTCCCACAACTTCCCTGGCTTATGAATTCTCTCTCACGAAAGACCCTTCTTCTTGCCATAAAGACCACATTCTCACCAGGTCTGTAGAAGATGTAACAAAAAGAATTATGTGGGTAGTTGATGAATATACATCGCCCACTTCAAGGTTCAAGCCTGTCCTGAGTGTCACGTCTCACGAAAGATTCGCAACCCCAAATCTTGATGTGGTCTAAATTGGGAACTTTCCCAGCCCACATCTTGTGAGGTGCTTTGGCAACCTTCTTGGTAGCGACTAGATTTAGGATATGGGCGGTAGTCTCTATGGCATACCCCCAGAATGAGAATGGTAACGAAGCTCGACTCATCATGGAACAAACCATATCCAACAACGTTTGATTGTGCCTCTCAGTCACACCATTAAGCCGTGGTGTCCTGGGAGGTTTCAATTGTGAAACACTTCCACATTCCTTAAGATAGTCAAGGAACTCTATTCTAAGATACTCTCTTCCTCGATCGGGTTGGAGCATCTTAATGTTCCTGCCAAGCTGATTCTCCACTTCCTGTTTAAACTCTTTGAACTTTTCAAAAGTTTCTGAATTATGCTTGATTAAGTAGACATAACCATATCTACTATAATCATCTAAAAAAGTCATATAGAAGCAATTAACATCCCTTGTGGCGGTCCTAAAGGGTCCACACACATCTGTGTGCACGAGGTCCAACAAACCTTCACCCCTAGCACAAGTACCAGTGAAGGGTGACTTTGTCATTTTTCCAAGTAAACAAGATTCGCAACTATCATCTGACTTTAAGTCAAACGACTCAAAAAATCCAACCTTCTGGAATTACCCTATGCGCTTCTTGTTGACATGTCCAAGACGACAATGCCACAAGTATGCTTTATCCAAACTAGTGGAAGAATCGATATGTAATACATTATTTCCTAAGTTGTCTACAACCGAAACAGTTTCAAATACACCATTACAAGGTAATGCTTTAAAATAAAGAACATTATTATAAAAACCATTAATACCACCAACTTCATTATCAAATGAAAAAGTAAATCCTTGTTTGTACAAACCATGAAAGGAAATAATATTTCTCGCCATTTCAGACGAGTAACAACACTTATTCAGATCTAACACTAACCCACCACTTAGCAACAAAGAATAAACTCCAATCTTGGTAATTGGTGAAGTTTTCCTATTCCCCATGATGAATTTTATCCTTCCATGCTCCACATCCTCACTTCTTCTTAGGCCTTGCAAATCAGAACATATATGAATACAACAACCTGTATCCTGAACCCAAGAAGTAGAATGTGATGAGTTATTAGACAATATGGTATAAACACCTGCATAGGTAGGTTTGACCTTCCCATCTTTAACATCTTGCAGGTACTTGGGGCAGTTTCGTTTCTAGTGCCCCTTTTCCTGACAATAGAAGCATTGAGCTTTATTTGGGTTTGAAGAAGGAGTGATAGAACCACCTTTGATTCCACTTGAAGAGGAGCCATCAAGAGACTTTCCCTTGGTACCCTTTGAAGGGGTCTTCCTCTTCTTCCCTCTACTTTGCCCGATTGCCAGAACAAGGGCGGCGGTAGGAGTAGGAGTAGTAACAACCGATTTGCCCTTAAGACTAGTTTCAACGATCTTAAAAAGCCCTTGAAGTTTGCTGAGTGTGACCTCCTCCTTGTTCATGTGATATGTCCTTCGAAATTAATCATAACAAGCAGGTAAGGAGTACAATATGATATCAATAGCCAACTCCTCAGGGAAATTCACATTCATCTTCAGTAAACAATCCACATATCTTTGCATTTTCTGCAAGTGGCCCGTGATGGGTTCACCATCCTTCATTCGGGTTGTTATCATGCAAGAGATGATTTCATACCTCTCTTGATGAGCACTCTTATGGTAGCAGTCCATCAAGTCCATATGCATCTCAAAAGGATAAAAGTCCTCATAGGACTTCTAGAGTTCAGCTTTTATTATGGCCAACATGATACATGCCACCTAGGTAGCATCTCTCTCATTTGCCCTAAAGTCAACGATCTCCTCTGGAGTAGCAGTAGACTCATCAATTTACTTCAACTCCTTGTTGAGGACATATTCCTTGTCCTTGTAACGTGTGACCATCCTGATGTTTCTGATTCAATCATTAAAGTTTGAACCATCAAATATGACTCTCCCATAAAGGTTCATGAGAGAGAAGGAGCCAGTAGGGTTTGAGCCAGAAGCAACATTGTTGGAAAACATCTGAAAAGAAGAAGGACAAGTTTAGATTAGATTTAGAGTCATTAATAAGACACCCAAATGTAATATTAAGGCTAGGACCCAACACAATACTTTATAACTTAGAAGAGGGATGTCGTAATCCAAGCTATAAAATATTTGAAGGTAGATGAATGACGATTTACCAATTTCCACCATGAAAAATGAAATAAATTATTAGTTTTTAATTGGACTGAAACTCCAAGATTCTTTTGATATTCATTGAACTTTTCAATGGCATGTTTAAATCTCGATTGTGCCCTCTTAAGTTTGTGACTGGGATGCCAAGGATCACAAACAAGGCGTGAATAACCATGCAAATTTACTTGGTACCCTTAATGTTTATCACCTAATCAATGTGTCGGTTACCCACACGCGCTCCACCGATCTATGAAAAATATTAAGTCACCCTTTGCCACTCTTACTATTCCAAGTTAGTGTGTCGGTTACCTACACATGCTCCACCAACGACTTGGTAAGGTACAAAGTGTAATTTCATGGGTTAGTACCAATTTCACATTTTCCTAAAGTAACTAAGATTGGGAATTTATAAAAGGCTTAGTTACTTTATATTTTTCATTATCCTTTTAATGAGGATTATAGTTCTTGTCCTACCCGTTTAACTAACGACCCTCCACCAGTCAAGGAAGCGGTGGGTGAGAGTGGACACCCATTAAGCTGCCATTTTATAGGCAACAACCTTATACCCCCCTTATAGACCGGCTTCGTGAATGACGCCTACTAACGGTAAGACTGACTTGCTCTTATATATATATATATATATATATATATATATATATATATATATATATATATATATATATATATATAGGGTTAGGTTATTTTGTTTTTACTAACTATTGTGTGCCAGAATGCACAAATCTAGACCAACGGATGGAATTAATCAATGGACATGATTTGAGGGTGTACAATATTACAATGGGATAACATGAACCATATAATAACACAAATTTTAGCAAAAGGGTATTTTGGACAATTTACTACATTTATAAAAGGAAAATTTCAGATTTTTAGGGATAATTAAGTCTCCTAGTTTTAAAAATCTGAATTTTGTTAATTAATTCAATTTTAATTCTAACTTAATTTGTATACATAACTGATTTTATTCTGTCAGAATAATTTTTTGTTAGAATGATGTTCTTTCACAATTTTATTCTATTAGAATATTATTAAAGAATAACAGTATTATTGAATACAATGTTGAAAAATGACAACATTCTAATATATTCTTATACATCCGAACTTAAATACCAAATTCATACATATTCTTACAGATTTAAAGCCTTATACATTTTAATATAATTATACATATACTAAAAGAATATCAACAAAAATGAATAAAAATCTTAAAAAATAACAACATTCTAAAATTATGAGTGTGATCAAACTTTATTCATTCTTCAAGTTATTCCTATTAGGTCATCAATGCATTCTTCCAGCCATTCCTATCACAAATACAACAAAAACTAATAATGGTTAAAAACATGTTACTTGCAATTAACTATCACTTTATATATTCTGGTAGAATACATATAATATGACAGGATACATAGAATACATTCTGGCTAAATACATAGATTTTATTCTGGCAGAATAATAAGCAATCCAAGAGAAATATCTATCACAAAAAAAAAGATTAAAAGTTAAACAAAGATTCTAAAAGAATCATTAAATATAAATTGTAGTTACCATTTAATTCTAATATAATATAATATAATATAATATATATATATATATATATATATATATATATATATATATATATATATATATATATATATGCAATTACCATTTATAGCATCATACAATTACCCATTACTAATGTGTAACCAAAATATATTATAAAATTTTTAACAAAAATTCTTAAAGAATCATTAAACCTAGAGTGTAATTATCATTTTAAATTCTAACCGAGTATAGTCTAACATAATACATTATACAAAGCATAATGTATTCTTACAGAGTCTACTATGTTCTTTATTTGATTTTCCAAAAAAATCAGTATTCTGTTAGAATACATTGTATAATAGTTTCTTTACATTAGTATATGTAATGAAACCATGAAAACTTATCATCTATAATCAAGTTGCAGCATAAATAAATAAAATAAATAAAATTACCTAAATGAGAATATTTGTGTGTGAAGGTCCAGGAGCAATTCGAGTATTTCTCACATGTTGGGATGAAATATCAATGGTTTTATCATCCTCTGTGACAACTTGAAATTTCTATCTTATAACAATCCATGCATTCAATCAAAGTCAAACTTTCAATTGCTAAATTTTAGCAATTTTGGAGTCGGTTTGAGTGTTCTAAAGCCTAGTACTGCAAGAGATAACTAGAGAGAGGATACTTTAGGGTAAAGTATGCAACATTTAAGTTCCAAAACTCCAAGATTTTGGAGTTTACGGCCCAAATGGTATTGAGGCCGTAAACCCTAACGAATATATAAGTGACACTTAGCCATTTTTGTCATTTTTAACCATTTTCAAGTCCTTAACCTTATTCTCTCTCAAGTATCATCACTAGATCTTCAACTTAGTAAGTATTTTCTGCCTTGATTAGTTAATAAACTTCATTATCTAGTGTTTGTGAATGATTTCATCCATGAAATCTCTTCATTGGATAGATAATCAAGTGTTCTTCATTTCACCAAGAACACACACTAGTGTTCTTGAGCCTTAAGCATCCTTTCAAGCTTCTACACTGTAAGTACTCTTGTCTTAGCTTGTTCTATGCTTAAATCAACTAGATTACACCTAGAATTCATCAAGAAATCATGATCAAAAGGGAGTTTACGGCCAAGGAACCTCCTTGGTCCGTAAACTCTATTTAAGGGTCCAAACGAGCCCTAATATCTTCTCAAGGCTTAGGATCAAGTCTAGAACACTTATATCATAAGCTAGGGACCTTAAAATTTGTTTTGATACAAGATACCATGAGTTTACGGTCCTAAACTCATGGGGAAATGGTCCTTAGGTCGTGAACACTAGTTAGCGGTGCAATGGTGCCACCATTCCTTCATAGGGCTTAGACTTGATCATAAAACACTTCATATTGACTTATAAGACCTTAAATCACAACTTGTCACTTAGTACCATGAGTTTACGGCCGTAAACTCTTGAGGAAATGGTCCTTGGGCCGTAAACTCATGTGGTTCATACCATATGGGCCATAAACTCCCAAGTGAGGCCCTACACCCCTTATATGCAACCCTAAGTGGTTTAACACTTCAGTACAAGTGTTTCCTAGTCCATAAGGTTGTTCCATTACCTAATTAGTTGTTATAAACACTAATTATAAGCATATATGTGTCATTATATGTTAAAAAGGATCCGTATGTACTCAAGTCCTCACTTGACACTTAGCATCCTTTACCGATGTTACATTCGCATCACTCACTTCAGGTGAGTTCATACCCCTTAAACTTATCTTTTAAATGATTTTAAATGCATTTATGGGGGGGATACAAGTAGAAAACATGCTAGTTATAAGATCAATCACATGTGATTTATAACTGTGTTTCAAACAAGGATTTCATATACTACAAATTGTGTTTCAAAACAATCTACTTTTGAATCGTTTTATAAACTGACATCAAGTCATTATTTATTTATTGTTCAAAACTCTTTAAATGTGTTACAAAACCTCTTTTTAACTTATATATACTGTCAAAAGCATGTATATATATATATATATATATATATATATATATATATATATATATATATATATATATATGTTTAGTTATATACATAATGTTTAAAGGACTTAGGACTGCTAGCTCGCTTTATTTCCTTTTCCTTGTTTGGATGTGGTCTTAGGGTATCGGTTAGTTGTCCGAAGGACGTCTAAATATTAGATATATATTATGTATACATATGTAGACATAAAAGTTCTATTCAATCAATTCAGTCTCTTTGGGTAGCAAGGGTATACTTTCATCTATTCATATACATAATTTACTAGTAAACTATAATAGGTATAGTTTAGGAGAATACTATCATATACAAATACTATAAAAGAGAATACTATAACAGAGAATACTATAACAGAGGATACTATAACAGAGCATACTATAACAGAGAATACTAGACAGAGAATATTATACATAGAATACTATTACTATAACAAGTATACTATAACAAGATTCAGAGATAACATAAGGTGAGATACTACTTCATGACACATCGACCATTTCATTATGTCACGTTTTGTAACCAGAATCTCCTGGAGGGAGAGCGTGAGTTTGCGTATAGATCTATACTGGATTGACTATCCTACACCTTTGTTGTTCGCTACAGTGGGACTTGCAAGTCTACGAGTGCCAAATGTCATTTCTTCCGATGTCTTTCATCGTCGTTTTATAGTCAGATTAGTATGGTAACAATCATATCACATTTTGCCTTAATTAAACCATTGGTTTTAAGTTAGTTATTACGTCGGTGATTAATACAAATAATACTGCAGTACACATATACGTTTTCCCATTATATTCAAATTGTGATCTTCTCACATAAAGGGTAATATAAATCTATATTTTGGTAATGATAGTCATACTTGGGAAAAAGCTTTCACTTTTACAAAGAGACAAACATAAAAAACAGTCGGGTCTTGGTAGAAGACTACTTTTTATACTAGTAGAAAATATAGGATTTTCTAGGAGTTTTCAAACATATACAAACATTTACATGGTTCAATTACAAACATTTTCATCAAAATTATACAAACATTGACACTAATTACTTATGAACTCACCAACTTTATTGTTGATCTACGCTTTCAAAATAACTTGTATTCTCAGGTCACCAGTAGACAGGTACCGATGATCAGGTTTTGAGAAGACGGAGCATCTTCAAGACTTGTCTTTTATTTTGATTATTCTTTTTGGTGTCTTATTACTATTAAAGAACACACTTGTATGAAATTATATTATTAATGCAATGGATGATGTTGTTGCTTATTTACTACTTTGCATTGTTATGATACTGTACATGCCATCCTCCGCCCAAGAACGTTTCCGCCGTTCTTGGTTTTGGGGTGTGACAGATTGGTATCAGAGCATTGTTTATAGTGAATCGAGTATATCAACCCATAAATGATATACAAACTATAAACACATCGGGATTAAAATACTCTGACCAAGATTTTATACTTTTAAGTACTAAAATACTTAACAAGAAGTATACATAATTACATACCTACATATTTACTAGAGGTCAGTGTCATACTAGAACATAACAAAGGTATTACTATTGTTGAACATCACAAGTGAGCTTAGGGCTGTATGGTCAATTCTGGGAATGACATAGCCTGATCAAATATGTTGGTCCGAGAAGTGATTAGTATATGCCGAGAATGGTTGTGATGTATCAACAAATCTAAGAACTTACCAACACCACTACAATGAGAACATTATAACATAACATAAACTTAAAATACTATAGGAGTATTTTGTGTCACTATAATTACTTATTTGAGAATTAAACAGGTCCTTATTAGTATGTCAATAGTTGCTGAGTGGATACACTACGATTATATGTAACTATGGTGGCATAGACTTAGAATCTGTGATCTTTTCTTTACCTCATGTTCCTTTTTTGGTTGGGGACTTAGGCTTAGGATCACTTATACGAAGGTCTATCTTGTTTTGATTACATATGACTGGTATGCACTACACAAATGTTGGAGTAACTAATAAAGATCATCTTATAATTATTTTAGTTAGTACGCCTATTAATTATTTCTTATACCCCTTTTCTCACGTAGATATCATGGCTGGATTCCATATCCCCGGAGACCCGTACTTCCCAAATCAGGGCAATGCTGGATGGCTGGATGACGAGCCAGAAGATGATCACCCAATTCCTTTGGATGATCACCTCGCATAAGGATTTTTGGATGGTTCTAACTCCGAACCAGAAGTCAACAACCTACCTCAAGTAATTCAGAACCCAAATCTCAACCCCCAACCTGCATTTCAAGGTCCCACACCCTTGTGGGCGACAAAATTGAATCGCTAGAGTGATGAGCAGGGTCAACCATTACCCTTCAATGGAGACCGAAGCTTTTACAATCTCAACGAAGGAGGCTCTGCTGACCGAGTCCTACCTACTATGGTCCCAGGATTGCTCGGAATATTGAGCAAGGTAGAGTAGCTATCGGCATAGTCGTGGAAATTGACGCTAACTCTGGCGTTAACACGATCCGCATTCGCCAACTCGAAGAAGCGATGGAAAGGACTAGAAGGACCAATGAGGCTCTACAGCAACAGCTAGCTGCATCCCACGCTGAGGTTATAGAACTCCGAGTGCGTCAGAGAGCTCATGAGCGACATCTTCAGGACGTAGTACGTCAACTGGCAGATCTGAGGGTTCACCCGAGGAATTCCTGTAGCCGGTAGAAGATGTATGACTCGTCTTTTCTTTTGGTTTAAGGAATAGCCTTTCATATCGATGCTCTATGTAGCACTTTTCTGTAAAATATTCCTATCATTCAAGTACTTTAACTAGACTTCTAAACTGTCAAAGTTTTGCTACTTCTGATATAATGTAAGACCTACTGTGACAACCCGATATTTCAACTCTTTGTAATGACCTAAAAAGTCAAGTATTGTAACCACTTTTGAGTTAATAAAATTAACTTCGATATTAAAAAGTCCAAAAAGTTCCTATTTAAATTTCTTCTATGTTTAAACGTCATCAAACCATGATCATACGTAAAAAGAACGCCCAAATCCGACTTCGTATATTGAAGTTATGATTTTTCCAAGTTCATCTTAGCAACAGACAGCTAAAAACTCGAATCGGAGATCGAGCGACTTTCGGCCGGAATGACCTAAACGAGAATCGAAGGTCTCGTCAATGCTATTTCAGCGGTAAAAAGTCTGGCAAAAACCGACGTCAGATAAAGAAGTTATGAATTTTTAAAGAAATTCCTTAATCACGTCATTTTAATAAATAAATAATAAAAATAATTTCATAATTTGCCAACGGAATCTAAACGAAAGTTGTAGATCTTAGTCTCACCTACGCGTGGATATAAAGAACGTCGAAAACGGAGTTCGTATGAAGGAGATATGAATTTTAGAAGTTTATTTAAAATAAATATAAATTTAAATATAAATTCTTGGTAATATCCGAAGGGGAGTCAGCAGATAGGACCGGAGTACGCCCTGCGTACCCTCGTACGCCCAGCGAACTCGAATCAAGGGCCTTGGATCATCCACGTCGCCCTATGCGAAGCTACCGACCCGCCCCATCCGACCCGCCGTCCCATCCAACCCGCCCTCCCATCCGAAGTACGTAAGCGATGACGCCCCAGTACGCGCTGCGTACCCTCGTACGCCCAGCGTACCGAGGCTGTTCAGCACCCCTATAAAAGGGATGCGAGGCTTTCCGAAAATTTTGCTCATTCTCTCTCTTTCTCTCACGATCTTGTCTCGATTTCCATGCCCGTTCAAACCCGAAGCTCTGGTCTTTTTGCTCAAGTCCCGAGGGTCGATTTTACTCCCGAGATTCCCGAGAATCCTGAGAAAAATCAGTTTCCCAAGACGAAACTCTGCCCGGTTTTCCATCTCGCTATCTTCAAAATTTCAAGTGAGTTCATACCCCTTAAATCAACCTTTGAAATGATTTTAAATGTTTAAATACTTTATGGGGGGGGGGGGGGAATACAAGTTAAATACTTATAGTTATTGCTTCAATCGCATGTGATTGCATTAATCACATGTGATTGCATTAATCACATGTGATTAATAACTAGGGAAACCAGTCATTTTATCATTGTTCAAACTGTCTATCAAACTGTTTTACTTCAAAATGTTTTACAAACCCTTTTACTTTTCAAACTCATTTACAAGCTGTGATTCAAACAAATGTTCCGTATATTTAAACTGTTTTATCAAACCTATGCCTTCAAATTGTTTTATAGATTGACATCAAGTCGATCTTTTCTTAAAATAATACTTATGTTTCAAATGTCTTATAAAAACTTATTTATGCTTTTATATTATAAATTGCATGGCCATATATGTATAGATGTATAAATAATGTTTAAAGGGCTTAGGAAGGTCATCCGCCCTATTTCCTTTTTCTCGATTTGGATGTGGTCTGGTGGAATTTCGGGTGACCATCCGAAGGTCGTTTCCATATTAATTATATATCAAATATACATATATAGACATAAAAGTATTTCCATATTCATACGTACTAGACACACCATTAGTAAGTTACCATCGGGGTAACACAGGATCATACTATTACAACTGCTAGATCAATGAGTCAGTTCATTCATGAGTCTATAATAGGAAGAGAACATATACAACTATACTATGAGAACATATACAACTATACTAGAACGAGAAACATTTCATTACATATACATTAATACGTTAACAATTGTGATCCACTGTATCGGAGCATGCCTTAAATGTCATGGCCCGAGTTGTAGCCAGAATTCTCTTGGAGGGAGAGCGTGAGTTTGCGTATAGATCTATACTGGATTGACTATCCTACACCTTGCTGCTAGCTACAGCCGGACCTACAGGTCTGCGGGTGCCAAACGTCATTCCGTTATTACGACCGTTCTTTATGTCGTTGTTATCAGTCGATAGTATGGTGCAATTATCACATTATACCTTAATATAAATCCGGTTTAAGGTAGTTAGTATAGCAGTAGTTCCTAAAATACAAAACTATAGTACTACAATGATTTACCCATTACATTTTTAGTGATAACCTCACTTAAACTTTAATGTACAAACTATATTTTGTTAAAAGATAGTTACACTTGGGAAGTTACACACTTTTACATCAAACGAGCATACAAAACAGTTAAGCCTTGGTACAAGGCTACTTTAATAGAAAATATAGGTTTTTCTGAGAGATTCAAACTTTTACAAACACTTACATACATTTTACAACTTATACTTGCGACAGGTTCAAACGTTTTTAATAACAAACACCGACACTAAAACACTTATGAACTCACCAGCTTAATGCTGATAAACTCTTTCAAAATAACTTGTATTCTCAGGTCATCAGTAGACAGGTACCGATACCAGCTTTTGAGAAGATGGAGCGCATTCAAGACTCATCATATTATTTTGATTCACATTATATTTTTGGTGTCTAAAACTGTACAGAACATGCTTGTATTAAAATTATATATTTAATGCAATGCATGATGTTGTTTGCTTATTTACATTTACTGTGTTGTGATACTTTACATGACGTCCTCCGCCCCAGAACGTTTCCGCCGTTCTTGGTTTTGGGGTGTGACAGATTGGTATCAGAGCATTGTTTATAGTGAATCAAGTATATCAACCCATAAAAGATATACTAAACTATAAACCCATTAGGGATTAAACTCTGACCAAGAGTCTATACTTTAAATATTAAAATATTTAATTAAGTATACTAGTCTGCATTCATACTAAAATTAGTGTCACAATGACAAGAAGAAAAGTATTGCGATTGTTAAATATCACAAGTGAGCTTGGGGATGTATGGTCAGTCTTGGGAATGGCATAGCCTGATCAACTATGCTGGTCCTAGGAGTGATTAGCATATGCCCTAGCATGGTTGTGATAGGTTAACAAGTCTAAAAACTTACCAACAATACCACAAGAAGACCAGTAGAACTTAAACTTAAAATACTATAGGTGTATTTTGTACTACTAGTTACACATATACTATATTCTTATACCTCTCTTCTCGCGTAGATCTAAATGGCTGGATTCCATCACGGCGACCCGTACTTTCCAAATGAAGGAAATGCCGGGTGGATCGATGAAGAGCCCGAAGTTGAGCATCCAATCCCTTTGAATGATCACCTCGCAGAAGGCTTTTCTGATGGATCCGACTCCGAGCCTGAAGTCAACAACCTACCGCTTGTAGGTCAAGCCCCGAACAACAACCCTCGACCAGCTTTTCCAGGTCCTACTCCCTTATGGGCAAACAACTTGAATCGCTGGAGTGATGAACAGGGTCAACCCTTACCATACTTTGGGGACCGAAGCTTTTACAACGTCAGCGAGGGTGGCTCTGCTGACCGAGCTCTGCCTGTCATTATCTGCAGAATAGCTCGTAATGTCGAGCGAGGTCGAGCAGCCATCGACCGGGTCATGGAGATTGATGCCAACTCAGGTGTCAACACAGTCCGCATCCGCCGTCTTGAAGAAGACATGGAACGGACCCGGAGAGCCAATGAAACCCTACAATAGTAGCTGGCTGCCTCACGAGCTGAAATCTTGGAACTTCGAGCTCGTCAGAGGGCTCAGGATCGACACCTTCAAGAGGTGTTTCGTCAAGTGTACGACCTCAGGGCTCGCCCGGGGATTTCCCATCGCTGTTAGATGATGTCTAGTACATCTCTGTCTTTTGATTAAAGAATAGCCTTTAACATCTGTGCTCTAAGTAGCACTTGTCTGTAAAGTATTCCTAACTTTCAGTACTCTAATTAAGAATCTAAGAATTGTCAAACTTTTCTATATGGTATGATGTAAGACCTACTGTTAGGTCGATTTTCCCTGAACTTATTACATCAGTAATACCAGTATTATAGAGGTCTATCTAATCTGTGGGAAAAATCTATACACTTGTGCTTTCCTACTAATATTTCTTATTGTGATTTCAAACACTCATTCAACTGTTGGGCTATGGTTAGTTAGTCCATGTGTCACTTTCACGTTGCTTACAAATTGATTCTTACCATTTTTCTTATCTTTATAAACTTATAGCTGAAAGATGCCTCCTCGCAAATCTCCCAGGAATAATCCTGCACCACCACCTCCTCCGCCTCCGGTCATCGATACTGTAGCCCTGAATGCTGCCGTAGCTGCAGCAGTGGCAACGGCCATGGCTCAGTATCACTCTTCTGATGCCAGCAGAGGTGGAACCCCTGTGGAATCAACCCCGGTTGAAACCCCTGTGCACTTGAGAGAGTGCTCATACAAGGATTTCACAAATTGCAAACCGAAGCCTTTTTACGGCACCGGCGGAGTCATTGCCCTCTCGCAATGGCTCGAGAAGACTGAATCAGTCTTCGAAATCTGTTCATGCCCTGCAGCGAGTAAGGTCAAGTACGCCGCATGCACCTTTGAAGGAAAATCCCTGACATGGTGGAACAGCCATGTTAAGGCACTAACTCTTGTTGTAGCCAACGACATAGGCTGGGAATCAATGAAAGACCTCATGACTGAGGAATACTGCCCGAGGGGCGAGATACAGAAACTGGAGCAGGAACTTTGGAACCTGACGATGAAGGGCACCAACGTGGTCGCTTATACTGCCCGATTCAACGAGCTGGAGGCCCTCTGCCCCAATATGGTTCCCACCGAGGGGTAGAAGATCGAGAGGTACATATGGGGGCTAGTGCCTCCGTATCAGGGGAATGTTCTAGCATCAAACCCCGCTACCTTCGACGGTGCCAAACGATTGTCACAATGACTCATTGACCATGGAGTCAAAACCCCTGCAACCACAACCACCCTAGCCATCCCGGAACCCTCCAAACCCGCTGATACTAAGCGGAAATTCTGGGATGAAAAGAAGAAGCAACAGGCTGCCAAAAAGCAGCAAATTGTGGCAATACATGCCGCAATAACCCCTGCTACTGCTACTACTGCTTCGGTGGGTCAGTATGCTGGAAGTTCGCCCAAGTGCAACAAATGCAACTACCACCACAACGGCCCCTGCCGTGAAATGCAGTGCTCTAACTGCAGCAGGAAAGGACACACCGTCCGTTTCTGTAAGTTCCCGGCACAACCTATCAACCAAGTCCTGGGCTCTGGCGCGAGCCCGACCTGCTATGGATGTGGCGAAGCAGGTCACTATAAGAGGGACTGCCCCAAAGCAAAGAATGCTGGTGGAGCAGGAAGGGTACTAGCTATAGGCCACGGGGAAGCAGTTGCTGACCCGATAGTCGTGACTGGTACATTCCTCCTCGATAACTCCTATCCATGCATTCTGTTCGATAGTGGAGCGGAGCGAAGCTTCGTAAACCATAAATTTGCTCGCATGCTTAATCAACCACCGCACGCACTCCAAGAACTATTCACAGTAGAAATGGCTAATGGAAAAACTGAAAGTAAGAGTAGCATATACTTAGGTTGTACCCTAACTCTAGATAACCATTCATTCCCAATCGACCTCATGCCAGTCTTAATAAAAAGTTTCGACATTATCATTGGCATGGATTGGTTAAGCCTTCATCGCGCCGACATCATGTGCTACGAGAAAGCAGTCCGTCTAAACCTTCCGTCTAACGAAACTCTTATAGTCTACGACGACAAACTCGGTGCAAGTCTTCACATCATATCAAGTATTCAAGCACAGAAGTATCTGCGTAAGGAATACCATGCATTCCTTGCTCACGTCGTCGACACGAGCCTCGAAACGAAAGAACTAAAGAACATCCCTGTAGTGAGCGACTTCCCCGACATTTTCCCAGAAGAACTACCCAGGTTACCTCCACAACGATAGGTCGAGTTCAGAATCGACTTAGTCCCAGGAGCTACCCCAGTAGCCAAGTCGCCCTACCGCTTAGCACCAGCTGAGATGCAGGAACTCTCTGGTCAACTTAACGAACTGCTCAGCAAGGGCTTTATAAGACCGAGTTTCTCACCTTGGGGAGCACCGGTCTTGTTCGTTAAGAAGAAAGACGGATCATTCCGTATGTGTATTGACTACAGAGAACTCAACAAACTGACGATCAAGAATCGTTACCCTATGCCTCGCATAGATGATCTATTCAACCAACTGCAAGGGGCGAACTATTTTTCTAAGATTGATCTGAGATCCGGATATCACCAGTTACGAGTGCTAGAGGAGGATGTGCCGAAGACAGCCTTCCGAACTCGTTACGGACATTACGAGTTCGTGGTGATGCCATTCGGATTGACCAATGCGCCCGCAGTCTTCATGGATCTGATGAATAGAGTATGCCGACCTTACTTGGATCAGTTCATCATCATTTTCATTGACAACATCCTGATCTACTCCCGAAGTAAGAAAGAGCATGGCGATCACCTGCGACAAGTTCTAGAGACATTACGAAAAGAGAAGCTTTATGCGAAGTTCTCGAAATGTGAATTTTGGATCCGGAGAGTCGAATTCTTAGGACATGTGGTAAGCGAAGAGGGAATCCACGTGGACCCATCCAAAATTAAAGCCATTGAGAACTGGTCAGCACCTAAGACGCCTACAGAAATTCGTCAATTTCTAGGTCTCGCTGGCTACTACCGCAGATTCATTCAGAACTTCTCTCGAATAGCGAAACCTCTTACAACCCTAACCCAGAAAGGCGTGGCCTATGACTGGGAAGAGAAACAAGAAAGAGCGTTCCAAACGCTCAAACGAGCCTTGTGCACCGCACCAATACTATCCCTTCCCGAAGGAATAGAAGACTTCATAGTCTATTGCGATGCATCGAATCAAGGCTCGGATGTGTCCTGATGCAGCGAGGTAAGGTCATCGCCCACGCCTCGAGACAGTTGAAGACACACGAGGTTAACTACACGACCCACGATCTTGAAATAGGAGCAGTGGTGTTTGCTCTGAAGATCTGGAGACATTACTTGTATGGAACGAAGAGCACTATCTTTACCGACCACAAGAGTTTACAACACATTTTCGATCAAAAGTAGCTCAACATGAGACAACGACGGTGGG
This sequence comes from Lactuca sativa, assembly GCF_002870075.4. Classification (NCBI taxonomy): domain Eukaryota; kingdom Viridiplantae; phylum Streptophyta; class Magnoliopsida; order Asterales; family Asteraceae; genus Lactuca; species Lactuca sativa. Next base: position 269,412,524 of record NC_056627.2, read on the forward strand.
TCAAGCTACTCAGTGATTACGAATGCGATATTCGTTATCATCCGGGTAAAGCCAACGTAGTAGCAGACGCCCTAAGTCGGAAGGAATATTCTGGTCGCAAAGTCAAGTCATTGTCAATAACCATCCATTCACACTTGTCTAAGCAAATTCAGGAGGCTCAACTTGAAGCCATGAAACCTGACAATGTGACGAATGAATCCATTAGAGGAATGGACAAGAATTTAGAAGCCAAGGGTGACGGAGCCTTATATTTCATGAACCGGATCTGGACACCGAAACACGGTGGTTTCCGAGACTTGATCATGACCGAGGCGCACAACACTAGGTATTCCGTCCACCCAGGTTCAGATAAGATGTATCTGGATCTTAAAAAGCTATACTGGTGGCCTAATATGAAAGCAGAGATTGCTACCTTCGTAAGTAAATGCCTTACTTGCGCAAAGGTTAAGGTCGTGTACCAGAAGCCCTCTGGTTTATTGCAACAACCAGAGATCCCGGAATGGAAGTGGGAGTGGATCACTATGGATTTCATAACCAAGTTGCCCAAGACAACGGGTGGACTTGACACTATATGGGTCATCGTTGATAGATTGACCAAGTCTGCACACTTCCTGCCTATCAAAGAAACCGACAAGATGGAGAAACTTACGAGAACATACATTAGGGAAATCGTACGGATACATGGTGTACCTATGTCCATTATCTCCGATAGAGATAGTAGGTTCACCTCAAGATTTTGGCGATCACTACAACATTCCCTAGGAACAAGGCTGGACATCAGCACAGCCTACCATCCTCAGACCGACGGACAGAGTGAGAGGACCATCCAAACACTAGAAGATATGTTGCGAGCCTGCGTGATTGACTTTGGGAAGGCATGGGATACTCATTTACCCCTTGTCGAGTTTTCCTATAATAACAGTTATCACACGAGCATCAAGGCTGCTCCATTTGAAGCTCTATACGGCCGAAAGTGCAGATCCCCTCTGTGCTGGGCTGAGATGGGTGATATCCAATTAGCCATGGGGCAAGCTTCCGACAGTACTCTCACCGGTCCGGAGATCATTCGGGAAACGACAGAGAAAATCGTTCAGATCCGTGAACGATTGAAAGCCGCTAGAGACCGACAGAAGAGCTACGCTGATAATCAAAGGAAACCTTTGGAATTTCAGGTAGGAGACCGAGTCCTTCTCAAAGTCTCACCCTGGAAGGGCTTGATACGCTTCGGCAAGCGTGAGACGCTTAATCCGAGGTACATAGGGCCTTTCGAGATTCTTGCAAGAGTCGGCCCCGTAGCTTACAAACTCGACCTACCAGACGCACTTCGTAACGTACATTCTACATTCCACGTATCTAACTTGAAAAAGTGTCTATCCGACAAGACTCTTGTACTCCCGCTCGACGAGATCGAGATCAACGAGAGCCTCAACTTAGTGGAAGAACTTGTAGAGATCATGGACTGTGAGGTCAAGCAGACAAAACAAAGTCACATACCCATCGTGAAGGTTCGCTGGAACGCCAAGCGGGGACCTGATTTCACATGGGAACACGAAGATCAGATGAAACAAAAGTACCCTCATCTCTTTTATGTTCACTAGTATCTTTAATACTTTAAATTTCGGGACGAAATTCCCTCTAACGGGGGGATGATGTGACAACCCGATATTTCAACTCTTTGTAATGACCTAAAAAGTCAAGTATTGTAACCACTTTTGAGTTAATAAAATTAACTTCGATATTAAAAAGTCCAAAAAGTTCCTATTTAAATTTCTTCTATGTTTAAATGTCATCAAACCATGATCGTACGTAAAAAGAACGCCCAAATCCGACTTCGTATATTGAAGTTATGATTTTTCCAAGTTCAGCTTAGCAACAGACAGCTAAAAACACGAATCGGAGATCAAGCGACTTTTGGCCGGAATGACCTAAACGAGAATCGTAGGTCTCGTCAATGGTATTTCAGCGGTAAAAAGTCTGGCAAAAACCGACGTCAGATAAAGAAGTTATGAATTTTTAAAGAAATTCCTTAATCACGTCATTTTAATAAAAAAATAATAAAAATAATTTCATAATTTGCCAACGAAATCTAAACGAAAGTTATAGATCTTAGTCTCACCTACGTGTGGATATAAAGAACGTCGAAAACGGAGTTCGTATGAAGGAGATATGAATTTTAGAATTTATTTAAAATAAATATAAATTTAAATATAAATTCTTGGTAATATCCGAAGGGGAGTCAGCAGATAGGACCTGAGTACGCCCTGCGTACCCTCGTACGCCCCGCATACTCGAATCAAGGGCCTCGGATCGTCCACGTCGCCCTAAGAGAAGCTACCGACCTGCCCCATCCGACCCGCCCCGTCCGACCCGCCGTCCCATCCGACCCGCCCTCCCATCCGAAGTACGTAAGCGATGACGCCCCAGTACGCGCTGCGTATCCTCGTACGCCCAGCGTACCGAGGCGGTTCAGCACCCCTATAAAAGGGATGCGAGGCTTTCCGAAAATTTTGCTGATTCTCTCTCTTTCTCTCACGATCTTGTCTCGATTTCCGTGCCCGTTCAAACCCGAAGCTCTGGTCTTTTTGCTCAAGTCCTGAGGGTCGATTTTACTCCCGAGATTCCCGAGAATCCTGAGAAAAATCAGTTTCCCAAGACGAAACTCTACCCGGTTTTCCATCTCGCTATCTTCAAACTTTCAAGTGAGTTCATACCCCTTAAATCAACCTTTGAAATGATTTTAAATGTTTAAATGCTTTATGGAGGGGGGGAATACAAGTTAAATACTTATAGTTATTGCTTCAATCGCATGTGATTGCATTAATCACATGTGATTAATAACTAGGGAAACCAGTGATTTTATCACTGTTCAAACTGTCTATCAAACTGTTTTACTTCAAAATGTTTTACAAACCCTTTTACTTTTCAAACTCATTTACAAGCTGTGATTCAAACAAATGTTCCGTATATTTAAACTGTTTTATCAAACCTATGCCTTCAAATTGTTTTATAGATTGACATCAAGTCGATCTTTTCTTAAAATAATACTTGTGTTTCAAATGTCTTATAAAAACTTATTTATGCTTTTATATTATAAATTGCATGCCCATATATGTATAGATGTATAAATAATGTTTAAAGGGCTTAGGAAGGCCATCCACCCTATTTCCTTTTTCTCGATTTGGATGTGGTCTGGTGGAATTTCGGGTGACCATCCGAAGGTCGTTTCCATATTAATTATATATCAAATATACATATACAGACATAAAAGTACTTCCATATTCATACGTACTAGACACACCATTAGTAAGTTACCATCGGGGTAACACAGGATCATACTATTACAACTGCTAGATCAATGAGTCAGTTCATTCATGAGTCTATACTAGGAAGAGAACATATACAACTATAGTATGAGAACATATTCAACTATACTAGAACGAGAAACATTTCATTACATATACATTAATACGTTAACAATTGTGATCCACTGTATCGGAGCATGCCTTAAATGTCATGGCCCGAGTTGTAGCCAGAATTCTCTTGGAGGGAGAGCATGAGTTTGTGTATAGATCTATACTGGATTGACTATCCTACACCTTGCTTCTAGCTACAGCCGGACCTACAGGTCTGCGGGTGCCAAACGTCATTCCGTTATTACGACCGTTCTTTATGTCGTTGTTATCAGTCTATAGTATGGTGCAATTATCACATTATACCTTAATATAAATCCGGTTTAAGGTAGTTAGTACAGCAGTAGTTCCTAAAATACAAAACTACAGTACTACAATGATTTACCCATTACATTTTTAGTGATAACCTCACTTAAAATTTAATGTACAAACTATATTTTGTTAAAAGATAGTTACACTTGGGAAGTTACACACTTTTACATCAAACGAGCATACAAAACAGTTAAGCCTTGGTACAAGGCTACTTTAATAGAAAATATAGGTTTTTCTGAGAGATTCAAACTTTTACAAACACTTACATACATTTTACAACTTATACTTGCGACAGGTTCAAACGTTTTTAATAACAAACACCGACACTAAAACACTTATGAACTCACCAGCTTAATGTTGATAAACTCTTTCAAAATAACTTGTATTCTCAGGTCATCAGTAGACATGTACCGATACCAGCTTTTGAGAAGATGGAGCGCATTCAAGACTCATCATATTATTTTGATTCACATTATATTTTTGGTGTCTAAAACTGTACAGAACACACTTGTATTAAAATTATATATTTAATGCAATGGATGATGTTGTTTGCTTATTTACATTTACTGTGTTGTGATACTTTACATGACGTCCTCCGCCCCAGAACATTTCCGCCGTTCTTGGTTTTGGGGTGTGACACCTACTCTTAGGTTAATTTTCCTAAAACTTATTACATCCTTAATATCAATGATATTGGCAGTTAGCTAATCTTTTGTAGAAATCTTTGTTCAAATACTTTCATTCTGGTGATTCTAGAACTCTATGGAATTCATAAACTTATCTAGTTGTTGAACTATGGCAATTTAGTTCATGGGACTCATTCATTAACTTCACTATTGAATTCTTATCATTGTACTCACCTTTTAAACTTATATTTGAAAGATGCCTCCCCGAAGGTCAACAAGGCGTAATCCTCCGATTACTCCAACTCAAACACCAACTCCTCCACAATTTGATACGACAGCTCTTAATGCTGCGGTAGCTGCGGCTGTTGCTACAGCCATGGCACAATATCACAACAACCAGGGAACAAGCGGAGGTGGAACAGTCATTCATTCCACGCAAGGTGACGTTGTCGTGCGCTCGTGAGAGTGCACTTATAAAGACTTCACCAAATGTAAGCCCTGAACCTTCAATGGTATCGGTGGAGTCATTGCGTTGTTGCAATGGTTCGAAAAGACGGAATCAATGTTTGAGATCTGTTCCTGTACTGAAGGAAGCAAAGTAAAATTTGTTGCATGCACCTTCAGTGATAGAGCCCTGACATGGTGGAATAGCCATGTCAAGTCACTAACCTTAATAGTGGCAAATGATATGGGATTGGAAGCTCTTAAAGGGCTGATGGTTGAAGAATATTGCCCAAGGGGCGAGGTTCAGAAGATGGAACAAGAACTCTGGAGTCTGACCATGAAAGGCTCCAACATAGTGGCTTACACTACCAGATTTAGTGATTTGGTGGCGCTATGTCCCAATATGGTTCCCACTGAGGGGAAGAAGGTCGAGAGGTACATTTGGGGGCTAGTGCCACCATTCCATGGGAATGTATTAGCTTCAAACCCACTACTTTTGATAGTGCCAAACGATTGGCACAGAGACTCATTGATCACGGAGTCTCTACCCCGACAACGAAAACAACGCTGGCTATCCCAGAACCCTCCAAAGCCGCTGACAACAAGCGGAAGTTTTGGGATAACAAGAATGGCAAATCGGCGCAGAACTCTACCAAGAAGCAGCAAATGGTGGCTGTTAATGTCGTGATAGTACCTGTTGCTACAGCGCCTAGGAAGTCGTATACCGAAATTTTGCCCAACTGCAACAAATGCACCTTCCATCATAATGGTGCATGCCAGGAAATGCAGTGCGCTAACTGCAACAGAAAAGGGCACACTGCCTGATTCTGCAAGGCTCCGACAAGGCCAATTAACTAAGTCCCCGACATTGGTGTAGGCCATGCTTGCTACGGTTGTGGCGAGGTTGGTCATTTCAAGAGAGACTGTCCGAAGGCAGGGAATGTTGACGGAGTTGGAAGAATTCTGGCGATAGGCCACGAGGAAGCCGTAGTTGATCCTACGATAGTTACTGGTACGTTTCTCCTCGATACTTCATATGCCTGTATACTATTCGATAGCGGAGCAGAGAGAAGCTTCCTAAGCCATAAATTTGTTCACTTGCTTAAACAAAAACCACGAACACTAGAGGAATCTTTCACTATAGAAATGGCAAACGGGAAAACGGAAATTACTAACTGCATATACATAGGTTGTACTCTAACTCTAGATGGTCATTCTTTCCAAATAGACCTCATGCCGGTCTCAATTAAAAGTTTCGACGTCATAATCGGCATGGATTGGTTAAGTCATTGTCGCGTCGACATCAGGTGATTTGACAAAGCAGTTCGTCTTAACCTCCCTAACCACGAAACTCTAGTTATCTACGGCAACAAATCTAGTATGAACTTTCGCATCATTTCGTGTATCCAAGCTCAGAAGTGCTTGCGAAAGGAATATCATGCATTCCTTGCACACATCGTTGATACGAGTCAAGAAGTGAAGGACATTCAGAACATTCCAGAAGTACGTGACTTTCCCGACATCTTTCCAGAAGAACTACCGGGATTACCACCGCAACGCCAATTTTAGTTCAGAATCGACTTAGTGGCAGGCACTACTCCTGCAGCCAAATCTCCATATCGTCTGGCACCATCAGAGATGCAGGAACTTTCCAGTCAGCTTAACGAACTTCTCAAGAAAGGATTCATTAGGCCAAGCTTCTCACCATGGGGAGCACCGGTCTTGTTCGTCAAGAAGAAAGACGGATTGTTTCATATGTGCATCGACTACAGGGAACTCAACAAGCTTACCATTAAAAATCGTTATCCTCTACCCCGCATTGATGAATTATTTGATCAACTTCAAGGAGCTAACTACTTCTCGAAGATAGATCTACGATCCGGGTATCACCAATTATGAGTGTTAGAGGAGGATGTTCCCATGACAGCCTTCCGAACTTGTTATGGACACTACGAGTTTGTAGTGATGTCGTTCGGATTAACCAACGCACCAGCTGTATTTATGGATTTAATGAATAGGGCGTGCCGTCCTTACTTGGATCAGTTCGTCATTGTCTTCATCGATGACATACTTATCTACTCTCAAGGTAAGGAGGAGCATAGTCAACACCTACGAGCAGTCTTAGAAATATTACGATTGGAGAAGCTCTATACGAAGTTCTCTAAGTGCAAGTTTTGGATTCGAAGAGTCAAATTCTTGGGCCACGTTGTCAGTGAAGAGGGAATTCACGTGGACCCTTCCAAAATCAAGGCCATTGAGAACTGGTCAGCACTAAAGACACCTACTGAAATTCGTCAATTTCTAGGTCTTGCTGGCAACTATCGCAGGTTCATACAGAACTTCTCTGACCGAGAAAGGTGTGGCCTTTGACTGGGAAGAGAAACAAGAAAAGGTGTTCCAAACACTGAAACGAGCCTTATGCACCGCACCTATACTATCCCTCCCAGAAGGAATAGAAGACTTCGTAGTCTATTGCGATGCATCCAACCAAGGGCTCAGATGTGTTCTGATGCAACGAGGTAAGGTCATCGCGTATGACTCAAGACAGCTAAAGACACACAAGGTCAACTACACCACGCATGATCTTGAGTTAGGAGCAGTTGTGTTTGCTCTAAAGATCTGGAGACACTACCTGTACGGTACGAAAAGCACTATATTTATAGACCACACAAGCCTTCAACACATCTTTGATCAGAAGAAGCTCAACATGAGACAATGACGGTGGGTCGAGCTACTCAATGACTACGAATGCGAAATTCGTTATCATCCCGGCAAGGCCAACGTAGTAGCTGAGGCCCTAAGTCGGAAAGAATACTCTGGTTGTAGAGTCAAATCATTGACTATGACTATCCATTCACACTTGTCCACACAAAGTAAGGAGGCTCGGCTCGACGCTTTGAAACCTGAAAATGTGGCAAGTGAATCCCTGAGAGGGATGGATAAGAACTTGGAAAGCAAGGGTGGCGGAGCGTTATATTTCATGGACCGAATCTGGACACCGAAACACGGTGGCTTCAGAGATGTGGTCATGACAGAGGCGCACAACACGCGATATTCCGTTCACCCAGGTTCAGATAAGATGTATTTGGATCTTAAAAAGTTATACTTGTGGCTCAACATGAAAGTAGAGATTGCTACCTTCGAATACCAGAAACCATCAGGTTTACTTCAGCAACCAGAGATACCAGAATGGAAATAGGAGCGGATTACTATGGACTTCATAACCAAGTTGCCCAAGACAGCGGGTGGACTTGATACTATTTGGGTCATCGTCGACCGATTGACAAAATCCACGCATTTCCTACCAATCAAGGAAACTGACAAGATGGAGAAACTAACAAGAACATACATTAGGGAGATTATACGATTGCATAGTTTTCCCATATCCATTATCTCCGATAGAGATAGTATATTCACTTCGAGGTTCTGACAGTTGCTACAAAGTTCCCTTGGAATGAGGCTGGACATGAGTACAACCTAGCATCCAGAGACCGATGGAGAAAGTGAGAGAACTATCCAAACCTTAGAAGATATGTTGAGAGCCTGTGTGATCGACTTTGGGAAACCATGGGATACTCATTTACCCCTTGTCGAATTTTCCTACAACAACAGTTGCCATACGAGCATAAAGGCTGATCCATTTGAGGCCCTCTATGACCGAAAGTGCAGATCCCCTCTATGTTGGGCTGAGGTGGGCGACACCCAGTTAGCTAAAGGACGAGTTCCTGACAACACTCTCATAGGTCCGGAAATCATACGGGAAACGATAGAGAAGATCGTTCAAATTCGTGAACGAATGAAAGCCTCTAGAGACCGACAGAAAAGCTACGCAGACAAGCCAAGGAAACCTTTGGAATTCCAGGTGAGAGACCGAGTCCTTTTGAAAGTCTCACCCTGGAAGGGCTTGATACGCTTCGGAAAGCAAGGAAATCTAAATCCAAGATACGTAAGGCCTTTCGAGATTCTTGCTAGAATCGGCCCTATAACTTACAAATTCAATCTACCACGTGAACTCAGTAACGTACATCCTACTTTCCACATCTCGAACTTGAAAAAGTGTCTGTCCGACGAGACTCTTGTAATCCCACTCGACGAGATTGAGATCAACGAGAGCCTCAACTTCGTGGAAGAACCTGTAGAGATCATGGACCGAGAGGTTAAGCAAACAAAACAAAGTCGTATCGCGATAATGAATGTTCGCTGGAACGCCAAGCGAGGACCAAAATTCACTTGGGAGCGCGAGGATCAAATGAAACTGAAATATCCTCATTGTTTTACTTAATTATTTGTAAAAAATTATTTGCTTAAACTCTAATTTCGGGATGAAATTCCCTCTAATGGGGGGATGATGTGACAACTCGAAATTTCTATATTATAACAATCCCTGAATTCAATCAAATTCAAACTTTCAATTGCTAAATTTTAGCAGTTTTGGAGTCAGTTTGAGTGTTCTAAAGCCTAGTACTGAGAGAGATAACTGGAGAGAGGATACTTTAGGGTAAAGTATGCAACATTTAAGTTCCAAAACTCCAAGATTTTGGAGTTTACAGTCCAAATGGTATTGGGGCCGTAAAGCCGAAGGACTATATAAGTGACACTTAGCCATTTTTGTCATTTTTAACCATTTTCAAGTCGTTAACCTCATTCTCTCTCAAGTATCATCACTAGATCTTCAACTTAGTAAGTATTTTCTGCCTTGACTAGTTAATAAATTTCATTATCTAGTGTTTGTGAATGATTTCATCCATTAAATCTCTTCATCTTATAGATAATCAAGTGTTCTTCATTTCACCAAGAACACACACTAGTGTTCTTGAGCCTTAAGCACCCTTTCAAGCTTCTACATTGTAAGTACTCTTGCCTTAGCTTGTTCTATGCTTAAATCAACTATATTACACTTATAATTCATCAAGAAATCATGATCAAAAGGGAGTTTACGGCCAAGGAACCTCCTTGGGCCGTAAACTCTATTTAAGGGTCCAAATGAGCCCTAATCTCTTCTCAAGCCTTAGGATCAAGTCTAGAACACTTCTATCATAAGCTAGGGACCTTAAACTTTGTTTTGATACAAGATACCATGAGTTTACGGTCCTAAACTCATGGAGAAATGGTCCTTAGGTCGTGAACACTAGTTAGTGGTGCAATGGTGCCACCATTCCTTCCTAGGGCTTAGACTTGATCATAGAACACTTCATATTGACTTATAAGACCTTAAATCACAACTTGTCACTTAGTACCATGAGTTTACGGCCGTAAACTCATGAGGAAATGGTCCCTGGGCCGTAAACTCATGTGGTTCATACCATATGGGCCATAAACTCCCAAGTGAGGCCCTACACCCTTTATATGCAACCCTAAGTGGTTTAACACTTCATTACAAGTGTTTCCTAGTCCCTAAGGTTGTTCCATTACCTAATTAGTTGTTATAAATACTAATTATAAGCATATATGTGTCATTATATGTTAAAAAGGATCCGTATGTACTCAAGTCCTCACTTGACACTTAGCATCCTTTACCGATGTTAGGTGAGTTCATACCCCTTAAACTTATCTTTTAAATGATTTTAAATGCATTTATGGGGGGATACAAGTAGAAAAGATGCTAGTTATAAGATCAATCACATTTGATTTATAACTGTGTTTCAAACAAGGATTTCATATACTACAAACTGTGTTGCAAAACAATCTACTTTTAAATCGTTTTATAAACTGACATCAAGTCATTATTTATTTATTGTTCAAAACTCTTTAAATGTATTACAAAACCTCTTTTTAACTTATATATACTGTCAAAAGCATGTATATATATATATATATATATATATATATATATATATATATATATATATGTTTAGTTATATACATAATGTTTAAAGGACTTAGGGCTGCTAGCTCGCTTTATTTCCTTTTCCTTGTTTGGATGTGGACTTAGGGTATCGGTTAGTTGTCCGAAGGTCGTCTAAATATTAGATATATATTATGTATACATATGTTGACATAAAAGTTCTATTCAATCAGTTCAGTACCTTTGGGTAGCAAGGGTATACTTTCATCTATTCATATACATAATTTACTAGTAAACTATAATAGGTATAGTTTAGGAGAATACTATCATATACAAATACTATAAAAGAGAATACTATAACAGAGAATACTATAACAGAGGATACTATAACAGAGCATACTATAACAGAGAATACTAGACAGTGAATATTATACATAGAATACCATTACTATAACAAGTATACTATAACAAGATTCAGAGATAACATAAGGTGAGATACTACTTCATGACACATCGACCATTTCGTTATGTCACGTTTTGTAACCAGAATCTCCTGGAAGGAGAGCGTGAGTTTGCGTATAGATCTATACTGGATTGACTATCCTACACCTTTGCTGTTCGCTATAGTGGTACTTGCAAGTCTACGGGTGCCAAATGTCATTTCTTCCGACGTCTTTCATCGTCGTTTTATAGTCAGATTAGTATGTTAACAATCATATCACATTTTGCCTTAATTAAACCACTGGTTTTAAGTTAGTTATTACATCGGTGATTAATACAAATAATACTGCAGTACACATATACGTTTTCCCATTATATTCAAATTGTGATCTTCTCACATAAAGGGTAATATAAATCTATATTTTGGTAATGATAGTCATACTTGGGAAAAAGCTTTCACTTTTACAAAGACACAAACATACAAAACAGTCAGGTCTTGGTAGAAGACTACTTTTTATACTAGTAGAAAATATAGGATTTTCTAGGAGTTTTCAAACATATACAAACATTTACATTGTTCAATTACAAACATTTTCATCAAAATTATACAAACATTGACACTAATTACTTATGAACTCACCAGCTTTAATGTTGATCTACGCTTTCAAAATAACTTGTATTCTCAGGTCACGAGTAGACAGGTACCGATGATCAGGTTTTGAGAAGACGGAGCATCTTCAAGACTCGTCTTTTATTTTAATTATTCTTTTTGGTGTCTTATTACTATTAAAGAACACACCTGTATGAAATTATACTATTAATGCAATGGATGATGTTGTTGCTTATTTACTACTTTGCATTGTTATGATACTGTACATGACGTCCTGCACCCCAGAACGTTTCCTCCGTTGTTGGTTTTGGGGTGTGACATCCTCTTCTTTATTTTAGTTATATAAACATTATCACCAACCTAGAAGGTGTTATAAACACATCAAAAATATTCTAAGCATGAAAAGATCTTTAGGCATAAGGTATTCATGGCATCATTTAAAAACCTTTTGAATTTATTATTATATATTGCATTTCTGTATTACCACTAAAGATGCATCACGTGATAAAAAAAGGAATAAGGAATATATTTTATATTGGGGAAATTTTTTGACCTTTGCATCGTTTTTTTCATAGAAAATGTTTTTCAAAATTTAGAATATCTATGTACATTTAAAAACTCACTAGCAGACATCTCCAATGGAACTATACGTAGAAGAGATAGAAAGGCAAAAACAATAATAGATGAAACCTATAATTCGGCTACTAATCTTTTTTTAAGAGAAAAAAAATCAAATAGAATTTGGGAAGGGCACCAGGGACAATTGCACCGGTTGTCTTTTCATCTTCAACTATATGTGAAAGATTACATACTTTTTTCTATACTCTCCCTCTTTTTCTTGCCTCTTTATCTTCAAACAATTTGAGGATGGTTTCGGCACTAGGGAAGATGACAACGCCGCTATTAGGAATAAGAAGAACAACGCATAACTCAATTTTGTGTATGTGCGAGTTGGCGATGGAGATGATACGGTGAAACTGTGAAGCCGGCTATTTCTTTTTCTTTTATAGGTGAAGAAAACGTGAGAGAAAAAAGATGAGAGAAAAGAGAGAGATTAGGTCAAACCTAATTATTTTGTTTCCTTAATTGAAGGATTTAATTGAATGATCCCATTAATTGAATGTGTCAAAAACCCAAAAGTACCCTTATTCGTTTAATAAATTATTTAATTATTTGCTAAATTATGATTGGTGCATTTAGAAACACAATATTTGCTAGAAACATTTGAACCTAGCTCTCTTTCTCTCTCTCTCTCTCTCTCTCTCTCTATATATATATATATATATATATATATATATATATATATATATATATATATATATATATTAACTTATAATACTATATGGTATAAGGGTTGAATTTTAACTTTTAAAACTCTAGGGTTTGGAATTAAAGTTTTCTAAAGTGACTTTACAAATTCCAAAACTTGAGGGCAAGTTTTGAAACGTATTCAAAACCTTTCATATTCATAAATTATGGGTTTAATTGTTTATTAAAATGAAGAATCTTCATTTTATGTAACCTATGTCTCTTTAATGACAATTTAAAGAAGTGACTTTTGGTAATCCATAACTTGAGGACAAATTATGGACTCTATAAATAGGCATTAAGATCAAGAATCACACTAACAAACAATTTACAAATAGTTCCTATGATCTTCTAAAACTCATACGTATGAACATTCATATCAACAATTTCAAAAATCATAAACAAATATAAAAAAACTTGAAATTTTGATAATAACCATTGAAAATGGATTAGCATAGTCATTACACCATCAAAAATAGGTTTTATAAGTCCAAAACAATTTAGGGTAATGTTTCTAGTCCATTTCCAGCAGCAAAACTCGAAATTCTGCACACAGGGGCTCCTACTTGTCGAGTACAAGAACCTACTCGATGAGTAGGATGCATTTTCACTTGGACTCATCGAGTCCCCCCATGTGTGACATCCCCATTTTCACGGCCAGAAAAGACCGATTTGTTTATGCTTTGTTTTATAAATCAGAGTGATCGTTTAAAGAAAACGGTTGCGGAATTTGTTCCCAAAATAAAATATGATAACCATTTATCAAAACGTTTCTCAAAGAGAATGTATTTTCATTAAATAATAAAACCTCGGGATGTCATGTTCCGATACAGACCAAAAGCATAAACAATAATAAATAGACCTTACAACAGTTATTCATAACTACAGGCCTATAATCCAAAATCTCTCGTCAAGTCCACCAACTTATACTCTTGTGCCATTACCTGTAATGCAAAGAAAACTGAGTGGGTCAGGCTTGGGAGCCTGGTGAGCATATAGGGTTTTCAACCCACAATAATACAATTATTATATTCAACCATCAAACAATCAACTCAATTACTCATCCCTATTATGTTTCTTAGGATTTTACCCTAGGAATTCAACTACTCGTCATTCCTTCATTCCTAAGGATTGACCTAAGGAATTTACACAAACTTCCGTTGCTACATAAGGCGCATCTGCCAACATTATCCTTTGAGCACCTCTGCCAGGAGTACGTCATACACTATGAGGCGCGACTGCCAGGTTTATGACATTCTCTTTTAGGCACATCTGTCGACATTATCTTATAAGCACATCTGCCAAGATTATCCTATAAGCGCATCTGCTATTGTTATGACAATCTCTATTTGGCGCATCTGCCAAGATCACGACATTCACTACTTGGTGCATCTACCAATATTATTCTCAAGCGCATCTGCTAGCATTAAGGCATGCTCTTTTAGTTTCATCTACCAATACTATACTTAAGTGCATCTACTAGTATTATGTCACTTTCTCTTTGGTGCATCTACCAATACTATGATGGAGCGCATCTACTAGTATTATGACATTCTCTAATTGGTGCATCTACCAATATCATTCTTAATCATCTTACATACATCATCATTTTATCACATACCAACTATCTCATCTACCCATGTTCTACCCAACATATTTGTAGATATGGAATACATATACACTTTAACTCATTTAAAAACTATATAAGACATTCATTCCATACTCATCTCAAATAAACAACAATATATAAACACATAGCACGTATTTTATAACAAATACTTCATATTTATGTGTTGGAAGAAAGTAACCACACACTCTCCCAAACATATACGTGATATATTCAAACAATACTTGTATTATACCCGTGTTTATGAAAGGGAATATACACCCACACATATAAACAACTTTATATCATACACATAGCACGTATTTTATAGAAAATACTTAATATTTATGTGTTAGAAGAAAGTAACTACACACTCACTCGTATAAACAGCAATATACTTAATACACTCAAACCATACTTGTATTATTATCGTGTTTGTGAAAGGTAGTATACACTCACCTGATCAGAAGATGATCGGACAGCACTACGAATTGCAGAAGTAGTAATCCTCAGCAGATCTGGAAGATCTCTAAAAAAATCAAACTTCTCATGGGCAGAGCTTCAGCTCGGGAACCGCACTTCTCGGGATCTTCGGGATCTCGGGACTTGCTTCGGGGCTCAAGAACAATACCGAGGCTTCGGGGTATTTCTGGCACGCAAACCGATGCAAAACGGGAGAAAGAAGAGAGAAAATGAACAAAACTCTCGGCTGCCCTCGCAAGCCTTTTATAGAGGCTGAGCCTCGCACGTACGCGGGGCGTACGCCAGTACGCGGGGCGTACTGGTCCGAGAAACGTCACTGCTTACGTATCCGAAGCCACTTTCTGCAATGTCGACACCCTCGGAGTATGCAGGGCGTACACGAGTACGCGGCGCGTACCTCGGATCAGACCGGTGACTCCTTCGGATAATGCTTCCGATTTAATGATTTAATTTAATTCCAAAATAATTAATAAACTTCGTAAATTCATATCTTCTTCATACGAACTCCGTTTTCGACGTTCTTTATATCCACGCGAAGGTGAGACTACGCTCTACAACTTTCTTTTAGACTCCGTCGGCTAATTTCGACTTTATTTTTATTATTTATTTTTAATAGGCCGCGACAGAAAAACTTCGTTATAAATTCATAACTTCTTCGTTTGACGTCCGTTCTCGCCTAACTTTTCGTCGTTTCGCTACTAACAACAAGATCTTCGATTCTCGTTTAGATCGCTAAGGCTAAATATCGCTCCAACGTAAATTCACTTTTTACGTCGCGCTGTGTCATGTCGGTTCTGTCGCGAAACTTCGACAGGTCATAACTTCTTCGTTATAACTCGGATTTTGGCGTTCTTTATATGCACGGAAACCTCGTGACATATACTAAAACCTGGTTAAGATTAGTCCTTCTAGATAATCTTCCATCAAAAAGTCATTTTTTTGACGCTTATTATCTCTAAATTGACTAGCCCTGATCTACGGGCGTTACATATATGTCCCCCTTAGGATGATTACGTCCCGGAATCATCAACGAAATAGGACTTGCATAATGATTCCACACGTTATCTCTTCATCCTAGGTAATAACCGTAAATTCTATGTTTCTCGAAAGAGTATTTAACTCTATGGCTTTCTTGACTACAGACGATGCCCAATCTTGCATCTGCTTATCGTACTATGTTGTACTTTCAATTGTAACCTTCAAGTTACCAAATAAGTCCTCATTGTGGACTCCTTCTTCTTCTCAGGATAAATACTTTCCTTTATCTATTGCAACAAACCGATGGGTCGTGCTCTATTGAGCTCTTATCGCACGATGCGACGCTTAGACTCGGTCTTTAATAAAGTTAAATTCCAGAATGGAATATACCTTCCTTCATATTCTAATGTGATTTAATCACATTTCAGCATGTAGCATTTCTACCTGCAAACTTCTTTTAACAACGATCGCGACACTATCAATCGCATTAACTTCAACCTTCTGACTTAATTCAGATGTTACATCTAACTTGGTTCCATGAACCACGTAACAAACTCCTCGTAGTCGGACTCAATTTAAACATTACCACTAGGGTCGGAACAAGAACCATCTTACTAGTCATTACCGAAACAATGGTAATGACATACCAGAATAAAATGGAATCGATCACTAGCTTCTTGGTAACCTTGTGACTTTCCCTGATCCAAGTGTGAGTCCCGTGCTTCCGGTAGTATATGCATCTACTACCTTTCACACCTACTCGTACTCGTCCCAAGTATTGTCCCGCAGTCGACCAAGTCATCATACAAGAAAATCAGACAATCATTCAACACATCAGCTAGCAAAAATAGGGTTTATATTAATTCCTTGAAAGGATTACACAAAAGTTCAAGTTCACCCTATACTATGCCTCTAATAGGCTACACCACATGTTACTTTTCATATCGCTACTTTGTAACTTGATCTTTAGATATAAGATCCTTATTCCTGATTCCTTGCATTGCCATCTGCTTCATCAAGGATCATTTGAAATGCTCTTGCCTTTAGCTTTGGCGGCGCCTCTAGCCTTGCCGCTTGATTTTTCCTTGGGCAGTCTTGCTTGAAGTGCCCCTCTTCGTTACATTCGTAACACACATTTTTGTTGAAAATACATTCATCGGAGTAATGCCCATGTTTTCCACACTTGAAACATGTCACTTCCACGCCACATTTTCCTGAGTGCTTCTTCTTGCACTTATCGCACCACCGTGCCTCATCTCTCCCTCCTCCTCCAGACTTCGAGTATTTTCTTTTCTCATTAGAACCTGAAGTTCCTTCTAACTTTCTCTTCTCGCCAACTTCAACCTTACTGTCAGTTCTCCCCTTGAACATATTCTCAACAGACTTGGCAGCCCAAATAGCTGCCTCTAGAGTAGGTGTCTGACGCACTGGCACCGCATACTCCCAAGGGAGTCCCTTTGCATACCGGTCGACTTTTGTCAGTTCGTCTAGGACGATGCGCAAAGCAAACTCCATCTTGTCTGTGAAGGCATTAGTGTATTCATCCACTGACATGCTGCCTTTCTTCAATATCAGGAATTTGTTCTCCAACTCTAGCAGGTTTTGGGCCGAGCAGAACTTGCGCTTGAATTGCACCAAGAACTCTGCCCAGGTCAGTTGCAGTGGCTCATTAGGACTTAGGATCTTCCCCAAAGTGTTCCACCAACAAACAGCCCCACCCCTGAACTGACGTACTGCATAGATAGTTTGCAACTTGCCTCTGCAGCCACAAGTCATGAAGGCTAACTCCATTTCGGAAATCCAATCCATAACTCCAATCGGATCCTCCTTTCCATTGAAGGTCGATGGTTTGCAAGTTAGAAAGTCCTTGTACTTGCATCCCATTCCATCATTCCTTCCACCATGGTTGTCTTGCCTAACTATCGGTGGGTTGGCTTGACCAACAGACCCACTGAAGTTTCCACCTTCCGAGTGCCCTTCATTTAATTCAGGCTCCTCCACACGAATTGACAGTTCTTCACGATTCTGTTGAAGCAATCGTCTAGTTTCATCCATCTGACGATCCAACATCGTCTGAATCATCATTTTCACACCAGCCATGGTTATTGGCTCAGGTGCTGCTGCTACGACAGGTACTTGTTCAATCACTGGTGGTTGATTCCTGTTTTCATCAGCATTTCCAACTCCACTTCTTGTTCTCACCATTTTTGATCTATACACCGAATAAGGTGAAATTAGATCCTCATTCACGATAGATATTCAAATCATCCTTATCACTCCGAAACGTTTACATGCTAGTTCTAATATCGTAGACTTACGCTTAGAATCCTACACACATAAGGTTTCCAGATCCGGTCGGCAACAGACCATAGATCCAAACAAATAATAGCATCAATATAGCTGTCACACAAAACATTTTGCACATAAGAGCATTTTAGGCATCATTCTTAAAATAAACTAGTGCTTGTGTCAATTTAGGTGCACTACCTAACATATTTTAGACACACTCCTCACAACCATTACTTAACATTCTAAGTTTAAGTCTAGAAATCCTATAAATTCCTAGTTCGCATAAACTAATGCTCTGATACCAACTGTGACATCCCCATTTTCACGGCCAGAAAAGACCGATTTGTTTATGCTTTGTTTTATAAATCAGAGTGATCGTTTAAAGAAAACGGTTGCGGAATTTGTTCCCAAAATAAAATATGATAACCATTTATCAAAACGTTTCTCAAAGAGAATGTATTTTCATTAAATAATAAAACCTCGGGATGTCATGTTCCGATACAGACCAAAAGCATAAACAATAATAAATAGACCTTACAACAGTTATTCATAACTACAGGCCTATAATCCAAAATCTCTCGTCAAGTCCACCAACTTATACTCTTGTGCCATTACCTGTAATGCAAAGAAAACTGAGTGGGTCAGGCTTGGGAGCCTGGTGAGCATATAGGGTTTTCAACCCACAATAATACAATTATTATATTCAACCATCAAACAATCAACTCAATTACTCATCCCTATTATGTTTCTTAGGATTTTACCCTAGGAATTCAACTACTCGTCATTCCTTCATTCCTAAGGATTGACCTAAGGAATTTACACAAACTTCCGTTGCTACATAAGGCGCATCTGCCAACATTATCCTTTGAGCACCTCTGCCAGGAGTACGTCATACACTATGAGGCGCGACTGCCAGGTTTATGACATTCTCTTTTAGGCACATCTGTCGACATTATCTTATAAGCACATCTGCCAAGATTATCCTATAAGCGCATCTGCTATTGTTATGACAATCTCTATTTGGCGCATCTGCCAAGATCACGACATTCACTACTTGGTGCATCTACCAATATTATTCTCAAGCGCATCTGCTAGCATTAAGGCATGCTCTTTTAGTTTCATCTACCAATACTGTACTTAAGTGCATCTACTAGTATTATGTCACTTTCTCTTTGGTGCATCTACCAATACTATGATGGAGCGCATCTACTAGTATTATGACATTCTCTAATTGGTGCATCTACCAATATCATTCTTAATCATCTTACATACATCATCATTTTATCACATACCAACTATCTCATCTACCCATGTTCTACCCAACATATTTGTAGATATGGAATACATATACACTTTAACTCATTTAAAAACTATATAAGACATTCATTCCATACTCATCTCAAATAAACAACAATATATAAACACATAGCACATATTTTATAACAAATACTTCATATTTATGTGTTGGAAGAAAGTAACCACACACTCTCCCAAACATATACGTGATATATTCAAACAATACTTGTATTATACCCGTGTTTATGAAAGGGAATATACACCCACACATATAAACAACTTTATATCATACACATAGCACGTATTTTATAGAAAATACTTAATATTTATGTGTTAGAAGAAAGTAACTACACACTCACTCGTATAAACAACAATATACTTAATACACTCAAACCATACTTGTATTATTATCGTGTTTGTGAAAGGTAGTATACACTCACCTGATCAGAAGATGATCGGACAGCACTACGACTTGCAGAAGTAGTAATCCTCAGCAGATCTGGAAGATCTCTTCAAAAATCGAACTTCTCGTGGGCAGAGCTTCGGCTCGGGAACCGCACTTCTCGGGATCTTCGGGATCTCGGGACTTGCTTCGGGGCTCAAGAACAATAACGGGGCTTCGGGGTATTTCTGGCACGCAAACCGATGCAAAACGGGAGAAAGAAGAGAGAAAATGAACAAAACTCTCGGCTGCCCTCGCAAGCCTTTTATAGAGGCTGAGCCTCGCACGTACGCGGGGCGTACGCCAGTACGCGGGGCGTACTGGTCCGAGAAACGTCACTGCTTACGTATCCGAAGCCACTTTCTGCAATGTCGACACCCTCGGAGTACGCAGGGCGTACACGAGTACGCGGCGCGTACCTCGGATCAGACCGGTGACTCCTTCGGATAATGCTTCCGATTTAATGATTTAATTTAATTCCAAAATAATTAATAAACTTCGTAAATTCATATCTTCTTCATACGAACTCCGTTTTCGACGTTCTTTATATCCACGCGAAGGTGAGACTACGCTCTACAACTTTCGTTTAGACTCCGTCGGCTAATTTCGACTTTATTTTTATTATTTATTTTTAATAGGTCGCGACAGAAAAACTTCGTTATAAATTCATAACTTCTTCGTTTGACGTCCGTTCTCGCCTAACTTTTCGTCGTTTCGCTACTAACAACAAGATCTTCGATTCTCGTTTAGATCGCTAAGGCTAAATATCGCTCCAACGTAAATTCACTTTTTACGTCGCGCTGTGTCATGCCGGTTCTGTCGCGAAACTTCGACAGGTCATAACTTCTTCGTTATAACTCGGATTTTGGTGTTCTTTATATGCACGAAAACCTCGTGACATATACTACAACTTGGTTAAGATTAGTCCTTCTAGATAATCTTCCATCAAAAAGTCATTTTTTTGACGCTTATTATCTCTAAATTGACTAGCCCTGATCTACGGGCGTTACACCATGGACTCGACGAGTTTACTGAACAGTGAGCAGAAAAATCGATTTTTTCAAGCAGTTTGCATCAAATACAAAGAAAACAAGCCTAAGCTCTGATATCGTTGATGGGTTTTGAGCATTCTAACACTCATATGGTGTACATGCAACCCTATAAACCTTCAATCTATGTCTTCTCTAATATTCATGCAAATAAGAATTTTCCAAGGTTTACATCCTAACTAGTATGGCATGGGGTACTTGAAATATAAAACTAGAAGAATGACCTACCTTTGTAGTTGCTTGGATTGTTTAAGATTTTGTGAGCCTAGCACCTCAAATGTTTCACACAAGACTACAACTCTTGGAATAACTTGAGAGAAGAACACTTTGATCACAAAATTGGCTATCCCTCCTTGTCTTGCAATAGTCATCGATTTTGCTAGCTATGAAGCTCTTTATATTATGTGCCACATGTAGGGTTACACCATGTAAACCCTAATGTGCATGGCTTTTCTGTTCCCCCATGATCCATGGGTTATAACCTCCATGGAGCATCCATAGAGCACCCAATGGGTCCTAGCCCAATCTAGTGAATCATGAACCATAAGCCCACTATATAAGAATTAATGATTTACAAATCAATCCCCATATATTTAATTAGTCTCTTTTTTATCACAATATTAATTCCAAATAAATTCTTGATCAATACTAATTAAATATTATGATTTCATATTAATATATTAGAACTTATAATATATTAACAAATGGTAAGTGTCCTTTTCTCATTTTGTCTATCCAACAGTTGAGATGTCGATGCAACCCCAATGGACCATGCCAAATCGGGTCAAGTACATACTAAATATAGATATGGACTTAGACACCTTATCCAACACTTTGACCTTCCGTGAGTTCCAGGCACATGGATCACCAGAGTTTTTCGGGAACAGGGACCTGATAGCGAGCAGGCATTGGTTGGCAGACATTGGGAATGCCTTCTGATCTAGCCTCTATCCCGAGGAGGCGAAGGTCCGACAAGCATCCTGCCTTTAGAAAGACAGATCTCGAGACTGGTGGGAGGAGTTTGGACACACATTGGGAGGCGAGGCGGTCGATTCGATAACTTGGGTGGATTTCGTGACGAGGTTTCGGACTGAGTTTATGCTGATGATTAAGGTACAACAGTTAGCGAGGATGTTTCTGGACCTTCTCCAGACTATTGAGACAGTGGCATAGATCACTGCTATGTTCCAAGAGAGGGCGTTATTGGTGTCGCGGTATGTGGCGGACGAGGAGATGAAGAAGGCGAGATACCACAAGATGTTGAGGAGCGATATCATACAGTTTGTGAGCAGACCCAGTTGTAGGACACTAATGTATGATAGCATGAGCCAGAGATAGGTAGATTGACTTGGTTATGGAGAGGAAGAGGAAGTCGGATCAGGTTTAGAGTTTAGAGGGTTTGGGAAAGAGGCCCAAGGATTTTGACTCGAGGTCGAGGGGCTAGCAGGATCGGGGCCACTACAGCAAGACGAACGATGGGGCGTGTAGGGTAGGTTGTTATGGCTGCTTCAAGTGCGGAGTATGGGTCACTTCAGCAGGGATTGCGCTTCCACCACCACCCAGGTATCTGATCGATTTGCTTCTATTGCAATTAGAAGGGCCATAAGAAGGCCAATTGCCCGAGTTTAGCAGCAGGGTGAACAATTGTAGCACCAACTCCGGCGACTTTGCGAATTACAGATGGACGATAGGGCAAGGTGGAGGCGCCTGTGGTGAGGATTAGGGCATTCCAGCTAACAACCAAGGAGGATCGTGTAGCACCAGATGTGGAAATGAGTATTTATCTTTTCCTTATTTCTTAATTTATGTTAATGTTCCTGCTTATATTTTATGTTTGCTTTTAGGGTCGTTCCATGTTAATGGTATATCTGCTCTAGGTCTGTTTCATTCAGGGGCTACCTGATCCTTTGCATCTCTCACGTTCAGCAAGAGATTTGTCGATGCTCCGGGGGAGTTAGACTATCTGTTAGAGGTCAAGATTGCCGATGATCATCATATGCGAGTATCGAAGGTTCATCGGGGTTGTATTTTGGAGTTGTTCGGTAAGAGGTACCTGATTGATTTGGTACCTATTCCCCTGCGTGAGAACAAGGTTATTGTGGGGATGGATTCGTTGAGCCCCAATGGGGCAGTGATTGATTGCGAGCAACAGCTGGTGCGTATCCGAACCCCTAGTGGGGGAGACTTGGTGATTCGTGGAAAGGGTGTTTAGTATGGGTCGATTCTATGTTCAGTAGCTAAGGCCAAACGCTATGTTCGGTAGGGTTGTTCCAGATTTGTTGCCTATGTTATGGACACCCGGGAGAAGGGTAAGGCGACTGTGGACGATGTTACAATTGTTGGGGATTACCCGAATGTATTTCCAAAGGATTTTCCTGGAGTGCCTTCGGAGAGGTAGGTAGAGTTTCAGATTGACTTGGTTCCCGATGCGGCTCCGATAGCCAAAACACCTTATCGATAAGCACCTCTAAAGATGCATGAGTTGTATACACAGCTGCAGGAGCTGTTAGACAAAAAAATTATTCGTCCAAGTAGTTCGGCATGGGGAGTGCTGCTCTTATTTGTGAAGAAGAAGGATGGATCACATTAGATGTGTATCCATTACCAAGAGTTGAATAAGTTAACGGTGAAGAACCGTTACCCACTCCCAAGAATTGACGATTTATTTGACCAGTTGCATCGTGCATCTTGGTTTTCCAAGATTGATCTGTGTTCGGGTTCTCATCATATGAGGGTCAGAGAAGAGAACACGCAGAAGATTTAATTCCTGACTCGTTATGTTTATTACGAGTAGAGATGAGATTGGGAACCGGAAAACCAGACCGGAACCGTTAGAACGGAAATATATAGAACCGGTTTCGGTTCCGAGTTTAAAAATTGGCTTTATCTGGGTTTCGGGTAATCCAGGTTTGGGTCCATCCGGTCTGGGTAAACCGGGTCTATAAACTAGAACCGGTGTTAGGAACCGGAACCACATTTAGGGCCATAACTGGTTTTTGTGAAATGTTTAAAAGATGCATATCTCATTCGTGTCAACACCGATTGACATGCGGTTTTTTCCAACATGTAATTTAGAGTTCGTACATGATTTTAGACTATCAATTTTCCATTTTTAGTTTTATATTTATTGACTTACGGTCCCCCAAAGACAATATATCAAAGTTGGAAGTTTTTAGTTTTTCAGTTTTTTGTATTCGGTGAAAGTTTTAAAACATGCATATCTAATTTGTTTGAAGTCGGATTGACATGTGGTTTTTTCCACCTTGTAGTTTAAAATTTTATACATGAGTTTAGACTATAATTTAGTCATTTTTGGTTTAATATTCAATGATTTACAGTCCTCCAAAGACGGGATATCAAAACTGAAAATTTTCAACTTTTCAGCTATTTGTTTTTGTACTTTGTATTATGTGAAAAAGTTAACACATGCATATCTCATTCGTTTAAAGTCGGATTGGCATGCGGTTTTTTCATGAGTATATTTTATAGGTTGTACATGATTTTAGACTATAATTTTGTAAATTTTATTTTCATATTCAATGAGTTACAGTCCCCAAAAATCGGGATATCAATATGAAAATTTTCAATGTTCAACCCACTAAGTAGTAAGTAATTACCAAAAAAATTTGGTTTTTACGGGTTTTTCAGTTCTAAACCCACTTTATCCGGTTCTAACCTCCCACTTTGATGTTTTTGGGTTTTTCAGTTCTATACCCACTTTACGCGGTACCGTACCTGAAACTGAACTGGAATCGGTCCCTATATACCGGTCCGATTTTCGATTCTATAAAATCTCGTTAACCAATTTTGGGTTTTATGGGTCCGGGTCCATCCGATCTAGGTTTGGACCCACTTTCATCCCTAATAATGAGTTCGTAGTGATGCCCATCGGGCTCAACAATGCTCTAGCCACATTCATGGATCTCATGAATCGCATATGCAGACCTATGTTGGATCAGTCTGTGATTGTGTTTATTGATGGCATCATGGTTTATTCCAAGAACCAGGAGCTGCATGAGGAGCAAATGAGGGAGGTATTGGAGACTCTGAGGATGGAGAGACTGTATGCGAAGTTCTCTAAGTGTGAGTTCTGGTTGCACGAGCTGCAGTTTCTAGGGTACCTAGTTAATTAGAATGGTATTATGGTCAGTTCGGCCAAGGTCAAGGCGGAAATGAGGTGGGGGGTTCCGAGGTCTCCATCCGAGACTCATAGTTTACTTGGATTGGCAGGTTATTATCGGAGATTCATTCAAGATTTCTCTGTCAGAGGGTGTTGAGGATTTTGTGATATATTGTGATGCGTCGATCACAAGTTTGGGTGCAGTGTTGATGCAGCGGGGTCATGTGATTGCTTACGTTTCGAGGAAACTGAAGTATCATGAGGTGAATTATCCTATGCACGATTTGAAGTTGGGGGTGGTGGTGTTTTCCCTCAAGATTTGGTGAAATTACCTTAATGAGGTCCATTATACTATCTACACGGAACACAAGATCCTAAGGTATGTGATGGATCAGCCGAATCTGAACATGAGGCAGCGTAGATGGTTGGATGTTCTGAAGGATTATGATTGAGAGATCCTTTATCACCCAAGGAAGGCCAATGTGGTGGACGATGCTCTCAGCCATAAGGCGGTCATGGCTTTGATCAGGGATATGTATTTGAGGATGGCAGTGATTACCCAACTTTTAGAGCAGATCCAAGAGGCTTAGGTTGAGGCTACGAAGGAAGAGCACCGGAAGAGTGAGCGCATAGTGGGTTAGGTTGCTTTCTTTGATTATGATAGTCGGAGTTTATTTACCCTTCATCGGAAGGTGTGGGTTTCGTATGTGGGTAGTGCATGCCAGGTTTTGATGGAGGAGGCGCACAAGTCGAGGTTCTTCATTCATCCCGGTGCAACAAAGATGTATAGAGATCTTCAAATCGACTATTGGTGGCCATGCATGAAGTGAGATGTGGCCTTGTATGTAGAGAGGTGCTTGACTTGCAGGAAAGTCAAGGATGATCATCAACGATCTCATGGCAAGATACAACCGTTAGACATTCCCGTGTGGAAATGGGAAGAGATTACTAGGGATTTCATCACGAAGTTGCCATGGACAACGCACAGAGTAGACTCAACATGGGTTATCATGGATCGATTGACCAAGAGAGCTTTTCATTCTGATTCAAGAGAGTATCTCCACAAAGAGCTTGGTTGACATTTACATCAGGGAGGTTATGGCACGACATGTGGTGCCGGTTTTACTGGTTTTAGACAGGGATGTCCGATTTACTTCTAGGTTTTGGAAGAGCTTTTATGAGGAGTTGGGTACTCGCCTGCATTTCAGCATGACTTTCCACCCGCAGACTGATGGACAGAGTGACTGGATTATCCAAACCTTGGAGGATATGCTTCGGGCATGTGTATTGGATTTTGGTGGGAGTTAGGATACGTATCTCCCTTTGGCGGAGTTTTCGTATAACAACATTTATTACGCAAACATTGATCGACCTCCTTTTGAGATGCTCTATGGGAGGAAGTGCAGGACCATGTTATGTTGGGGTGAGGTCGGTCAGCGAGTCATGGGGAGTACTGAGGTGGTACTCAAGATGATAGAGTTAATACAACATGTTCGAGGTAGACTTCATACATCACAGAGTCGGCAGAAGAGCTATGACGACAAGCGTCGATCAGATCTAGAATTCTAGGTTGGGAACATGGTACTCCTGAAGGTGTCGCCTTGGAAAGGTATCATTCGATTCAGGAAGATGGGCAAGTTGGGTCCCATATATATTGGTCCTGTCAGGGTTTTGGCCTGGGTGAGCAAGGTTGCTTATCGCTTGGATCTACCCTAGGAGCTTAGTCATATCCATAGCACATTTCATGCCTCTTAGATGTGGAAATGTTTGGTTGATGATTCCACGGTGGTTCCATTGGAGGATATTCAGGTGGATGATCGCTTGAATCATATTGAGAGGTCGATTGCCATCCTTGATAGGAAAATGAAGGCTTTGCGACACAAGGCGATGGTTCTGGTAAAGGTGCAATGGCAGCACCGTAAGGGTTCAGAATGGACGTGGGAGCCTAAGGTCGAGATGAGGGAGCATTATCCGAAGTTTTTTTGTAGCAACAGACTTTGAGGACGAAGTATAATTCAAGTGGGGGAGAGTTGTAACATTCACATTTTGAGTTATTTCCTTTTTTCCCTCAAACTTAAAATATTATGCATTTGGCTCCCTAACCAGTACGTTGGGCATACACTGGGATTACGCTAGGCGTACTGGGTCGAAAAGCTGGTTGTGGAGGCATCCACGTATGCTGGGCATACATGGAGTACGTAGGGCATACGGTCACCTGGGAAAAACCCTAACTTTTAGGGTTTGAGCCTGATTTAAACACCTTAAGTTGCTTTTGGACCTTCTAATGACCAAACTCCACCTCTCCAAACCCTGAGATTAAAACCCTAATTGATATTTGAGTGTTTTGATCTTGGAAGTGATCTTGAAAGAATAAGAGCACTTGGGAGTTTTATTGGTGTAGTTGAAGCTTGTGGATCCATAACCATCACCAACTTAGAAAGCTTTTGGAAGTATAAATCTCTTAACTTGATGGTTCTTTATGATAGATCCAGTTTAGGGCTTGATTTTGTGCATTTTAGAGTCCCTTAAGTCAAGCTTGAGTTAATGAGCTACTCCAGAAGTTAGGGATGGTAGATCTTAACATTTCTGATGTTCCTTGTAGGACTGTTCACTATTTGGATAAAACCGAATTATCCAATTGGACAATTTGGATTGGACTATTTGGTTCGGATATTCGGATTTTTGGATTGGTTTTCAATAAAACCGAATTATTATTTTGGATTTCGGATTGGTTTTGGTTTATAAAATAAGAACCGAATAGTCCAAAAAAACCGAACAAACATTTATTATTTACCTATTTATAATATATATCTATAGTTATTTATTAATTTTGTAATTTATTTTTTTCAAATAGGTTAAAAACGTTTCATCCGATAAAAAACATTAATATGCATTTTCTCTCAAAAGTTTTGTATCTATAAAATATTTAACTATAATATATCTTCTTATTAGTTGTTTATAAATTTCAAATCACAACAAAATTATTTGTTTTTGTTTTTTGTGTAAAGTTGGGTAATATTATAATTATATGTTGTTTTAGTTTGGACAATTCCGATCCAACCGAATTGTAATTGGATCGGATCAGATCGGATTTGAATTTAATTTGGACAATTCGGATCCATGTTTTGAAAACCGAAATCAATTTGGATTTACTTGATTGGATCGGATCAAACCGATCCATCCAAACGAACACCCCTAGTTCCTTGTGCATACAAATGCTATCTTGATGTGTTATATTGAACCATGCATGAGCTAGGGCTCTTATTATAGGTCTTTATGGTAAAAAAACGAGTATTGGGACCCATTAAGTCATGCAAAACTATAAAGTTTCCAACTTTATTTATTAAGAAAATTAAAATGATATAGATCTTAGGTTTGGACGTTAAGGTCTTAAGGTATTAAGACCCCTTATTAGCCTTTTGGACTCTGGCCGGTATGTCGGGCGTACTCCCTAGTATGTGTAACACTTGAAATAGGTATGTTTCCTTTTATCCCTTTATAATTAAAACATTGCATTTTTCGTTCTTGTGGCTGGTACGCGGGGAGTACCATAGTGTATAGTGTGATTGCAGGTTCGAGCCTCGTACGTGGGCGTATGAGGGTTACGCAGGGCGTATGCTGGCCATGGGCAAACCCTGATTTTTATGGTTTGTGCCCTATTTTAGCCTCATTAACTCACCACCAAGACATTTTAGACCAACCTCCACCCTTTGAAAACCCTAATTCGTGTGTGGTGCCCTTGTGCTCTTGTTTTTATCATTTGAGGGTATTGTGCATCTTGAAATGGTAGAAGAAGAAACTTGAAGACTCATTCTTTGGAGGGAAGCTTAGAGATCCAGCTTTAGTACCTTCTTTTCGTGGGTTTTGAGGTATAAAGTTCAAAGCTTGTCATATCATTTCATAGATTTATTTCCTTGGCTTGTTTTTGGATTTATGGTCCCTTTTTGGTTGGTTGGTGAGCTAAGGACGTTTTTGGAGCTTATCCTTGTAGATCTAGGCATATTAAGGGTTCTTTAGCGTAAAGGTGCAAACTTTATGGTGGTTTTGGTCTCATGCATGTTTTAAGTCATTTTTAATCTCTTTTGAAGTCTAAAGCCCCATTAAGTCATGCATGCACATAAAGTTGGTAACTTTATGTGATAAACCACCTTAAGGAGGTCAAATATAGGTTTTGGGTCGAAGTCTTAACCGAATAAGTGCTGAATAATGAAGGTTAGCAAAGCTGAGGAGTACATTGGGCGTACAAGCCAGTACACTGCGTGTATAAACCTCCACGAAAGTACTCTTAGCGTACGAGCTGAGTACGCCCCGTGTAACACCGTGAAAATTTACAACCAATTTAAACTTTTCAAAACAACCCATATTCATTAAGTTATTACAAAAAGGTTTTCAATTCATTTATTATCAGAGTATCCCAGAAACATCAACATAAAACTGAGGAGCGGTACAATCACGCCTTCGCCTTGCCACGGTCTCCTGATGTACCTGAAACAATACACTGAAACTGTAAGCCCGAAAGCTTAGTGAGTTACCCCTAAAATACCAACCACAATACCATACATATATCATAAACAGAACAACCATGCATATCGAGTCTACAGTGTGACTGGTCCGCCTGCACCAGGTCATCAGTCCACCCGGTCCAATCTCTCTCCGAGTCTACAATGTGACTGGTCCGCCCGCACTGGGCCTTCAGTCCACCTGGTCCACTCTCCCTCCGAATCTACAGTATAACTGGTCTGCCCGCACCGGGCCTTCAGTCCACCTG
Source organism: Lactuca sativa (assembly GCF_002870075.4). NCBI lineage: Eukaryota > Viridiplantae > Streptophyta > Magnoliopsida > Asterales > Asteraceae > Lactuca > Lactuca sativa. Next base: position 269,442,491 of record NC_056627.2, read on the forward strand.
GTCCACTCTCCGAGTCTACAGTATGACTGGTCCACCCACACCCGGCCTTCAGTCTATCTGGTCCACTCTCCGAGCCTCGGTACGTCTGGTCCGCCCTCTTGGGGCCTTCAGCCTATCCGGACCGCTCGCCGGGCCTTCGGTATAACCGGTTCGCCCTGGGTATGTTGGCCTACAGCACAAAGCAGGACCCGCCTCAACCCAACCCCAGTTCAACAACCATGTGCACATAAACATATAATCATATAACAATTCACATCTAATCAAACTGATCTAGTAGATCATATATCATAACAACATCCTAACCAGGATACCGACCTAACCGGTCACTAACATACACCATCCTAAAAACCAGGATACAGTCATAGCAAGCAATAATATATGAAACAGATACCCGGATTTCAATCTGATAAAGGGCGGGCCTTGGTGCCTTAGACCCTGTTGATATAGTGAGGATAACTCACCTACAACTGCCGACTGAAGAATAAGATCACTCTGCTCCGACTACCAACACGAACTCCACCACTGAACATTACCAAAATAACCAAAACCAATAAATACCAATAATTACCAAAATATCCCTAGAAGTCAAATGGTCAACCCTTGGTCAAACTCAAACTCTCTGATTGACACTACTCGCCGAGTCACCCTTCTGACTCAACGAGTCCCTATGCTCTGAAAACTCCCATATCGCGACTCAACTCGCCGAGTCACCCCAAGACTCGTCGAGTCCAAAAATCTTTGAGTCCCATCCTGCTCAACTCACCGAGTCGTCCCTCGACTCGTCGATTCACGACTCAACAAGAAACGGCTAGGGTTCCACGACCAGACTCATCGAATCCAAGAATAGACTCGCTGAGTCCAAGGCAATCTTCAACAGACTCACCGAGTTGTTCTTCCAACTCGTCGAGTTCCTACCTATCTTCATCCAACTCACCGAGTCCACCCATGCGACTCGCTGAGTATCTCCAGTTTTTAACCCATGCAGTGGCTTTCCGAGCCATACAGGGGTTCCAATCCATAGATCTACTCCTCTTCAGACCCTCCATCATGTAAAGTGGTAACCTTTACGTGAATCCAAAGAGATATAAGCCTAAAACGCTCTAGGGCTAGGCTTTGGGACAAAGGAACTTCACCAAGAACTCATGGGCATAGACTTTATGGCTTCTTGGATCAATACCAGCATCCTCAGATCTAACTCTAAACTCGAGATGGACCTTATTTATGCCCCCAAACCCCACAAATGATATATCTAGGTGTGCAATAGCTTCAAGAACAGACTTTTACCTCCAATACAAGCTTCCACTGGATTAGATCTCGGATATAAGTCCCTCCCTTGTTGTAATCCCTTTTCTCTTCAAGTTCTATTCCAAGATCCCCCTTCCAAAGCTTCAATCTCTCTATCAATGGTGATCCACTCAATTTCTAGGGTTTGTAGGCTCTCAAGGGTGATAAGGAGGCTGAAGAAGGGATGTTATGTTCTTTATATAGGGTATAACCCCCGGATTAGGGTTTTCTCATCCCATCACCAACTCGCCGAGTCCACCCATGCGACTTGCCGAGTTGGTCACTTTATATGTGACCCGGATCGCGACTCGACTCGTCGAGTCTACCCATCGACTCGCCGAGTCGACCTTCCTTATTTACACTAAGAACTTGAACTTGCACTTCTGAACTCGGGGTGTTACAATTCTCCCCCACTTAAATTAGGCTTCGTCCTCGAAGCCTGCTGCAGCACACAATTCCAGATACTACCCCCGCAATGCACCTCTTGGAATTAACCGACCCAGGTTCCTCCAAACACTGCCATCAAACCCCTATAAAGTCCAACTCTTTCTCACAGAGTCACAACAACTGCTTCAAGCCGGCCACCGACTTCTTTCTCTGACAACAACACTTATCAACCAATGATCACCCGATGATACTTCCATCGTTCTAAATCACATAATCACTTGTCTCTTACAAACTAGATATCACCCTGAACCACCGGGTCCTGACCCAGTACCAACTGCTATCCCCTTCCTTGCTTGTCACAACTTTATCGAATTTACTGCTGGGACTTCTCCCGCTTCCTTTCCGAATCCAACTCTTTTCTTTCCGTGCTGACAGGATGACACATCATTCAGCTCCTAAGCAACTCCCATGAGCTCTCCTCTACAATCACATACACATGCTGAACCTGCTCTAACATCCTCGGGCTGGAAAAACCTGACACACTGACGTTACCTCCAAACATCCCCAGGATGAATTACCGCTACATACATAACCTCCTGATCACAGCCATACTGGAAATCCAAGGCTCCCTCCTTGCATCCCTTCCGAGCTCCTCTAGTTCTATACCACCGGAAATTTATCCGCAACCTCAACAGACACCCAAACCGGATGTGCTTCCATACCACTGGTACAATCACAGTGCTCAACATCCGTAATTGAAATACTCTCAATCATCCATTCTCACTATTGCTTTCACTTCCGTGAATCAACACTCCCTTTTCGGAGTTACATACCTTTCCCTTTCCTTATCCAAGGAAATCTACTTGCCAACCTTGCCACTTCAGACAAGTGCCACGATGCTCACACCCCACCTACACTATCCCTTGTAGAGTAACCACTACTCCATGCATCACACATGTTCTAAATCTGCTCACAAGGACTCTCGAGTCCATGCACTGCCTTCCACTAACATGATCAATACCCGGGTCCAGACCCACTGCTTGCTACTGCATAGCAGCATACTCAAATCACTTTCTGCATACAAATCTATTAACACTTACAGAGTCTTCATCATGACTTGGCCGCCTTACCAGGCCTTCAGCCAATCTGGACCACTCTCAGAACCTTCAGCATCGCTGGACCGCCCTCCAGGGCCTTCAGCTTGTCTGGACCGTTTTCTGAGCCTTCGGCCTGACTGGTATGCCCATCGGCCTTCAGTCTCCCCGGACCGCTCAAACTATCATACATCATTCCGAACTATTCCTCCTGGGAATCTCTCCCATACAAACTGTTCTAGCCCTATAGGGGTTCTGAACTCTAACTCTATTCCATATACTGAGATCCCGACCTGAACCTAGGCCTCTTAACAACCAATCGCCTTTTCCAAAATCCTTGGTTTGTACTCCGCCCCATCGGTCTGCCACTTACTCATACCAGCCCACACTCTTGGCTGACTGAAACACTACTGGATCCCAAACAGTTTATCAAACTCTAAAGCTTATCGACCCTCCTGAGAATTTTCCAATTCTCCCCCACTTAGAGCACTGACTCCCAACCACCGGTGACCCAACCAACATCACTAAAACAACCCTACTCAACACATTCCCCTTATCCATGCACTGATTCCCTCTAAAATGAGCAACCTCCATAAAATCACTCCTCCGACATCGAACATCTTGAACTCTAGGGGAGTTCGACTCTCCTCTGAACACTTCTCAAATCGCAATTTCTATATCCGGCAACAAGACCATACAACCAAATTCTGACCATCGATCCCTTGGATGCTAACCATTAATAACTCCTTACTACTATCGCTTTCAACCAACCCAAGAAACACGTAGAACGGCGAATAAAATACAACACCACAAAATAACAAGATAACCAGACAACAACAAAACGAAAACATACCCGCAACCGCATTCGGCTCTGCTCTGACCTCCTCTGCTGTGAGCTGAAAAGCGCGCCCCTGAGCCCTCGGAGGCTCCACTCCACCCTGGCCCCCGCCAGTAGTCCTCAAAGTGGCCGGTGCTGGAGCCTACAGTGGCCTGGAAACAAGTTGTGGATAGTTGGCCCTTATGTGACCAACCTGATGGCACTGATAACAAATCCTCATATCCTGAACCGGGGCTGACTGACGGTACTCCCTCGCATAATTCCCCTCTCCCTCGCACTTGTGGCACGCACCACCGGTCCTAGAAACTCCGGTATGACCCTTCCCGCACTTCTCACAACTGCAGCCGCTCTGACTGCTCAATCTGGAATCAACGGTCTTGGACCGTTTTGGCGTCGGCTGCGACTGCACCGGGGCCTGCCTCTGTTCTCTCATGTAACATACACGTTTTGAAATCGTGTTTTAAGTAAATAATATTATGAAATATTATGTGAATTTGAATGTTGAGTTCTAACAGATAGTTTTTACTAGAATTGAAGTAAAACTATGCTTAGAATCATTCAAAAAGTATTGGAAGTCTTATGAGATTCCAATTAAAAGCCAAATAGTGAAATATAGCGAAAATATAAAATCTGGAATAAGTAAAATTTTATTATTGAAAGTTATAGATAATCTCGTTAGAAACATTTAGGCGAAAACCTCATCGAAATCCGAGTTATAACGAAGAAGTTATGACCAAACGAAGTTCCGTGATAAATCCGGAAAATACTTTGTCGCGTAAAAATTTAGTTTTCGATAAACTAGTTTTTAGCCTTAGTGATGTAAATGAAAGTTGTAGAACTCGTGAAAATAATCAACTTTCATATAAAGACCGTTTGAATCTGACTTTCATATAAAGACCGTTTGAATCTGACTACGACACGAAATCCACGATTTCGTTGCCAATCGAGAAGTTCTGTCATTCGATAAAGCCGTTGAATATGCTCGAAGACGTGAGCATGACTTAGAAATACGTGGTGCCACTATTACTGCTCCGAAGCAACCACGTACTGAAAGAACTGTTCCTTCTTTTCTACCAGCTCAATCCGTTCGGACTGATCCTGGTAATCAAGTTCAAACTCAAAGTGCCTCTCGTGGACGCGGTAGATCACAATCTTTTTATATGCAATCGCCTTCATGTCGTATTTGTGGAAGGAATCATCTGGGCCAATGCAAAATAGACAAGGAATCCATTGTCTGTTATGGATGCGGAGAAAAAGGTCATATAAAGCCAGCTTGCCCAAGAAAGGATGTTACTTGTTATGCATGTGGTATTACTGGCCACAAGAAGCGTTTTTGCCCTACTCTTACTAGTCAGATGACGGGAAGTCAAGCTTCTGTTCAACAACCGGCGAGAAGCCAAGTCCCTGTTCAACAATCAAAGGGTACTCCAACTAAAAAGGAGGAGGTGCCGAAAGCTAGGGGTCGTGCATTCCAGATTACCTCAGAGGAGGCACGCGAGGACCCGAATGTTGTGACGGGTACATTTCTTGTCAACTCTAGACCTGCTCACATCTTATTTGATTCTGGTGCCTCAGATTCTTTTGTGTCTTACGAATTTGCGCATTCCTTTCAAATTGCTTGCTTTGTTCTCGCGCAACCATTTCACGTAGATACTGCGGGAAGTATATCATTACTTGCTGATAAAGTCTATAGGGATTGTGTTATAGAAATTGAAGGCTATACTTTTCTCGCTAACCTGATCCCTATCTCTTTGCCCAACTTTGATATTATTCTCGGCATGGATTGGTTATCAAAGAACCACACTGAACTCTTGTGCTATGAAAATATAGTACGCATTCCTATTGAAGGGGAGAATCCTATCTATGTCTACGGTGAACAAAGACTCTTAAAAATAATCTCTTTCCTTAAAGCTCGTAAATTCATATCGAAAGGATGTTCTATCTATCTAGCATACACACTTGATGTCTCAAAAGAGGAGAAGAAAACTGTAAATGATGTTCCCGTTGTTAACGAATATCCTGACGTTTTCCCTGACGACTTGCCTGGCCTTCCTCCGGATAGGCAAGTAGAATTCCGAATTGACCTTGTACCTGGTGCTGCTCCAATTGCAAAGACTCCTTATCGTCTTGCGCCAGCTGAGATGAAAGAAATGATGATCCAACTGCAAGAACTACTTGACAAGGGTTTTATTCGACCGAGTACCTCTCCCTGGGGTGCTCCGATACTATTTGTCAAGAAGAAAGATGGATCGATGCGGATGTGCATTAATTATCGTGAGCTGAATAAGGTGACTATCAAGAACAAGTACCCACTACCTCGCATCGACGATTTGTTCGATCAACTTCAGGGTGTTAGCTATTTCTCAAAAATTGATTTAAGATCTGGCTATCATCAGTTGAAAGTTCACGAGCAAGATGTACCGAAGACTGCTTTTCGTACTCGATATGGACATTATGAATTCCTTGTTATGCCGTTTGGTTTAACAAACGCTCCGGCTGTATTCATGGATATGATGAATCGGGTATGTCGCCCAATGCTCGATAAATCAGTCATCGTATTCATTGATGATATTCTAATCTATTCCAAGTCTGAAGCTGATCATGCCATTCATATTCGTGCGGTATTGGAACTTCTTCGAAAGGAGAAACTATATGCTAAATTCTCGAAATGTGAATTTTGGCTTCGCCAAGTTCAATTTCTCGGCCATGTTATTTCTAGTGATGGTGTATCCGTGGATCCTATCAAAATTGAAGCCATTCAAAATTGGGAAGTGCCCCGTAATGCTTCTGAAATTCGTAGTTTCTTAGGTCTCGTGGGATATTACCGGAGATTCATTAAAGACTTTTCTCGTATAGCCGTACCTCTCACGAGTCTTACACGGAAAGAAATGAAGTTTGAATGGGGTGAAACCCAAGAAAGAGCTTTCTCAACTCTAAAAGATCTTTTGACTCATGTTCCAATCTTATCACTCCCAGAAGGTGATGATGATTTCTCCGTATATAGCGATGCTTCAAGATTAGGACTTGGTTGTGTGTTGATGCAACGTGGCAAAGTGATAGCCTATGCCTCAAGACAACTGAAAGATTATGAAAAGAATTATCCCACTCATGATCTCGAACTCGCTGCAGTGGTATTTGCCCTAAAACTTTGGAGGCATTATCTTTTTGGTACAAAGTGCCAATTATTTACCGACCACAAAAGTCTCAAGTACATATTCAGTCAACAAACTTTGAATATGAGACAACAACGAGCCATTGAGCTGATCAAAGATTATGATTGTGAAATCCTATATCATCCTGGAAAAGCTAACGTGGTTGCTGATGCACTTAGCAGAAAAGTTTATCGCAATAGTATGTGTTATGCCATTACTCATACTACAGTAAAATTCACTATTTTAGATGAATTAGAGAAATGGCAAGAAGAGGCCCTAAAGCCAGAAAATGTGAAGAAAGAAGGGATGATACATTATAATGATGCTCTACTTGATGATCCGCGAGGATTAAAAGTATTAAAGAATCGGCTGTGGATTCCAAAGATCGGTGGATTGAGACAGAAGATTTTAGATGAAGCCCATAAATCTAAACTGTCAATCCATCCTGGTACAAGTAAAATGTACTATGATGTAAGAGCTGATTATTGGTGGCCTGGATTAAAGAAAGACATTGGAAGATATGTACAAGAATGCTTAGTATGCTTACAAGTCAAAGCAGAGCACCAAAAGCCTTATGGAACCCCGGATAGTCTTAGTGTTCCTGTATGGAAATGGGAGGAATTGTCCATGGATTTCATTACCAAATTGCCAAAGACTGCTAGACAGCATGATAGCATTTGGGTAATTGTCGACCGCCTGACTAAAAGCGCTCATTTTCTTGCCATGCATGAAACGGCCCCAATGGAGAAATACGCACAAGTATACTTGGATGAAATTGTGGCAAGACATGGTGTGCCACTAAAGATCATCTCCGATCGTGATACTCGCTTCACTTCTCACTTTTGGGCGAGTATGCAACGTGAATTAGGATCTCGAGTTGCTCTCAGCACAGCATATCATCCCCAGACAGATGGTCAAACGGAGAGAACAATCCAAACAGTAGAAGATATGCTTCGTGCATGTGTCTTGGAGTTCGGTGGTAACTGGGATAAATACTTACCTCTTGTCGAATTCTCGTATAATAATAGTTACCACGCTTCAATCAAAATGCCACCATACGAAGCATTATATGGTCGCAAGTGTCGTACTCCATTATCTTGGCGAGACATAGGACAGAAGATCCTTGGAGGCCCTGAAATGATTCAAGACACCACCGACAAAATTCAAATCGTACGAGAAAGAATGAAAGCGGCCCAGGATCGACAGAAGTCCTATACAGAAAAGAGAAGACGGCCCATAGAATTCCAAGTGGGTGATTTCGTGATGCTGAAGGTATCTCCATGGAAAGGCCTTATGAGATTCGGGAAGAAAGGAAAGTTAAGTCCTAGATTTGTTGGTCCTTTCAAAATCATCCAGAGAATTGGAAAGCAAGCATACCGCTTAGAATTACCAGAAGATTTGGCAGGTATTCATGATGTGTTTCATGTGAGCTATCTGCGCAAATGCTTGAGCATCAATGATGAGACAGTTCCATTATCTGAAGTGAAATTGGATAATAAGTTAAGATATGTAGAAGAGCCGGCAGAGATCGTGAATGAAAGAACAACTAATCTACGTAATAAAGAAGTGGAGTTGGTGCTTGTCAAGTGGAAACACCATCGAGGCCCAAATTATAATTGGGAAAATAAGAATGAGATAAGAGCAAAATATCCCCATTTATTTTAATCGATGTAATTTCGGGGACGAAATCCTCAAAAGGAGGAGGTATTTGTAACATACACGTTTTGAAATCGTGTTTTAAGTAAATAATATTATGAAATATTATGTGAATTTGAATGTTGAGTTCTAACAGATAGTTTTTACTAGAATTGAAGTAAAACTATGCTTAGAATCATTCAAAAAGTATTGGAAGTCTTATGAGATTCCAATTAAAAGCCAAATAGTGAAATATAGCGAAAATATAAAATCTGGAATAAGTAAAATTTTATTATTGAAAGTTATAGATAATCTCGTTAGAAACATTTAGGCGAAAACCTCATCGAAATCCGAGTTATAACGAAGAAGTTATGACCAAACGAAGTTCCGTGATAAATCCGGAAAATACTTTGTCGCGTAAAAATTTAGTTTTCGATAAACTAGTTTTTAGCCTTAGTGATGTAAATGAAAGTTGTAGAACTCGTGAAAATAATCAACTTTCATATAAAGACCGTTTGAATCTGACTTCGTATGAGGAAGTTATGGTTTTTCGAAGTTTCAGCTTAGCAGTAGACAGCTAAAAACTCGAATTTTAGATCGAGTGATTTTTAGCCGACACAACCTAAACGAGGATTGAAGGTCTCGTCATTAGTAGTGCAACGGTAAAAAGTCTGACGAAAACGGACGTCGGATGAAGAAGTTATGAATTTTTAACGGATTTTCCTGTCCCGGTCTGTTAAAAATAATAATATTAAAATTAAAGTCAAAATTAGCCGACGAAGTCTAAACGAAAGTTGTAGAGCATAATTCTAGCTTCGCGTGCATATAAAGAACGTCAAAAACGGAGCTCGTATGCGAAAGTTATGGATTTTAGAAGTTTTTTCACATTTTTCGAGAAAATTCGTATGAATAGTGAAATGCCACGTCACCCTCGTATGCGAGGCTTCCACGTGCCGGACAGATGTTCGCTTCTGATTGGACCGCAGCCTTGCGTGTTGCCTTCTGATTGGACCAAGCCGAGGACCACTTAGCCCGGAACACCTTCGCATGTGACACCCCCTTGATCACCCTCGCATGCGAGACCCACGTGCGAGCCACCTACTGTCCGAGCCGAAGACCGAGCCGAAGACCCAGCCGATGACGCGCCTGAAGCTGATGACTCCTCGCATCCGAGCCTCGCTGGAGCCCTGCGAAGCTGCCATCTGGTCCGAACCTCGCAGCCGCCTGTCTCCTTCCCTTCGCTTCGGATCCGAAGCCCAGCCCTATATAAGGGGTGCGAGCCCTCTCGGCTAGTTTAAGAAATTTGGCATTTTCACCCCCTCTTTCAATATTTTTACGATCCCGACATCCCCCAAAGCCCCGGTACTGATTCTAAAGCCCGAAACACGTCCCGAGACTCCCGAGAATCCCGAAAATTTTATCTTTTCGGTTTCGAAGCTCTACCTTCGCAGAGCCCGGTTTTCAAGAAAACTCCAGGTTTTCAACAACGAAAGTCATATTTAGAGCCGAAGTACTGCCCAAATTAATATTTTAGCCCCCGGTTATTTCACGGTGAGTTTAATATATAGAAATAATTATATGTTATGTGTTATATGTGCTACGTACTTTTCAGTGTTATTATTCCGGGTTATTTTCCCGGGTTATTTTTAATTGCTATTTTTAATAGCAAAGAAATACCTTTGACCATGTGATCAGTGAAAGGACTTAGATTCACGTTGGTACTGGTATGTAGCCTCTGGCCATGTGGAACATGTCTCCGTAAGAGAATGAATTCTATTCTATGGTAGTGGCAGAAGGTTAGATAGGGCTATAAGCCTGAAATCTACCGAAATGTTAATCCGAAGTTGTATATCTTCTGTGCCGTTTGGGCCAAAGCTTTATTGATGTATATATCAAGCACGAAAATTGTTATGTCTCATTGATTGTATATCTTTAAATCAAATCAATGATCGATATGGAATGTTTGTCAAATGATTCACATATGCCCTTGTTGTTCCTTGTTCCTCTTTGCTTCTGCCCTATTAAAGTATATATATGGCATAACGTTATATTGTATCTATTATTGAACTCACTAAACGTGTCCGCTTACCCTCTCGATGTTTAACAAATTGCAGGAAATAAACATCCAGTATAGTTATATACTGGTAGAAGATTTTTGAATAGTTTGAAACTATTGTATCGATGGAAGCTTATGAATAGTTTGAAACTATTGTATTTTGCACTCCCATAGGTATAAAACTATAGAATCCTGGGAAGTTATGTAATATATATAACACTTTAAAATAGTCGGTTTGTATCCAGTAGTTTGTAATCTCTTTATCAATGTAAAATATTGTTTTTATGAATATGCAAGTAGCATGTTTTGGAGTAACTATATTGTCGAGTATGAAAGTTTGGTTCTTTCATAAATACGAAAGTTAGGGTCTTTCAATCATGGTATCAGAGCAGTAGTTTGAGTGAACTAAATTCCACGGATTGGTATTTAGACTTAAACTATTGGAAGTTCAATATATGAACTAAATCATTATAAGTATAGGGATACAAACCATAGGAAATATATAAGTAAAAGTATTAGGTAATAATAAACCCTAATATTCTAAAATACAATGTTACTCCGTATTGCAGGGCAACGGCTGAACAAGTTAGTAGCCATACCCCTGAGGTTGGTGGAGGTCCTCAACCCGAGGAAGTGAATACTCCAGTATCTCCTCGTGAGGAGCGACTCTTGGGTAAACTTACCGGTGTTATTCGACAAACTCTCAAAGAACACAAAAAGAATGGTGATAAGGGAAAAGAGAAAGCCACTGGAGAATCTTCAAAAGGAGAGGTGAAGCGTCCCTCATTCAAAGATTTCAAGAGTAGTGGTGCTACAGAGTTTTCTGGTGTTCTCAATCCCATTATTGTTCTTACTTGGATCCAGAACACAGAGAAAGTGTTTCGTATTTCTCATGTGGATAATGAAGACAAGGCTAACTATGCTTCCGCAATGCTCATCGGAGAAGCATTGGTCTGGTGGGAAGCAACATATGAAGCTCTCAACGGGTTTGACCAGGAGAATTTAGCCTGGGAAATGTTTAAAACTCGTTTGCTAGAGAAGTATTGTCCTCTAGACATGAGGAGGAGATTGGAGAAGGAATTCCTCGAGCTTAAACAAGGAGGAATGACTGTGAATGAGTATGAAACTCAGTTTAATCAAAGAGCAAGGTTTGCTACAAAGTATATTCCAACTGAAGACGAGAAAATTCAGTTATTCATGGAGGGACTACGACACGAAATCCACGATTTCGTTGCCAATCGAGAAGTTCTGTCATTCGATAAAGCCGTTGAATATGCTCGAAGACGTGAGCATGACTTAGAAATACGTGGTGCCACTATTACTGCTCCGAAGCAACCACGTACTGAAAGAACTGTTCCTTCTTTTCTACCAGCTCAATCCGTTCGGACTGATCCTGGTAATCAAGTTCAAACTCAAAGTGCCTCTCGTGGACGCGGTAGATCACAATCTTTTTATATGCAATCGCCTTCATGTCGTATTTGTGGAAGGAATCATCTGGGCCAATGCAAAATAGACAAGGAATCCATTGTCTGTTATGGATGCGGAGAAAAAGGTCATATAAAGCCAGCTTGCCCAAGAAAGGATGTTACTTGTTATGCATGTGGTATTACTGGCCACAAGAAGCGTTTTTGCCCTACTCTTACTAGTCAGATGACGGGAAGTCAAGCTTCTGTTCAACAACCGGCGAGAAGCCAAGTCCCTGTTCAACAATCAAAGGGTACTCCAACTAAAAAGGAGGAGGTGCCGAAAGCTAGGGGTCGTGCATTCCAGATTACCTCAGAGGAGGCACGCGAGGACCCGAATGTTGTGACGGGTACATTTCTTGTCAACTCTAGACCTGCTCACATCTTATTTGATTCTGGTGCCTCAGATTCTTTTGTGTCTTACGAATTTGCGCATTCCTTTCAAATTGCTTGCTTTGTTCTCGCGCAACCATTTCACGTAGATACTGCGGGAAGTATATCATTACTTGCTGATAAAGTCTATAGGGATTGTGTTATAGAAATTGAAGGCTATACTTTTCTCGCTAACCTGATCCCTATCTCTTTGCCCAACTTTGATATTATTCTCGGCATGGATTGGTTATCAAAGAACCACACTGAACTCTTGTGCTATGAAAATATAGTACGCATTCCTATTGAAGGGGAGAATCCTATCTATGTCTACGGTGAACAAAGACTCTTAAAAATAATCTCTTTCCTTAAAGCTCGTAAATTCATATCGAAAGGATGTTCTATCTATCTAGCATACACACTTGATGTCTCAAAAGAGGAGAAGAAAACTGTAAATGATGTTCCCGTTGTTAACGAATATCCTGACGTTTTCCCTGACGACTTGCCTGGCCTTCCTCCGGATAGGCAAGTAGAATTCCGAATTGACCTTGTACCTGGTGCTGCTCCAATTGCAAAGACTCCTTATCGTCTTGCGCCAGCTGAGATGAAAGAAATGATGATCCAACTGCAAGAACTACTTGACAAGGGTTTTATTCGACCGAGTACCTCTCCCTGGGGTGCTCCGATACTATTTGTCAAGAAGAAAGATGGATCGATGCGGATGTGCATTAATTATCGTGAGCTGAATAAGGTGACTATCAAGAACAAGTACCCACTACCTCGCATCGACGATTTGTTCGATCAACTTCAGGGTGTTAGCTATTTCTCAAAAATTGATTTAAGATCTGGCTATCATCAGTTGAAAGTTCACGAGCAAGATGTACCGAAGACTGCTTTTCGTACTCGATATGGACATTATGAATTCCTTGTTATGCCGTTTGGTTTAACAAACGCTCCGGCTGTATTCATGGATATGATGAATCGGGTATGCCGCCCAATGCTCGATAAATCAGTCATCGTATTCATTGATGATATTCTAATCTATTCCAAGTCTGAAGCTGATCATGCCATTCATATTCGTGCGGTATTGGAACTTCTTCGAAAGGAGAAACTATATGCTAAATTCTCGAAATGTGAATTTTGGCTTCGCCAAGTTCAATTTCTCGGCCATGTTATTTCTAGTGATGGTGTATCCGTGGATCCTATCAAAATTGAAGCCATTCAAAATTGGGAAGTGCCCCGTAATGCTTCTGAAATTCGTAGTTTCTTAGGTCTCGTGGGATATTACCGGAGATTCATTAAAGACTTTTCTCGTATAGCCGTACCTCTCACGAGTCTTACACGGAAAGAAATGAAGTTTGAATGGGGTGAAACCCAAGAAAGAGCTTTCTCAACTCTAAAAGATCTTTTGACTCATGTTCCAATCTTATCACTCCCAGAAGGTGATGATGATTTCTCCGTATATAGCGATGCTTCAAGATTGGGACTTGGTTGTGTGTTGATGCAACGTGGCAAAGTGATAGCCTATGCCTCAAGACAACTGAAAGATTATGAAAAGAATTATCCCACTCATGATCTCGAACTCGCTGCAGTGGTATTTGCCCTAAAACTTTGGAGGCATTATCTTTTTGGTACAAAGTGCCAATTATTTACCGACCACAAAAGTCTCAAGTACATATTCAGTCAACAAACTTTGAATATGAGACAACAACGAGCCATTGAGCTGATCAAAGATTATGATTGTGAAATCCTATATCATCCTGGAAAAGCTAACGTGGTTGCTGATGCACTTAGCAGAAAAGTTTATCGCAATAGTATGTGTTATGCCATTACTCATACTACAGTAAAATTCACTATTTTAGATGAATTAGAGAAATGGCAAGAAGAGGCCCTAAAGCCAGAAAATGTGAAGAAAGAAGGGATGATACATTATAATGATGCTCTACTTGATGATCCGCAAGGATTAAAAGTATTAAAGAATCGGCTGTGGATTCCAAAGATCGGTGGATTGAGACAGAAGATTTTAGATGAAGCCCATAAATCTAAACTGTCAATCCATCCTGGTACAAGTAAAATGTACTATGATGTAAGAGCTGATTATTGGTGGCCTGGATTAAAGAAAGACATTGGAAGATATGTACAAGAATGCTTAGTATGCTTACAAGTCAAAGCAGAGCACCAAAAGCCTTATGGAACCCCGGATAGTCTTAGTGTTCCTGTATGGAAATGGGAGGAATTGTCCATGGATTTCATTACCAAATTGCCAAAGACTGCTAGATAGCATGATAGCATTTGGGTAATTGTCGACCGCCTGACTAAAAGCGCTCATTTTCTTGCCATGCATGAAACGGCCCCAATGGAGAAATACGCACAAGTATACTTGGATGAAATTGTGGCAAGACATGGTGTGCCACTAAAGATCATCTCCGATCGTGATACTCGCTTCACTTCTCACTTTTGGGCGAGTATGCAACGTGAATTAGGATCTCGAGTTGCTCTCAGCACAGCATATCATCCCCAGACAGATGGTCAAACGGAGAGAACAATCCAAACAGTAGAAGATATGCTTCGTGCATGTGTCTTGGAGTTCGGTGGTAACTGGGATAAATACTTACCTCTTGTCGAATTCTCGTATAATAATAGTTACCACGCTTCAATCAAAATGCCACCATACGAAGCATTATATGGTCGCAAGTGTCGTACTCCATTATGTTGGCGAGACATAGGACAGAAGATCCTTGGAGGCCCTGAAATGATTCAAGACACCACCGACAAAATTCAAATCGTACGAGAAAGAATGAAAGCGGCCCAGGATCGACAGAAGTCCTATACAGAAAAGAGAAGACGGCCCATAGAATTCCAAGTGGGTGATTTCGTGATGCTGAAGGTATCTCCATGGAAAGGCCTTATGAGATTCGGGAAGAAAGGAAAGTTAAGTCCTAGATTTGTTGGTCCTTTCAAAATCATCCAGAGAATTGGAAAGCAAGCATACCGCTTAGAATTACCAGAAGATTTGGCAGGTATTCATGATGTGTTTCATGTGAGCTATCTGCGCAAATGCTTGAGCATCAATGATGAGACAGTTCCATTATCTGAAGTGAAATTGGATAATAAGTTAAGATATGTAGAAGAGCCGGCAGAGATCGTGAATGAAAGAACAACTAATCTACGTAATAAAGAAGTGGAGTTGGTGCTTGTCAAGTGGAAACACCATCGAGGCCCAAATTATAATTGGGAAAATAAGAATGAGATAAGAGCAAAATATCCCCATTTATTTTAATCGATGTAATTTCGGGGACGAAATCCTCAAAAGGAGGAGGTATTTGTAACATACACGTTTTGAAATCGTGTTTTAAGTAAATAATATTATGAAATATTATGTGAATTTGAATGTTGAGTTCTAACAGATAGTTTTTACTAGAATTGAAGTAAAACTATGCTTAGAATCATTCAAAAAGTATTGGAAGTCTTATGAGATTCCAATTAAAAGCCAAATAGTGAAATATAGCGAAAATATAAAATCTGGAATAAGTAAAATTTTATTATTGAAAGTTATAGATAATCTCGTTAGAAACATTTAGGCGAAAACCTCATCGAAATCCGAGTTATAACGAAGAAGTTATGACCAAACGAAGTTCCGTGATAAATCCGGAAAATACTTTGTCGCGTAAAAATTTAGTTTTCGATAAACTAGTTTTTAGCCTTAGTGATGTAAATGAAAGTTGTAGAACTCGTGAAAATAATCAACTTTCATATAAAGACCGTTTGAATCTGACTTCGTATGAGGAAGTTATGGTTTTTCGAAGTTTCAGCTTAGCAGTAGACAGCTAAAAACTCGAATTTTAGATCGAGTGATTTTTAGCCGACACAACCTAAACGAGGATTGAAGGTCTCGTCATTAGTAGTGCAACGGTAAAAAGTCTGACGAAAACGGACGTCGGATGAAGAAGTTATGAATTTTTAACGGATTTTCCTGTCCCGGTCTGTTAAAAATAATAATATTAAAATTAAAGTCAAAATTAGCCGACGAAGTCTAAACGAAAGTTGTAGAGCATAATTCTAGCTTCGCGTGCATATAAAGAACGTCAAAAACGGAGCTCGTATGCGAAAGTTATGGATTTTAGAAGTTTTTTCACATTTTTCGAGAAAATTCGTATGAATAGTGAAATGCCACGTCACCCTCGTATGCGAGGCTTCCACGTGCCGGACAGATGTTCGCTTCTGATTGGACCGCAGCCTTGCGTGTTGCCTTCTGATTGGACCAAGCCGAGGACCACTTAGCCCGGAACACCTTCGCATGTGACACCCCCTTGATCACCCTCGCATGCGAGACCCACGTGCGAGCCACCTACTGTCCGAGCCGAAGACCCAGCCGAAGACCCAGCCGATGACGCGCCTGAAGCTGATGACTCCTCGCATCCGAGCCTCGCTGGAGCCCTGCGAAGCTGCCATCTGGTCCGAACCTCGCAGCCGCCTGTCTCCTTCCCTTCGCTTCGGATCCGAAGCCCAGCCCTATATAAGGGGTGCAAGCCCTCTCGGCTAGTTTAAGAAATTTGGCATTTTCACCCCCTCTTTCAATATTTTTACGATCCCGACATCCCCCAAAGCCCCGGTACTGATTCTAAAGCCCGAAACACGTCCCGAGACTCCCGAGAATCCCGAAAATTTTATCTTTTCGGTTTCGAAGCTCTACCTTCGCAGAGCCCGGTTTTCAAGAAAACTCCAGGTTTTCAACAACGAAAGTCATATTTAGAGCCGAAGTACTGCCCAAATTAATATTTTAGCCCCCGGTTATTTCACGGTGAGTTTAATATATAGAAATAATTATATGTTATGTGTTATATGTGCTACGTACTTTTCAGTGTTATTATTCCGGGTTATTTTCCCGGGTTATTTTTAATTGCTATTTTTAATAGCAAAGAAATACCTTTGACCATGTGATCAGTGAAAGGACTTAGATTCACGTTGGTACTGGTATGTAGCCTCTGGCCATGTGGAACATGTCTCCGTAAGAGAATGAATTCTATTCTATGGTAGTGGCAGAAGGTTAGATAGGGCTATAAGCCTGAAATCTACCGAAATGTTAATCCGAAGTTGTATATCTTCTGTGCCGTTTGGGCCAAAGCTTTATTGATGTATATATCAAGCACGAAAATTGTTATGTCTCATTGATTGTATATCTTTAAATCAAATCAATGATCGATATGGAATGTTTGTCAAATGATTCACATATGCCCTTGTTGTTCCTTGTTCCTCTTTGCTTCTGCCCTATTAAAGTATATATATGGCATAACGTTATATTGTATCTATTATTGAACTCACTAAGCGTGTCCGCTTACCCTCTCGATGTTTAACAAATTGCAGGAAATAAACATCCAGTATAGTTATATACTGGTAGAAGATTTTTGAATAGTTTGAAACTATTGTATCGATGGAAGCTTATGAATAGTTTGAAACTATTGTATTTTGCACTCCCATAGGTATAAAACTATAGAATCCTGGGAAGTTATGTAATATATATAACACTTTAAAATAGTCGGTTTGTATCCAGTAGTTTGTAATCTCTTTATCAATGTAAAATATTGTTTTTATGAATATGCAAGTAGCATGTTTTGGAGTAACTATATTGTCGAGTATGAAAGTTTGGTTCTTTCATAAATACGAAAGTTAGGGTCTTTCAATCATGGTATCAGAGCAGTAGTTTGAGTGAACTAAATTCCACGGATTGGTATTTAGACTTAAACTATTGGAAGTTCAATATATGAACTAAATCATTATAAGTATAGGGATACAAACCATAGGAAATATATAAGTAAAAGTATTAGGTAATAATAAACCCTAATATTCTAAAATACAATGTTACTCCGTATTGCAGGGCAACGGCTGAACAGGTTAGTAGCCATACCCCTGAGGTTGGTGGAGGTCCTCAACCCGAGGAAGTGAATACTCCAGTATCTCCTCGTGAGGAGCGACTCTTGGGTAAACTTACCGGTGTTATTCGACAAACTCTCAAAGAACACAAAAAGAATGGTGATAAGGGAAAAGAGAAAGCCACTGGAGAATCTTCAAAAGGAGAGGTGAAGCGTCCCTCATTCAAAGATTTCAAGAGTAGTGGTGCTACAGAGTTTTCTGGTGTTCTCAATCCCATTATTGTTCTTACTTGGATCCAGAACACAGAGAAAGTGTTTCGTATTTCTCATGTGGATAATGAAGACAAGGCTAACTATGCTTCCGCAATGCTCATCGGAGAAGCATTGGTCTGGTGGGAAGCAACATATGAAGCTCTCAACGGGTTTGACCAGGAGAATTTAGCCTGGGAAATGTTTAAAACTCGTTTGCTAGAGAAGTATTGTCCTCTAGACATGAGGAGGAGATTGGAGAAGGAATTCCTCGAGCTTAAACAAGGAGGAATGACTGTGAATGAGTATGAAACTCAGTTTAATCAAAGAGCAAGGTTTGCTACAAAGTATATTCCAACTGAAGACGAGAAAATTCAGTTATTCATGGAGGGACTACGACACGAAATCCACGATTTCGTTGCCAATCGAGAAGTTCTGTCATTCGATAAAGCCGTTGAATATGCTCGAAGACGTGAGCATGACTTAGAAATACGTGGTGCCACTATTACTGCTCCGAAGCAACCACGTACTGAAAGAACTGTTCCTTCTTTTCTACCAGCTCAATCCGTTCGGACTGATCCTGGTAATCAAGTTCAAACTCAAAGTGCCTCTCGTGGACGCGGTAGATCACAATCTTTTTATATGCAATCGCCTTCATGTCGTATTTGTGGAAGGAATCATCTGGGCCAATGCAAAATAGACAAGGAATCCATTGTCTGTTATGGATGCGGAGAAAAAGGTCATATAAAGCCAGCTTGCCCAAGAAAGGATGTTACTTGTTATGCATGTGGTATTACTGGCCACAAGAAGCGTTTTTGCCCTACTCTTACTAGTCAGATGACGGGAAGTCAAGCTTCTGTTCAACAACCGGCGAGAAGCCAAGTCCCTGTTCAACAATCAAAGGGTACTCCAACTAAAAAGGAGGAGGTGCCGAAAGCTAGGGGTCGTGCATTCCAGATTACCTCAGAGGAGGCACGCGAGGACCCGAATGTTGTGACGGGTACATTTCTTGTCAACTCTAGACCTGCTCACATCTTATTTGATTCTGGTGCCTCAGATTCTTTTGTGTCTTACGAATTTGCGCATTCCTTTCAAATTGCTTGCTTTGTTCTCGCACAACCATTTCACGTAGATACTGCGGGAAGTATATCATTACTTGCTGATAAAGTCTATAGGGATTGTGTTATAGAAATTGAAGGCTATACTTTTCTCGCTAACCTGATCCCTATCTCTTTGCCCAACTTTGATATTATTCTCGGCATGGATTGGTTATCAAAGAACCACACTGAACTCTTGTGCTATGAAAATATAGTACGCATTCCTATTGAAGGGGAGAATCCTATCTATGTCTACGGTGAACAAAGACTCTTAAAAATAATCTCTTTCCTTAAAGCTCGTAAATTCATATCGAAAGGATGTTCTATCTATCTAGCATACACACTTGATGTCTCAAAAGAGGAGAAGAAAACTGTAAATGATGTTCCCGTTGTTAACGAATATCCTGACGTTTTCCCTGACGACTTGCCTGGCCTTCCTCCGGATAGGCAAGTAGAATTCCGAATTGACCTTGTACCTGGTGCTGCTCCAATTGCAAAGACTCCTTATCGTCTTGCGCCAGCTGAGATGAAAGAAATGATGATCCAACTGCAAGAACTACTTGACAAGGGTTTTATTCGACCGAGTACCTCTCCCTGGGGTGCTCCGATACTATTTGTCAAGAAGAAAGATGGATCGATGCGGATGTGCATTAATTATCGTGAGCTGAATAAGGTGACTATCAAGAACAAGTACCCACTACCTCGCATCGACGATTTGTTCGATCAACTTCAGGGTGTTAGCTATTTCTCAAAAATTGATTTAAGATCTGGCTATCATCAGTTGAAAGTTCACGAGCAAGATGTACCGAAGACTGCTTTTCGTACTCGATATGGACATTATGAATTCCTTGTTATGCCGTTTGGTTTAACAAACGCTCCGGCTGTATTCATGGATATGATGAATCGGGTATGCCGCCCAATGCTCGATAAATCAGTCATCGTATTCATTGATGATATTCTAATCTATTCCAAGTCTGAAGCTGATCATGCCATTCATATTCGTGCGGTATTGGAACTTCTTCGAAAGGAGAAACTATATGCTAAATTCTCGAAATGTGAATTTTGGCTTCGCCAAGTTCAATTTCTCGGCCATGTTATTTCTAGTGATGGTGTATCCGTGGATCCTATCAAAATTGAAGCCATTCAAAATTGGGAAGTGCCCCGTAATGCTTCTGAAATTCGTAGTTTCTTAGGTCTCGTGGGATATTACCGGAGATTCATTAAAGACTTTTCTCGTATAGCCGTACCTCTCACGAGTCTTACACGGAAAGAAATGAAGTTTGAATGGGGTGAAACCCAAGAAAGAGCTTTCTCAACTCTAAAAGATCTTTTGACTCATGTTCCAATCTTATCACTCCCAGAAGGTGATGATGATTTCTCCGTATATAGCGATGCTTCAAGATTGGGACTTGGTTGTGTGTTGATGCAACGTGGCAAAGTGGTAGCCTATGCCTCAAGACAACTGAAAGATTATGAAAAGAATTATCCCACTCATGATCTCGAACTCGCTGCAGTGGTATTTGCCCTAAAACTTTGGAGGCATTATCTTTTTGGTACAAAGTGCCAATTATTTACCGACCACAAAAGTCTCAAGTACATATTCAGTCAACAAACTTTGAATATGAGACAACAACGAGCCATTGAGCTGATCAAAGATTATGATTGTGAAATCCTATATCATCCTGGAAAAGCTAACGTGGTTGCTGATGCACTTAGCAGAAAAGTTTATCGTAATAGTATGTGTTATGCCATTACTCATACTACAGTAAAATTCACTATTTTAGATGAATTAGAGAAATGGCAAGAAGAGGCCCTAAAGCCAGAAAATGTGAAGAAAGAAGGGATGATACATTATAATGATGCTCTACTTGATGATCCGCGAGGATTAAAAGTATTAAAGAATCGGCTGTGGATTCCAAAGATCGGTGGATTGAGACAGAAGATTTTAGATGAAGCCCATAAATCTAAACTGTCAATCCATCCTGGTACAAGTAAAATGTACTATGATGTAAGAGCTGATTATTGGTGGCCTGGATTAAAGAAAGACATTGGAAGATATGTACAAGAATGCTTAGTATGCTTACAAGTCAAAGCAGAGCACCAAAAGCCTTATGGAACCCCGGATAGTCTTAGTGTTCCTGTATGGAAATGGGAGGAATTGTCCATGGATTTCATTACCAAATTGCCAAAGACTGCTAGACAGCATGATAGCATTTGGGTAATTGTCGACCGCCTGACTAAAAGCGCTCATTTTCTTGCCATGCATGAAACGGCCCCAATGGAGAAATACGCACAAGTATACTTGGATGAAATTGTGGCAAGACATGGTGTGCCACTAAAGATCATCTCCGATCGTGATACTCGCTTCACTTCTCACTTTTGGGCGAGTATGCAACGTGAATTAGGATCTCGAGTTGCTCTCAGCACAGCATATCATCCCCAGACAGATGGTCAAACGGAGAGAACAATCCAAACAGTAGAAGATATGCTTCGTGCATGTGTCTTGGAGTTCGGTGGTAACTGGGATAAATACTTACCTCTTGTCGAATTCTCGTATAATAATAGTTACCACGCTTCAATCAAAATGCCACCATACGAAGCATTATATGGTCGCAAGTGTCGTACTCCATTATGTTGGCGAGACATAGGACAGAAGATCCTTGGAGGCCCTGAAATGATTCAAGACACCACCGACAAAATTCAAATCGTACGAGAAAGAATGAAAGCGGCCCAGGATCGACAGAAGTCCTATACAGAAAAGAGAAGACGGCCCATAGAATTCCAAGTGGGTGATTTCGTGATGCTGAAGGTATCTCCATGGAAAGGCCTTATGAGATTCGGGAAGAAAGGAAAGTTAAGTCCTAGATTTGTTGGTCCTTTCAAAATCATCCAGAGAATTGGAAAGCAAGCATACCGCTTAGAATTACCAGAAGATTTGGCAGGTATTCATGATGTGTTTCATGTGAGCTATCTGCGCAAATGCTTGAGCATCAATGATGAGACAGTTCCATTATCTGAAGTGAAATTGGATAATAAGTTAAGATATGTAGAAGAGCCGGCAGAGATCGTGAATGAAAGAACAACTAATCTACGTAATAAAGAAGTGGAGTTGGTGCTTGTCAAGTGGAAACACCATCGAGGCCCAAATTATAATTGGGAAAATAAGAATGAGATAAGAGCAAAATATCCCCATTTATTTTAATCGATGTAATTTCGGGGACGAAATCCTCAAAAGGAGGAGGTATTTGTAACATACACGTTTTGAAATCGTGTTTTAAGTAAATAATATTATGAAATATTATGTGAATTTGAATGTTGAGTTCTAACAGATAGTTTTTACTAGAATTGAAGTAAAACTATGCTTAGAATCATTCAAAAAGTATTGGAAGTCTTATGAGATTCCAATTAAAAGCCAAATAGTGAAATATAGCGAAAATATAAAATCTGGAATAAGTAAAATTTTATTATTGAAAGTTATAGATAATCTCGTTAGAAACATTTAGGCGAAAACCTCATCGAAATCCGAGTTATAACGAAGAAGTTATGACCAAACGAAGTTCCGTGATAAATCCGGAAAATACTTTGTCGCGTAAAAATTTAGTTTTCGATAAACTAGTTTTTAGCCTTAGTGATGTAAATGAAAGTTGTAGAACTCGTGAAAATAATCAACTTTCATATAAAGACCGTTTGAATCTGACTTCGTATGAGGAAGTTATGGTTTTTCGAAGTTTCAGCTTAGCAGTAGACAGCTAAAAACTCGAATTTTAGATCGAGTGATTTTTAGCCGACACAACCTAAACGAGGATTGAAGGTCTCGTCATTAGTAGTGCAACGGTAAAAAGTCTGACGAAAACGGACGTCGGATGAAGAAGTTATGAATTTTTAACGGATTTTCCTGTCCCGGTCTGTTAAAAATAATAATATTAAAATTAAAGTCAAAATTAGCCGACGAAGTCTAAACGAAAGTTGTAGAGCATAATTCTAGCTTCGCGTGCATATAAAGAACGTCAAAAACGGAGCTCGTATGCGAAAGTTATGGATTTTAGAAGTTTTTTCACATTTTTCGAGAAAATTCGTATGAATAGTGAAATGCCACGTCACCCTCGTATGCGAGGCTTCCACGTGCCGGACAGATGTTCGCTTCTGATTGGACCGCAGCCTTGCGTGTTGCCTTCTGATTGGACCAAGCCGAGGACCACTTAGCCCGGAACACCTTCGCATGTGACACCCCCTTGATCACCCTCGCATGCGAGACCCACGTGCGAGCCACCTACTGTCCGAGCCGAAGACCCAGCCGATGACGCGCCTGAAGCTGATGACTCCTCGCATCCGAGCCTCGCTGGAGCCCTGCGAAGCTGCCATCTGGTCCGAACCTCGCAGCCGCCTGTCTCCTTCCCTTCGCTTCGGATCCGAAGCCCAGCCCTATATAAGGGGTGCAAGCCCTCTCGGCTAGTTTAAGAAATTTGGCATTTTCACCCCCTCTTTCAATATTTTTACGATCCCGACATCCCCCAAAGCCCCGGTACTGATTCTAAAGCCCGAAACACGTCCCGAGACTCCCGAGAATCCCGAAAATTTTATCTTTTCGGTTTCGAAGCTCTACCTTCGCAGAGCCCGGTTTTCAAGAAAACTCCAGGTTTTCAACAACGAAAGTCATATTTAGAGCCGAAGTACTGCCCAAATTAATATTTTAGCCCCCGGTTATTTCACGGTGAGTTTAATATATAGAAATAATTATATGTTATGTGTTATATGTGCTACGTACTTTTCAGTGTTATTATTCCGGGTTATTTTCCCGGGTTATTTTTAATTGCTATTTTTAATAGCAAAGAAATACCTTTGACCATGTGATCAGTGAAAGGACTTAGATTCACGTTGGTACTGGTATGTAGCCTCTGGCCATGTGGAACATGTCTCCGTAAGAGAATGAATTCTATTCTATGGTAGTGGCAGAAGGTTAGATAGGGCTATAAGCCTGAAATCTACCGAAATGTTAATCCGAAGTTGTATATCTTCTGTGCCGTTTGGGCCAAAGCTTTATTGATGTATATATCAAGCACGAAAATTGTTATGTCTCATTGATTGTATATCTTTAAATCAAATCAATGATCGATATGGAATGTTTGTCAAATGATTCACATATGCCCTTGTTGTTCCTTGTTCCTCTTTGCTTCTGCCCTATTAAAGTATATATATGGCATAACGTTATATTGTATCTATTATTGAACTCACTAAGCGTGTCCGCTTACCCTCTCGATGTTTAACAAATTGCAGGAAATAAACATCCAGTATAGTTATATACTGGTAGAAGATTTTTGAATAGTTTGAAACTATTGTATCGATGGAAGCTTATGAATAGTTTGAAACTATTGTATTTTGCACTCCCATAGGTATAAAACTATAGAATCCTGGGAAGTTATGTAATATATATAACACTTTAAAATAGTCGGTTTGTATCCAGTAGTTTGTAATCTCTTTATCAATGTAAAATATTGTTTTTATGAATATGCAAGTAGCATGTTTTGGAGTAACTATATTGTCGAGTATGAAAGTTTGGTTCTTTCATAAATACGAAAGTTAGGGTCTTTCAATCATGGTATCAGAGCAGTAGTTTGAGTGAACTAAATTCCACGGATTGGTATTTAGACTTAAACTATTGGAAGTTCAATATATGAACTAAATCATTATAAGTATAGGGATACAAACCATAGGAAATATATAAGTAAAAGTATTAGGTAATAATAAACCCTAATATTCTAAAATACAATGTTACTCCGTATTGCAGGGCAACGGCTGAACAGGTTAGTAGCCATACCCCTGAGGTTGGTGGAGGTCCTCAACCCGAGGAAGTGAATACTCCAGTATCTCCTCGTGAGGAGCGACTCTTGGGTAAACTTACCGGTGTTATTCGACAAACTCTCAAAGAACACAAAAAGAATGGTGATAAGGGAAAAGAGAAAGCCACTGGAGAATCTTCAAAAGGAGAGGTGAAGCGTCCCTCATTCAAAGATTTCAAGAGTAGTGGTGCTACAGAGTTTTCTGGTGTTCTCAATCCCATTATTGTTCTTACTTGGATCCAGAACACAGAGAAAGTGTTTCGTATTTCTCATGTGGATAATGAAGACAAGGCTAACTATGCTTCCGCAATGCTCATCGGAGAAGCATTGGTCTGGTGGGAAGCAACATATGAAGCTCTCAACGGGTTTGACCAGGAGAATTTAGCCTGGGAAATGTTTAAAACTCGTTTGCTAGAGAAGTATTGTCCTCTAGACATGAGGAGGAGATTGGAGAAGGAATTCCTCGAGCTTAAACAAGGAGGAATGACTGTGAATGAGTATGAAACTCAGTTTAATCAAAGAGCAAGGTTTGCTACAAAGTATATTCCAACTGAAGACGAGAAAATTCAGTTATTCATGGAGGGACTACGACACGAAATCCACGATTTCGTTGCCAATCGAGAAGTTCTGTCATTCGATAAAGCCGTTGAATATGCTCGAAGACGTGAGCATGACTTAGAAATACGTGGTGCCACTATTACTGCTCCGAAGCAACCACGTACTGAAAGAACTGTTCCTTCTTTTCTACCAGCTCAATCCGTTCGGACTGATCCTGGTAATCAAGTTCAAACTCAAAGTGCCTCTCGTGGACGCGGTAGATCACAATCTTTTTATATGCAATCGCCTTCATGTCGTATTTGTGGAAGGAATCATCTGGGCCAATGCAAAATAGACAAGGAATCCATTGTCTGTTATGGATGCGGAGAAAAAGGTCATATAAAGCCAGCTTGCCCAAGAAAGGATGTTACTTGTTATGCATGTGGTATTACTGGCCACAAGAAGCGTTTTTGCCCTACTCTTACTAGTCAGATGACGGGAAGTCAAGCTTCTGTTCAACAACCGGCGAGAAGCCAAGTCCCTGTTCAACAATCAAAGGGTACTCCAACTAAAAAGGAGGAGGTGCCGAAAGCTAGGGGTCGTGCATTCCAGATTACCTCAGAGGAGGCACGCGAGGACCCGAATGTTGTGACGGGTACATTTCTTGTCAACTCTAGACCTGCTCACATCTTATTTGATTCTGGTGCCTCAGATTCTTTTGTGTCTTACGAATTTGCGCATTCCTTTCAAATTGCTTGCTTTGTTCTCGCACAACCATTTCACGTAGATACTGCGGGAAGTATATCATTACTTGCTGATAAAGTCTATAGGGATTGTGTTATAGAAATTGAAGGCTATACTTTTCTCGCTAACCTGATCCCTATCTCTTTGCCCAACTTTGATATTATTCTCGGCATGGATTGGTTATCAAAGAACCACACTGAACTCTTGTGCTATGAAAATATAGTACGCATTCCTATTGAAGGGGAGAATCCTATCTATGTCTACGGTGAACAAAGACTCTTAAAAATAATCTCTTTCCTTAAAGCTCGTAAATTCATATCGAAAGGATGTTCTATCTATCTAGCATACACACTTGATGTCTCAAAAGAGGAGAAGAAAACTGTAAATGATGTTCCCGTTGTTAACGAATATCCTGACGTTTTCCCTGACGACTTGCCTGGCCTTCCTCCGGATAGGCAAGTAGAATTCCGAATTGACCTTGTACCTGGTGCTGCTCCAATTGCAAAGACTCCTTATCGTCTTGCGCCAGCTGAGATGAAAGAAATGATGATCCAACTGCAAGAACTACTTGACAAGGGTTTTATTCGACCGAGTACCTCTCCCTGGGGTGCTCCGATACTATTTGTCAAGAAGAAAGATGGATCGATGCGGATGTGCATTAATTATCGTGAGCTGAATAAGGTGACTATCAAGAACAAGTACCCACTACCTCGCATCGACGATTTGTTCGATCAACTTCAGGGTGTTAGCTATTTCTCAAAAATTGATTTAAGATCTGGCTATCATCAGTTGAAAGTTCACGAGCAAGATGTACCGAAGACTGCTTTTCGTACTCGATATGGACATTATGAATTCCTTGTTATGCCGTTTGGTTTAACAAACGCTCCGGCTGTATTCATGGATATGATGAATCGGGTATGCCGCCCAATGCTCGATAAATCAGTCATCGTATTCATTGATGATATTCTAATCTATTCCAAGTCTGAAGCTGATCATGCCATTCATATTCGTGCGGTATTGGAACTTCTTCGAAAGGAGAAACTATATGCTAAATTCTCGAAATGTGAATTTTGGCTTCGCCAAGTTCAATTTCTCGGCCATGTTATTTCTAGTGATGGTGTATCCGTGGATCCTATCAAAATTGAAGCCATTCAAAATTGGGAAGTGCCCCGTAATGCTTCTGAAATTCGTAGTTTCTTAGGTCTCGTGGGATATTACCGGAGATTCATTAAAGACTTTTCTCGTATAGCCGTACCTCTCACGAGTCTTACACGGAAAGAAATGAAGTTTGAATGGGGTGAAACCCAAGAAAGAGCTTTCTCAACTCTAAAAGATCTTTTGACTCATGTTCCAATCTTATCACTCCCAGAAGGTGATGATGATTTCTCCGTATATAGCGATGCTTCAAGATTGGGACTTGGTTGTGTGTTGATGCAACGTGGCAAAGTGGTAGCCTATGCCTCAAGACAACTGAAAGATTATGAAAAGAATTATCCCACTCATGATCTCGAACTCGCTGCAGTGGTATTTGCCCTAAAACTTTGGAGGCATTATCTTTTTGGTACAAAGTGCCAATTATTTACCGACCACAAAAGTCTCAAGTACATATTCAGTCAACAAACTTTGAATATGAGACAACAACGAGCCATTGAGCTGATCAAAGATTATGATTGTGAAATCCTATATCATCCTGGAAAAGCTAACGTGGTTGCTGATGCACTTAGCAGAAAAGTT
Organism: Lactuca sativa; assembly: GCF_002870075.4. Classification (NCBI taxonomy): domain Eukaryota; kingdom Viridiplantae; phylum Streptophyta; class Magnoliopsida; order Asterales; family Asteraceae; genus Lactuca; species Lactuca sativa. Next base: position 269,470,837 of record NC_056627.2, read on the forward strand.
TATCGTAATAGTATGTGTTATGCCATTACTCATACTACAGTAAAATTCACTATTTTAGATGAATTAGAGAAATGGCAAGAAGAGGCCCTAAAGCCAGAAAATGTGAAGAAAGAAGGGATGATACATTATAATGATGCTCTACTTGATGATCCGCGAGGATTAAAAGTATTAAAGAATCGGCTGTGGATTCCAAAGATCGGTGGATTGAGACAGAAGATTTTAGATGAAGCCCATAAATCTAAACTGTCAATCCATCCTGGTACAAGTAAAATGTACTATGATGTAAGAGCTGATTATTGGTGGCCTGGATTAAAGAAAGACATTGGAAGATATGTACAAGAATGCTTAGTATGCTTACAAGTCAAAGCAGAGCACCAAAAGCCTTATGGAACCCCGGATAGTCTTAGTGTTCCTGTATGGAAATGGGAGGAATTGTCCATGGATTTCATTACCAAATTGCCAAAGACTGCTAGACAGCATGATAGCATTTGGGTAATTGTCGACCGCCTGACTAAAAGCGCTCATTTTCTTGCCATGCATGAAACGGCCCCAATGGAGAAATACGCACAAGTATACTTGGATGAAATTGTGGCAAGACATGGTGTGCCACTAAAGATCATCTCCGATCGTGATACTCGCTTCACTTCTCACTTTTGGGCGAGTATGCAACGTGAATTAGGATCTCGAGTTGCTCTCAGCACAGCATATCATCCCCAGACAGATGGTCAAACGGAGAGAACAATCCAAACAGTAGAAGATATGCTTCGTGCATGTGTCTTGGAGTTCGGTGGTAACTGGGATAAATACTTACCTCTTGTCGAATTCTCGTATAATAATAGTTACCACGCTTCAATCAAAATGCCACCATACGAAGCATTATATGGTCGCAAGTGTCGTACTCCATTATGTTGGCGAGACATAGGACAGAAGATCCTTGGAGGCCCTGAAATGATTCAAGACACCACCGACAAAATTCAAATCGTACGAGAAAGAATGAAAGCGGCCCAGGATCGACAGAAGTCCTATACAGAAAAGAGAAGACGGCCCATAGAATTCCAAGTGGGTGATTTCGTGATGCTGAAGGTATCTCCATGGAAAGGCCTTATGAGATTCGGGAAGAAAGGAAAGTTAAGTCCTAGATTTGTTGGTCCTTTCAAAATCATCCAGAGAATTGGAAAGCAAGCATACCGCTTAGAATTACCAGAAGATTTGGCAGGTATTCATGATGTGTTTCATGTGAGCTATCTGCGTAAATGCTTGAGCATCAATGATGAGACAGTTCCATTATCTGAAGTGAAATTGGATAATAAGTTAAGATATGTAGAAGAGCCGGCAGAGATCGTGAATGAAAGAACAACTAATCTACGTAATAAAGAAGTGGAGTTGGTGCTTGTCAAGTGGAAACACCATCGAGGCCCAAATTATAATTGGGAAAATAAGAATGAGATAAGAGCAAAATATCCCCATTTATTTTAATCGATGTAATTTCGGGGACGAAATCCTCAAAAGGAGGAGGTATTTGTAACATACACGTTTTGAAATCGTGTTTTAAGTAAATAATATTATGAAATATTATGTGAATTTGAATGTTGAGTTCTAACAGATAGTTTTTACTAGAATTGAAGTAAAACTATGCTTAGAATCATTCAAAAAGTATTGGAAGTCTTATGAGATTCCAATTAAAAGCCAAATAGTGAAATATAGCGAAAATATAAAATCTGGAATAAGTAAAATTTTATTATTGAAAGTTATAGATAATCTCGTTAGAAACATTTAGGCGAAAACCTCATCGAAATCCGAGTTATAACGAAGAAGTTATGACCAAACGAAGTTCCGTGATAAATCCGGAAAATACTTTGTCGCGTAAAAATTTAGTTTTCGATAAACTAGTTTTTAGCCTTAGTGATGTAAATGAAAGTTGTAGAACTCGTGAAAATAATCAACTTTCATATAAAGACCGTTTGAATCTGACTTCGTATGAGGAAGTTATGGTTTTTCGAAGTTTCAGCTTAGCAGTAGACAGCTAAAAACTCGAATTTTAGATCGAGTGATTTTTAGCCGACACAACCTAAACGAGGATTGAAGGTCTCGTCATTAGTAGTGCAACGGTAAAAAGTCTGACGAAAACGGACGTCGGATGAAGAAGTTATGAATTTTTAACGGATTTTCCTGTCCCGGTCTGTTAAAAATAATAATATTAAAATTAAAGTCAAAATTAGCCGACGAAGTCTAAACGAAAGTTGTAGAGCATAATTCTAGCTTCGCGTGCATATAAAGAACGTCAAAAACGGAGCTCGTATGCGAAAGTTATGGATTTTAGAAGTTTTTTCACATTTTTCGAGAAAATTCGTATGAATAGTGAAATGCCACGTCACCCTCGTATGCGAGGCTTCCACGTGCCGGACAGATGTTCGCTTCTGATTGGACCGCAGCCTTGCGTGTTGCCTTCTGATTGGACCAAGCCGAGGACCACTTAGCCCGGAACACCTTCGCATGTGACACCCCCTTGATCACCCTCGCATGCGAGACCCATGTGCGAGCCACCTACTGTCCGAGCCGAAGACCCAGCCGAAGACCCAGCCGATGACGCGCCTGAAGCTGATGACTCCTCGCATCCGAGCCTCGCTGGAGCCCTGCGAAGCTGCCATCTGGTCCGAACCTCGCAGCCGCCTGTCTCCTTCCCTTCGCTTCGGATCCGAAGCCCAGCCCTATATAAGGGGTGCAAGCCCTCTCGGCTAGTTTAAGAAATTTGGCATTTTCACCCCCTCTTTCAATATTTTTACGATCCCGACATCCCCCAAAGCCCCGGTACTGATTCTAAAGCCCGAAACACGTCCCGAGACTCCCGAGAATCCCGAAAATTTTATCTTTTCGGTTTCGAAGCTCTACCTTCGCAGAGCCCGGTTTTCAAGAAAACTCCAGGTTTTCAACAACGAAAGTCATATTTAGAGCCGAAGTACTGCCCAAATTAATATTTTAGCCCCCGGTTATTTCACGGTGAGTTTAATATATAGAAATAATTATATGTTATGTGTTATATGTGCTACGTACTTTTCAGTGTTATTATTCCGGGTTATTTTCCCGGGTTATTTTTAATTGCTATTTTTAATAGCAAAGAAATACCTTTGACCATGTGATCAGTGAAAGGACTTAGATTCACGTTGGTACTGGTATGTAGCCTCTGGCCATGTGGAACATGTCTCCGTAAGAGAATGAATTCTATTCTATGGTAGTGGCAGAAGGTTAGATAGGGCTATAAGCCTGAAATCTACCGAAATGTTAATCCGAAGTTGTATATCTTCTGTGCTGTTTGGGCCAAAGCTTTATTGATGTATATATCAAGCACGAAAATTGTTATGTCTCATTGATTGTATATCTTTAAATCAAATCAATGATCGATATGGAATGTTTGTCAAATGATTCACATATGCCCTTATTGTTCCTTGTTCCTCTTTGCTTCTGCCCTATTAAAGTATATATATGGCATAACGTTATATTGTATCTATTATTGAACTCACTAAGCGTGTCCGCTTACCCTCTCGATGTTTAACAAATTGCAGGAAATAAACATCCAGTATAGTTATATACTGGTAGAAGATTTTTGAATAGTTTGAAACTATTGTATCGATGGAAGCTTATGAATAGTTTGAAACTATTGTATTTTGCACTCCCATAGGTATAAAACTATAGAATCCTGGGAAGTTATGTAATATATATAACACTTTAAAATAGTCGGTTTGTATCCAGTAGTTTGTAATCTCTTTATCAATGTAAAATATTGTTTTTATGAATATGCAAGTAGCATGTTTTGGAGTAACTATATTGTCGAGTATGAAAGTTTGGTTCTTTCATAAATACGAAAGTTAGGGTCTTTCAATCATGGTATCAGAGCAGTAGTTTGAGTGAACTAAATTCCACGGATTGGTATTTAGACTTAAACTATTGGAAGTTCAATATATGAACTAAATCATTATAAGTATAGGGATACAAACCATAGGAAATATATAAGTAAAAGTATTAGGTAATAATAAACCCTAATATTCTAAAATACAATGTTACTCCGTATTGCAGGGCAACGGCTGAACAGGTTAGTAGCCATACCCCTGAGGTTGGTGGAGGTCCTCAACCCGAGGAAGTGAATACTCCAGTATCTCCTCGTGAGGAGCGACTCTTGGGTAAACTTACCGGTGTTATTCGACAAACTCTCAAAGAACACAAAAAGAATGGTGATAAGGGAAAAGAGAAAGCCACTGGAGAATCTTCAAAAGGAGAGGTGAAGCGTCCCTCATTCAAAGATTTCAAGAGTAGTGGTGCTACAGAGTTTTCTGGTGTTCTCAATCCCATTATTGTTCTTACTTGGATCCAGAACACAGAGAAAGTGTTTCGTATTTCTCATGTGGATAATGAAGACAAGGCTAACTATGCTTCCGCAATGCTCATCGGAGAAGCATTGGTCTGGTGGGAAGCAACATATGAAGCTCTCAACGGGTTTGACCAGGAGAATTTAGCCTGGGAAATGTTTAAAACTCGTTTGCTAGAGAAGTATTGTCCTCTAGACATGAGGAGGAGATTGGAGAAGGAATTCCTCGAGCTTAAACAAGGAGGAATGACTGTGAATGAGTATGAAACTCAGTTTAATCAAAGAGCAAGGTTTGCTACAAAGTATATTCCAACTGAAGACGAGAAAATTCAGTTATTCATGGAGGGACTACGACACGAAATCCACGATTTCGTTGCCAATCGAGAAGTTCTGTCATTCGATAAAGCCGTTGAATATGCTCGAAGACGTGAGCATGACTTAGAAATACGTGGTGCCACTATTACTGCTCCGAAGCAACCACGTACTGAAAGAACTGTTCCTTCTTTTCTACCAGCTCAATCCGTTCGGACTGATCCTGGTAATCAAGTTCAAACTCAAAGTGCCTCTCGTGGACGCGGTAGATCACAATCTTTTTATATGCAATCGCCTTCATGTCGTATTTGTGGAAGGAATCATCTGGGCCAATGCAAAATAGACAAGGAATCCATTGTCTGTTATGGATGCGGAGAAAAAGGTCATATAAAGCCAGCTTGCCCAAGAAAGGATGTTACTTGTTATGCATGTGGTATTACTGGCCACAAGAAGCGTTTTTGCCCTACTCTTACTAGTCAGATGACGGGAAGTCAAGCTTCTGTTCAACAACCGGCGAGAAGCCAAGTCCCTGTTCAACAATCAAAGGGTACTCCAACTAAAAAGGAGGAGGTGCCGAAAGCTAGGGGTCGTGCATTCCAGATTACCTCAGAGGAGGCACGCGAGGACCCGAATGTTGTGACGGGTACATTTCTTGTCAACTCTAGACCTGCTCACATCTTATTTGATTCTGGTGCCTCAGATTCTTTTGTGTCTTACGAATTTGCGCATTCCTTTCAAATTGCTTGCTTTGTTCTCGCACAACCATTTCACGTAGATACTGCGGGAAGTATATCATTACTTGCTGATAAAGTCTATAGGGATTGTGTTATAGAAATTGAAGGCTATACTTTTCTCGCTAACCTGATCCCTATCTCTTTGCCCAACTTTGATATTATTCTCGGCATGGATTGGTTATCAAAGAACCACACTGAACTCTTGTGCTATGAAAATATAGTACGCATTCCTATTGAAGGGGAGAATCCTATCTATGTCTACGGTGAACAAAGACTCTTAAAAATAATCTCTTTCCTTAAAGCTCGTAAATTCATATCGAAAGGATGTTCTATCTATCTAGCATACACACTTGATGTCTCAAAAGAGGAGAAGAAAACTGTAAATGATGTTCCCGTTGTTAACGAATATCATGACGTTTTCCCTGACGACTTGCCTGGCCTTCCTCCGGATAGGCAAGTAGAATTCCGAATTGACCTTGTACCTGGTGCTGCTCCAATTGCAAAGACTCCTTATCGTCTTGCGCCAGCTGAGATGAAAGAAATGATGATCCAACTGCAAGAACTACTTGACAAGGGTTTTATTCGACCGAGTACCTCTCCCTGGGGTGCTCCGATACTATTTGTCAAGAAGAAAGATGGATCGATGCGGATGTGCATTAATTATCGTGAGCTGAATAAGGTGACTATCAAGAACAAGTACCCACTACCTCGCATCGACGATTTGTTCGATCAACTTCAGGGTGTTAGCTATTTCTCAAAAATTGATTTAAGATCTGGCTATCATCAGTTGAAAGTTCACGAGCAAGATGTACCGAAGACTGCTTTTCGTACTCGATATGGACATTATGAATTCCTTGTTATGCCGTTTGGTTTAACAAACGCTCCGGCTGTATTCATGGATATGATGAATCGGGTATGCCGCCCAATGCTCGATAAATCAGTCATCGTATTCATTGATGATATTCTAATCTATTCCAAGTCTGAAGCTGATCATGCCATTCATATTCGTGCGGTATTGGAACTTCTTCGAAAGGAGAAACTATATGCTAAATTCTCGAAATGTGAATTTTGGCTTCGCCAAGTTCAATTTCTCGGCCATGTTATTTCTAGTGATGGTGTATCCGTGGATCCTATCAAAATTGAAGCCATTCAAAATTGGGAAGTGCCCCGTAATGCTTCTGAAATTCGTAGTTTCTTAGGTCTCGTGGGATATTACCGGAGATTCATTAAAGACTTTTCTCGTATAGCCGTACCTCTCACGAGTCTTACACGGAAAGAAATGAAGTTTGAATGGGGTGAAACCCAAGAAAGAGCTTTCTCAACTCTAAAAGATCTTTTGACTCATGTTCCAATCTTATCACTCCCAGAAGGTGATGATGATTTCTCCGTATATAGCGATGCTTCAAGATTGGGACTTGGTTGTGTGTTGATGCAACGTGGCAAAGTGGTAGCCTATGCCTCAAGACAACTGAAAGATTATGAAAAGAATTATCCCACTCATGATCTCGAACTCGCTGCAGTGGTATTTGCCCTAAAACTTTGGAGGCATTATCTTTTTGGTACAAAGTGCCAATTATTTACCGACCACAAAAGTCTCAAGTACATATTCAGTCAACAAACTTTGAATATGAGACAACAACGAGCCATTGAGCTGATCAAAGATTATGATTGTGAAATCCTATATCATCCTGGAAAAGCTAACGTGGTTGCTGATGCACTTAGCAGAAAAGTTTATCGTAATAGTATGTGTTATGCCATTACTCATACTACAGTAAAATTCACTATTTTAGATGAATTAGAGAAATGGCAAGAAGAGGCCCTAAAGCCAGAAAATGTGAAGAAAGAAGGGATGATACATTATAATGATGCTCTACTTGATGATCCGCGAGGATTAAAAGTATTAAAGAATCGGCTGTGGATTCCAAAGATCGGTGGATTGAGACAGAAGATTTTAGATGAAGCCCATAAATCTAAACTGTCAATCCATCCTGGTACAAGTAAAATGTACTATGATGTAAGAGCTGATTATTGGTGGCCTGGATTAAAGAAAGACATTGGAAGATATGTACAAGAATGCTTAGTATGCTTACAAGTCAAAGCAGAGCACCAAAAGCCTTATGGAACCCCGGATAGTCTTAGTGTTCCTGTATGGAAATGGGAGGAATTGTCCATGGATTTCATTACCAAATTGCCAAAGACTGCTAGACAGCATGATAGCATTTGGGTAATTGTCGACCGCCTGACTAAAAGCGCTCATTTTCTTGCCATGCATGAAACGGCCCCAATGGAGAAATACGCACAAGTATACTTGGATGAAATTGTGGCAAGACATGGTGTGCCACTAAAGATCATCTCCGATCGTGATACTCGCTTCACTTCTCACTTTTGGGCGAGTATGCAACGTGAATTAGGATCTCGAGTTGCTCTCAGCACAGCATATCATCCCCAGACAGATGGTCAAACGGAGAGAACAATCCAAACAGTAGAAGATATGCTTCGTGCATGTGTCTTGGAGTTCGGTGGTAACTGGGATAAATACTTACCTCTTGTCGAATTCTCGTATAATAATAGTTACCACGCTTCAATCAAAATGCCACCATACGAAGCATTATATGGTCGCAAGTGTCGTACTCCATTATGTTGGCGAGACATAGGACAGAAGATCCTTGGAGGCCCTGAAATGATTCAAGACACCACCGACAAAATTCAAATCGTACGAGAAAGAATGAAAGCGGCCCAGGATCGACAGAAGTCCTATACAGAAAAGAGAAGACGGCCCATAGAATTCCAAGTGGGTGATTTCGTGATGCTGAAGGTATCTCCATGGAAAGGCCTTATGAGATTCGGGAAGAAAGGAAAGTTAAGTCCTAGATTTGTTGGTCCTTTCAAAATCATCCAGAGAATTGGAAAGCAAGCATACCGCTTAGAATTACCAGAAGATTTGGCAGGTATTCATGATGTGTTTCATGTGAGCTATCTGCGCAAATGCTTGAGCATCAATGATGAGACAGTTCCATTATCTGAAGTGAAATTGGATAATAAGTTAAGATATGTAGAAGAGCCGGCAGAGATCGTGAATGAAAGAACAACTAATCTACGTAATAAAGAAGTGGAGTTGGTGCTTGTCAAGTGGAAACACCATCGAGGCCCAAATTATAATTGGGAAAATAAGAATGAGATAAGAGCAAAATATCCCCATTTATTTTAATCGATGTAATTTCGGGGACGAAATCCTCAAAAGGAGGAGGTATTTGTAACATACACGTTTTGAAATCGTGTTTTAAGTAAATAATATTATGAAATATTATGTGAATTTGAATGTTGAGTTCTAACAGATAGTTTTTACTAGAATTGAAGTAAAACTATGCTTAGAATCATTCAAAAAGTATTGGAAGTCTTATGAGATTCCAATTAAAAGCCAAATAGTGAAATATAGCGAAAATATAAAATCTGGAATAAGTAAAATTTTATTATTGAAAGTTATAGATAATCTCGTTAGAAACATTTAGGCGAAAACCTCATCGAAATCCGAGTTATAACGAAGAAGTTATGACCAAACGAAGTTCCGTGATAAATCCGGAAAATACTTTGTCGCGTAAAAATTTAGTTTTCGATAAACTAGTTTTTAGCCTTAGTGATGTAAATGAAAGTTGTAGAACTCGTGAAAATAATCAACTTTCATATAAAGACCGTTTGAATCTGACTTCGTATGAGGAAGTTATGGTTTTTCGAAGTTTCAGCTTAGCAGTAGACAGCTAAAAACTCGAATTTTAGATCGAGTGATTTTTAGCCGACACAACCTAAACGAGGATTGAAGGTCTCGTCATTAGTAGTGCAACGGTAAAAAGTCTGACGAAAACGGACGTCGGATGAAGAAGTTATGAATTTTTAACGGATTTTCCTGTCCCGGTCTGTTAAAAATAATAATATTAAAATTAAAGTCAAAATTAGCCGACGAAGTCTAAACGAAAGTTGTAGAGCATAATTCTAGCTTCGCGTGCATATAAAGAACGTCAAAAACGGAGCTCGTATGCGAAAGTTATGGATTTTAGAAGTTTTTTCACATTTTTCGAGAAAATTCGTATGAATAGTGAAATGCCACGTCACCCTCGTATGCGAGGCTTCCACGTGCCGGACAGATGTTCGCTTCTGATTGGACCGCAGCCTTGCGTGTTGCCTTCTGATTGGACCAAGCCGAGGACCACTTAGCCCGGAACACCTTCGCATGTGACACCCCCTTGATCACCCTCGCATGCGAGACCCACGTGCGAGCCACCTACTGTCCGAGCCGAAGACCCAGCCGAAGACCCAGCCGATGACGCGCCTGAAGCTGATGACTCCTCGCATCCGAGCCTCGCTGGAGCCCTGCGAAGCTGCCATCTGGTCCGAACCTCGCAGCCGCCTGTCTCCTTCCCTTCGCTTCGGATCCGAAGCCCAGCCCTATATAAGGGGTGCAAGCCCTCTCGGCTAGTTTAAGAAATTTGGCATTTTCACCCCCTCTTTCAATATTTTTACGATCCCGACATCCCCCAAAGCCCCGGTACTGATTCTAAAGCCCGAAACACGTCCCGAGACTCCCGAGAATCCCGAAAATTTTATCTTTTCGGTTTCGAAGCTCTACCTTCGCAGAGCCCGGTTTTCAAGAAAACTCCAGGTTTTCAACAACGAAAGTCATATTTAGAGCCGAAGTACTGCCCAAATTAATATTTTAGCCCCCGGTTATTTCACGGTGAGTTTAATATATAGAAATAATTATATGTTATGTGTTATATGTGCTACGTACTTTTCAGTGTTATTATTCCGGGTTATTTTTAATTGCTATTTTTAATAGCAAAGAAATACCTTTGACCATGTGATCAGTGAAAGGACTTAGATTCACGTTGGTACTGGTATGTAGCCTCTGGCCATGTGGAACATGTCTCCGTAAGAGAATGAATTCTATTCTATGGTAGTGGCAGAAGGTTAGATAGGGCTATAAGCCTGAAATCTACCGAAATGTTAATCCGAAGTTGTATATCTTCTGTGCCGTTTGGGCCAAAGCTTTATTGATGTATATATCAAGCACGAAAATTGTTATGTCTCATTGATTGTATATCTTTAAATCAAATCAATGATCGATATGGAATGTTTGTCAAATGATTCACATATGCCCTTATTGTTCCTTGTTCCTCTTTGCTTCTGCCCTATTAAAGTATATATATGGCATAACGTTATATTGTATCTATTATTGAACTCACTAAGCGTGTCCGCTTACCCTCTCGATGTTTAACAAATTGCAGGAAATAAACATCCAGTATAGTTATATACTGGTAGAAGATTTTTGAATAGTTTGAAACTATTGTATCGATGGAAGCTTATGAATAGTTTGAAACTATTGTATTTTGCACTCCCATAGGTATAAAACTATAGAATCCTGGGAAGTTATGTAATATATATAACACTTTAAAATAGTCGGTTTGTATCCAGTAGTTTGTAATCTCTTTATCAATGTAAAATATTGTTTTTATGAATATGCAAGTAGCATGTTTTGGAGTAACTATATTGTCGAGTATGAAAGTTTGGTTCTTTCATAAATACGAAAGTTAGGGTCTTTCAATCATGGTATCAGAGCAGTAGTTTGAGTGAACTAAATTCCACGGATTGGTATTTAGACTTAAACTATTGGAAGTTCAATATATGAACTAAATCATTATAAGTATAGGGATACAAACCATAGGAAATATATAAGTAAAAGTATTAGGTAATAATAAACCCTAATATTCTAAAATACAATGTTACTCCGTATTGCAGGGCAACGGCTGAACAGGTTAGTAGCCATACCCCTGAGGTTGGTGGAGGTCCTCAACCCGAGGAAGTGAATACTCCAGTATCTCCTCGTGAGGAGCGACTCTTGGGTAAACTTACCGGTGTTATTCGACAAACTCTCAAAGAACACAAAAAGAATGGTGATAAGGGAAAAGAGAAAGCCACTGGAGAATCTTCAAAAGGAGAGGTGAAGCGTCCCTCATTCAAAGATTTCAAGAGTAGTGGTGCTACAGAGTTTTCTGGTGTTCTCAATCCCATTATTGTTCTTACTTGGATCCAGAACACAGAGAAAGTGTTTCGTATTTCTCATGTGGATAATGAAGACAAGGCTAACTATGCTTCCGCAATGCTCATCGGAGAAGCATTGGTCTGGTGGGAAGCAACATATGAAGCTCTCAACGGGTTTGACCAGGAGAATTTAGCCTGGGAAATGTTTAAAACTCGTTTGCTAGAGAAGTATTGTCCTCTAGACATGAGGAGGAGATTGGAGAAGGAATTCCTCGAGCTTAAACAAGGAGGAATGACTGTGAATGAGTATGAAACTCAGTTTAATCAAAGAGCAAGGTTTGCTACAAAGTATATTCCAACTGAAGACGAGAAAATTCAGTTATTCATGGAGGGACTACGACACGAAATCCACGATTTCGTTGCCAATCGAGAAGTTCTGTCATTCGATAAAGCCGTTGAATATGCTCGAAGACGTGAGCATGACTTAGAAATACGTGGTGCCACTATTACTGCTCCGAAGCAACCACGTACTGAAAGAACTGTTCCTTCTTTTCTACCAGCTCAATCCGTTCGGACTGATCCTGGTAATCAAGTTCAAACTCAAAGTGCCTCTCGTGGACGCGGTAGATCACAATCTTTTTATATGCAATCGCCTTCATGTCGTATTTGTGGAAGGAATCATCTGGGCCAATGCAAAATAGACAAGGAATCCATTGTCTGTTATGGATGCGGAGAAAAAGGTCATATAAAGCCAGCTTGCCCAAGAAAGGATGTTACTTGTTATGCATGTGGTATTACTGGCCACAAGAAGCGTTTTTGCCCTACTCTTACTAGTCAGATGACGGGAAGTCAAGCTTCTGTTCAACAACCGGCGAGAAGCCAAGTCCCTGTTCAACAATCAAAGGGTACTCCAACTAAAAAGGAGGAGGTGCCGAAAGCTAGGGGTCGTGCATTCCAGATTACCTCAGAGGAGGCACGCGAGGACCCGAATGTTGTGACGGGTACATTTCTTGTCAACTCTAGACCTGCTCACATCTTATTTGATTCTGGTGCCTCAGATTCTTTTGTGTCTTACGAATTTGCGCATTCCTTTCAAATTGCTTGCTTTGTTCTCGCACAACCATTTCACGTAGATACTGCGGGAAGTATATCATTACTTGCTGATAAAGTCTATAGGGATTGTGTTATAGAAATTGAAGGCTATACTTTTCTCGCTAACCTGATCCCTATCTCTTTGCCCAACTTTGATATTATTCTCGGCATGGATTGGTTATCAAAGAACCACACTGAACTCTTGTGCTATGAAAATATAGTACGCATTCCTATTGAAGGGGAGAATCCTATCTATGTCTACGGTGAACAAAGACTCTTAAAAATAATCTCTTTCCTTAAAGCTCGTAAATTCATATCGAAAGGATGTTCTATCTATCTAGCATACACACTTGATGTCTCAAAAGAGGAGAAGAAAACTGTAAATGATGTTCCCGTTGTTAACGAATATCATGACGTTTTCCCTGACGACTTGCCTGGCCTTCCTCCGGATAGGCAAGTAGAATTCCGAATTGACCTTGTACCTGGTGCTGCTCCAATTGCAAAGACTCCTTATCGTCTTGCGCCAGCTGAGATGAAAGAAATGATGATCCAACTGCAAGAACTACTTGACAAGGGTTTTATTCGACCGAGTACCTCTCCCTGGGGTGCTCCGATACTATTTGTCAAGAAGAAAGATGGATCGATGCGGATGTGCATTAATTATCGTGAGCTGAATAAGGTGACTATCAAGAACAAGTACCCACTACCTCGCATCGACGATTTGTTCGATCAACTTCAGGGTGTTAGCTATTTCTCAAAAATTGATTTAAGATCTGGCTATCATCAGTTGAAAGTTCACGAGCAAGATGTACCGAAGACTGCTTTTCGTACTCGATATGGACATTATGAATTCCTTGTTATGCCGTTTGGTTTAACAAACGCTCCGGCTGTATTCATGGATATGATGAATCGGGTATGCCGCCCAATGCTCGATAAATCAGTCATCGTATTCATTGATGATATTCTAATCTATTCCAAGTCTGAAGCTGATCATGCCATTCATATTCGTGCGGTATTGGAACTTCTTCGAAAGGAGAAACTATATGCTAAATTCTCGAAATGTGAATTTTGGCTTCGCCAAGTTCAATTTCTCGGCCATGTTATTTCTAGTGATGGTGTATCCGTGGATCCTATCAAAATTGAAGCCATTCAAAATTGGGAAGTGCCCCGTAATGCTTCTGAAATTCGTAGTTTCTTAGGTCTCGTGGGATATTACCGGAGATTCATTAAAGACTTTTCTCGTATAGCCGTACCTCTCACGAGTCTTACACGGAAAGAAATGAAGTTTGAATGGGGTGAAACCCAAGAAAGAGCTTTCTCAACTCTAAAAGATCTTTTGACTCATGTTCCAATCTTATCACTCCCAGAAGGTGATGATGATTTCTCCGTATATAGCGATGCTTCAAGATTGGGACTTGGTTGTGTGTTGATGCAACGTGGCAAAGTGGTAGCCTATGCCTCAAGACAACTGAAAGATTATGAAAAGAATTATCCCACTCATGATCTCGAACTCGCTGCAGTGGTATTTGCCCTAAAACTTTGGAGGCATTATCTTTTTGGTACAAAGTGCCAATTATTTACCGACCACAAAAGTCTCAAGTACATATTCAGTCAACAAACTTTGAATATGAGACAACAACGAGCCATTGAGCTGATCAAAGATTATGATTGTGAAATCCTATATCATCCTGGAAAAGCTAACGTGGTTGCTGATGCACTTAGCAGAAAAGTTTATCGTAATAGTATGTGTTATGCCATTACTCATACTACAGTAAAATTCACTATTTTAGATGAATTAGAGAAATGGCAAGAAGAGGCCCTAAAGCCAGAAAATGTGAAGAAAGAAGGGATGATACATTATAATGATGCTCTACTTGATGATCCGCGAGGATTAAAAGTATTAAAGAATCGGCTGTGGATTCCAAAGATCGGTGGATTGAGACAGAAGATTTTAGATGAAGCCCATAAATCTAAACTGTCAATCCATCCTGGTACAAGTAAAATGTACTATGATGTAAGAGCTGATTATTGGTGGCCTGGATTAAAGAAAGACATTGGAAGATATGTACAAGAATGCTTAGTATGCTTACAAGTCAAAGCAGAGCACCAAAAGCCTTATGGAACCCCGGATAGTCTTAGTGTTCCTGTATGGAAATGGGAGGAATTGTCCATGGATTTCATTACCAAATTGCCAAAGACTGCTAGACAGCATGATAGCATTTGGGTAATTGTCGACCGCCTGACTAAAAGCGCTCATTTTCTTGCCATGCATGAAACGGCCCCAATGGAGAAATACGCACAAGTATACTTGGATGAAATTGTGGCAAGACATGGTGTGCCACTAAAGATCATCTCCGATCGTGATACTCGCTTCACTTCTCACTTTTGGGCGAGTATGCAACGTGAATTAGGATCTCGAGTTGCTCTCAGCACAGCATATCATCCCCAGACAGATGGTCAAACGGAGAGAACAATCCAAACAGTAGAAGATATGCTTCGTGCATGTGTCTTGGAGTTCGGTGGTAACTGGGATAAATACTTACCTCTTGTCGAATTCTCGTATAATAATAGTTACCACGCTTCAATCAAAATGCCACCATACGAAGCATTATATGGTCGCAAGTGTCGTACTCCATTATGTTGGCGAGACATAGGACAGAAGATCCTTGGAGGCCCTGAAATGATTCAAGACACCACCGACAAAATTCAAATCGTACGAGAAAGAATGAAAGCGGCCCAGGATCGACAGAAGTCCTATACAGAAAAGAGAAGACGGCCCATAGAATTCCAAGTGGGTGATTTCGTGATGCTGAAGGTATCTCCATGGAAAGGCCTTATGAGATTCGGGAAGAAAGGAAAGTTAAGTCCTAGATTTGTTGGTCCTTTCAAAATCATCCAGAGAATTGGAAAGCAAGCATACCGCTTAGAATTACCAGAAGATTTGGCAGGTATTCATGATGTGTTTCATGTGAGCTATCTGCGCAAATGCTTGAGCATCAATGATGAGACAGTTCCATTATCTGAAGTGAAATTGGATAATAAGTTAAGATATGTAGAAGAGCCGGCAGAGATCGTGAATGAAAGAACAACTAATCTACGTAATAAAGAAGTGGAGTTGGTGCTTGTCAAGTGGAAACACCATCGAGGCCCAAATTATAATTGGGAAAATAAGAATGAGATAAGAGCAAAATATCCCCATTTATTTTAATCGATGTAATTTCGGGGACGAAATCCTCAAAAGGAGGAGGTATTTGTAACATACACGTTTTGAAATCGTGTTTTAAGTAAATAATATTATGAAATATTATGTGAATTTGAATGTTGAGTTCTAACAGATAGTTTTTACTAGAATTGAAGTAAAACTATGCTTAGAATCATTCAAAAAGTATTGGAAGTCTTATGAGATTCCAATTAAAAGCCAAATAGTGAAATATAGCGAAAATATAAAATCTGGAATAAGTAAAATTTTATTATTGAAAGTTATAGATAATCTCGTTAGAAACATTTAGGCGAAAACCTCATCGAAATCCGAGTTATAACGAAGAAGTTATGACCAAACGAAGTTCCGTGATAAATCCGGAAAATACTTTGTCGCGTAAAAATTTAGTTTTCGATAAACTAGTTTTTAGCCTTAGTGATGTAAATGAAAGTTGTAGAACTCGTGAAAATAATCAACTTTCATATAAAGACCGTTTGAATCTGACTTCGTATGAGGAAGTTATGGTTTTTCGAAGTTTCAGCTTAGCAGTAGACAGCTAAAAACTCGAATTTTAGATCGAGTGATTTTTAGCCGACACAACCTAAACGAGGATTGAAGGTCTCGTCATTAGTAGTGCAACGGTAAAAAGTCTGACGAAAACGGACGTCGGATGAAGAAGTTATGAATTTTTAACGGATTTTCCTGTCCCGGTCTGTTAAAAATAATAATATTAAAATTAAAGTCAAAATTAGCCGACGAAGTCTAAACGAAAGTTGTAGAGCATAATTCTAGCTTCGCGTGCATATAAAGAACGTCAAAAACGGAGCTCGTATGCGAAAGTTATGGATTTTAGAAGTTTTTTCACATTTTTCGAGAAAATTCGTATGAATAGTGAAATGCCACGTCACCCTCGTATGCGAGGCTTCCACGTGCCGGACAGATGTTCGCTTCTGATTGGACCGCAGCCTTGCGTGTTGCCTTCTGATTGGACCAAGCCGAGGACCACTTAGCCCGGAACACCTTCGCATGTGACACCCCCTTGATCACCCTCGCATGCGAGACCCACGTGCGAGCCACCTACTGTCCGAGCCGAAGACCCAGCCGAAGACCCAGCCGATGACGCGCCTGAAGCTGATGACTCCTCGCATCCGAGCCTCGCTGGAGCCCTGCGAAGCTGCCATCTGGTCCGAACCTCGCAGCCGCCTGTCTCCTTCCCTTCGCTTCGGATCCGAAGCCCAGCCCTATATAAGGGGTGCGAGCCCTCTCGGCTAGTTTAAGAAATTTGGCATTTTCACCCCCTCTTTCAATATTTTTACGATCCCGACATCCCCCAAAGCCCCGGTACTGATTCTAAAGCCCGAAACACGTCCCGAGACTCCCGAGAATCCCGAAAATTTTATCTTTTCGGTTTCGAAGCTCTACCTTCGCAGAGCCCGGTTTTCAAGAAAACTCCAGGTTTTCAACAACGAAAGTCATATTTAGAGCCGAAGTACTGCCCAAATTAATATTTTAGCCCCCGGTTATTTCACGGTGAGTTTAATATATAGAAATAATTATATGTTATGTGTTATATGTGCTACGTACTTTTCAGTGTTATTATTCCGGGTTATTTTCCCGGGTTATTTTTAATTGCTATTTTTAATAGCAAAGAAATACCTTTGACCATGTGATCAGTGAAAGGACGTAGATTCACGTTGGTACTGGTATGTAGCCTCTGGCCATGTGGAACATGTCTCCGTAAGAGAATGAATTCTATTCTATGGTAGTGGCAGAAGGTTAGATAGGGCTATAAGCCTGAAATCTACCGAAATGTTAATCCGAAGTTGTATATCTTCTGTGCCGTTTGGGCCAAAGCTTTATTGATGTATATATCAAGCACGAAAATTGTTATGTCTCATTGATTGTATATCTTTAAATCAAATCAATGATCGATATGGAATGTTTGTCAAATGATTCACATATGCCCTTGTTGTTCCTTGTTCCTCTTTGCTTCTGCCCTATTAAAGTATATATATGGCATAACGTTATATTGTATCTATTATTGAACTCACTAAGCGTGTCCGCTTACCCTCTCGATGTTTAACAAATTGCAGGAAATAAACATCCAGTATAGTTATATACTGGTAGAAGATTTTTGAATAGTTTGAAACTATTGTATCGATGGAAGCTTATGAATAGTTTGAAACTATTGTATTTTGCACTCCCATAGGTATAAAACTATAGAATCCTGGGAAGTTATGTAATATATATAACACTTTAAAATAGTCGGTTTGTATCCAGTAGTTTGTAATCTCTTTATCAATGTAAAATATTGTTTTTATGAATATACAAGTAGCATGTTTTGGAGTAACTATATTGTCGAGTATGAAAGTTTGGTTCTTTCATAAATACGAAAGTTAGGGTCTTTCATCTCAACTATAACTCAATCTCCAACTCACACTACCGAGCGGCCTCCTACAACTCCAGTAAGGTCTCTCACCTCTACGTAGACACAAACTGTCTGATATCCCTCTTGAGCATACTCAGATATCGAGACATCTAATCTTGCTCTAAAGCAAACTCAGGGCAAAATATCTCTCTTTCCGTGAACATCCTGGTGATCTCCGTCACCAACTCTGAATCCTGCTTCAGCTCTAGGAACTCCTGAGCCAACCTCTCTCTCTCTCAACTTGCGGAACATAACGAGTACTGAACATCTCCCGGAACTGATCCCATGTAACCGCAGCCCGCTGCGCATCAGAATACGATCCTGTAGTCAACCTCCACCAATCCTTTGCCCCGAGCCTTAAAAGGTTCAGAGCACACCTCACCCTCTGATCCGCAGGGAAAGAACACGTGAAGAAACAACTCTCCACGTCCAACAACCACCTCATAGCAATGATTGGATCCTGTACTCCGTCAAAAGTAAGCGGCTTCGTATTATCGAAGTCCCGATACTGAAAACCCCGACCGGCTCCTCCACCTGTTGCTGCTACAGCCGTTGTAGCCGCCGCGGAAGCCGTCTCTATAAGATCTGCATAGCGCTCATCAAAATACTCAACCATGGCGGTCTTGATCGACCCAAACAGTTCCGGTAACTCGGCCCGGAATATAGCAGCAACCTCATCATGCAGGATCTCACGAATCCTAGTATCTAACTCGTCTGTGCTCATCTGTCCAATAGCCTCGAGCGCTACTAACCCACCCTGACCGCACTCTCCTGCTCCCGATCTTGATCCGGATCCGCTCCCAGCATGCCTCGTAACCACCATACTTAAAGCACCGCAAAACATCAGATACTTCCCACTAACCCGGGAACCAACCCCCAACCCAACCCTAGGGGTTGTGACTTCCTTGATACGCGTATGGGTCCCGTGCTTTCAGTAGTACGGGCCCATACTACCTTCCACACCTACCCATATTTATATCAAGTATCACCACAACACTCTAGCGATAAACATATACATGGCAACACTCAATCCTCACCTCTACAGGAACTGCTGATTACCCCCACATAACAGGGAACCCTAGGCTAGCAGGCATCATATAATCAGGCAATTCTATCATGCAATTCTTGAAGATCCCTAGCCTAGTACTAGCATGCTGTTCTAACATATCACATAATCAAATAACTTGTATGGTATTTTGGGGTCTACTTACTGGCTCTGGCTGGTCGTACCTCCGCATCCTCCTCTACTTATTTTTTTGAAAACCATTTCAATTTCACTTTGAAAACTCTCCTTGATTTGAGACTGGATTCACACGAATGTTCTTCCAATTCACTCAAATCAAGGCTCTGATACTAACTTGTAACACTGTGAAAATTTACAACCAATTTAAACTTTTCAAAACAACCCATATTCATTAAGTTATTACAAAAAGGTTTTCAATTCATTTATTATCAGAGTATCCCAGAAACATCAACATAAAACTGAGGAGCGGTACAATCACGTCTTCGCCTTGCCATAGTCTCCTGAAGTACCTGAAACAATACACTGAAACTGTAAGCCCTAAAGCTTAGTGAGTTACCCCAAAAATACCAACCACGATACCAAACACATATCATATACAGAACAGCCATGCATATCGAGTCTACAGTATGACTGGTCCGCCTGCACCAGGTCTTCAGTCCACCCGGTCCACTCTCTCTCTGAGTCTACAGTGTGACTGGTCCGCCCGCACCGGGCCTTCAGTCCACCTGGTCCATTCTCCCTCCGAGTCTACAGTATGAGTGGTTCCTCCCGCACCGGGCCTTCGGTCCACCTAGTCCACTCTCCGAGTCTACAGTATGACTAGTCCACCCGCACCAGGCCTTCAGTCTATCTGGTCCACTCTCCGAGCCTCGGTACGTCTGGTCCGCCCTCTTGCGGCCTTCAGCCTATCCAGACCGCTCGTCGGGCCTTCGATCTAACCGGTCCGCCCTGGGTATGTTGGCCTACAACACAAAGCAGGACCCGCCTCAACCCAACCCCAGTCCAACAACCATGTGCACATAAACATATAATGATATAACAATTCACATCTAATTAAACCGATCTAGCATATCACATATCATAACAACATCCTAACCAGGATACCGACCTAACCGGTCACAAACATACACCATCCTAATAACCAGGATATAGTCATAGCAAGCAATAACATATCAAACAGATACCCGGATTTCAATCCAATAATGGGCCAGCCTTGGTGCCTTAGACCCTGTTGATATAGTAAGGATAACTCACCTGCAACTGCCGATTGAAGAATAAGATCACTCTGCTCCGACCACCAACACGAACTCCACCACTGAACATTACCAAAGTAACCAAAACCAATAATTACCAAAATATCCCTGGAAGTCAACTGGTCAACCCTTGGTCAAAGTCAAACTCTCTGAGTGACTCTACTCGCCGAGTCACCCTGCTGACTCGTCGAGTCCCTATGCTCTGAAAACTCCCATATCGCGACTCAACTCGCTGAGTCACCCCAAGACTCGTCGAGTCCAAGAATCTTTGAGTCCCATCCTGCTCAACTCAATGAGTCGTCCCTCGACTCGTCGATTCACGAATCAACCAGAAACAACTAGGGTTCCACGACCAGACTCGTCGAGTCCAAGGCAATCTTCAACAGACTCACCGAGTTGTTCTTCCAACTCGTCGAGTTCCTGCCTATCTTTATCTAACTCGCCGAGTCCACCCATGCAACTCGCTGAGTATCTCCAGTTCTTAACCCATGCAGTGGCTTTCCGTGCCATGCAGGGGTTCCAATCCATAGATCTACTCCTCTTCAGACCCTCCATCACGTAAAGTGGCAACCTTTACGTGAATCCAAATAGATCTAATCCTAAAACGCTCTAGGGCTAGGGTTTGGGACAAAGGAACTTCACCAAGAACTCATGGGCATAGACTTTATGGCTTCTTGGATCAATACCAGCATCCTCAGATCTAACTCTAAACTCGAGATGGACCTTATTTATGCCCCAAAACCCCACAAATGATATATGTAGGGGTGCAAAAGCTTCAAGAACAGATTATTACCTCCAATACAAGCTTCCACTGGATTAGATCTTGGATCTACGTCCTTCCCTTGCTGTAATCCCTTTGCTCTTCAAGTTCTCTTTCAATATCCCCCTTCCAAAGCTTCAATCTCTTTATCAACGGTGATCCACTCGATTTCTAGGGTTTGTAGGCTCTCAAGGGTGATAAGTGAGACATCCCCAAAATCTCGACCAGAAAAGACCGGTTTCATTTATGCTTTTTAAACATTTTCAGAGTAAATCCTTTTGATTTGAAAGAGTTACGGAATTTGTTCCCAAAAACAAAATATGATAAAATAATATATACCAAAGCATTTCATAAAGAAATGTATTTTCATTATGTAATCAAAACTCAGGATGTCATGTTCCGATACAGACCATAAAGCATAAACGATAACATTGCAAGTCATTCAACAAATATATACATATGTAGACTTGTAAACAAAACAACTTGATGGTTCATCCATCCTATGCCCTTGCGCTACTACCTGTAATACAAATAAACTTAGTTAGTCAGGCTTGGGAGTCTGGTGAGCATATAGGATTTTCAACCTACAATAAATAATTATATTTAATTTCCACCAACCAACAATAACCCAATTACCCATTCCCGTTATTCTCACTTTACGTCCCTAAGACAACTAACATAAGGGACCTAGTCTAAGAATATTTCATCGGGGCGACAACACATGTTTCGGGGGTTCCTCAGCAATATAAGTCAAATAAGGCAACCATGAGGGGGATGGAGTACAGCGAATGAACACCCAAGTTCATTAACACCTACAGGTGGTGAACCTGCTAGCGTTCCACAAGACTGTCTAGAAAAGTCTGTGGTCGTCATCTAAACTCCGCTAGATGACTAAATCAAAACAACATTGAGGCCTCTCATCTGTTTATCACACAACTATCTACCCATGTTCTACCCAACATATTAGTAGATAAAAATATATATTTTTATACATAGTTTAAAACCTGTATAGCATTCTCATTCAATACATATTCCAAACAACAGATGAGACACATACACAGAACACGTATTTCATAGAGAATAAATCAGATCCATGAGATAGAAGAAAGTGAATATACATTCACACATATAACAACAAAATATACACATAACACGTATTTTATATATAATACTTCATAATTATGCGTCAGAAGAAAGTAACTACACACTCACTTGATCAGAAGATGATCGGATAGCACTACGACTTGTAGAAGTGGTATTCTTCGGCAGATCTGGAAGATCTCCACAAAAATCGAACTCCTCGCGGCCAGAGCTTCGGCTCAGGAATCGCACTTCTCGGGATCTCGGGAGCGTAAAACTTCCTTCTTAACTTGGATATGAGATCCGGGGTGTCGAGATGGATTCGGGGGTTTACACGCAGAGCTTCGGCACGAAAAAGAGAAGAATTGAGCAAATATGCCCAGAACCCTCGCATCCTATTTATAGGACGCTGAGGCCTCGCAGTACGCTGGGCGTACAGCCTTACGCGGGGCGTAAGCCTCCAAAATCGTCACTGCATGTGTCATCCGAAGAACTCGAGTGCGAGGCGTGTCATGCTTCGCTGTACGCTGGGCGTACTTCAGATGAGTCCGGTGACTCCTCTTCGGATAATATCGGATATAATAAATAAATTTAAATATTAATTATTTAATAAACTTTGAAAATTCATATCTTCATCATACGAACTCCGTTTTCGATGTTCTTTATATCCACGTGTAGGTGAGACTACGCTCTACAACTTTTGTTTAGACTCCGTCGGCTAATTTTGACTTTATTTTTATTATTTATTTTTAGTAGGCCCGGACAGGAAAACTTCGTTATAAATTCATAACTTCTTCGTCCGACGTCCGTTCTCGCTTAACTTTTCATCGTTTCGCTACTAACAACGAGATCTTCGATTCTCGTTTAGATTGTTTCGGATAAAAACCGCTCGATCTCAAATCGAGTATTTCGGGCTGCATTCCGCTAAGTCGAAACTTCAGAAATTCATAACTTCCTCATACGAAGTCAGATTTGGGCGTTCTATATATATTCGGAAACCTTGTTTCGGCCACTACAACTTTATGCAAAGATGTCGGGCTTATCTCATACTTTAATTTTGACGCTTAATTTATTCTTAATTCATTAAATTATAATAATTAAGTAAATAAACACATAATTCACATCATTCACATAATACTCAAATATTTCATCATTAATACTTCAAAAGAGTTACAAGGGTTAACCTAGACTATTACATCAACGAAAATGTCTAGCCTGGAAACGCGGGCGTTATAATTCTCTCCCCCTTAGGATGATTCCGTCCCCGGAATCACACATCAACAAACAAATGCGGATAGCGACTCAACATGTCACTCTCCGTTTCCCAGGTGAGATTTGACTCGTTCGAATGTTTCCAACGAACAAGCACTAATTCGACCATCCTGCGTCGAAGCTTCTTAGTCTTTCGGTCAACAATTGTCTCAGGTTCTTCAATTAACCTTTTGTTTTCATCAATTCTCAATTCAGAAATTGGAATTATATCGGGAACTTCTCTCGTGAACTTCCTCAAATAACACACATGAAAAGTGTTGTGAATTCCATTCAGTTCTTCTGGTAGTTCGAGCTTGTAAGCTTGGTTCCCAATCCTCTGAAGAACTTTAAACGGTCCAATAAACCTTGGACTCAACTTTCCCTTTTTAACAAATCTTATAAGTCCCTTCCACGGCGAGACTTTAAGCAAAACCGAATCTCCAACTTTGAAAGTCATCGTTCTTCGCTTCTTGTCAGCCAAATTTTTTTGTAATATTTGAACTATCATATCTCTCTCATACTAGCTTGGAATGATATGAAATTTCTTTATGCATATTCTCTTTTGTGTTAGCTACAAGTAAGGTTCAGAAGTTATTTAAATTTGATTAATATTGGTTGAGTTATAGTCCTTCGAACATGCGATGTTACAACTGTATTTTTAGCACTCTTTGTTCAGAAACATTTGTGATCTTTGAACTGTCATATTTACCACATTCTAACTTGTAATAAGCTGACCTTTTTCCAAAGTATTGTCCTCTATGTTAGCTACAATGTAGTCATTGTAATTAGATTAAGTCGATAATTATAATTTGGATCAGGTGACTCGGGAAATACTTGATCAAGTGACTCAAGTACATTCTGTTAGAATAAATTAAAAGTCTTTAATGTCTAACACATTCTGTTAGAATTATAGTTTTATTCTGTTAAAATATACTTAAAGTTATACTATTTTAAAGTTGATTATGTTTTTTTTTTTGGATTTAGATTTTAAAGGGGCTGCCATTGATGTGGAAAATGAAAAAAACATGTAGAACGAGAGTATTCTAGCAGAATGTTGTTATTTTTTAAGAATGTTATTCATTTTTGTTGATATTCTTTTAGAATATTTTATAACTATATTAAAATGTATAAGACGTTTAGTCTGTAAGAATATGTATGAATTTGTATTTAAGTTCGGATGTATAAGAATATATCATAATGTTTGTTAATTTTCAACATTTGGTTCAAGAATTTTGTTTTTCTTTAATAATATTCTATTAAAATAAAATTCTGAAAGAGTATCATTCTAACAAAAAATATTCTGACAGAATAAATCGGTAAAAATTCAAGGACAAAGTCTAAAATAAATGGAGCATTACCCCGAGCTGTTTCAGGATCGAGCAGCAGAATTCGAGGACAAAGTCTAAAATAAATGGGGGAGATTTGTAGCACCTGGTTCCTGGTACGTAAAATTTATCTTAGTGTTTTTCATTTTTAGCCTTGGACTCGGCAAGTTGTAGGTCCGACTCGCCGAGTAGAGACGGGATCCGGAACACGTTTAAGTTAGCGACTCGACGAGTCCATATTCTGGACTCGGCGAGTCCCCGCTGTCTGATGAAACCCTAAATTTCAAGGGTTTGCACCCTATTTGAACCCTCTTATCCGCCCCCAAGCTCGCCCCCTTCACCCTCAGAGCTCTATACTTCGTTCAAGCCTTGTTCCTTGTGAGCTTAAAGCATTTTGGTGTGTTTTCTTGAAGATTTGGAGAGGGAAGGAGAGTAGATCAAGAAGAGAAGAAGGAGGCCAGGCATATTTGTGTTATCTCAGTGATTTCCTTGAGGTATAACTTAGTTTCCCTCTGTTTTCATGCTTATTGTCCCTTGTAGCTCCATGAAAGTCCTTCTTGAGCCTTTCTCCAAGCTTGTTTGTGTTTTAGGGTTCGTAATAAGTTGTTTAGCCTCTAGATCTAGGCATAATTGAGCTCCAGGAGCTTGGATCTACTGCCTTTATGGATCCATATTGCATGAAAGCCCTAGATCTACTCTTTCGGTGCATTTTGAGCCCTAAAACCCTCATGGGTGATTATTTACACGTAAAGTTGGAAACTTTACGTGTTAATCAGGCCCTAGAAACCCAGATCTATGAATTACATGAGCTGGATTCAAGCAGAATCGTGTGTATAGTATTTGCATGTGGCAGACTCGGCGAGTCGTTCATCTGACTCGGCAAGTCGAGTCGCGAGTCCCCAAGTTTTCCCCTTTTTCGTGTTGCGGATTGGAGTAGTGATTCATGGGGTGTGACTCAGTGGGTCGGAAGCCAGACTCACTCATGAAGTAACTCGGCGAGTCAATGCCATGACTCGGCGAGTTCAAGGCAATCTTCTTGCCTCAAGAACAGACTCGGCGAGTTGTTCATACAGCTCGGCGAGTCTCAGCATAGAGTGTTCTTCGAATGAAGATGAACTCGGCGAGTTGTTCATACAACTCGGCGAGTAGGATGAAGGAATATTGGCCTTTAGTTTATAAGGAGGACTCGTCGATTCAATGCTTAACTCGACGAGTAGAGATGGGTTTATGGTCGGACAAAGGGATAGGGACTCGGCGAGTTGGCAAGTCAACTCGGCGAGTCGGGCCAACTGGCAGTTGACTTTGATTGGACTTTGACTCTTGATTGGTAAGGGGTAAATGGTCATTTTACCCTGAGGTCGGTTAGCAGTATTTGACTAAGGGTTTTGTGGGAATTATAGCCGGAGGATTTCCGAAGCGGCAACAACAGAAGACAGTCAGTTCCCAGACAGATCAACAACTACTTTGAGGTGAGTTACCTTCCAGTAGCGGTGGGTCTACGGCCATAATTTCGGCCCACCAGTAGGAGTTGTATGTTAGATGATTGTCTTTGTGATATCATCTAGGTTTGCTACTACCTGATATGTTATATGCTAGCATGATATGTATATGTGATAGTAGTAGAGTTCGGTTGTTGGGACCGAAGGGTAGGTCAGACACCCCAGATATGTCTGACAGTATGTGATGATATGCTTATATGCTGGCATGATATGTTATATGTGATAGCGGTAGTAGGAAGGGAATATTCCCCAAGTTCGGCCGTTAGTACCGAAGGGTAGATCGGACACCCCATATATGTCTGATAATATGTTATGTTATGATATATGTGATAGTATCAGTAGGGGGTGAAATAGTTCCCGAGGATCGGTTGTTAGGACCGATGGGTAGTCAGCACCCCAGAATGGCTTGACATGGGTAGTCAGCACCCCAGAACGGCTTGACACGGGTAGGTCGGCACCGCAGAATGGTCGTACCGGGTAGGTCGGGCACCCCAGAATTGTCCGTCAGTGTGTATGATATATAATTATATGGTATGTGGTAATATGGGGGAACTTACTAAGCTTCGTGCTTACAGTTTTCAGTTTTGGTTTCAGCTACCTCTTCTTCAAAGGGGAAGGAGCCGACACGGTAGTGGTACATCACACACACGCTTTGTGTTCCGCACTATGGGATACTCCTGGGGTTTTGTACTCTGATAGTATTATGTTTTACGAAATGGTTTCCAGACAAACAACATCTTTTATGAAATGTCATGATCCGTGAATGTTTTATTTATAATGTTTTGCAAATGGTATGTTTTAAAATGAAATTTTTGGCTCGTATTTTTGGGACGTTACATTATTTAAGGATATTATAGTACTCTTGATATATTTAAATATGGCAGATAATTAATATATTTATCATCCCTTTAAATATGAGATATCAAAGTCAAACCCAAAAAACCCTACGCTTGAAAATTACAATTGCCGTCAATCCCTTCACCCATTTTCCATTCAGCACAAGCTTTTTATGCAGAGTAGCTAACTCGGGTACTGTTTATCGATCGGGGTTACTTTAATCTTCCTTCTATATTCTCGATTGTTCCCTTCTACACCACCGCCTAATGCATGGTCGGTTTGATTCCACCTCTTACCAATATGAAGGGGTAAAATCTAAAATGGTACCTGGTAGCCTTACCAGGAGATTTATAAAGGTACCCCGTTGGTTCATAATGTCTTCGCGAATCTCGATCGGCCTCATCATCGCCGGATTTTAGTCCTTGTTGCAGCAGTCCTCTTGAGGTTAGCGATTTTAGGTTTTAGCTACTGATTTGTTTTAAATTCTTCATGTTATCCTGCGACTTCATTTGATTATGTGTAAATTTAGATAAATTGCGCGTCAATTTTGTTCTCCGTTTCGTTTTTCTGTTCTTATTTGCTTCTCCTGACCACTAGAAATCGTTTAAAATTTTTTGTTGGTTGTGATTTGAGATATAAAAAGTAGATGTAACTTTTTGAACTGCTGCAATGATCTGAATGACGGATGAGGTGTGCGCGTTAAAATAAAGATTTGTAGTTTATGTTGTTTATCACTGGTATGTATGTCTGGTACTCAAATGGAGTATAAAGATTTGTGCATCTGATTTTGCCCGCCAAATGTTTGTTAAAATGCTTGAATCAAATATTTCAGCCAAATTTTTTTGTAATATTTGAACTATCATATCTCTCTCATACTAGCTTGGAATGATATGAAAGTTTTTATGCATATTCTCCTTTGTGTTAGCTACAAGTTAGGTTCAGAAGTCATTTAAATTTGATTAATATTGGTTGAGTTATAGTCCTTCGAACATGCGATGTTACAGCTGTATTTTTAGCACTCTTTGTTCAGAAACATTTGTGATCTTTGAACTGTCATATTTACCACATTCTAACTGGTAATAAGCTGACCTTTTTCCAAAGTATTGTCCTCTATGTTAGCTACAATGTAGTCATTGTAATTAGATTAAGTCGATAATTATAATTTGGATCAGGTGACTCGGGAAATACTTGATCAAGTGACTCAAGTACATTCTGTTAGAATAAATTAAAAGCCTTTAATGTCTAACACATTCTGTTAGAATTATAGTTTTATTCTGTTAAAATATACTTAAAGTTATACTATTTTAAAGTTGATTATGTTTTTTTTTTTTGGATTTAGATTTTAAAGGGGCTGCCATTGATGTGGAAAATGAAAAAAAACATGTAGAACGAGAGTATTCTAGCAGAATGTTGTTATTTTTTAAGAATGTTATTCATTTTTGTTGATATTCTTTTAGAATATTTTATAACTATATTAAAATGTATAAAACTTTTAGTCTGTAAGAATATGTATGAATTTGTATTTAAGTTCGGATGTATAAGAATATATCATAATGTTTGTTAATTTTCAACATTTGGTTCAAGAATTTTGTTTTTCTTTAATAATATTCTATTAAAATAAAATTCTGAAAGAGTATCATTCTAACAAAAAATATTCTGACAGAATAAATCGGTAAAAATTCAAGGACAAAGTCTAAAATAAATGGAGCATTACCCCGAGCTGTTTCAGGATCGAGCAGCAGAATTCGAGGACAAAGTCTAAAATAAATGGGGGAGATTTGTAGCACCTGGTTCCTGGTACGTAAAATTTATCTTAGTGTTTTTCATTTTTAGCCTTGGACTCGGCAAGTTGTAGGTCCGACTCGCCGAGTAGAGACGGGATCCGGAACACGTTTAAGTTAGCGACTCGACGAGTCCATATTCTGGACTCGGCGAGTCCCCGCTGTCTGATGAAACCCTAAATTTCAAGGGTTTGCACCCTATTTGAACCCTCTTATCCGCCCCCAAGCTCGCCCCCTTCACCCTCAGAGCTCTATACTTCGTTCAAGCCTTGTTCCTTGTGAGCTTAAAGCATTTTGGTGTGTTTTCTTGAAGATTTGGAGAGGGAAGGAGAGTAGATCAAGAAGAGAAGAAGGAGGCCAGGCATATTTGTGTTATCTCAGTGATTTCCTTGAGGTATAACTTAGTTTCCCTCTGTTTTCATGCTTATTGTCCCTTGTAGCTCCATGAAAGTCCTTCTTGAGCCTTTCTCCAAGCTTGTTTGTGTTTTAGGGTTCGTAATAAGTTGTTTAGCCTCTAGATCTAGGCATAATTGAGCTCCAGGAGCTTGGATCTACTGCCTTTATGGATCCATATTGCATGAAAGCCCTAGATCTACTCTTTCGGTGCATTTTGAGCCCTAAAACCCTCATGGGTGATTATTTACACGTAAAGTTGGAAACTTTACGTGTTAATCAGGCCCTAGAAACCCAGATCTATGAATTACATGAGCTGGATTCAAGCAGAATCGTGTGTATAGTATTTGCATGTGGCAGACTCGGCGAGTCGTTCATCTGACTCGGCAAGTCGAGTCGCGAGTCCCCAAGTTTTCCCCTTTTTCGTGTTGCGGATTGGAGTAGTGATTCATGGGGTGTGACTCAGTGGGTCGGAAGCCAGACTCACTCATGAAGTAACTCGGCGAGTCAATGCCATGACTCGGCGAGTTCAAGGCAATCTTCTTGCCTCAAGAACAGACTCGGCGAGTTGTTCATACAGCTCGGCGAGTCTCAGCATAGAGTGTTCTTCGAATGAAGATGAACTCGGCGAGTTGTTCATACAACTCGGCGAGTAGGATGAAGGAATATTGGCCTTTAGTTTATAAGGAGGACTCGTCGATTCAATGCTTAACTCGACGAGTAGAGATGGGTTTATGGTCGGACAAAGGGATAGGGACTCGGCGAGTTGGCAAGTCAACTCGGCGAGTCGGGCCAACTGGCAGTTGACTTTGATTGGACTTTGACTCTTGATTGGTAAGGGGTAAATGGTCATTTTACCCTGAGGTCGGTTAGCAGTATTTGACTAAGGGTTTTGTGGGAATTATAGCCGGAGGATTTCCGAAGCGGCAACAACAGAAGACAGTCAGTTCCCAGACAGATCAACAACTACTTTGAGGTGAGTTACCTTCCAGTAGCGGTGGGTCTACGGCCATAATTTCGGCCCACCAGTAGGAGTTGTATGTTAGATGATTGTCTTTGTGATATCATCTAGGTTTGCTACTACCTGATATGTTATATGCTAGCATGATATGTATATGTGATAGTAGTAGAGTTCGGTTGTTGGGACCGAAGGGTAGGTCAGACACCCCAGATATGTCTGACAGTATGTGATGATATGCTTATATGCTGGCATGATATGTTATATGTGATAGCGGTAGTAGGAAGGGAATATTCCCCAAGTTCGGCCGTTAGTACCGAAGGGTAGATCGGACACCCCATATATGTCTGATAATATGTTATGTTATGATATATGTGATAGTATCAGTAGGGGGTGAAATAGTTCCCGAGGATCGGTTGTTAGGACCGATGGGTAGTCAGCACCCCAGAATGGCTTGACATGGGTAGTCAGCACCCCAGAACGGCTTGACACGGGTAGGTCGGCACCGCAGAATGGTCGTACCGGGTAGGTCGGGCACCCCAGAATTGTCCGTCAGTGTGTATGATATATAATTATATGGTATGTGGTAATATGGGGGAACTTACTAAGCTTCGTGCTTACAGTTTTCAGTTTTGGTTTCAGCTACCTCTTCTTCAAAGGGGAAGGAGCCGACACGGTAGTGGTACATCACACACACGCTTTGTGTTCCGCACTATGGGATACTCCTGGGGTTTTGTACTCTGATAGTATTATGTTTTACGAAATGGTTTCCAGACAAACAACATCTTTTATGAAATGTCATGATCCGTGAATGTTTTATTTATAATGTTTTGCAAATGGTATGTTTTAAAATGAAATTTTTGGCTCGTATTTTTGGGACGTTACATTATTTAAGGATATTATAGTACTCTTGATATATTTAAATATGGCAGATAATTAATATATTTATCATCCCTTTAAATATGAGATATCAAAGTCAAACCCAAAAAACCCTACGCTTGAAAATTACAATTGCCGTCAATCCCTTCACCCATTTTCCATTCAGCACAAGCTTTTTATGCAGAGTAGCTAACTCGGGTATTGTTTATCGATCGGGGTTACTTTAATCTTCCTTCTATATTCTCGATTGTTCCCTTCTACACCACCGCCTAATGCATGGTCGGTTTGATTCCACCTCTTACCAATATGAAGGGGTAAAATCTAAAATGGTACCTGGTAGCCTTACCAGGAGATTTATAAAGGTACCCCGTTGGTTCATAATGTCTTCGCGAATCTCGATCGGCCTCATCATCGCCGGATTTTAGTCCTTGTTGCAGCAGTCCTCTTGAGGTTAGCGATTTTAGGTTTTAGCTACTGATTTGTTTTAAATTCTTCATGTTATCCTGCGACTTCATTTGATTATGTGTAAATTTAGATAAATTGCGCGTCAATTTTGTTCTCCGTTTCGTTTTTCTGTTCTTATTTGCTTCTCCTGACCACTAGAAATCGTTTAAAATTTTTTGTTGGTTGTGATTTGAGATATAAAAAGTAGATGTAACTTTTTGAACTGCTGCAATGATCTGAATGACGGATGAGGTGTGCGCGTTAAAATAAAGATTTGTAGTTTATGTTGTTTATCACTGGTATGTATGTCTGGTACTCAAATGGAGTATAAAGATTTGTGCATCTGATTTTGCCCGCCAAATGTTTGTTAAAATGCTTGAATCAAATATTTCAGCCAAATTTTTTTGTAATATTTGAACTATCATATCTCTCTCATACTAGCTTGGAATGATATGAAAGTTTTTATGCGTATTCTCCTTTGTGTTAGCTACAAGTTAGGTTCAGAAGTCATTTAAATTTGATTAATATTGGTTGAGTTTTAGTCCTTCGAACATGCGATGTTACAGCTGTATTTTTAGCACTCTTTGTTCAGAAACATTTGTGATCTTTGAACTGTCATA
This sequence comes from Lactuca sativa, assembly GCF_002870075.4. NCBI lineage: Eukaryota > Viridiplantae > Streptophyta > Magnoliopsida > Asterales > Asteraceae > Lactuca > Lactuca sativa. The sequence continues at coordinate 269,503,099 of NC_056627.2, forward strand.
TTTACCACATTCTAACTTGTAATAAGCTGACCTTTTTCCAAAGTATTGTCCTCTATGTTAGCTACAATGTAGTCATTGTAATTAGATTAAGTCGATAATTATAATTTGGATCAGGTGACTCGGGAAATACTTGATCAAGTGACTCAAGTACATTCTGTTAGAATAAATTAAAAGTCTTTAATGTCTAACACATTCTGTTAGAATTATAGTTTTATTCTGTTAAAATATACTGAAAGTTATACTATTTTAAAGTTGATTATGTTTTTTTTTTTTTGTATTTAGATTTTAAAGGGGCTGCCATTGATGTGGAAAATGAAAAAAAAAACATGTAGAACGAGAGTATTCTAGCAGAATGTTGTTATTTTTTAAGAATGTTATTCATTTTTGTTGATATTCTTTTAGAATATTTTATAACTATAATAAAATGTATAAGACTTTTAGTCTGTAAGAATATGTATGAATTTGTATTTAAGTTCGGATGTATAAGAATATATCATAATGTTTGTTAATTTTCAACATTTGGTTCAAGAATTTTGTTTTTCTTTAATAATATTCTATTAAAATAAAATTCTGAAAGAGTATCATTCTAACAAAAAATATTCTGACAGAATAAATCGGTAAAAATTCAAATTGAATTAATTAAAAAATTCAGATTTTTTAAAATTAGGAAAATTAATCATTCCTAAAAATCCGAAAATTTCCTTTTATAAATGTAGTTAATTGTCCAAAATACCCTTTTGCTAAAAATTGTGTGATTATATGGTACATGTTACCCCATTGTAATATCATACACTCTCAAATCATGTCCATTGATTAATTTCATCCGTTGGTCCAGATCTGTACATTCTGGCACACAATACTTAGTAAAAACAAAATAACCTAACATTTTTAAATACATGATGATAATCGATGATAGATGAGAAATTGTTTCATATTAGCAAAATATGATTTTTAACATTTTTATTATGAAAACATGAATTTAAAAATGATTAAGGACGTGAAAAAAAAATTAATAAAATCGTCTTTAAATCTATATTACCATAACACCATCCAATGTAAACTTACTATCATTTTGTTGAATTTAAAAATGATTATATTTTGGAAAATAATTCATCCAAACTTTGAAATAGATGATGATAATCAATGATAGATGAGAAATTGTTTCATATTAACAAAGTATGATTTTTAACATTTTTATTATGAAAACATGAATTTAAAAATGATTAAGGACGTGAAAAAAAATAATTAATAAAATCGTCTTTAAATCTATATTACCATAACACTATCCAATGTAAACTTACTATCATTTTATTGATTGGCACTCGTCACTTTGCGCGGATAAACGGCTAGTATATATATAGTTATATACACACGCACACACATATTTGCACCATTTATAAAAAAATGTCGGTTAAATATTGCAGTATATGTAATATTAATTAACAACTAAGTATAAAATAACTACATTCATTCCCTTAATTCCGAAATTTATAAAAATACAATGGTTATTCACCATCAATAAAACCGTGCATAATTTTATTGAATATTTCAAGGTATTCCGTTCATGGATTTATAATTCATAAATATCCATATCGGCACCGACAATCTCTTCTTTCCGTATATCAGTTACCCATTTCATATTCTTTTTATCCACAGTGAGATCCTCTTTACGTGCGTTAATTCACTCGCTTTGTCCGAGTCCTTCTCTTAGGGGGTGTTTGGCTTGTCTTTTAGATGGACAAAAGTCCTTTTTAGAAAAGTTACAAAAAGTTAGGTTTTTATAACTTTTTCAAAAAGTCACTTTTCCTTCTATTTAAAATTTAAAAGTAGCTTTTAAAATGTATTTGCCAAACATCTTTTATCCTTTATCTTTTTCAAAAATGATTTTGTCTTTAAAAAGGCAAGTCAAACACCCTCTTAGTCTTTTACAACACCTTTCACAGTTTTAAAAATATAATTGGACATCTAAGATGAAATATGATTCACTGCAATAGAAGTCCATTGAACTCAACCAACATCAAAGAATGTAGTAAGAATGGAATATTGTCATTCTTTGTCTTCACAATAATAATCACCATTCTAGGTCATCTTAGATGACTTAGCCAACAATTTTACAAAGATCAAAACTCGATATAAAACTTATTAAATAGAAAGATATATGAGAGTGACAAAACACACACATAACATCATAAAGACTTTAAGTTCGCATACATAAATTAAGTAAATCCAAATTATTTTCTAAAATAAAATATGTATGAGTACAAGGGGTGTTCGTTTGGATTGATTTGTTCGATCTGATCCAATCAAATAAATCCAAATTGATTTCGGTTTTCAAAATATAGATCCGAATAGTTAAAACTAAATTCAAATCCAATCCATTCCAACCAAATTACAGTTCGGTTGAATCGATTTTTATAATTCGGTTTTCAAAAATCGAAACATTTTAAAACCATATATAATTAAAATACTAGTCAACTTTATAAACGAAACAAAAACAAATTATTTCGTTGTGGTTTAAAATTTATAAACAACTACTAAAAATATATATCATCATTTAATATTATATAGTTTAATATTATATAGATAAAAACTCTTAAAAGAAATACTTATTAAAGTTTTTTTATTCGGTGAAACTTTTTGAATCTATTTGAAAAAATAAATTAATAAATAACTATAGATATATATTAGAAATATATGAACAATAAATTGTTATTCAGTTTTTTTTTTTGGATTATTCGGTTTTTATTTTGTAAACAAAATGTCCAAACCAATTTGACATCCAAAATAATAATTCGATTATGTTAAAAATCAATCCAAAAATCTGAATATCCGAAACAAATATTTCAATCCAAATGTTTATATATATATATATATATATATATATATATATATATATATATATATATATATATATATATATATATATATATAGGTTCAAATGTTTTTGACAATTATTGTGTGCCTGTGTGCACCAATGAGAATTTAGGAAATAATAAATCATTAAATAAATTATTTGTAACACCTGGTTCCTCGTACGTAAAATTTATCTTAGTGTTTTTCATTTTTAGCCTTGGACTCGGCGAGTTGTAGATCCGATTCGCCGAGTAGAGACAGGATTTGGAACACGTTTAAGTTAGCGACTCGGCGAGTCCATATTCTGGACTCGGCGAGTCCCCGTTGTCAGATGAAACCCTAAATTTCAAGGGTTTGCACCCTATTTAAACCCTCTTATCCGCCCCCAAGCTCGCCCCCTTCACCCTCAGAGCTCTATACTTCGTTCAAGCTTTGTTCCTTGTGAGTTTGAAGCATTTTGGTCTGTTTTTTTGAAGATTTAGAGAGGGAAGAAGAGTAGATCAAGAAGAGAAGAAGGAGGCCAGGCATATTTGTGTTATCTCAGTGATTTCCTTGAGGTATAACTTAGTTTCCCTCTGTTTTCATGCTTATTGTCCCTTGTAGCTCCATGAAAGTCCTTCTTGAGCCTTTCTCCAAGCTTGTTTGTGTTTTAGGGTTCGTAATAAGTTGTTTAGCCTCTAGATCTAGGCATAATTGAGCTCCAGGAGCTTGGATCTACTGCCTTTATGGATCCATATTGCATGAAAGCCCTAGATCTACTCTTTCGGTGCATTTGGAGCCCTAAAACCCTCATGGGTGATTATTTACACGTAAAGTTGGAAACTTTACGTGTTAATCAGGCCCTAGAAACCCAGATCTATGAATTACATGAGCTGGATTCAAGTAGAATCGCGTGTATAGTATTTGTATGTGGCTGACTCGGCGAGTCGAGTCGCGAGTCCCCGAGTTTTCCCCTTTTTCATGTTGCGGATTGGAGTAGTGAGTCATGGGGTATGACTCAGTGGGTCGGAAGCCAGACTCACTCATGAAGTAACTTGGCGAGTCAATGCCATGACTTGGCGAGTTCAAGGCAATCTTCTTGCCTCAAGAACAGACTCAGCGAGTTGTTCATACAGCTCGGCGAGTCTCAGCATAGAGTGTTCTTCGAATGAAGATGAACTCGGCGAGTTGTTCATACAACTCGGCGAGTAGGATGAAGGAATATTGGCCTTTAGTTTAGAAGGAGGACTCGTCGATTCAATGCTTAACTCGACGAGTAGAGACGGGTTTATGGTCGGACAAAGGGATAGGGACTCAACAATTTGGCAAGTTAACTCGGCGAGTCGGGCCAACTGACAGTTGACTTTGACTTGGACTTTGACTCTTGATTGGTAAGGGGTAAATGGTCATTTTACCCTGAGGTCGGTTAGCGGTATTTGACTAAGGGTTTTGTGGGAATTATAGCCGGAGGATTTCCGGAGCGGCAACAACAGAAGACAGTCAGTTCCCACACAGATCAACAACTACTTTGAGGTGAGTTACCTTCCAGTAGCGGTGGGTCTACGGCCATAATTCCGGCCCACCAGTAGGAGTTGTATGTTAGATGATTGTCTTTGTGATATCATCTAGGTTTGCTACTACCTGATATGTTATATGCTAGCATGATATATATGTGTGATAGTAGTAGAGTTCGGTTCTTAGGACCGAAGGGTAGGTCAGACACCCAGATATGTCTGACAGTATGTGATGATATGTTTATATGATGGCATGATATGTTATATGTGATAGCGGTAGTAGGAAGGGAATAGTCCCCAAGTTCGGTCGTTAGCACCGAAGGGTAGATCGGACACCCCATATATGTCTGATAATATGTTATGTTATGATATATGTGATAGTATCAGTAGGGGTGAAATAGTTCCCGAGGATCGGTTGTTAGGACCGATGGGTAGTCAGCACCCCATAATGGCTTGACATGGGTAGTCAGCACCCCAGAACGGCTTGACACGGGTAGGTCGGCACCGCAGAATGGTCGTACCGAGTAGGTCGGGCACCCCATAATTGTCTGTCAGTGTGTATGATATATAATTATATGGTATGTGGTAATATGGGGGAACTTACTAAGCTTCGTGCTTACAGTTTTCAGTTTTGGTTTCAGGTACCTCTTCTTCGAAGGGGAAGGAGCCGACACGGTAGTGGTGCATCACACACACGCTTTGTGTTCCGCACTATGGGATCCTCCTGGGGTTTTGTACTCTGATAGTATTATGTTTTACGAAATGGTTTCCAGACAAACAACATCTTTTATGAAATGTCATGATCCGTGAATGTTTTATTTATAATGTTTTGCAAATGGTATGTTTTAAAATGAAATTTTTGGCTCGTATTTTTGGGACGTTACAAGTTGGTATCAGAGCCCTGGTTTGAGGGATTCGGACACACCTTCGGGGGTGTTTGAACTCAAATCGAGGGATTAAAAGATTTTAGAAAAATAAATTTTTTTCTAAAAGGCTAAGTAAAGGGGTTTTAATAAAGAACAAAGTGTGTGATGTGCGCGGCCGGCCGAGCTCACGTAAGTATTCCCCAAAGTACCCATACAAGCTTATGTTATGTTTATCAGTTTCAGTAGAACAGCATGCTAGAATAGGACTAAGGATCTAGGAGTGATTCTTTATGTGCCTGCCTCATGTGCTTAAGTGTATGAAAATCGCATGCTAGAATTGAGTAGACAGCAGTAGGGTAGCGTGTTAGGGTTATGCCTGATAGTATGAGTTTAACATTGTATGCTAGTACAACTATCCTCTATGAGGACGGAATTGCCTGAGATTGTTCCTTGTGTCTGAATGTTGCTTGCTTTGTGCTTCGAGGGGACTCTGAGTAATGGGAGTTAGACATTAGATGAATACGTCACGTTACATGTGATCAGGGTTGAATAATCCTAGAGTGCTGGATTTGGCCTTACTGCGTGGCTTTTGTCTGAGTCTAACCGTGTAAAGTCGAGTCTGATACTCGAAGGTAATGACTAATTGGCATTACAAGGAAGCCTTCAGCAGCTGAGGACCGGGTAGAGTGGAGTTAGAGATTTCCTGGGGCAAGCCTAGGATGAGTTTAGCAGTGATCAGCAGTAGTGAAAGGGACCTGGTGGAGTCGAGGCAGTCCTTGGAAAGGGTACAGATAGATGTGGAAGGTAGTATGGGACCGTACTACTGAAAGCAGAGGATCCGTACCCGAACTAAGGAAGGCCAAGATAAGACCAGGGAACTTGTAGTAAGTGTGATCCCTCAAGAGGTGTCAGTATCGCTAACAATTATTATTTTTGTATTTCAGAACGGTGGTACTACGCTCGAGGCCAGCAGTTGGCAGTTCAGGGGAGGGATCGGGTTCGGGATCAGGTTCCGAGCCAGTAGATGAGGGGCTACGCGAGTTCATCGCGTCAGAGATCACCAGAGCCATCCTTGAGTCGACCCCCATTATATTTGGGTCAATCAAGGAAGGGATATTGGATTTGATGGAGGATCGCCTCAGGGCATTCAGGAGCGACATGGCATCTGGTCAGACGGGATCTCGCACACCGTCCTTCAAGGACTTCCGGGGTAGTGGTGCGTCGGATTTTCATGGGGCGAAGGACCCCATAGCTTCCAGGAGATGGATTGCAGACATTGAGTCTGCACAGATGATTAGCTTCTGCCCTGAGGGGTTGAAGGTGAGGTTTGCAGCAGGGTGTTTATGAGATCGAGCTAGGGATTGGTGGGAGTCCGTGGGTGACTCGTTGGGAGCCTCGGATGTCGAGGCTATGACTTGATCGGACTTCGCGACCAGGTTCAGGGCAGAGTTTGTGCCGGCTGTCGAGCTTCAGCAGCTGGCCAGGGAGTTCTTGGATATGAGACAGACGACAGAGATTGTGGCGGAAATCACCGCCAAGTTCCAGGAGAGAGCATTGCTGGTACCCCAGTATGCGGGTGATGAGGATATGAGGAGGACCCGCTATCATGAAATGCTACGAGTTGATATTCGGGAGCATGTCAGTTTTTCAGCTTGCCCTACCCTGGACTCTATGATTGCCAGGGCAAGGGAGAGGGAGATAGATCTTGAGCACATCCGGAAGAGGAAGACAAAGGAGGGTCAGGCAGGAGGGGCTTCGGGGAAGAAGCCTAAGGGACCAGATGGTAGGCCGAAAGGCCAGTCAGGACCGAGCCGCTGCAAGAAATGCGGCAGGCCTCATGAGGCGGCATGTAGGTTGGGAGCGTCGAGCTGCTATAAGTGCGGCAAGACGGGGCATTTCAGCAGGGATTGTACCGCCCCTGCACCTGTGATCCAGACATCGGAGTTGCTATGTTTCCACTGCAACCAGATGGGCCACAAGAAGGCCAATTGCCCCCAGTTGACAGCATCAGCGCCGGCTAAGGCGCCAGCTCCAGCTACCCTTCGGATTACAGATGGCCGGCAGGTCAAGTCAGAGGCTCCAGTGGTGACGAGCCGGACATTTCAGCTGAAGACAGAGGAGGCATGCGCCGCACCCGATGTGGTGACGGGTATGATTCTTTCCCTCTACTTTATTTTTGCAATGTTATGATATTGATATGTGCTCTGTGTATATGCATTAGGATCATTCCATGTGAACGATATTCCTGTTTGGGTGTTGTTTGACTCGGGTGCCACCCGATCATTTGTTTCCCTTGCACTTAGCAAGAGGTTTATAGAGTCTTCAGGCATGTTGGATTGCCCTTTAGAGGTAGAGATTGCCAATGATCGATCGGTGCGAGCGTCGACAGTATTCAGGGATTGTGTCCTAAGGTTATTTGAGGAGCGCTATTTGGTGGATTTGGTTGCCATCCCATTGCGGGGGAACAAGGTGATTATAGGCATGGATTGGTTGAGCCCTAATGGGGCGGTGATAGATTGCGCACAGCAGTTAGTGCGGATCAGGACCCCCAAGTGGGGGAGAGTTGGTGATCCACGGCGAGAGGCCACAGCGTGGACCCACAGTATGTTCAGCAGCGAGAGTTAGGCGCTACCTTCAGCAGGGTTGCGCGGGATACGTCGCGTATGTTATGGATACCCGGGATGCGGGTAAGACAACGATGAGCGAGGTTCCAGTGGTGCGAGACTACGCTGATGTGTTCCCGGAGGAGCTTCCTGGAATACCTCCGGAACTTCCTGGAATACCTCCGGAGCGTCAGGTAGAGTTCAGGATCGACCTAGTTCCTGGTTCGGCTCCGATAGCCAAGGCACCATATCGGTTGGCTCCTCCCGAGATGCAGGAGTTGTCTACGCAGATGCAGGAGCTACTAGACAAGGGATTTATTCGACCGAGCAGTTCACCCTGGGTAGCCCCGATCCTGTTTGTGAAGAAGAAGGACGGGTCACATCGGATGTGTATAGATTAACGGGAGCTGAATAAGGTACCGGTGAAAAACCGTTACCCACTCTCGAGGATTGATGACCTCTTTGATCAGTTACAGGGAGCATCTTGGTTCTCTAAAGATCGATTTGCGTTCAGGCTATCATCAGATGAGGGTCAGAGAGGAGGATGTACAGAAGACCGAGTTTCGGACGCGTTATGGCCATTATGAGTTCGTGGTGATGTCGTTTGGGCTCACCAATGCTCCTGCAACGTTCATGGACCTCATGAACCGCGTATGTAGACCGATGATGGATCGGTCTGTGATAGTTTTCATTGATGACATCTTGGTTTATTCCAAGACGCAGGAGGAGCACGAGGACCACCTGAGAGAGGTTTTGGAGACCTTGAGGAGGGAGAGCTTGTATGCCAAGTTCTCCAAATGTGAGTTTTGGTTGCGCGAGGTGCGGTTTCTTGGGCACCTCGTCAACCAGAGCGGGATATTAGTAGACCCAGCCAAGGTGGAGGCCGTGATGAGATGGGAGGTTCCGAAGTCTCCATCCAAGATTCAGAGTTTCCTAGGATTAGCAGGCTATTATCGGAGATTCATTCAGGATTTCTCCAAGATAGTTGTACCCCTGACAAGGTTGACTAGGAAAGTCGTGGTCTTTCTATGGGGGCCTGAGCAACAGGCAGCGTTCGAGATTCTGAGACAGAGATTGTGCGAGGCGCCAATCTTAGCCTTGCCCGAGGGCGTAGAGGATTTTTTGGTATATTGTGATGCGTCCATCTCGGGCTTAGGCACGGTATTGATGCAGAGGGGTCATGTCATTGCTTATGCCTCGAGGCAGCTGAAGCCTCACGAGGTAAACTACTCGACGCATGATTTAGAGTTAGGGGCGGTGGTCTTCTCCCTCAAGATTTGGCGGCATTACCTCTACGGGGTTCGATGTACCATTTACACTGACCACAAGAGTTTAAGGTACCTCATGGATCAGCCGAATCTGAACATGAGGCAGCGTCGGTGGTTGGACGTGGTGAAGGATTATGATTGCGAGATCCTTTACCACCCGAGGAAGGCCAACGTGGTGGCCGATGTGCTTATCCGTAAGGCATCACCGATCAGGGATGTGTGTATGAGGATGACGGTGGTGACAACACTGTTAGAGCAGATTCGGGAAGCCCGGCAGGAGGCTATGAAGGAGGAACACCTGAAGAGTGAGCGAATAGTGGGTCAAGTCACCTCCTTTGATTATGATAGCCGAAGGTTACTAACACTACACTGTAGGGTGTGGGTGCCGTATCACGGAGGCGTGCGCCAGATCTTGATGGAGGAGGCGCACAAATCCCGATTCTCTATTCATCCAGGGGCGACGAAGATGTATCGGGATCTTCACCTAGACTATTGGTGGCCTTGCATGAAGCGGGATGTGGCCTGGTACGTTGAGTGATGTTTGACCTACAGGAAGGTCAAGGCTGAGCATCAGAGACCGCACGGCAAGATGTAGCCGTTAGATATCCCGTTATGGAAATGGGAAGATATTACGATGGATTTTATCACGAAGCTTCCCCGGACGGCGCGAGGGGTGGATTCGATTTGGGTCATCGTGGATCGGTTGACCAAGAGCGCCCATTTTATTCCAATTCAGGAGAGTGTCTCGGCCGAAAAGTTGGCCGATATCTATATCAGGGAGATAGTGGCACGACATGGGGTGCCAGTGTCAGTGATATCAGATCGTGATGTGTGGTTCACTTCCAGGTTTAGGAAGAGGTTTCATGATGAGTTGGGCACTCGTTTGCATTTTAGCACCGCCTTTCACCCACAGACGGATGGTTAGAGCGAGCGGACCATCCAGACGTTGGAGGATATGTTGCGGGCATGCGTATTAGACTTCGGTGGTAGTTGGGATACCTATCTTCCTTTGGCTGAGTTCTCATACAACAACAGCTACCACGCGAGTATTGACCGTCCCCCATTCGAGATGTTGTATGGACGGAGGTGCAGGACCCCGATATGTTGGGGTGAAGTTGGCCAGAGGTTCATGGGGAGCACCGAGGTGGTGCTCAAGACGACCGAGAGGATTCAGCAGGCTTCAGACTGCGCAGAGTCGGCAGAAAAGTTACGCCGACAAGCGTCGATCAGACCTGGAATTCCAGGTCGGGGATATGGTTCTCCTGAAGGTGTCGCCTTGGAAAGGCGTCATTCGATTCAGGAAGCGGGGAAAGTTGGGCCCGAGATACATTGGTCCGTTCAGGGTTGTAGCCTGAGTGGGCAAGGTGGCATATAGGCTGGATCTGCCAGCCAAGCTCAGCCAAATCCACAGCACCTTCCATGTCTCCCAACTGCGGAAGTGCCTTGTGGATGATTCAGCGGTGGTGCCGTTAGAGGATATACAGGTTGATGACAGCCTGAATTACATTGAGCGCTCAGTCGCAATCCTTGACCGGAAGTCGAAGGATCTAAGGAACAAGAGGGTGGAATTAGTGAAGGTGCAGTGGCAGCACCGAAAGGGGTCAGAGTGGACTTGGGAGCCGGTGGAAGAAATGATGGAGCATTACCCCGAGCTGTTTCAGGATCGAGCAGCAGAATTCGAGGACAAAGTCTAAAATAAATGGGAGAGATTTGTAGCACCTGGTTCCTGGTACGTAAAATTTATCTTAGTGTTTTTCAATTTTAGCCTTGGACTCGGCAAGTTGTAGGTCCGACTCGCCGAGTAGAGACGGGATCCGGAACACGTTTAAGTTAGCGACTCGACGAGTCCATATTCTGGACTCGGCGAGTCCCCGCTGTCTGATGAAACCCTAAATTTCAAGGGTTTGCACCCTATTTGAACCCTCTTATCCGCCCCCAAGCTCGCCCCCTTCACCCTCAGAGCTCTATACTTCGTTCAAGCCTTGTTCCTTGTGAGCTTGAAGCATTTTGGTGTGTTTTCTTGAAGATTTGGAGAGGGAAGGAGAGTAGATCAAGAAGAGAAGAAGGAGGCCAGGCATATTTGTGTTATCTCAGTGATTTCCTTGAGGTATAACTTAGTTTCCCTCTGTTTTCATGCTTATTGTCCCTTGTAGCTCCATGAAAGTCCTTCTTGAGTCTTTCTCCAAGCTTGTTTGTGTTTTAGGGTTCGTAATAAGTTGTTTAGCCTCTAGATCTAGGCATAATTGAGCTCCAGGAGCTTGGATCTACTGCCTTTATGGATCCATATTGCATGAAAGCCCTAGATCTACTCTTTCGGTGCATTTTGAGCCCTAAAACCCTCATGGGTGATTATTTACATGTAAAGTTGGAAACTTTACGTGTTAATCAGGCCCTAGAAACCCAGATCTATGAATTACATGAGCTGGATTCAAGCAGAATCGTGTGTATAGTATTTGCATGTGGCAGACTCGGCGAGTCGTTCATCTGACTCGGCAAGTCGAGTCGCGAGTCCCCAAGTTTTCCCCTTTTTCGTGTTGCGGATTGGAGTAGTGATTCATGGGGTGTGACTCAGTGGGTCGGAAGCCAGACTCACTCATGAAGTAACTCGGCGAGTCAATGCCATGACTCGGCGAGTTCAAGGCAATCTTCTTGCCTCAAGAACAGACTCGGCGAGTTGTTCATACAGCTCGGCGAGTCTCAGCATAGAGTGTTCTTCGAATGAAGATGAACTCGGCGAGTTGTTCATACAACTCGGCGAGTAGGATGAAGGAATATTGGCCTTTAGTTTATAAGGAGGACTCGTCGATTCAATGCTTAACTCGACGAGTAGAGATGGGTTTATGGTCGGACAAAGGGATAGGGACTCGGCGAGTTGGCAAGTCAACTCGGCGAGTCGGGCCAACTGGCAGTTGACTTTGATTGGACTTTGACTCTTGATTGGTAAGGGGTAAATGGTCATTTTACCCTGAGGTCGGTTAGCAGTATTTGACTAAGGGTTTTGTGGGAATTATAGCCGGAGGATTTCCGAAGCGGCAACAACAGAAGACAGTCAGTTCCCAGACAGATCAACAACTACTTTGAGGTGAGTTACCTTCCAGTAGCGGTGGGTCTACGGCCATAATTTCGGCCCACCAGTAGGAGTTGTATGTTAGATGATTGTCTTTGTGATATCATCTAGGTTTGCTACTACCTGATATGTTATATGCTAGCATGATATGTATATGTGATAGTAGTAGAGTTCGGTTGTTGGGACCGAAGGGTAGGTCAGACACCCCAGATATGTCTGACAGTATGTGATGATATGCTTATATGCTGGCATGATATGTTATATGTGATAGCGGTAGTAGGAAGGGAATATTCCCCAAGTTCGGCCGTTAGTACCGAAGGGTAGATCGGACACCCCATATATGTCTGATAATATGTTATGTTATGATATATGTGATAGTATCAGTAGGGGGTGAAATAGTTCCCGAGGATCGGTTGTTAGGACCGATGGGTAGTCAGCACCCCAGAATGGCTTGACATGGGTAGTCAGCACCCCAGAACGGCTTGACACGGGTAGGTCGGCACCGCAGAATGGTCGTACCGGGTAGGTCGGGCACCCCAGAATTGTCCGTCAGTGTGTATGATATATAATTATATGGTATGTGGTAATATGGGGGAACTTACTAAGCTTCGTGCTTACAGTTTTCAGTTTTGGTTTCAGGTACCTCTTCTTCAAAGGGGAAGGAGCCGACACGGTAGTGGTACATCACACACACGCTTTGTGTTCCGCACTATGGGATACTCCTGGGGTTTTGTACTCTGATAGTATTATGTTTTACGAAATGGTTTCCAGACAAACAACATCTTTTATGAAATGTCATGATCCGTGAATGTTTTATTTATAATGTTTTGCAAATGGTATGTTTTAAAATGAAATTTTTGGCTCGTATTTTTGGGACGTTACATTATTTAAGGATATTATAGTACTCTTGATATATTTAAATATGGCAGATAATTAATATATTTATCATCCCTTTAAATATGAGATATCAAAGTCAAACCCAAAAAACCCTACGCTTGAAAATTACAATTGCCGTCAATCCCTTCACCCATTTTCCATTCAGCACAAGCTTTTTATGCAGAGTAGCTAACTCGGGTACTGTTTATCGATCGGGGTTACTTTAATCTTCCTTCTATATTCTCGATTGTTCCCTTCTACACCACCGCCTAATGCATGGTCGGTTTGATTCCACCTCTTACCAATATGAAGGGGTAAAATCTAAAATGGTACCTGGTAGCCTTACCAGGAGATTTATAAAGGTACCCCGTTGGTTCATAATGTCTTCGCGAATCTCGATCGGCCTCATCATCGCCGGATTTTAGTCCTTGTTGCAGCAGTCCTCTTGAGGTTAGCGATTTTAGGTTTTAGCTACTGATTTGTTTTAAATTCTTCATGTTATCCTGCGACTTCATTTGATTATGTGTAAATTTAGATAAATTGCGCGTCAATTTTGTTCTCCGTTTCGTTTTTCTGTTCTTATTTGCTTCTCCTGACCACTAGAAATCGTTTAAAATTTTTTGTTGGTTGTGATTTGAGATATAAAAAGTAGATGTAACTTTTTGAACTGCTGCAATGATCTGAATGACGGATGAGGTGTGCGCGTTAAAATAAAGATTTGTAGTTTATGTTGTTTATCACTGGTATGTATGTCTGGTACTCAAATGGAGTATAAAGATTTGTGCATCTGATTTTGCCCGCCAAATGTTTGTTAAAATGCTTGAATCAAATATTTCAGCCAAATTTTTTTGTAATATTTGAACTATCATATCTCTCTCATACTAGCTTGGAATGATATGAAAGTTTTTATGCATATTCTCCTTTGTGTTAGCTACAAGTTAGGTTCAGAAGTCATTTAAATTTGATTAATATTGGTTGAGTTATAGTCCTTCGAACATGCGATGTTACAGCTGTATTTTTAGCACTCTTTGTTCAGAAACATTTGTGATCTTTGAACTGTCATATTTACCACATTCTAACTGGTAATAAGCTGACCTTTTTCCAAAGTATTGTCCTCTATGTTAGCTACAATGTAGTCATTGTAATTAGATTAAGTCGATAATTATAATTTGGATCAGGTGACTCGGGAAATACTTGATCAAGTGACTCAAGTACATTCTGTTAGAATAAATTAAAAGCCTTTAATGTCTAACACATTCTGTTAGAATTATAGTTTTATTCTGTTAAAATATACTTAAAGTTATACTATTTTAAAGTTGATTATGTTTTTTTTTTTTGGATTTAGATTTTAAAGGGGCTGCCATTGATGTGGAAAATGAAAAAAAACATGTAGAACGAGAGTATTCTAGCAGAATGTTGTTATTTTTTAAGAATGTTATTCATTTTTGTTGATATTCTTTTAGAATATTTTATAACTATATTAAAATGTATAAAACTTTTAGTCTGTAAGAATATGTATGAATTTGTATTTAAGTTCGGATGTATAAGAATATATCATAATGTTTGTTAATTTTCAACATTTGGTTCAAGAATTTTGTTTTTCTTTAATAATATTCTATTAAAATAAAATTCTGAAAGAGTATCATTCTAACAAAAAATATTCTGACAGAATAAATCGGTAAAAATTCAAGGACAAAGTCTAAAATAAATGGAGCATTACCCCGAGCTGTTTCAGGATCGAGCAGCAGAATTCGAGGACAAAGTCTAAAATAAATGTGGGAGATTTGTAGCACCTGGTTCCTGGTACGTAAAATTTATCTTAGTGTTTTTCATTTTTAGCCTTGGACTCGGCAAGTTGTAGGTCCGACTCGCCGAGTAGAGACGGGATCCGGAACACGTTTAAGTTAGCGACTCGACGAGTCCATATTCTGGACTCGGCGAGTCCCCGCTGTCTGATGAAACCCTAAATTTCAAGGGTTTGCACCCTATTTGAACCCTCTTATCCGCCCCCAAGCTCGCCCCCTTCACCCTCAGAGCTCTATACTTCGTTCAAGCCTTGTTCCTTGTGAGCTTAAAGCATTTTGGTGTGTTTTCTTGAAGATTTGGAGAGGGAAGGAGAGTAGATCAAGAAGAGAAGAAGGAGGCCAGGCATATTTGTGTTATCTCAGTGATTTCCTTGAGGTATAACTTAGTTTCCCTCTGTTTTCATGCTTATTGTCCCTTGTAGCTCCATGAAAGTCCTTCTTGAGCCTTTCTCCAAGCTTGTTTGTGTTTTAGGGTTCGTAATAAGTTGTTTAGCCTCTAGATCTAGGCATAATTGAGCTCCAGGAGCTTGGATCTACTGCCTTTATGGATCCATATTGCATGAAAGCCCTAGATCTACTCTTTCGGTGCATTTTGAGCCCTAAAACCCTCATGGGTGATTATTTACACGTAAAGTTGGAAACTTTACGTGTTAATCAGGCCCTAGAAACCCAGATCTATGAATTACATGAGCTGGATTCAAGCAGAATCGTGTGTATAGTATTTGCATGTGGCAGACTCGGCGAGTCGTTCATCTGACTCGGCAAGTCGAGTCGCGAGTCCCCAAGTTTTCCCCTTTTTCGTGTTGCGGATTGGAGTAGTGATTCATGGGGTGTGACTCAGTGGGTCGGAAGCCAGACTCACTCATGAAGTAACTCGGCGAGTCAATGCCATGACTCGGCGAGTTCAAGGCAATCTTCTTGCCTCAAGAACAGACTCGGCGAGTTGTTCATACAGCTCGGCGAGTCTCAGCATAGAGTGTTCTTCGAATGAAGATGAACTCGGCGAGTTGTTCATACAACTCGGCGAGTAGGATGAAGGAATATTGGCCTTTAGTTTATAAGGAGGACTCGTCGATTCAATGCTTAACTCGACGAGTAGAGATGGGTTTATGGTCGGACAAAGGGATAGGGACTCGGCGAGTTGGCAAGTCAACTCGGCGAGTCGGGCCAACTGGCAGTTGACTTTGATTGGACTTTGACTCTTGATTGGTAAGGGGTAAATGGTCATTTTACCCTGAGGTCGGTTAGCAGTATTTGACTAAGGGTTTTGTGGGAATTATAGCCGGAGGATTTCCGAAGCGGCAACAACAGAAGACAGTCAGTTCCCAGACAGATCAACAACTACTTTGAGGTGAGTTACCTTCCAGTAGCGGTGGGTCTACGGCCATAATTTCGGCCCACCAGTAGGAGTTGTATGTTAGATGATTGTCTTTGTGATATCATCTAGGTTTGCTACTACCTGATATGTTATATGCTAGCATGATATGTATATGTGATAGTAGTAGAGTTCGGTTGTTGGGACCGAAGGGTAGGTCAGACACCCCAGATATGTCTGACAGTATGTGATGATATGCTTATATGCTGGCATGATATGTTATATGTGATAGCGGTAGTAGGAAGGGAATATTCCCCAAGTTCGGCCGTTAGTACCGAAGGGTAGATCGGACACCCCATATATGTCTGATAATATGTTATGTTATGATATATGTGATAGTATCAGTAGGGGGTGAAATAGTTCCCGAGGATCGGTTGTTAGGACCGATGGGTAGTCAGCACCCCAGAATGGCTTGACATGGGTAGTCAGCACCCCAGAATGGCTTGACATGGGTAGTCAGCACCCCAGAACGGCTTGACACGGGTAGGTCGGCACCGCAGAATGGTCGTACCGGGTAGGTCGGGCACCCCAGAATTGTCCGTCAGTGTGTATGATATATAATTATATGGTATGTGGTAATATGGGGGAACTTACTAAGCTTCGTGCTTACAGTTTTCAGTTTTGGTTTCAGCTACCTCTTCTTCAAAGGGGAAGGAGCCGACACGGTAGTGGTACATCACACACACGCTTTGTGTTCCGCACTATGGGATACTCCTGGGGTTTTGTACTCTGATAGTATTATGTTTTACGAAATGGTTTCCAGACAAACAACATCTTTTATGAAATGTCATGATCCGTGAATGTTTTATTTATAATGTTTTGCAAATGGTATGTTTTAAAATGAAATTTTTGGCTCGTATTTTTGGGACGTTACATTATTTAAGGATATTATAGTACTCTTGATATATTTAAATATGGCAGATAATTAATATATTTATCATCCCTTTAAATATGAGATATCAAAGTCAAACCCAAAAAACCCTACGCTTGAAAATTACAATTGCCGTCAATCCCTTCACCCATTTTCCATTCAGCACAAGCTTTTTATGCAGAGTAGCTAACTTGGGTACTGTTTATCGATCGGGGTTACTTTAATCTTCCTTCTATATTCTCGATTGTTCCCTTCTACACCACCGCCTAATGCATGGTCGGTTTGATTCCACCTCTTACCAATATGAAGGGGTAAAATCTAAAATGGTACCTGGTAGCCTTACCAGGAGATTTATAAAGGTACCCCGTTGGTTCATAATGTCTTCGCGAATCTCGATCGGCCTCATCATCGCCGGATTTTAGTCCTTGTTGCAGCAGTCCTCTTGAGGTTAGCGATTTTAGGTTTTAGCTACTGATTTGTTTTAAATTCTTCATGTTATCCTGCGACTTCATTTGATTATGTGTAAATTTAGATAAATTGCGCGTCAATTTCGTTCTCCGTTTCGTTTTTCTGTTCTTATTTGCTTCTCCTGACCACTAGAAATCGTTTAAAATTTTTTGTTGGTTGTGATTTGAGATATAAAAAGTAGATGTAACTTTTTGAACTGCTGCAATGATCTGAATGACGGATGAGGTGTGCGCGTTAAAATAAAGATTTGTAGTTTATGTTGTTTATCACTGGTATGTATGTCTGGTACTCAAATGGAGTATAAAGATTTGTGCATCTGATTTTGCCCGCCAAATGTTTGTTAAAATGCTTGAATCAAATATTTCAGCCAAATTTTTTTGTAATATTTGAACTATCATATCTCTCTCATACTAGCTTGGAATGATATGAAAGTTTTTATGCATATTCTCCTTTGTGTTAGCTACAAGTTAGGTTCAGAAGTCATTTAAATTTGATTAATATTGGTTGAGTTATAGTCCTTCGAACATGCGATGTTACAGCTGTATTTTTAGCACTCTTTGTTCAGAAACATTTGTGATCTTTGAACTGTCATATTTACCACATTCTAACTTGCAATAAGCTGACCTTTTTCCAAAGTATTGTCCTCTATGTTAGCTACAATGTAGTCATTGTAATTAGATTAAGTCGATAATTATAATTTGGATCAGGTGACTCTGGAAATACTTGATCAAGTGACTCAAGTACATTCTGTTAGAATAAATTAAAAGTCTTTAATGTCTAACACATTCTGTTAGAATTATAGTTTTATTCTGTTAAAATATACTGAAAGTTATACTATTTTAAAGTTGATTATGTTTTTTTTTTTTTTGTATTTAGATTTTAAAGGGGCTGCCATTGATGTGGAAAATGAAAAAAAAAACATGTAGAACGAGAGTATTCTAGCAGAATGTTGTTATTTTTTAAGAATGTTATTCATTTTTGTTGATATTCTTTTAGAATATTTTATAACTATAATAAAATGTATAAGACTTTTAGTCTGTAAGAATATGTATGAATTTGTATTTAAGTTCGGATGTATAAGAATATATCATAATGTTTGTTAATTTTCAACATTTGGTTCAAGAATTTTGTTTTTCTTTAATAATATTCTATTAAAATAAAATTCTGAAAGAGTATCATTCTAACAAAAAATATTCTGACAGAATAAATCGGTAAAAATTCAAATTGAATTAATTAAAAAATTCAGATTTTTTAAAATTAGGAAAATTAATCATTCCTAAAAATCCGAAAATTTCCTTTTATAAATGTAGTTAATTGTCCAAAATACCCTTTTGCTAAAAATTGTGTGATTATATGGTACATGTTACCCCATTGTAATATCATACACTCTCAAATCATGTCCATTGATTAATTTCATCCGTTGGTCCATATCTGTGCATTCTGACACATAATAATTAGTAAAAACAAAATAACCTAAACATATATATATATATATATATATATATATATATATATATATATATATATATATATATATATATATATATATATATATAGAGAGAGAGAGAGAGAGAGAGAGAGAGAGAGAGAAGAGAGAGAGAGAGAGAGAGAGAGAGAGAGAGAGAGAGAGAGAGAACCTTATACTTAAATCGGTATCTTCATATATAAGATTTTAATTTAAAACATCTTAGTTTGCCTCTAATAACTTTTGTAAAAATTTGATGATATTTTACGTTTCAGTTTTCATTTATAAACCAACACTTTAAAACGCTTGGTTATTATTAAAAGAAAATTCAGGTAAAATGTCAATAATGTAGCAGACTAGTAATATGTCACCATTGCTGAAAAATAAAGTGATTATTCCTTTTATATATAATTTTGATTTATTTTTTAGAAAGATCTTCCACAATGATGCCTTTTTTCTGCAAATTTTCCTATAAATCCACCCCACAATCCTTCCCAAGCCTCTTCCCCCTCTCCTTCTTCTCCTTCTCAGATCCTTAAGATCACCACTTTCTTCTTTCATCACTTGTTGAGGCTTTTCTTAACACCTTCTTTCAGTTCTCCTTTTCCTTCGATTTCTCCTCTTGTTTTCCGGTTTTTTTTCCTTTTCATTCTAGGTGTTGTTAAAAGAAAATCAACATTAATGTGCAATCTATTGTTGTTGTTGTTTGAAATACATGTCTCAAATTCTCAGTGAATTGTTTCTTTCTGGGTTTATGATCAATTCCACATATAGACGCAGGACACATTTAGTTCAATCGTTTTCAGTTGTCTTCCTGTACTGGTTCTATTACATTTCATGATTATTGCTCTGTTTTTCCTTACTAGATTACTATAAACTAGCTTTTTACGAATTTACATCTATATCTTATATATATATATATATATATATATATATTTAATAGATAGATAAATCTAAATAATAATAATAATCAATTTGAAGCTCTATTACCATCTGGGTTCTGTTTAAAATCTTCATTTTCTCTCTTCGAATCTGCAATTTCAAACTTGAAGGTATTCTAATGGCTTCCTCTAGTGGTACGACAACATCATCAGGTGGTTCATACCCAATTCAGAACTCGGGGTCTGAAGAAGATCTTCAGCAATTGATGGATCAGAGGAGGAAGAAGAGAATGATTTCGAATCGTGAATCTGCAAGGAGATCTAGAAAGAGGAAGCAAAAGCATCTGGATGATCTCACGAGTCAGCTGAATCAACTCAGGAAAGAGAACAACCAGATCATATCAAGCGTCAGTATCACCACCCAGCATTACATAAGCGTGGAGGCGGAGAACTCTGTTCTGAGAGCTCAGGTGGCGGAGCTCAGCCACCGGCTACAGTCTCTGAACGAGATGATCGCTTTTATGTACCAACCTGTCGACACCGGTTGTGGGTTTGAGGACGAGCAATACGGCGGCGGAGGTGGCACTGAGTTTGTCGACGAGTTCATGAATAACTCACTGAGTTACCTTTATGCAAACCAGCCTATTATGGCTTCAGCAGACATGATTCAGTACTGAGTCAGATGTAAATCTCCTAAAAGTCTTGAAAAAAAATTCAGATTTGGTGATAGCTTGGGTGTGTTAGGGTGGGGTGGGGTGGGTGGAATAAAGATTTGTGAACAAAGGAAGATGTAGATTTTTGTGATGATTTATGGGTACAAAGAGCTATGATTGTAATGGGTCTTTCTTGTAGATGGCATTATTGTCACTAATAATATTAATATTAATATTATCATGATTATTAAGCTATTAACTTGATTTGATTATTTAAGTTAAAAACATTAGTATATCGATACTTATAAATGGTACACGTAACTTTGTTTTTTTAAAAGAGAGATCAAAGCTTTCTAAAAGAAGTGAAAGGTATTTAAAACATTATGATACAAGTGAAGTTTTGATGTACAACGAAAATAACATAAAAAATAATAAGACAAATTATACAAGGAAGGAACATATTCAAATAGCTTTATTTTTGGGGAAAAAAATACTTTCAAAATTAATGTTTAGCTATAAGTTTATAATTAAAGAAAAGTTTGTGTTACATAATTTCGGTTTAAATATTGTATTGCATACGACACAATTCCATGATTCTTTGCTTCATTCACAATTCTTTGGGAACAAATATATACATAATTTATTCGATTAAAGTGTGAAAATAAAAACGATTAAAATTGATAATGTCGCCTTGGGACAAACTTAAGGTAGGCTTTTGGAGGCAAAAACAAAATTATGCGTCAAAAACCAGTTGTTTTGTAAATAGTATAAATTATAAATAAAAATAAATGATAAAAACGTATAGTGGCTTTGTGTGACCATCGATATATAAAAAAAATGCTAGAAATTCATTTTAAACCGAATAAAGTTTTGTCTTTTATAAAGTTTGCATGACCTACCAATACAAATAATAATATATAAAATAAAATGCTGATTTTGACACGTTTCAGGTGTTGCACATTATAAATGTTAATGTGGGTTAGTAATGATGTAGAGTGATATCATAAGTAATTTTTGACTCCAATAAATTGTGATTATAAAAATTAAAAAAATGTAACATGCATGTTCGTCATAATACATATTTTAAACACCACCTCCCATCTCCCAAAGGCCAAGGAGAAGTACTAATATTCGAATTAATTATATTAATGAATTATATATGCAAATAAATATTTTTGGTTTTGAGTTTATATTTAAAATTTAAGAAATGATTAGTATATATTATATTACTGTTATGTATAACAAAAAACTATTATATACAATCAGTTTTTTTTTCTTTTAACTTTTGATGACTATTGCATTTATTAAACTTACAAAAAAGTGAATTTAAAAATAAATAATCTTAACCATGTGATTTATTGGTAAGGTAGCTATTAGAAATAGCTTTATAATAACTCATTTAAGTATTTAGTTTGTATTGTAACATAAGCCACAAAGGCTATCAACCTTCTTTACAATAAAGACTCTAAGCGACATAGGACATTATCTTTCGCATTTGAAAAAGCAGTTGTAATGGCAGATACACATGTGGGGTTTCTAGATTCTTAAACATATAAATTATTAGTTAATAATTTTACTTATTTAATAATTATTTATTACACTAATTTAATATTATTTAAGTATGTTTACATAACCTATTTATTACATTAAAGTATTAATAATTACATGTTACTGCGTGTAAAATTGATTTCATTTTAATTAAAAAAATACATTTTTCTTTCGTTAGTTTTTTTTATTGCCTTTGAACTAATATTATTTTTTATTTCATGATTCATCCCCAACATCTATATATTTCAAATGTGTTTTTTATTTGACATCTAGTATGATTCATAACTTCATTCAACACCTATCTTATGTCTATCTTATGTATGCTTGCATGGTTTTTCTATGATGGGTGGAAAGAGCTTTAATGGGTTTTTTTAGTGAATACTTTCAATCTTTCATTGTAGTTTTTTGTATTAAATTTCAATATGGAAACCTATAAGTAGTTAGTAAAATATTCTTATACATGGTTTATGGTGCCATATTAAACTTATAAAACCCCAGAAAATATATATACAAAGCCTAACATAAGCTCTGATAGAGGATGCAAAAAAAATGATAGAGAAATTTGATTGTATTTTTGTAAAAACCGTATAGTTTTTTATGGCTCTATACCTAATATTATGTACATATTCCCCAAACCCATTTATAAATAATTATATAAAAGATATCATATCTGGTTAAGAAAAAAATGTGGTTTGCTTTTAGGTCTTTAAAACATATTCCTTCCGTCTCAAATTAATAGTTCATGTTTCTTTTTTAATTTGTCACAAAATAATTGTTTAATTTTAAAAATAAATATCATTTGTCAAAAACAATGGAATAAAATGTAACTACCATAGAATTAAATGCAACAAAATGATATAATTGTCATTTTATTTAATAAAATTAATGGTAATTAATGTTTCCTTAATATATGTGTTTTTTGTTTATGGACAATAATTTTGAGACGGAGAAAGTATTTAAGAAAATTACAAGGATACAATTAGGCTAAAAGGTGTCATGTATTTTTTGTCAATGGTTAAAGGGTGTCATCTAGACGTCACATCAGTTTTTACATTTTTTTTTTACAAATTTACCTACGAACTAGGATGTGGTAATGGTTTTACATATGATTTTTTTTAATTTCAAATTTTCAATAAAAATCATACTAAAATTAAAAATAACATAAAATTAAAAATTACATTTTAGAAATCCTAAAAATAAAAAATAACACGAAATTAAAAATTACATTATAAACATAAAACAAAAAAAAAGGAATGAACAAAAAAACCTAGAAAAAAAACATAACATCCAAATTCCAATTGCATTTGAGCTTATATTTTTCACGAATCGAAGCCTTCACCATTTTAGCCACCTCTTGATCTTCGGGGTCGAAGTGCCTCACATCTTACATCAACAACTAAGACTATGTTAGTCGGATGGTTTCAATCATATGCTTCTCCAAAGTTATATTCAGTTGTGCTATTTGTGCCATCATTTCCTCCGATCTAGTTGATCGCTCCATTCCGACTGAAGAATTTGATGTTGTCGCTTTTCGTTTTCCTTTTCCTTAAGCTTTTGCTTTGTCCCTTCCCATGGGACGAGGAGGCAGGCGTATTTCTCCAATGTCGTCGTTATCATCATTAGGATCAATGTCAATGTGACCATTCAATGATATTTATTGTGAGCTCGAATATGAAGATGTTTGCCTTCTTTTTGGCGGATTAACAATGTCTTTATATTTTGCAAGTTCCTTCCACCTAATGCTTACACATGAATGAACTTAAAAGGCTTCAACATGTCATCTTGGAATGTCGTGTGCGTTTTTTTTTCAACAAACTCGCTTCAATTTCGCCGCTAATCTATTGCTTTTCGATGTTTGTGTAAATTATGTTCCAATGTGTCACGAGTTTGTTAACAAGATTCCATTTCAAGTTACATTGATCGGACATCCGGTAATCTAGATCTGAACCCATACCCTTATAAAAACCCGGTCTATAACACGTAACCAGAATTGATCATGCGATTGGACCTTTCCCATGTTGCTATCTTCTAACATGTCGACCCATTCCTTTGCTAATTCCGCCTCTTCTTTTTTTACTTCATCTTCTCAAATCAGCATTCGCTTTTTTTTAGGTTGTTCTTCAGGTCCGGAATCAGAAAGAGTTTCGGTTGCAATTGTGAAAAGCGGTTGAGATTGAAATTGAAATTGAGTTTGCGTTTGGGTTTGAGATGTTGTTCAGGGTGATGGGGATTGGAATTAGAATTTATGTGGCATTTAAATTGTGAATAATAGCTAGAAACACCACCAACAAACGCTTGGTTTTGAAATGAATCTATTTGTGGTCGGAAAGGTGGTGGTGATGTCGGATCATAACCGAAAAATGCAAATGGGTTGGAAGCATTTCGGTTGGAAGAGTTTGGATTAATAGAAGACATTTTGATGAAAAAAATGGGTAAATTTAAATGAATGGTATGTATATATATAATGGTAAATTAGTTTAAAAAAACAACAGAGTCGTTGCCTAACTTTCACAACCTCCCAACGTTCCAAAATTTCAAAATTTATCAGCGGCGTAACCCCACCGTCGGTATCTTACCAGCGGTAAAACTAAAGCAGCGGCACGTTGTTCACCACCGGTGAAATGGTTCATGTAAGCATATTGACGATGAAATTGTTACGATGTCTTTCATTCTTACTAATTACTTACAACCATAATCAATTAGTTTATGTGGCATACAAGTTCTATTTATTACATATTATTAAGGTGTCGTTTGTTTTTTTGAAGCGAAAATGTTTGAAGTCTGCGGACCACCTCTGCAACTCTCTGTAGCAGAAGAGGGGGACCAAACAGCTCCAACATTTAATAAAAAGTTTGTTTGTTTTTTAACCTCTGCAGACTGCTGCAGTAAGTTAAAGTACGGCGTGAAGAGGTTTGAAGTAGAGGGTCAAGTGTTGCGCCACGCAGCACACGCGCAACAGTTTTTAAGTCAGAAGTCTTCCGAAAAACAAACAACTGCGAATGGCCAAGGGCTGCGCGGCGCAACAATAAATGGTCATAAGAGGTTTTTTAGGAAAAACAAACATCGCCTAAGTTCTACTGTAATTTGGGTATTTAACAATTGCTTCTTTAATCCGTTAAACCCACAAACATGACTGAAACTCCAACTAAGAGCTTGTAAGTTTACAAGTTTGATTGCTAAAAATGTAAGAGTAAATTACACGAATGGTCTCTATGGTTTAGGGTAATTTATACGTTTGGTCTCTAACTTATTTTTTTAATTCGAAAGGTCCCTACTGCTTGTTTTTGTTGCACTCTTAATCCATGTTTTACCTAAAAAAACTATTTTCCCCTTGATTTTTTAATTTATTTAAATAGACATACCCCTAACCTCACCCCTCACTTTACCTTATCTATCCCACAATTTTTTTCTATTTAAATAATAGTCTTTTTAGATAAGATATGGACCAAACATGTAACAAAAACAAACAGGAGGGACCAAGCACGTAACAAAAACAAACACTAGGGACTTTCCGAGTTAAAAAAATAAGTTAGAGACCAAATACGCAAATTAACCCAAACCATAGGGACCATTCGTATAATTTACTCAAATGTAAATAATAATAATAATAATAATAATAATAATAATAATAAAGTCTAAAGGGTTTTTATTATTATTGCTAAATAAAAATATATTTAAGAAAATTATACTATAAATGCTCTCATGCGAAATTGATGTTTATAAATCATGGGACGGAGGGGGAATATTTTTTTTGATTGAGAAGTCTGACAATTTAAAAAAAAAAAAAAAAAAACAAAAAAAAAAAAAACAAACCAATTACTTAAATTATTTGTTGTTTTATAGGTACAATGCAATCATTAATTATGTTCTTCAATACTAAAATTATTATGACACAAATTTCGTAGTACAAAAATGAAAAGGAAAATTTTTAAAATTAATTCATCTTCAAAAATGAAGGACAAAGAAAAGGTGGGTAGATCTTGATTTTAGAAAGGACATACGATCATGATTCCTTAAATGAAGGACATGTACGTGTATTATAATGTTTTGTCTGTACAAAATATTCTCACACAATACAAGTACTTACGACGTCTTATTCATCAAATTCAGATCAAGTATACGATCATGATTCCTTATATATATTCTTGAACTTTGCATGACACAAACAATCATCCTCAAGGTTTTTTTGCCACGTGTCAATCTCTCATGAGTTTTGACACTTGTCATTTTATGATATTTTTGAAATAAATATTATCCACTTGTCAATTTTTGATTTTTTTCAATTTCTAAAATTAAAGTTATATATTTATATATGTAAAGTATTAAATATCATATATATGATATTAAATTGCAATAAATACATTTTTCCTTTTTTATTTTAAAGTTGTACATTAAAAAATATTTTATGTTTACACTTTAATTTAATGTTTATATTTTTTTTTAAATCAACCCGTATAATATACGGGTCTCACACCTAGTAAGATATTAAAAACAACATGATGCTTCTTATAATTCATTCGACATTGTTTTTCATTGACGTTCAATAAAGAATTATTACTAAAAAGGAATCAAAAAACCAATCGTAAGTGTCGGAAATCCTAATGATCAACGGTTAGGTGAATTAGGCCTGACAATTCTCGATACGACCCGCAACACGACACGAAATAAACGGGTTTGGTTTTAGTTTTTCAACCCGCCAACTCGTTTATTAAACAGGTGAGACTACCATCACTTTCTCTGTGGAAGAAAGATGAGGCTACAAGGACATTGGATGTTATGGTATTAGATCCTTTGTGTGATTTTCTCGAGATTCGGATGCTTGCTCTCAAAAAGCTCGGCACAAGTAAGGCGGGTGGCAAGATAAGTGATAATCCCGCCATAGTGAATAGGGCCGGAATCGCTAGCAGAGACCTTGAGAAGTTTGGAAGCAAGATTGGCGCCAAAATGTGGTCTCTTCAGGCCGAGGACCATGCACCAAAGAATTTCTAGCTCCATCTTACCAGCTCTGCTAACGTCTTCTTGGGGGGAAGACAATATTAGCAATAATTCTGTCACACCCCGAAACCAGGATGGCGGAAACGTTCCGGGATGGAGGACGTTATGTTTAGCATCACAACCACTGAACAATAGCAATCATAGTAACACAACCATTAAAATGAATATACATATATATGAAAAATGTTTACATCAGTCTAAAACTTGTTTTAATTACACCAAAAGTATGTAGCATATAAAAACATGACTCATATTGCTCCGGATCCTCTAAATCCAAGAAGTATCTGTCTACTGATTCCCTGAGATTACAAGTAGTTTGAAAGAATATCAGCATAAAGCTGGTGAGTTCATAAACATTTAGTTTTGGTGGAAAATGTTCTTTGATTCTTTTGAAAAGTGTTCCTCAAGAAAATCCCATATTTTTTTATAAAAAGTAGTGTTGAAAAAGTATCTATTAGTAGAAAATAAACCATCAGTTTTAGAAATGTCGTTGTTATCCTGGAAAAAATCCCATATTTTCCCTAAAAACAAGTTATCCGTCCTAGAGGTAGAGATGCAAGTTTAGAAATCCCTGATTATTATCGGTGTATTTATGAAAGTAGTTTTATTACTCAAAATAAAACAATGAAAAGTAGAGTCCGTAAACCAAAGTTAGTTTATACTTATTTGCGAGTCGTATAACCATGCTTGATATGACCGAGAGACCTTTACAATGTTCTTCAGACGTTAAGCTAAATGACATTTGTTCACCCCAGGCATGTCTGCCTAACTGTAGCTAGAAGTTCAGGAGTGGGATTTTCAGTCCCCGAATAGATCTATTCACAAATCTCACGCTCTCCCTCCATGAGACTCTTGTTATACTAAAAGGATTTATCCATGTACACCTAAGGGTACAGTATTGAAGTAGAGCCTCACAATTATGTATAATCTAGTTTACAAGCTAGAGACAGTATAAAACAGTAATTATCCTTGAATAAATGTACTTTATACTCCTGATAAAATATATAACATAAACTAAATCTGCCATAGTTTATACACATTCATCCATGAAATCTGATTTGGTAGAAACTGCCTAGAGGGTTATCCCAAACTATACCCATTATAGTTTATTAGAGTTGATATGGAAAATGCTTTTTAAAAACCTTTCTGAAAGCTATGAAGTTAGATTTCCAAATTAAAAGTTTCCCTATGCTCAACATATTACAAAAAGGGATAAAATATTCGAATATGTTATTAAACGTAGAAATCGTTGGACTATATTAATAAGTTTAAAACTTAATAAAATACTTTGAGTTTGACTTGTATTCCCCCTGAAAACATTAAAAACACGGAAAATGTAGGGGTATGAACTCATCGTTTGACGTGTGATTCAAATGTAAGATCGTTAGGGATGTTGAGTGTCAAGTGCAGCCTCGAGCACAAACGAACCCAATTTAACATATAACGATACATGTATGGACATAATTAGTGTATAATACAACTAATCATGATAAGTGACACCCTACGGGACTAGGAAACACTTGGGACAAGTGTTACAATCACATATGATTGTATGAAGGGAGTGTAAGGCCACACAAAAGGATGTGTGGTCAGAGTGTGCGGCCAGATTGTGCGGTCAGAGTGTGTGGTCACCAAGAAGGTGTGAAGCCTTAGAAGTGTTTGTGGATGATAAAAGTAGAGAGAGAGAGAGGTGTACGGTTGGGGAGAGGGGAAATGAAGTGAAAATGAGCCTCGTCTATATATAGATAATGGCCGCACTCCTCTTGATGGAGTGTTTGGCCTTTTTGCAACCCTAAATCATAAATCAACCCATCCATAATTCAAACTTTGGTTGTACAAGGCTTTAGATCATCCAAACAGGCTCAAAACAATGCTAAAAGATTGCTGAAACGAGTTTAACATTGATAGTATTGAATAGTTGAACAAGGTAAAAGTTCTAGGGTGTCACATCATCCCCCCCGTTAAAGGGAATTTCATCCCGAAATTCTAAATCGATACAATTACGGACTAGGAAAAAGATGTGGATATTTCTGTTTCATCTGGTCCTCGCGCTCCCAAGTGAATTCGGGTCACCGCTTGGCATTCCAGCGAACCTTCACTATCGGGATGCGACTTTGTTTCGTCCGCTTGACTTCCCTATCCATTATTTCGACTGGTTCTTCCACGAAATTGAGGTTCTCGTTGATCTCGATCTCATCAATAGGGATCACAAGTGTTTCATCCGATAAACACTTCTTAATAGTTGACACATGGAATACAAGATGAATGTTACTAAGCTCATGGGGTAACCAGAGTTTGTATGCTATGGGGCCGATCCTAGCGAGGATCTCGAATGGCCCAATGTATCTTAGATTCAGCTTTCCACACTTACCAAAGCGTATCATGCCTTTCCAGGGTGAGACCTTCAACATAACATGGTCACCAACCTGGAACTCCAATGGTTTTCGTCTTCTATCAGCGTAGCTCTTTTGTCTATCTCTGGAGGCTTTCAGTCGTTCTCAGATCTGTACGATCTTTTCGGTGGTTTCTCGAATGATTTTTGGGCCGGTTAGAGTGCTATCGGGGACTTGACCCTTAGCTAGCTGCGTGTCCCCCACCTCAGCCCAACACAGAAGGGATCTGCACTTACGGCCATAGAGGGCTTCGAACGGTGCAACCTTGATACTGGTATGGTAGCTGTTGTTGTATGAAAACTCAACTAAGGCCAAATGGGTGTCCCATGACTTGACGAAATCGATAACGCACGCTCTCAACATGTCTTTGAGGGTTTGAATGGTTCTCTCACTCTGCCCATCGGTTTGTGGATGATAAGATGTACTCATATCCAAGTTAGTTCCAAGAGCCTTCTACAGCGATTGCCAAAATCTCGAGGTGAACCAAATATCTCGGTCAGAGATAATGGATACAGATACCCCATGAAGGAGAACTATTTCTCGAATGTAGATCCGCGTGAGTCTCTCCATCTTGAAGTTTTCTTTGATCGGCAGGAAATGGGCGGATTTAGTCAACCGATCGGCAATTACCCAGATGGCGTTGTGCCCACTCGGAGATCTGGGTAACTTGGTGATAAAATCCATGGCAATCCTTTCCCACTTCCACTCAGGTATTTCTAGCTGCTGAAGCAAACCTGAGGGCTTTTGATATTCTACTTTTACCTTGGCGCAAGTCAAACACTTGCCCACGAAGGTAGCAATTTCTGCTTTCATGTTCGGCCACGAATAAAGTTGTTTGAGATCCAGATACATTTTATCTAAACCTGGATGAATGGAGTATCTTGTCTTGTGAGCTTCGTTCATGACAACCTCTTTGTATCCACCATACTTCGAGGTCCAGATACGGTCCATGAAATAGTACACTCCGTCTCCCTTGACCTCTAAGTTCTTTTCCATTCCTCGCAAGGCTTCATCCGACATGTTCTCTGGTTTTAAGGCTTCCAGATGAGCCTCTCGGACGTGTATGGATAATTGGGAATGGATGGTCATCGTCAATTCCTTCACTCTACGACCGGAATACTCCTTGCGGCTGAGGGCATCTGTTACCACATTGGCCTTGCCGGGATGGTAGCGTATTTCGCACTTGTAATCACTGAGTAGCTCTACCCATCGCCGTTGTCTCATGTTTAACTCCTTCTTATCAAAGATATGATGCAAGCTCTTATGGTTGGTGAAGATAGTGCACTTGGTTCCGTAGAGATAGTGTCTCCAGATCTTTAATGCAAAGACCACTGCTCCCAACTCTAGATCGTGAGTTGTGCAATTGACTTCGTGTGTTTTCAACTGCCTTGAGGCATAGGCGATAACCTTTCCCCACTGCATGAGCACACAACCTAGGCCCTGATTGGATGCATCACAGTAGACAACGAAGTCTTCTGTCCCTTCGGGCAAGGACAAGATAGATGCGCTGCATAGGGCCTGCTTCAATGTTTGGAACACAGTGTCTTGCTTTTCTCCCCAACTAAAGGTTACACCTTTCTGTGTCAGGGTGGTTAAAGGCTTGGCCATTTTGGAGAAGTTTTAGATAAATTTGCGATAATAGCCAGCGAGACCCAAGAATTGGCGGATTTTTGTGGGTGTCTTTGGTGTTTGATCTTGGAAGGGTCCACGTGTATGCCTTCCTCGTTAACAACGTGACCAAGGAAAGTTACCTTCCTGATCCAAAACTCACACTTTGAGAATTTTGCATATAGTTTCTCCGTCCTTAGTGTTTCTAGCACCTGCCTCAAGTGTTGCTTATGATCATCCTCGCTCAGCGAGTAGACAAGTATGTCGTCAATGAACACGATCACAAGCTTGTCTAGGAAAGGGTGGCACACCCGATTCATAAGGTCCATGAATACTACCGGTGCGTTGGTCAGACCAAAGGGCATTACTACAAACTCGTAGTGTCCGTAGCGAGTTCGGAATGATGTCTTGGGCACATCATTCTCGTGAACTCGCAATTGATGGTACCCTGATCTTAGATCTATCTTCGAGAAGTAACTGGCTCCCTGAAGTTGATCGAAGAGGTTGTCGATTCTGGGTATGGAATAACGGTTCTTGATGGTTAGCTTGTTCAGTTCTCGGTAGTCGATGCACATCCGGAAAGATCCATCTTTCTTCTTTACGAATTAGATCGGGGCTCCCCAGGGTGAGGAACTCGGTCTTATGAATCTTTTGCGGATCAGCTCATTGAGTTGGCTGGATAATTCTTGCATTTTTGCCGATGCCAAACGATAAGGAGACTTAGCTACAGGAGTAGCTCCGAGGATTAAGTCGATGCGAAACTTGACTTGACGCTCGGGAGGAATTCCTGGGAGATCATCGGGAAATACATCAGGGAAGTTGTAGACTTCGGGGATGCTCTCAAGGTCTTTAACTTTTTGCGTTTCATCAACAACATGAGCTAGGAATGCATGGCATTCCTTCTGCAGATACTTCTGAGCTTTGATGCATGAAATGATACGAAGGTTCGAACTGAGTTTATCACCGTAAATAGTGAGGGCTTCGCCAGACGGAAGATTGAGACGGATAGCTTTCTTGTAGCAGAGGATATCAGCATAATTGGGGCTCAACCAATCCATGTTGATTATGACATCAAAGCTTTTTATGGAGACTGACATAAGGTCGATGGGAAAGGAATGATTGTCTAGAGTAAGAGTACAACCTATAAATATTTCTTTAGTGCTCTCTTTCTTTTCGTTAGCCATCTCGATGGTGAATGTTTCAGTTAAAGGTTGAGATTTACATTTGATTAGGTGTTTGAATGCATGACTAACAAAACTCCTCTCCGCACCCAAATTGAAAAGAATGCATGCATAAGAGTTGTCAAGGAAGAATGTACCTGTAACAACGGTAGGATCACCGACCGCTTCCTCCTGGCCCATCACTAGGACCCTTCCTGTATTGCCGCATGTTGCCGTCTTGGGGCAGTTTCTTTTGAAGTGTCCAACTTCCCTACATCCATAGCAGGCTTGACTGACACCCGCTCCAGGAGTCGGATTAGTTGGTTGGATTGGTGCCCTACAGTATCGGGTCGTGTGTCCCTTCCTTCCACAGTTGTTGCAGCTCAAATCATAACAGGGTATGTGATGATGAAAGGTACACTTGTTGCACAGAGGTAGTTTCCCTGAATAACCACCGGTAGGAGCTTGGGTAGTTGGAGCAACAGTAGGAGCAGTAGCAGCATGCACTGCCATTGTTTGTTGCTTCTTGGAGGGATCTTCAGGAGACTGGCCCTTACGTTTGTTCCAAAATTTCTTCTTCTTCTCACCAATCTCCTTTTGTGGCTCGGCAACCGCTAATGCCTCATCTAGATTGACTCCATGATCGATCAGAGTCTGCGCCAGATCCTTGGCGCTTTCAAATGTAACCGGTCTAGTAGCCAAGATATTTCCTTTGGTTGGTTGTGTCAGTCCCCAAATGTACCTCTCGATTTTCTTACTTTCCGGGGTGACCATTCCCGAACAGAGGAGAGCCAGATCACGGAATCTAGCGGTGTAGGTAGCGATGTGGGAACCCTTCATCTTCAAATTCCAGAGTTCGCTACACTCGATTAGGGTTTTACACAGAAAGGTTAAGCAGCCGATGAGCTGCAAATGAGGCCATAAGTGCCCTTATATAGGCCCCAAACTCGGGGATTTAGGGTTTCACTACCCAGTGGCTACTCGGCGACTCGACTCTCTGACTCATCGAGTAGACCATAAATCCCACGTGGCACAACGCGACTCTACTCGATGAGTTGTAGCACCAACTCGTCGAGTTTCTCAATAGTCCTCAAAATAAATAAATAAACAATATACCTGGAAGTCCAGATGTTACAATTCTCCCCCACTAGAATCAGACTTCTCCCTCGAAGTCATGCTCTAGAAATAGCTCTGGGTACTACTCTCGCATCTTGGATTCCGGCTCCCAAGTCAACTCGGATCCTCTCCGATGTTGCCATTGGACCTGAACCAGGGCACCTCTTTGTTTCTCAGAACCTTCACCTTTCGATCCAGGATCAAAATCGGCCTCTCAATGTAATTCTAGCTTGCATCCACCTGAATGTCTTCTAAGGGCACCACTGCTGTCTCATCGGCTACAAACTTCCTCAGCTGAGACACGTGGAAGGTGTTGTGGATCTGACTCAACTCTGCAGGTAGCTCTAACCGGTATGCTACCTTACCCACTCTGGCGGCCACTCTAAAAGGACCGATGTATCAGGGCCCAAGCTTGCCCCGTTTCCTAAATCGGATCACCCCCTTCCAAGGGGATACCTTCAGGAGTACAAAATCTCCGACCTGAAACTCCAGCTCGGATCGTCGCCTATCTGCATAACTCTTCTGGCGACTCTGGGTCGTTTGTAACCTCTGTCTGACTTGTTGAATGACTTGAATCTGCTCAGTCGTCTTCAGCACTATCTCATTGCCACCCATCACTCACTGCCCTACCTCTCCCCAACAAATAGGAGTCCGACACCTTCTCCCATAAACAAGCTCAAATGGAGGCATACCAATACTCGAATGATGGCTTTTGCTGTAAGAAAAATAAGCCAAGGGCAAATAAGTGTCCTAATTTCCTCCAAAGTCCATAACACATGCACGCAGCATGTCCTCAAGTGTCTGAATCGTCTGCTCGCTCTGCCCGTCTGTCTGCGGATGGTACGCAGTACTGAAATGCAGCCGAGTACCCAACTCCTCATGAAATTTCTTCCAGAACCTGGAAGTAAAGCGCACGTCTCGATCTGACACTATCGAGGCCGACACTCCAGGCCGAGCTACCACCTCTCTCACATAAATCTTGGCCAGTCTCTCTACAGAAGAACTCTCACTGATAGCGAGAAAGTGAGCGCTCTTCGTCAGCTGGTCCACATTCACGCAAAGTGCGTCAACTCCACACGTAGTCCTCGGTAACTTGGTGATAAAGTCCATAGAAATTTGTTCCCACTTCCACTAGGGAATCTCCAGAGGCTATAATGGACCATGTGGACGCTGGTGCTCTGCCTTGAGCCGACGGCAGGTTAAGCACCTCTCCACTACCCAGGCAACACCCCTCTTCATACAGGGCCACCAGTAATCCCTCTTCTAATCCAAATACATCTTAGTGGCCCCGGGATGGATCGAGAATCTCGATCTATGCACTTCCTCCATCAGTATACGCCGAGCTCCGCCCGTATAGGGCACCCAAATCCACCATCGGAAAGTTATAAGCCCACGATTTCCTGTCACAAACTCAGACACCTGCCCAATCACCCGCTCCCTCTTGTAGTTCTCTGGTCTCACAGCCTCCACCTGGGCCTCTTGAATGGTGTCTAAGACTGGAGTCATCACCGTCATCCTCATACGCACATCTCGGATCGGAGCACTCTCGGCTCCACGGCTCAGGGCATTGGCTACCATATAGCCTTGCCCGGATGTTACAGGATCTCGCAGTCATAGTCTTTCACCACATTCAACCATCTCCTCTGTCTCATGTTTAGATTAGGCTGATCCATGAGATACTTCAGGATCTTGTGGTCCGTGTATATGGTACACCAAGACCCATAAAAATAGTGGCGCCAGATCTTGAGGGTGAACACCATCACCCCCAGCTCTAGATCGTGGGTGGGATATTTCATCTCATAAGGCTTCAACTGCCTCGATGCGTATACTATCACGTGCCCCCTCTGCATTAGCACTGCACCCTTCCATGAAATAGACGCATCACAATAGACTACGAAGTCCTCCACTCCCTCTGGAAGGGCTAACACTGGAGCTTCGCATAGTCTCTGACGAAGAGTCTCGAATGATGTCTGCTGCTCAGGCCCCCAAACAAAAGTAACGCCCTTTCGGGTCAATTTGGTGAGAGGATCCACAATCTTGGAGAAATCTTTGATAAATCTCCGATAGTAGCGGGCCAATCCAAGAAAAATCTTGATCTCGGATGGGGATCTCGGCACCTCCCATCGCATAACTGCCTTAATCTTGGCTGGATCGACCAATATCCCATTCTGGTTAACGAGATGTCCCAGGAACTGGAACTCTCGTAACCAGAAATCACACTTGGAGAATTTGGCATACAGCCTCTCCGACCTCAATACCCCAAGAACCTCTCGTAGATGCTCTTCATGCTGCTCTCTGGATCTTGAATACACAAAGATGTCATCGATGAACACGATCAACAACCGGTCCAACATAGGCCTGCATACCGGGTTCATGAGATCCATGAACACTGCAGGTGCGTTGGTGAGCCCAAAAGGCATCACCACGAACTCGTAATGCCCATAATGAGTTCTAAAGGTCGTCTTCTGAATATCCTCCTCTCATACTCTCATCTAGTTATATCCATACCTCAAATCAATCTTGGAAAACCAAGATGCCACCTAAAACTGATCGAATAGATCGTCGATCCTCGGAAGTAGATAACGGTGCTTGACCGTCAGCTTGTTCAACTCCCGGTAATCAATGCACATCCGGTGTGAACCATCCTTTTCTTGACAAAAATGATTGGCGCTCCCCACGGCGAGCTACTCGGCCTAATAAATCCCTTCCCCAGCAGCTCCTGGAGTTGTGAGGATAACTCATGTATCTCTGGAGACGCAAGGCGATACGGTTCCTTGGTGATAGGTGCCGCTCCCGGAACCAAATCAATTTGGAACTCCACTTGCCTCTCGAAAGGCATACCCAATAAGTCCTCAGGAAAAACATCCGGAAATTCACTTACTATCGGAACCTCGACAATGGAACTCAGTCTCTCGGTAGCAACCCACTGTAACATCCCAAGTTCCAAAGCAAGAGATCGGGGGTGTAAAGTGTAAATGGGGGTTTGGACTCGGCGAGTTGGAAAAGTAACTCGGCGAGTCGAGTCGCGTGTGGATCGCATGAATAAGTGACCCGAATTGGCGAGTCGGCAGCTAGACTCGGCGAGTTGCTGCTGGAATAAGAAACCCTAATTTCTAGGGTTTGCACTCTATATAAGGAACCTTAAGCCCCATCCCAGCCTCTTTAGCACTCCCTTTGATGTCCATAAGCTTTCTCCATCGATTTCAAACGCTAAATTGAGAGTAAGAAGGATTTAAGTGTGTCTTGGAGCTTAGAGAAGAAGGATACTTGAAGCAAGAGTTGGTGGGATCATGGAAGAGTGAAGTGGATCTGATTTCCTTGCTTGTTGGCATCAGATTGAAGGTAAAAAGTTGTTGCCTTGAATTTTTTGTGCTTAGATTGTTCATGGATGAAGTTTTAGGGCCAAATCGTCATATATGAGTCTCTTTTCGAGTATTGGGTTCAGATCTGAGGTTGCTACTACAGATCTAGACTAGTCTTGACTCATGAATCTGGAAAGTGATAGCTTTGGGGCTTGATTGAGAGTGTCCTTGCCTTAAACCTTCATTTCAGCTTGATTAGGGCTTGTTGAGCCTTGCATGATCTGTCCCTAGGATTCCAGATCTATGTATTGGAAGCAATGAAATGGCCTGAAATTGTCTGAATGAAGATGTCACGTTTGGACTCGGCGAGTTGGAAGAACAACTCGGCAAGTCTGTTGAAGATTGCCTTGGACTCGGCGAGTCTTTTCTTGGACTCGGCGAGTCTGGTCGTGGAACCCTAACTTTTTCTGGTTAATCCGCGAATCGGTGAGTCAAGGGACGACTTGGTGAGTGGAGAAGGATGGGACTCAGAGATTGTTGAACTCAACGAGTCTTGGGGCGACTCGGCGAGTTGAGTCGTGATATGGAGAGTTTTGAGTATCGGAACTCGACGAGTCGACGGGTTGACTCGGCGAGTAGGGTCAACCAGGAAGGTTGACTTTAACTGAGGACTTTGACTTGGACCAAGGGTTGAACAGTTTGACTTCCAAGGGTATTTTGGTAATTATTGGTATTTATTGGATTTGGTTAATTAGTAGTGTTCAGTGGTGGAGTTCGTGTCGGTGGTCAAAGCAGCGTGATCTTATCCCTTCAGTCAGCTATAGCAGGTGAGTTATCCTCACTATATCGACAGGGTCTAAGGCACCAAGGCCGTCCCTTTATCAGATGGGAATCCGAGTAGTTGTTTGTTATGTTATTGCTTTGCTATGTCTGCATCCTGGTAGTTAGGATGGTATATGTTAGAGACCTGGTTAACGTCGGTATCCTAGTTAGGATGTTGCTATGTTATGTGATCTGCTAGATCGGTTTGATAAGATGTGAATTGTTATATGATTATATGCTTATGTGCACATGGTTGTTTGGACTGGGGTTGGGTTGAGGCGGGTCCTGCTTTGTGTTGTAGGCCAACATACCCAGGGCGGACCGGATAGACCGATGGCCCAGCGAGCGGTCCGGATAGGCTGAAGGCCCCAAGAGGGCGGACCAGACTTGCCGAGGCTTGGAGAGTGGACCAGATAGACTGAAGGCACGGTGCGGGGGGACCAGTCACACTGTAGACTCGGAGGGAGAGTGGACCAGGTGGACTGAAGACCCAGTACGGGCGGACCAGTCACACTGTAGACTCGGAGAGAGAGTAGACCAGGTGGACTGAAGGCCTGGTGCGGGCTGACCAGTCACACTGTAGACTCGGAGAGAGAGTGGACCGGGTGGACTGAAGGCCTGGTGCAGGCAGACCAGTCACACTGTAGACTCGATATGGATTGTTGTTCTGTTTATGATATGTGTGTGGTATTGTGGTTGGTATTTTGGGGGTAACTCACTAAGCTTTCGGGCTTACAGTTTCAGTGTATTGTTTCAGGTACTTCAGGAGACCGTGGCAAGGCGAAGGCGTGATCGTACCACTCCTTAGTTTTATGTTGATGTTTCTGGGATACTCTGATAATAAATAAACTGAAAACCTTTTTGTAATAATTTAATGAATATGTGTTGTTTTTGAAAAGTTTAAATTGGTTGAAATTTTATGTTCGTTACAAGTTGGTATCAGAGCCTTGGTTTGAGTGAATTGGAGGAACATTCGTGTGAATCTAGTCTCAAACCAAGGAGAGATTTTCGAAAATAGTTTTCAAGGAGGATGCGGAGGTACTATCAGCCAGAGCCAGTAAGTAGACCCCAAAATACCATACAAGTTATTTGATTATGTTATATGTTAGGACAACATGCTAGTACTAGGCTAGGGATCTTCTGGAATTACTTGATAGAATTGCCTGATCATATGATGCCTGCTAGCCTAGGGTTCCCTACTATGTGAGGTAGTTAGCAGTTCCTTTAGAGGTGAGGATTGAGTGTTGCCATGTATATGTTTTTTTCACTAGGGTGTTGTGGTGATACTTGATATAAATATGGGTAGGTGTGGAAGGTAGTATGGGCCCGTACTACTGAAAGCACAGGACCCATATGCGTATCAAGGAAGTCACAACCCCTAGGGTCGGGTTGGGAGTTGGTTCCCGGGTTATTGGGGAAGCATCTGATTTCCTTGCAGTGTATTTTCAGTATGGTGGTTACTAGGCATGCTGGGGGTGGATCCGGGTCAGGATCGGGATCAGGAGAGGGAGGTCAGGGTGGATCAGTGCCACCCGAGGTCTTCGGTCAGATGAGTACGGATGAGTTGGATGCTAGGATTCGTGAGATCCTGCATGATGAGATTGTTGCTATGTTCAGGGCGGAGATGCCGGAGATGTTTAGGTCGAGCAAGACCGCCATGGTTGAGTATTTTGATGAGCGTTATGCGGCTCTTGCAGAGACGGCTTCCACGGCAGCTGCGGCGGCTGTAGCAGCAACAAGTGGAGGAGCCGGTTGGGGTTTTCAATATCGGGACTTCGATAATACGAAGCCCCCTATTTTAGATGGAGTTCAGGATCCGATCGTTGCTATGAGGTGGTTGGCATACATGGAAGGTTGTTTCTTCATGTGTTCATGCCCTGCGGATCAGAGAGTGAGGTGTGCTCTGAACCTTTTGAGGCTCGGGGCGAAGGATTGGTGGAGGTTGACTACGGGATCTTATTCTGATGCACAACGGGCTGCGGTTTCATGGGATCTGTTCCGGGAGATGTTCAATACCCGTTATGTTCCACGGGTTGAGAGGGAGAGATTGGCTCAGGAGTTCTTGGAATTGAAGCAGGATTCGGAGTCGGTGACGGAGATCACCAGGATGTTCACTGAGAGGGCGATGTTTTGCCCTGAGTTTGCTTCGGATCAGGCTCAGATGTCCCTATATCTAAGTATGCTTAAGAGGGATATCAGACAGTTTGTGTCCACGCAGAGGTGCGAGACCTTACTGGAGTTGCAGGAGGCTGCTCGGTGGCGTGAGTTGGAGATTGAGTTGCAGTTTAGAGAGTAGAGGCAGGCCCCGGTGCAGTCGCAGCTAGCGCCGAGTTGACTCCAGGTTGGACAGTCAGAGCGGCCGTACTTGTGAGTAGTGCGGGAAGGGTCATACCGGAGTTTGTAGGTCCGATGGTGCGTGCCGCAAGTGCGGGAGAGAGGGTCATTATGCGAGGGATTGCCGTCAGTCAGTCCCGATTCAGGATATGAGGATTTGTTATCAGTGCCATCAGGTTGGTCACATGAGGGCTAACTGACCACAACTTGTTTCCAAGCCAG
Source organism: Lactuca sativa (assembly GCF_002870075.4). NCBI lineage: Eukaryota > Viridiplantae > Streptophyta > Magnoliopsida > Asterales > Asteraceae > Lactuca > Lactuca sativa. The sequence goes on from NC_056627.2 coordinate 269,543,143, forward strand.
TGCAGGTTCCAGCACCGTCCACCTTGAGGACTACTGGCGGGGGCCAGGGTGGAGCGGAGCCTCCGAGGGCTCAGAGGCGTGATTTTCAGCTCACAACAGAGGAGATCAGGGCAGAGCTGGATGCGGTTGCAGGTATGTTTTTGTTTCTTTTTCGCCTGGTTATTTTGCTATTTATGTGGTGTTGTATTTTATTCGCCATTCTACGTGTTCCATGGTTGGGTTGGGAGTGTTAGTATCTAGGAGTTGCAGACGGTTAGCATCCAAGGGATTTATGGTCAGAATTTGTTTGTATGGTCTGGTTGTCGGTTATAGCATTTGCGATTTGAGAAGTGTTCAGCTGAGGGTCGAACTCCCTTAGAGTTCGAGATGTGCGATGTCAGGATGTGATTTGGTGAAGATTGCTTATTTCAGGGAAATTAGTTCATGGATAAGGGGAATATGTTGAGTAGGGTTGTTTAAGTGATGCCGATTGGGTCACCGGTGGTTGGCGGTCAGTGCTCTAAGTGGGGAGAATTGGAAAATTCTTCGGAGGATCGACAAGCAGTAGAGGTTGGTTAGTTATTCAGGATTCAGCAGTGTCTTATTCAGCCAAGAATATGGGCTGGTATGGGTAATGGCAGACCAGTGGAGCAGGAACAGACCAAGGTTTTCGGAAAAGGTGATTGGTTGTTGTGAGGCCTAGGATTAGGCCGGGATCTGAGTAGATGGAATGGAGTTAGAGTTCGGAACCCATAAAGGGCTAGCACAGTATGTACGGGAGAGATTCTCGGGAAGGATAGTTCGGGACGATGTATGATAGTTTGAGCGGTCCGGGGAGGCTGAAGGCCGGTGGGCATACCAGTCAAGCCGAAGGCTCGGAGAACGGTCTAAACAGGCTGAAGGCCCTGGAGGGCGGTCCAGACATGCTGAAGGTTCTGAGAGTGGTCCAGACTGGCTGAAGGCCTGGTAAGGCAGTCCAGTCATGTTGAAGACTATGTATGTGCTGATAGATCTATATAAGGATATGGCTTGAGTATGTTTTGATGCAATAGCAACCAGTAGGTCTAGCCCCGGGTATTGATCATGTTAGTGGAAGGTAGTGCATGGACCCAAGAGTCCTTGCGAGCAGATTCAGAGAGAGAGAGAGAGAGAGAGTGTGTGTGTGTGTGTGTGTGTGATGCATGGAATAGCAATTACTCTACAAGGGAATAGTGTAGAGTAGGATGTGAGCATCATGGCACTTGTTGAAGTAACAAGGTGTTCAAGTAGACTTCCTTGCATAAGGAAAGGGAAAGGTGTGTAACTCTAAGAGGGAGTGTTGGTTCACGGAAGTGAAAGCAGTAGTGAGAATGGATGACTGAGAGTATTTCATTTATGGTTGTTGAGCACTGTGATTATGCCAGTGGTATGGAAGCACATCCGGATTGGATGTCTGTTGAGGTTGCAGAAGAATTTCCGATGGTATAGAACCAGAGGAGTTCGGAAGGGATGCAAGGATGGAGCCTTGGATTTCCAATATAATTGTGATCATGAGGTTATGTATGTAGCAGTAATTCATCCTGGGGATGTCTGGATGTATCACCAGTGTGCCGAGTTTTTCCGGCCCGAGGATGTTGGATTAGGTACAATATGAGTAGGAAAGTGTAGAGGGGAGCTCATGGGAGCTGCTCAGGAGCTATAGGATGTATCATCTTGTTAGCGCAGGGAGGAAGAGTTGGATTCAGAAAGGAAGCGGGGTGAGTCCCAGCAACAATTCCGAAACACGTAACGCCAGGGATAGCAGTTTGGTACCGGGTCAGGACCCGGTGGTTCATGGTGATATCTAGTTTTGCAAGAGACAAGTGATTGTGTAATTTGGAATGATGGAAGTATCAGTGGGTGATCATTGGTTGATAAGTGTGGTTATCAGAGAAAGAAGCCGATGGTCAGCTTGAAGCAGTTGTCATGACTCTGTAAGGAAAGAATTGGGGTTTTTTTAGGAATCCAATAGCAGTGTTGGAGAAACCAGAGTCAGTGTGAGATTAGTGGCTGCGTTGCGGGAGTGTTATCCGGAAAGGTGTGTTGCAGCAGGCTTTGAGGACCAAGCCTAATTTAAGCACGGGAGAATTATAACATCCCAAGTTCCAAAGCAAGAGATCGGGGTTGTAAAGTGTAAATGGAGGTTTGGACTCGGCGAGTCGAGTCACGTGTGGATCGCGTGAATAAGTGACCCGACTCGGCGAGTCGGTGCTGGAATAAGAAACCCTAATTTCTAGGGTTTGCACCCTATATAAGGAACCTTAAGCCCCATCCCATCCTCTTTAGCACTCCCTTTGATGTCCAGAAGCTTTCCCCATCGATTTCAAACCCTAAATTGAGAGTGAGAAGGATTTAAGTGTGTTTTGGAGCTTAGAGAAGAAGGATACTTGAAGCAACAGTTGGTGGGATCATGGAGGAGTGAAGTGGATCTGATTTCCTTGCTTGTTGGCATCGGATTGAAGGTAAAAAGTTGTTGCCTTGAATTTTTTGTGCTTAGATTGTTCATGGATGAAGTTTTAGGGCCAAATCGTCATATATGAGTCTCTTTTCGAGTATTGGGTTCAGATCTGAGGTTGCTACTACAGATCTAGACTAGTCTTGACTCATGAATCTGGAAAGTGATAGCTTTGGGGCTTGATTGAGAGTGTCCTTGCCTTAAACCTTCATTTCAGCTTGATTAGGGCTTGTTGAGCCTTGCATGATCTGTCCCTAGGATTCCAGATCTATGTATTGGAAGCAATGAAATGGCCTGAAATCGTCTGAATGAAGATGTCACTTTTGGACTCGGCGAGTTGGAAGAACAACTCGGCGAGTCTGTTGAAGATTGCCTTGGACTCGGCGAGTCTGTTCGTGGAACCCTAACTTTTTCTGGTTAATCCGCGAATCGGTGATTCGAGGGACGACTCGGTGATTGGAGCAGGATGGGACTCAGAGATTGTTGAACTCGACGAGTCTTGGGGCGACTCGGCGAGTTAAGTTGTGATATGGAGAGTTTTGAGTATGGGAACTCGACGAGTCGACGGGTTGACTCGGCGAGTAGGGTCAACCAGGAAGGTTGACTTTAACTGAGGACTTTGACTTGGACCAAGGGTTGAACAGTTTGACTTCCAAGGGTATTTTGGTAATTATTGGTATTTATTGGATTTGGTTAATTAGTAGTGTTCGGTGGTGGAGTTCGTGTCGGTGGTCAGAGCAGCGTGATCTTATCCCTTCAGTCAGCTATAGCAGGTGAGTTATCCTCACTATATCGACAGGGTCTAAGGCACCAAGGCCGGCCCTTTATCAGATGGCAATCCGGGTAGTTGTTTGTTATGTTATTGCTTTGTTATGTCTGCATCCTGGTAGTTAGGATGGTATATGTTAGAGACCTGGTTAACGTCGGTATCCTAGTTAGGATGTTGCTATGTTATGTGATCTGCTAGATCGGTTTGATAAGATGTGAATTGTTATATGATTATATGTTTATGTGCACATGGTTGTTTGGACTGGGGTTGGGTTGAGGCGGGTCCTGCTCTGTGTTGTAGGCCAACATACCCAGGGCGGACTAGTTAGACCGAAGGCCCAGCGAGCGGTCCGGACTGGCTGAAGGCCCCAAGAGGGCGGACCAGACATGCCGAGGCTCGGAGAGTGGGCCAGATAGACTGAAGGCCCGGTGCGGGCGGACCAGTCGCACTGTAGACTCCGAGGGAGAGTGGACCAGGTGGACTGAAGGCCCGGTGCTGGCAGACCAGTCGCACTGTAGACTCAGAGAGAGAGTGAACCGGGTGGACTGAAGGCCTGGTGCAGGCGGACCAGTCACACTGTAGACTCGGAGAGAGTGTGGACCGGGTGGACTGAAGGCCTGGTGCATGCGGACCAGTCACACTGTAGACTCGATATGCATGGTTGTTCTGTTTATGATATGTGTGTGGTATTGTGGTTGGTATTTTTGGGATAACTCACTAAGCTTTCGGGCTTACAGTTTCAGTGTATTGTTTCAGGTACTTCAGGAGACCGTGGCAGGGCGAAGGCGTGATTGTACTGCTCCTCAGTTTTATGTTGATGTTTCTTGGATACTCTAATAATAAATGAACTGTAAACCTTTTTGTAATAATTTAATGAATATGGGTTGTTTTTGAAAAGCTTAAATTGGTTGAAATTTTATGGTCGTTACACCCACGTATCCATCACATATGCTATAAAAGCCATACAACCCTGCTGCAAACTTTGCCTCGCCCTGGTAGCAATGCAGAAAGCTAACGCAGACATGTTACCCTCGCCATACATTGTAAGCACTTCCCCACTAGGGTCTCGTATAGTCACCAACTGACGTTCGCAGTCGATCATTGCTCCAAAACGGCTCAACCAATCCATGCCCACGATGACACAGACATCCCCCATTGCAATCGGTACCAGATCAATCGGAAACTCGACACCAAAGATCTCCAACACACATCCTCGGAACACATCAGTAGCGAAAACCGCATGCTCGTCTGCTATAGAAACCATCAGAGGTCGATTCAACGTCTCGTGTCGGACACGGATGTGACGACTAAAAGCTAAGGACACAAAGGATCGACTTGCACCCGAGTCAAATAAAACCAAAGTAGGTACATAACTCATAGGAAATATACCTAAATATAGCACAGAATAAGCACAATAAATCTCAAATAAATAAATAAGGAAATATGTACCAGCCACGACATTAGATGTTGCGTGGACCTCCTCTGATATCAGCTGAAAAGCTCTCCCACGAGGCCTCAAAAACTCGGCCTTCATCGGCCGAACATCAGTAGCACGCAATGCAGTAGGAGTGGAACCCTAGGCTGATCCCTGAACGAGCTGAGGACACTCGGCCTTCTGACGGCCGGTCTGATTGCAATGAAAATAGACTATGAATCCCTTGGGGAAATCCTTCGATATATGCCCCTCTTTTCCATATTTGTAGAAAATCCCCGCACGACAAGATCCCTCATGACTCTTGTCACACTTGCCACAAGTGCGGCCCCTATGGCCTCCCGATCTCAAATCAGCGGGCTTAGCCCACTTCGCTGCCGGTTGTGATTGTGTTGGCCTCCAGTCTCTCCCCTAAGACTCTGCATCCTCCCTGGCCTGAGTCTCCAACTCGATCTCCCTCCTCCTGGAATTTTCCTGAAGCTCATAAAATGTCTGATAAGACGAGTTCGCCACGAACTCTCAAATATCTCTCCTCAGAATGCTCAAATACTGACTCATGCGCGCCTACTCAGTCAACACATGCTCAGGGCAGAACAATGCCCTCTCATGAAACATCCGTGTAATCTCAGTCACCGACTCTGTCTTCTACTTGAGAGACAGAAACTCTTGGGCCAACCATTCCCTCTCTACTAGGGGAACATACTCATCTCGGAACATCAAAGTAAACCTCTCCCAAGACACTGCAGCGAAGCTGGTTCAACGAGAAATGTATCCTCAAATGCTCTGGACATGAACAAGTGTAGAGACACCCCTCGATATCAGAGATCCATATCATTGCAATGATCAGATCCTGAGTCCCATCAAACTCTGGTGGCTTCGTGTTGTTGAACTCCCGGTATAGCAACGAGTCACCTCCCTATGGCTTGGCAGCAGCGACAGCTGCAGTAGCAGCCGCCTCAGAAACTACAACATATCGCTCGTCAAACGTCTCGATCAAAGTGGTCTTGATAGAACCAAACATCTCTGGAATAACCTCTCGTATGGCTACGGCCACCTCGCCTTGAATCATCCTGCGAATCTCATCATCGCTAACTCCACATCTCTCTGGGGCGTGGCGTGTACCTACCATGATCTCTCTGAAACACAACACAAAAATCATCAGACACTCGCTCGAGTATACTCACACTCAACTACTCATCCCTACTTTTTCCCTAGCATCCTAAGGATTCTAACTTGGATTGCATATAGATCGGGTGCTTTCAGTAGTACGGGCCCAATACTACCTTCCACACCCCACCCGTAGTCTTCCCAAGTCTTCCTCCTAGGATTCTAATTCACAAATACTATATATCTCACAAATCACATACTAGTCTCTCAGAAGACTCCTCTCGACCTCATCTAAGTATCTCTTCCTAGATTATCTCCCGACTCAGGACTTGGCACATACTCAAGCAAACAACATATAACACTGATCAAAGCATCTCTTAGGCTAAGGCATCACAAATCAGGCAACTCTAGCCATAGAATATGAAATATCTAGCCTACCCTCTAGCATGTAATTCTAATAAAACATCTCATAAATATCTCATAACACGAAGGTAAGGGTATTTTAGGAAATCACCGTTCGGGCTTTGGCTGATTGTACACACCGCTCCAACTCATTTTCTTTTAAAACTATTTCTCGTTTTAGAAAAAATCATTTCTTTTGAATTTTTTTCTTAAATACTCAGTTTGAGTCCAAACACACCCGGAGGTGCATCCGAATCCCTCAAACCAAAGCTCTGATACCAAATTGTAACAACGTAAATTTTCAAATTTAAAACATGTTTATTCCAATAATAAAATCACAAAATGTCACAATTTCAAATCATCAAAACTCATATCCAAAAACTGTATATAAAACTCCAGGATCCTCTTAATCATAACTCAATCTCTGATGTGTGTACAATCAAGTCGAAGCCTTCCTGTGATCCTGAGAAGTACCTAAAACACATAACACATAACACGGTAAGCACAAAGCTTAGTGAGTTCCCCAAAATACCACACACAGCTCAATAGCCACTCTAGTCTATAACTCAATAAGATCCTCCGGACAATGTGTCTCAGTGGGACCCTTCGGCCCTAACTCAGTAAGCTCATAAAAATAATACTCAGCATAAATCACAAAGACATAATGCAAAATATTAAGATACACAGGTAAGCACATAAACAACTCAGTCACACAAAGATACCACTCATGGTAAGTATAGTGAGAAGACTCACCTCATAAGCTAGCAAGTGAAAGTCTCATACTTGGAAATCTCGAACTAGCCTCCTCCTAACACATTGGATAATTGCCTCTAATCAATACTCTGCTCATACTGAAATACACCAAAGGTTGTTCTCTCATTCTCTCTAACTCTTGGAATGGGTTAAAGACTATTTTACCCCTCCATGGTCTCCATTACTTATGTTGACCAAACCCTAAAGTCAATAGAAGTCAAACTCGAGTCAACAGTCCAGGTTTGACTCGACTCAGCGAGTGCACTCATGTGACTCGTCGAGTCCACTCGTTCCTCATAAGTGTCATGAAGGTCTAGCTCGTCGAGTTAACCCCTAACTCGCCAAGCTATTGCATGGTCCAGCCCATCAGGACAAACCCTAACCGACTCGTCAAGTCAGTTCATGAACTCGACGAGTCTCTTAAATTTGATTTCTCATTCAGACATTTTAAGGCAGGTCTATCACTCCAAACACTATATCTACCATCCTAAAGCTCGGTTGTCACGTAAAGCTTCGATCTTTTACGCTCATGCATGGTGGTTTTGCTTCTATCCACCAATACATGTTCTCACAAGGTGTTAAACACCATACCCCTCATATGGATGAATAAAGTTGGGACCTATGGGCTCTAGGGACCTCACAAGGTCCAGATCAAAGGTCTAAACCTCTGATAACTTAGTATGTTGAAAGCCTCAAAACAAATGTCATGAAAACCCTAATTTCTCAACTCATAAGATCTAAACAAATAATGGGGAAAGATTCAAGCTTTTTACCTTCCTCTCGAAGCTCTGGACGAGATGGCTTGAACCCCAACAACTCCTTGTTCCTTGTTGAACAAACTCCTCTTCCTCCTCAAAGGTGCACTAAAATCCTTCAAGGTTAGCTTGGATACTCCCTTAGCTCACTACACTCGATTAGGGTTTGACACAGAAAGGTTAAGCAGCTAATGAGCTACAAATGAGGCCATAAGTGCCCTTATATAGGCCCCAAACCCGGGGATTTAGGGTTTCACTACCCAGCGTCTACTCGACGAGTCAACTCTCTGACTCATCGAGGAGATCATGAATCCCACATGGCACAACACGACTCTACTCGATGAGTTGTAGCACCAACTCGTCGAGTTGCTCAATAGTCCTCAAAATAAATAAATAAACAATATACCTGGAAGTCCGGATGTTACACAGTGCTTGAATTTTTACCAACTTCTCACAACACTTTCAAAATAATGTTGATGTAGCTCAAAACAATGTTGATTATGATGACGAGGATGAGACTCAAGTACCTCCGTCGACGGGTAGAATCGATAATGTTTCCGAGGAAGAGGCTGATTATGATTATGACAATTCTGATTATGATACTAATGAAGAAGACATTAAAGTATATTAGGGAGGTTCTGATTAAAAAAATCATATGTTTTTTTGTAATAGAAACTTTATTTGAAGTCTAACTTATATTCATATTGTTTGTCTAACTTTTATTCATAATGTTTGTCTATATTGTACATCTTACAATTTTGCAGGCTAACTAACTTTTATTCATATTGTGTTTATATATTGTACACCATGTAATTTTACAGGCTATATATTGGGTTAAGTTTGGCGATACTCTTTTACATGATATCATATTTTATGGGCCTAAGACATGGAGGTGATGGCGCTGGGGATCCACCACTTCCACGAGGCTTTGATCGCGGACAGCACAAAAGAGATGGTAAGTCTTATTATGATATATTTATTAGCTATTTTTATTAATTTATTATAAGCTATCATGACTAATATTTTCAATTATATTTTTAACCGAGCTTCCTTAAAAAAAGAAGAGGTCTATAAAAAAAATCCAGCTAGCAAAGTTGATACGGGAAAACAAGGGAAAGCCCATGGATTTGGATTTCGACAGGGAACTTACGTATTCCCCTGTCGGGAATCATGGTAATTGTTTTACCCATGAGATTGGGAGGTATATGTGGATGGACATCCCTTTCAACGTATCGGTTAGGATAATGTTTCACCCGCTTTAAGGAATGCAACAGTTGTGCATCTAAAGGAAACTTGGATAATATTTTAAGTTTAGTTGTGATTGGTATTTAATTAACTAAATTTTTTGTATTTGTAGAATAAGTTTGATTTGGATAGGGTTAACTTGGATCCCGAGCATGCTCAGTTGCTGCAAAGCATTGATGCGAATATAAAAAAAATTACAAAGGTTGGAAAAGTAAAGCGCATGCTTATTTCAGAATGTCGTGGAGCTTGCAAATATCCCAAGGACATTATCCAACCCCCTAAGGGTATGTCACGTGAAAATTGGGCGCAAACAATCAAACATTTTCAAACACACGAATTCATAAAGCGTTCGGCGTCAAACAAAGGAGTCTGTATACAACAACAAATTGTAAACAGAGGGCAATCGTGCTCGTATAGCTATACATGTTTCAAAGAAGTAAGTTATGATATATTTAACTGTTTATTTAAAGTATAATTAATTTAATTTTTAATGTTAAATAGGGCATCACTCGAATCAGAGCATTTTGTAAGACTAATACCAATCGTCAAGGGGTATTTAGTAGTCCTGCAGCCAAAAAACAATATGTAAGTGGTTTATTTGTATTTTCATATATGTGTTTATATCGTCAAAGGGTATTTAATAATCTAATTATTATGATGTTTATCATTTTTTGAAACTACATAATGTTTTACTCTAAGAGATCAATCAACAAACATAGGCTTCTTCTGAAGCAAGCGGTCTAACACCAAATGATATAAAAAAAAGTTTGAAAGAAAATTCGGTTCTCGACACGGACATATCAGAGGCATCGGGTGTAAACTTCTAAGGTTGTGTCTATGTACAATTAGGAACAACTTATGACATAGTCACCACCATAATCACAAGTAATTGTTAGTTTAAGTTGAAAAGTATAATGCTATAATGGAAAAATAAAAAATTTGGATGTTATAATCATCATGAACTTAATTTGTAAAGTATAATGTTATAATGATATGTTGATAATTGTTTGTTTAGTATATACTACGATGCTATAATAGAAAAATGAAAAAAAAATACAATGTTATAATGTATATGCAATATTGTATAGGATGTATGTTTAAGTGTATTTGAAAAGCAGAATGTTATAATGATATGTTGATTATGGTTTGATATGTTGGTATTTTGTATTTTGGTAATTTTTGAAAAGTACAATGTTATAATGGAAAATTTAAAAAAAGTACAATGTTATAATATATATGTAATATTGTGTATGATGTAGTTTGGTTATAGTTTGACATGTTGGTATTTTGTAGTTTGGTAATTATTGGAACGTACAATGCTATAATGGAAAAAATGAAAAAAAAAGTACAATGCTATAATGTATATGCAATATTGTGTATGATGTGTGTTTAAGTGTATTTGAAAAATAGGATGCTATAATGATTTGGTATTTTGTATTTTGGTAATTTTTGGAAAGTACAATGCTATTATGATATGTTGATAATATATTTTGTTTTCTTTGTAGTTAGAAATGCTGCAAACAATACTAAAAGACCCGGCCTGTAGTGCGGTACTGGAAGACTGGTTTTGATCGTTGTCGTTACAAAATGAAAACGAAGGAAACGAGGGGAGTGATGAGGACGACTAACGTTTTTAGGAATTATGAAATGTTTTGTTTGGGTTAGTATTTTGGATAATATTGTACTATGTTTGGATGAACATAGATTAATATTTTGGATTGGATATAGTATTAAGTGTGGTTAATGTTTCGAACTATTTTTCTGCAAAATTAAGTTTCATAGCAGTTTTTATACATGTTATATTGTTTTTTATAATTTCAATGTTAAATACAAAAAAAGGAAAATACAATTAGCGGCGACATGTATGTATTAGTGGCGAGATGTCTTTTGCGGCAACTGTGACCATTAGCGGCGACATATGGAGCATTTGCAGCGAGGTAACAACCGCAACGTTTTAGCGGCAACATACCTACGTTTTAGCGGCAATGCTTGTCGCTGCTAATACTCGCGTTTCTTGTAGTGGCTACCCAGCGCAACACGTATATAGGTTAATGTGTTTCTTATATTTATTATGTGCTAAATTGCACCAATAGGAATTTAATAAAATTAAATAATTATTTAAATAAATAAAGATAGATATTACATGATTTCCATAATTGTATGTATATTAAATGATATCCATAATTGTAATTCTCTTTATATGAAAACTAATTAAATTTGTCATTAATATCAACAATAACATTCTTTCAGAATGAATTCGCATCTAGGTTTTTATGTATGTGTTTGTTTTTTGTTTCAGGACCCACTCACTTAAAATACAATAAAGTTACATGAAATATGAACAATGAAGTGTATTTTATTAGAAATAATTCCATAAAAGGAATTATAAATATGAATATCATTTAATATACAAATAATTCTTAATGGTGCATTCTAGCACACAATAGATTTGAGAAACATTTGAACCTACCTCTGTGTGTGTGTGTGTTAGGTGCAATTTGTGCACCTTTTAGTCCCATTTCATGCATCTATTTAGCATAATTGTCCTTCATTTGTCTTGCATTTCATCATATTTCATGTTAGTCTATAGAACAACCTTATTTGCACATTTTCATGCCTTTTTCAGGTAAACCGGAGGTTAGAGCGCACTTTAGGAAATGTCGAGAAGCATTGGTGAAGATTTCGGGATGATCGCGCGAAGAACGAAAAAGTTGGAAAAATCAAGTTTGGATTCGAAGTCAGAGGGGAACACGGTCCGTGTCAGATTTACTCTATGTCCAACACGGGTCGTGTTCGACTCAGAAACCAACTTTTGGCAGTTTTTCCTATCTTTCATATTACGGGTTAAGGGCCATTTTTAGACACACACAACATATCAGAGCACATTTGGAGAGGGGATTTCGAAGGTTTTTGCAAGGGTTTGATTAGCAATCATTTGGAAACATTATTTCGAGTATTTGTAAGTTGTAATTGCATACATTTCCATCTTTAAACTTGTGATCTTGTTCTAGCCATGTGTGGCCAGAACTCTAGTTTCTCCAATTTCATGTTTTGACTTCTTGGTAGTGACCTCAATCATATGACATGATGTTTGTTCTTAATTCCTATCTAATGAATTTGATTTTGCTTCATTCGAATGTTTGATTCTAATTGTGATTCTTATTGGCCATTTGAATTAGGGTTAGGTCATTCAAGTTATCTCTTTTACAAAATCTGTAATTGTTTTGTGAAATTGAACAAGTAACAAGCATTAAATTGATCTCTATTGAATGAATTTAGTGTAAATCTTATTCATACACTTTTACACTCCCGAGCTTATGAGGAGTATTGGGTGTTGTTGGGAACATTCACATAAAGCTTCATGTAATCTTATAATCTAATTCTAAGAGCTTGTTTAGATTAGGTTAATAAGGTTAGGGTTAATCAAAGAGCTTGTTTTGGTTAATTAATGTGGTGAATGGGAAGTGTTAGAGCTTATTAGCATTTTCAAGTACCAACTTAGATAGAATTGAACGAATATTGTGTCATCTTTGATTCACATTGCTAAGTTGTCATACATGAAGTTGGAGTCCTTACAAAATCTGAATCTAATTCACTCATTTAGCTGATTGCGTGTGTTTTTAATTCGTTTGTTTAGTCATTGCACTCTAAAACCCCCCTTTTTACTGTTGGTGACCATAGTACTTTGTGTAAAGAGGTATAGACTAATTATCTCGTGTCTCTGTGGATCGACCCTGCTTGCCTTGTACTACCTTTTAGTGCAATATAGTGGGATTATTTTGCAGTATATCGTACCCCTTTATTTGTTGGGTTTGACACGCCTAACAAATTGGCGCCGTTGCCGGGGACACGGTGTTACTAATTGTTTATGCCTAGATCTTTTCGTACAGGTACACCATTGCCAATTGACTCGGAGATAGAGAAGACTGCAAAGAAGCTAAGGAAGCAAGCCAAGCTTCGTAAGAAGCATCCGGGTTCTGGGACTTCTTCGTCATCTACTCCCCCGGTCATCAACATTTGGGAGGACGTACCCCTCTCAAGTGTCTCCGCATTAGAAACAGAAAGTCTCTCACTCTCATCACAACCATCCTCACCCAAAAATACCACTCCACCATCTTCACCTACCTATAATACCCCAAACACTATACCCATAGAAACTTCAACCACTACTCACACCATGGGAGATAACCATGGAGGGAATCCACCTCCAAACCCCCCACCCGAACAAACTCTCCGTCAATGTTTGAGGCAAGAGGTTACTCAACAACCTCTTTGCATCACATATCCAGCTGCCACAAACTTGGAACTAAAATCCGGGCTCATCCACTTACTTCTAACATTTAGAGGCCTGGAAAATGAAGATCCTCACAAGTTCCTCACTGAGTTCCATGTTGTGTGTGTGGGCATGAAGCCACACAATGTCACGGAGGATCAGATCAAGCTTAGGGCATTCCCCTTCGCAGTGCAAGACGCAGCCAAAGACTGGCTCTATGACCTCCCACCGGGGACGGTGACTTCTTGGGTAGATCTTGCAAGGTTGTTTTTGGATAAGTACTTTCCCGAGATGAAAGCTTCAGCCCTACAGAGGAAAATCATTGGAATCAAGCAGCACAAGAGAGAAGCTTTTCACACATATTGGGAGCGATTCAAGAAACTTTATGCTCGATGCCCATAGCATGGAATTACCGAATATCAGCTTCTCCAATACTTCATTGAAGGAATGACTCCAATGGAAAGAAGGCTTCTTAATGCCTCCAGCGGCGGATCTTTACCTGACAAGACTCCTACTGAAATCCGCAATCAAACCAAGAACATGGATAAAGATTCCAAACATTCAAGTCATGATGAAGAATGGTACACGGATGCACCCCGAGGTGTAAAGGAAGTTCAAACTCCTCAGATTGAAGCTCAATTGTCTGAACTCACAAAATTAGTAATGATGTTGGCCAAAGGCAAAGGTGTGAAGCCCACACCCTGCCCATGCGGTATTTGCACTCAAGTGGGGCATCCAACCGACATGTGCCCTCAACTTCAAGAGGAAGATTATGAAGAAGCAAAAGCCATGGGAGGTTTTTTTGGGTCTAATCAAAGGGGATATGAGCAGCCACTGGGTGATCAAAGATGGAGTAACAATCAAGGTTGGGGAGGAAATCAACAAGGAAATTATCAACCAAGTCAATCACATCAATACCAACAAAGACCACCTTTTCCACCACAAAACTTTCAACCAAGGCAACCACAACACCCTCCTCAACAATCAGGTTCATCAAGTATGTCCTTAGAGGACATAGTGAAGAGTTTGGCAACTAGTACACAAGCTTTCCAACAAGAGACAAAAGCAAGCATAAAGAACTTAGAGAAACAAGTTTCACAGCTTGCTACTTCCGTAAGCAAATTAGAATCTCAAGGAAAGTTACATGCACAAACTGAAACAAACCCAAGGCACAATGTGTGTGCCATCACATTGAGAGGAGGAAAGAGCTATGATGATCCAAAAGTGTCGGTTGATCAAAAGGAAGAAGAAATAGTGGTCGAAGAGGCAACCAAAGAAATGAAGGAGGAAGAGAAAACAATAAAAAAGAAGCCCTTCATCACCGAGTCTAAAGCCACACCTGCTCCATTTCCCGAAAGATCAAAGAGCACAAAGAAAGAACGGGAGGAGAGTAAGATCATGCAAATGTTCAAGAGAGTTCAAATCAACATTCCACTCCTCGAGGCCATCAAGCAGGTACCTAGATATGCAAGGTTCCTTAAGGATCTTTGTGTATCTAAAAAGAAATTAAAAGGAAATCAAGTTGTAACAGTTGGGGAACATGTATCCGCGGTTTTGCAAAAGAGGATGCCCCCGAAGTGCAACGATCCTGGTGTCTTTACCGTACCTTGAAAATTGGGGAATCTTCATGTACCCCGAGCCATGCTCGATCTAGGTGCATCCATAAATGTACTACCATATTCTATTTTTAAATCAATTGGTGTAGGAACATTGAGCAAAACCGGTGTGATCATCCAACTTGCCGACCGGTCTTTGGTACATCCAAAAGGTGTATTGGAGGACGTGTTACTGCAAGTTGATGAACTCATTTTCCCGGCCGATTTTTATGTCTTAGATATGGGAGATGATGACTCTCCAAGTTCAAGTTCCATACTTTTGGGTAGACCTTTTCTTAAAACTTCTAAAACAAAAATTGATGTCTACAACGGAACTTTAAGTATGGAATTTGATGGTGAAGTTATCAACTTCAATGTTCATGAAGAAAAAAAGGTTCCTTCTGATGTTCAATCTGTTAATTTTGTGAATATGATCCAACCATTGGCTGAAAAGAGCTTAAACTCGACTAACAATGATTTTATGGAGTTAGTCTTGTCACAAAAATTAGACAGGTACAAAGCCAAAGAACTTGCAAAGGAGTGCGGTATAAACGAGGAGGTGCTAGAGATTTTGAAATTCAAGGATGATAAGCACATGTGGATTGATGGAAGAGAAGTAAAGCCACCTACCACCAAAGCCAAATTCCTTCCACCGGTGGAACAAGCACAAGATTCGAGAGCAAAAACTCCACCGGACCCTATAAAGCTAATACATGTCGAGAAGGAGAGCACTCAACCGGTCATCAACTCAAATAAACTATCGAAGAAGGAAGAGAGTGAGTTGATAACCCTGCTAAATAAATACCAAAAAAGGACTACGTGGACAATCTCCGATATTAAGGGTTTAAGTCCTTTTTGGTTTGTTCGCAAAAAGAAATCCAAAGGAAGGTTGAAGGTTCAGTTGAAGGAGGTGGCAAGAAGATTGATGTGTTGGAGAGGCCCACATATTTAGAACGAAGCATATGCGGTGGCAAAGTCGAGCCAACGACTTAAAACAAGTGCAGCTTATCGGGAGGCAACCCGGGGGTATTTCTGTCGTTTCTTTAAAAACAATTTCCATTTCTTTGAAGTTTTTGGTTTTTAATGTTCCAAATGCATTTAAGCATGTTTTTAAATCACCAAACGGACCTCGGGATGCAAAACCATTTCGTTTGAATGAGAGGGAATTTTGGGTTAAAAAAGTGGGAAGTGGCAAACAGAGCCGTACACGGCCCGTGTCATTTTTGCCTTATATTGAACACGGGTCATGTTCAAGCGAGGCAAACATTTTCGCAGTCAGAGGGGTACACACCCATGTCATTTTTTCCTTATGCCCAACACGGGCCATGTTCAGCCATTTTCAGAATTTTAAACCGATTTTACACTAAAAGAACACAGGTCGTGTTCGTGCTGTAGAACAAATGTGTTTTAAGTATAAAAATTGGCTTTTATCACTCCATACACCCATAACTCACCCCCAAAACAATTTCTCTCTTCCAAGATCCCCTACGTCTGAAATTTTCACAATTTGTTTTGTGCTTCTGGGCTTGATACTTCATGTAGGCAAGCTTGAGGAGGTTCCCATCAACTGCAAGGCTCCAACAACGATTCGGTAAATTCTTTCAATATCTTTAATCATTCATATTTTGCTTTAAAATTCAATATGTGTGCACTTGTGACTATTTTACACTCTTACCCAACCCGACTACCATCCCCCACCACCTTCCGGTGATTAGATAGGTTGTTCCGCCCTCTCCAAGCATCGAGGACGATGCTTATCTTTAAGCTTGGGGAGGGGTAGAGTTGTACACTAGGTTCATTCATGCATTTTCAAAAAAAAATTATTTCTCTTTTCTTTCATTCTGCATTTATAAAAACCAAAAACATTTTTATTTTTACTTTTATTTTAAGTTTTTTGCATCTCATCAATTGCATGCATAAAAAAAAAACTTCATACGAGATGATGACACTCTTTACATACAAATGCTCCATGAAGTGGAAAAACGAAAAATCAAAATGAAAAAAAAAATACTGAAGCAACCGAATTGTTACCGGAAGTGTAGAATCAGCTGTCATAATTAGGGGACCCAAACACCGTAATTCGAGACCCTAGCCTTAGATAATAAAAAGAAATTATATTGAAACGTTTTTTGGGCGGTAATAACAGCTTTAGGATGATTTGCTTCTGAATGTTTAAAAAGAATCTTTATCGGCAACTCTGGACCCACAGAACACAGACCTATTTGTTGACACGCGTCACCCTCGCGGTGACAGAGAGCTTAAGTATCAGATCGACACAGTCAAGAAAGAAGGAAGGGTACAACTGTCATATCTAGTACCCAAATCAGAATTTCAAATGCCAAAACGAAGAAATCTCAAGAAATTCCAAAAATGAAGATTGAAGAATCCAAATTCAAAATGAAGTACAAATCAAAGTTCAATCAAATCAAAAGCCAATTCAAGTCAAATCTGGCGAACGAAGAACTGTGTGATATGATACTTGTGGCTCTCGAAAAAGTGAAAGCATAGGAGCTGGGGCCCCTTCGGGTGGGCTCACTGTTTCAGCGAAAGCTGATTCGCCATGACGGGTTCTTAAGGATGAGTCGATTCTGATTCTTAGTCATCTAGCCTTAAGGACATGAGATCCGGACTATGTTATTTTCGCCCATAAAGCTTAGTAAGGTATAAATTTTTAATAAAACTAGGGTTGGATTATTGGGTTACACCGTTTCGGGTCTTCCTCACTCTGGGAGTCTGTGATATGTGGAAGGAAGCAGGATGGTTGCCTAGGTATTAATGATTGAAGTAATATTGATGTAAAGTCTGATCGTACTTGTATAGATTATTTACTTGTGCCTTAAATTTCTTTTTGATACATTTTGTTTCTTTAGTGCTTTTGTGCATATTTTTTCTTTTCCTTTTTCATTGTTTGCATTGCATGCATTTATTCCTAGCCTTTAGGATCCTTCTGTCCCTTTTTGCTCTATGTTTCTTTTTGCCATCTAGAAATCGTCCTATTTTGTTTGATTCTTGTTCTTTCTTGGGGACAAGAAAGGTCTAAGCTTGGGGAGATTTGTTAGGTGCAATTTGTGCACCTTTTTTTGCACACATTTTAGTCCCATCTCATGCATCTATTTAGCATAATTGTCCTTCATTTGTCTTGCATTTCATCATATTTCATGTTAGTCTCTAGAACAACCTTATTTGCACATTTTCATGTCTTTTTCAGGTAAACCGGAGGTAGGAGCGCGCTTTAGGAAGTGTCGGGAAGCATTGGTGAAGATTTTGGGATGAGCGGGCGAAGAACGAAAAAGTTGGAAAAATCAAGTTTGGATTCGGGGTCAGAGGGGAACACGGGCCGTGTCAGATTTACTCTATGTCCAACACCGGCCGTGTTGACCAAAATGTGAGTTGTTGACCATGCTGACCACGGGTCGTGTCAGATTTACTCTATGTCCAACATAGACCGTGTTCGACCCAGAAACCAACTTTTGGCAGTTTTTCCTATCTTTCATATTATGGGTTAAGGGCCATTTTTAGACACACACAACATATCAGAGCACATTTGGAGAGGGGATTTCGAAGGTTTTTGCAAGGGTTTGATTAGCAATCATTTGGAAACATTATTTAGAGTATTTGTAAGTTGTAATTGCATACATTTCCATCTTTTAAACTTGTGATCTTGTTCTAGCCATGTGTGGCTAGAACTCTAGTTTCTCCAATTTCATGTTTTGACTTCTTGGTAGTGACCTCAATCATATGACATAATGTTTGTTCTTAATTCCTATCTAATGAATTTGATTTTGCTTCAATCGAATGTTTGATTCTAATTGTGATTCTTATTGGCCATTTGAATTAGGGTTAGGTCATTCAAGTTATCTCTTTTACAAAATCCGTAATTGTTTTGTGAAATTAAACAAGTAACAAGCATTAAATTGATCTCTATTGAATGAATTTAGTGTAAATCTTATTCATACATTTTTACACTCCCGAGCTTATGAGGAGTATTGGGTGTTGTTGGGAACATTCACATAAAGCTTAATGCAATCTTATAATCTAATTCTAAGAGCTTGTTTAGATTAGGTTAATAAGGTTAGGGTTAATCAAAAAGCTTGTTTTGGTTAATTAATGTAGTGAATGGGAAGTGTTAGAGCTTATTAGCATTTTCAAGTACCAACTTAGATGGAATTGAACGAATATTGTGTCATCTTTGAGTCACATTGCTAAGTTGTCATACATGAAGTTGGAGTCCTTACAAAATCTGAATCTAATTCACTCATTTAGCTGATTGCGTGTGTTTTTAATTCGTTTGTTTAGTCATTGCACTCTAAAACCCCCCTTTTTACTGTTGGTGACCATAGTACTTTGTGTAAAGAGGTATAGACTAATTATCTCGTGTCTCTGTGGATCGACCCTGCTTGCCTTGTACTTCTTTTTAGTGCAATATAGTGAGATTCTTTTGGAGTATATCGTAGCCCTTTATTTGTTGGGTTTGACACGCCTAACACTCTCTCTCTCTCTCTCTCTCTCTCTCTCTCTCTCTCTCTATATATATATATATATATATATATATATATATATATATATATATATATATATATATATATCACCCAAAATTTATGGGATGGCACGGACTACCAACTCAACCTATTGGGTCTAGCTCTATTGGAAGGATGTGTAGCTTAATACAATAAATTACATTTTTTGTGGGTATAGAAACACCAATGATGTGATAGCAGCTTGTTCAAGCTAGTTCGCTACACATACACTAATAGGAATCGATAGCATTTCGAGATATAAAAAAACTCCATGTGTTATTGAACATGTGTCTTCCATTAACCTTTATAGATTTTTTGTATCAATTAGATGTTTAGAATAATACGTAATGCATTTTTCTTACACAGTTGGATTCTTGCTAGTTGGTTTTAAGTTGCATATCCAAACTACAAAAAGTTTAGTTGCTAGTAAGCATCGGTTAGGATCCAATAAACATCAACGATATGACCAACAATGGGGCTTCATCTTTCTTGATGCAACACATACACATGGCGTCGTTGAATCACTTGACTTTACAAGAAGCATAATGATTTCTATATATAATTTTATTTGTCTTACGAATTACATCGAAAAGTTGTGTCCTACCACCCATCTTTCTTGATCATACACATGTACAATCTTAGTCTTTTGGTGCATCAAGATTCTTCTGTTTTGTAAGAATCAAACCAAAAATCTTTGTATGCAACACCATTTTTGGTCACTTTAACATTTTTAGTTATACAAATATATGTCTCGACATCCATTTTTTCGGTGAACCATACATATATTTGATCTTCATTGCATCAAGAGTCTCCCGTTTTACAAGAATACCATAATACCGCAATTTCCTATATCTTTTTTTTACAAAATTACATTTTTAGTGACTTTTTATCATAAAACAGTAAGTAACTAGGGTCAGTTGTATACCCACCAATCCACCGCCCATCTTTTTTTGGGGAACATACACATGTGCGACCTTCAAAATATTAAGATTCTTGGATTTTACAAGAATCAACATAAGAATCTTTGTATGCAATCATTTTATTTACGATTATTTTGTAAAGACTTTCTTTATCATAAAAGGGCAACGACTCCAATTGTATAAATGTTTGTCCCACCACCCTTCTTTTGGTACGGTACTCATGTTTGACGTTTGATCCATAAAGATTCTTTAGTTTTACTGCAATAACCAATAAATATAAAAATCTTTATATATAAAATGTTTTTCTTACAGTTTTTGCAAAGATGCATTTCAACGACTTTTTCCTATTATAAAAGAATAACATTGGTGGCTATTTAGATGTTTGGTCCATCACATGTCTTTATTTTAACCATTACATCAAGATTTAATTGTTTTGTGAAAATCAACAGACAACTATATGATCATAGTTTTTCTTCGTTGTAGCCTTTACAAAGAGACTTTATAGGTTTTTTCCTTGTAGCCTTTGTAAAAAGACTATTTTCGTGACTTATCGAAAACAAACGAGTAAAATTTGTTCTAAGGATTGTCCTAACTCCTAACCATCTATATTTCTTTATTTTCCATTTATACGAGTCCAAATTCTTTTGTTTGGCAAGATTTTTTTCCACTAATATCTGCTAAAATGGAATATTAGAATAATAGTTCCGTCGTTAAGCCAAAAAAAAAAAAAAAAAAAAAAAAAAAAAAAAAAAAAACTAGACTTCCATTTGCAACATGGCTGACTTTCAATGGGTGAGATGGGTCCCTATCAAAGTTAATTGTTTCGTTTGGAGGTTATGGGTCCCTATCAAAGTTAATTGTTTCGTTTGGAGGTTACTTTGTAAGAAGATCCGTTTGTTTATAATTTAGGGAAAATGACTTGATAGAGTAAGATACATTTTGAAATGTACACATTTAGTCTTTATTCTTTTTTTTTTTTTGTAAAATAAACTTTTATACTTTATTTTTTGTAACAATGCAGTATTTGTGACCGGCTATACCCGGTATACCGGTCATATAGGAATTTTCTTTTAGGGAAAATTACTTGATAGTGTAAGGTACTTTTTGAATTGTACACAATTAGTCCTCTTTTTTTTTTTTGTAAAATAAACTCTTATACTTTATTAATATGTACACATTAGGTCATTTTCACCGGATTCTAAAGGTTTTGCTGATGTGGAAGCACAAGTGGCACTAAATAGCAATTAAATAGCTTAGCCACCGGAGGTGGGTGATCCTCCAGCAACAAAAAAAGGGCGGCGACCCTTCTCTTTCTCGTCTCTCTTCCTTCCGGTCGAACAACAACAACCAAACACCCTTTACATGTTGTGTTTCTTCGATCTGTCTCTCTTTGCCTCCATCTTTGAGATATATTGTCAGAAAAAGAAGAAAGAATCGACGAGGGGGCTACTAGAGCAGCTCCTCGCCGCCAACTACCATCTCTACTTCCTCCTGCCTCCCCCTTCGACCGTGTTGTTTTTGCCATCATTCCTCCTTGCTACCAGTGATGTGTAGGAACACACGTCGGAGATCGGGATTCTCCCTCTTTTTCATGATGAATAAAAGTTGGAAAAATCTCTTTATGGATATGTGGATGCCACCTGGATATTTCATTTCAACAAAATAAAAGAAAGGGAAAATGACTTGATAGGGTAAGATACTTTTTGAAATGTACACATTTAGTCCTTTTTTTTTGTAAAATAAACTCTTCCACGTCAGCAAAACTTATAGAATCCGATGAAAAGGACCTAATGTGTACATATTAATAAAGTATAAGGGTTTATTTTACAAAAAAAAAGAATAAGGACTAAATGTGTACATTTCAAAAAATATCTTACCCTATCAAATCATTATCCCTATAATTTATTGCTTAAAGGGGTCGTGATTAATGAGTTGTCTTGCAAATGGTGTGGTTGTGAGATGGATTCCATAGAGCATGTAATTTTTTAATTGTTTTTTTTGCGCATATTTGGATTTGGTTTGGAGCCTGAAGTGGTCTGTTTGTTACTGCTCCGGCTTGTGTTAGAGGACTTGATTTCAATATTGAAGATTCTAGTGGGAAGTAGAAAGAGAAAAAAGTTGGAGTTGACGCTTTTATAATTGGTGGTGTGGGTTATTTGAAAAGCTCGTAATGTCTTCGTCTTCAGCAATAGGAGAAATTCCTTTCTTAAGGAGACAGATGAAATTCAATTGTCATCTTTTAATTGGTTTCAGAATAAATCGATGTTTAGAAACAGTTGTTAGTCCAATTGGTCTATTTCTCCGTTTTTTGCTTTTATTTTGTAATTTTTGCTAACTTCTTGCTAGTTTCTGTTATTAATATATTTGCGGTTCAAAAATATAACATATATTTTCATACTATTTTTTTATTTTTTTGTAAACGTGCTTTTTAGATTTTCCAACCAATAAGTAACCCTATACTGTCTATTGAAAAGAGGCATTTATCATGGCTTTTTGTTCATAAAAGAGTAACATTATCATTTGATTAAAGGTTTGTCTCACGCTATATTTTCCTCATTGTTTTTGCAAGAAATTTTTATCGATTACAACAAAGTAATATAAGTGGTTGTTAAAATAATATTATGTATTAAAAGACCTTTAGAATAGTTTTCTTTTCAAAAAAAAGACCCAACATTTCTTGTGATTGAAAAGCTTGTACAACCACTCATGTTTATTGATGCCATCTACATTTATGATCGTTCATTGATCAAGATTCTTCTAATTTACAAAACAATAGAAAAAAATAAAGGTAAAAATAAAATAAAATAAAATAAATAAAAATTAGGAAAATCTTTTTACCTAGCTTTTCATGATTTTTTTTCAAATTTTCATATATCTTATCCTTATAAATCTTGTAATAGAGGTCATCTAATTCAATATAGTTTAAAATAAATCATATATCTTAAATTATATTTATTTAAAACTTCTAATTCTTCAACTTGTATCTTTAATGGTCTTCTCTCACAAAACTTTTACATATTAAGGGGTTACCTTGGTCTTCTCTCTTTAATGGTGAACCCCTACATACTAGGTTTGGTGGTTCGGGTTTGTACTCAACAGTACAGACTAACTCATATGTCTTTTTTGCATCAAGGGTCCAATCTTGGGTATTACAAGACCACATCTTACAGGATAGCGACATGTGGTTT
Organism: Lactuca sativa; assembly: GCF_002870075.4. Taxonomy (NCBI): domain Eukaryota; kingdom Viridiplantae; phylum Streptophyta; class Magnoliopsida; order Asterales; family Asteraceae; genus Lactuca; species Lactuca sativa. The sequence goes on from NC_056627.2 coordinate 269,566,551, forward strand.
GGATTCTAATTATGCTTGTGCATTGACTTCTCTTCGTAACAATCTTCTGGACATTGACTTTAGCAATTTTAATACTAATGAAACCCCTCCCCCTCTCCTAAATCCCAGAATACACTAGCGATTGCCCTTTTTAGTAAAATTATCAAAGATATGAAAGTGCATTTTGACATAACGGTTCGACATAAAGCAATTTTCCAATGATTACGAGCACCACATGCTCAAGATTTTCTTCTAGCCATCCCTATAGATGGGCTTGGCCAACATATGTCTCTGGAGTATCGTATTATCCTTAAATATCGACCCATGGTCCCAATATTTCCAACTGACGATATATGTCAGGTGTGCAGCAAGGCATGTTTGGACTCTTTTGGAGAGCATACGGTTCATTGTAAAGAACTCCATGAGTTCAAATGCAATCACGATATGGTTATGGATGTTTTGTTTGACATATTTAAACGTCCCGGGGTTTCCACCGAGAAAGAGACACCTATGAATTTTGTTGACTGGCTCGACAGTAGGAAAGCTAATCCTTAAACTGACTGAGGTTTTGGTCTTTGGATGGGTTGGAGGGAAAACCTTATAGGGGTATCCCCTCTCGTGGACTTGAGGGTTGGGGGTTTTAAGGCGGAACAAGTTGCTTTAAAAGCTGCTAGATGTAAACTCACAAAACCTGAGAAATTGTGCATGGAAAATCAGCATGTGTTTATATCATTTGCATTTGATACGTTTGGTTTCTTCATGCCAAATGCAGAGGAGCTTCTTAATAGAGTACAACAGATCATGCATAGTAATTTTATATCCTCTAGATCTATGAATGTAATCTTCAAAAGAATTGGTTTTACGATACAAAAAAGATTTAACGACACAGTTTGTTGCTCGTTTGTCTTCTCACTCGTATGGTGATCACTAAGTTGTTTCTTCTAATATAAAATTCTTATTGAAAAAAATTTGAGCATATATATAATTCTTTCTTGCAATGATGCTTTGGATAGAAAGGGAAGCTATAAGAGAATTAGAAGTAAGTCTTTTTCGCTATGGATTGAATTTAAATCATCATATTATGAAATTTGGTATGTTTATATTTATCTATACTTTACATAAAATTATTTTGGATTTTATTGAAAAAAAATTATTTGATAATTGATGGGTAAGATCAAATCATGAAGACTACTACAAAATAAAATATCTAAATTCAACAAACTTTGGCTACAAATCATGGAGAAGGTCATGCAATTATATGATTCACATTTATTTTTTTGTATCATTGTTCATGCGGACACATTTAAATTTCATGTTTCTTGATAGAAAAATTACAAGTCTTCCAAAAACTCCAATTTGTGAAGTGTAAAGTGGAAATTAGACATAACAAAACCAATGATTTAAGATAAAAACTACATTTTACAACTTATGAATTTTTATAGAAATAATGAATACTTGAATTAAAATACATAGATCTACATTTGGAAGATATCCTGATAAAAATTTTGAATTTGGTTTTAGAGTTTTGGCTTGTCTCAATTGGAAATGAAATTGATTTTTTGTATTTAAAATTTGTATTTGTCTCATCATGTGGTTTTACTATCTCAGTATGGCACATGTATTGGTTCAAAAGATGATGTTTTGACTGGTAAAACGTCAAATAAACGTAGTTGGGATGATTTAATTAAAAGTTTATTCGTGAAAGATGAAGTGGGTCGCAGGCTGTTCGAAACCCAAATTATATTGTTTAATTCAAGCGTATGAAATTGAAATATACTTTTGTTTTAATGTAAAAAATGTTGTTGCTAAAATTATAGTAAATTATGTTATCTTGAAAACGGTAGTTGGTATTTAAAAAATAAATATAATTGAAGAAATTGTAAACTAATTAAATGGGTAGCATTTAAATTAATTAACTTTAATAATACTTAAAAATAATATTAAATAAAAAGTTATACAAAACTTCTATTTGCTTGTAACCTACGGATAAAAGCAACCAAAATTATAAGTATTATAGTATATGTCTTCAATTTCAAACCCTTTGATAAACGTCTCTTTTATCATATAATAAAAAGCTAACTTAGCTATTTTTAAGAACATAGATTTGTCAATATTTTTAACAACATAATTATATTCCTATGTAACATGCATACATTCAACTGGTATAACTATATATAAGAGGTTGTTTGATATGTTTTTTATTAGGTCTAACTTAGTCAAATTCAGATTGTTTGATACAATAATTAGAAGTCTATTTTCTATTACAACACGAACTGTTTGTTAAAAGAGTTTTAATTAAAGTATATTAAAAGAAATTTATAAACAGATGAAAAAGGAAATTTGGTACTGGCTACACACTTTCATGTGAAGAAAGTGACAAAAGGACATTTAGCAAATGGGGCTGCAACTTGATCTCCATTCAAGAAATACAAGTAATTGATTTCTTTAGATTCCATTCAACTTTTCTTCATTTTACTCAAGTCAAGAAACAAACAACGCAAAACAATTCAAAAAGATTAATTAATTGGTGAACTTTTGCAATCATAACCTAATTCTTCTTTTTTATTTTTCTTTCTCTCTTATGCATTTGCTTTTCTTTTCTTTGATAAAAGAACAAACATGACAAAAGGACAAAGAGCTGTCATGTTCAAGTCACAATCTAAGCAAAGAAATTATGATGCAGTATGAAGCCCATGGGAATTACTTTCCAATATATAAACTTATTTAAGGATGATATTGTTTACCTTAGTCAATAATCACACATCACAACCAACAATAAGCAGCCAACCCCACTGAAATTACCAAAGTGCCCCCAACATACACTCCGATAACATAACAGGAGTGGTAACTAAATAGTTTCTCAGAGAAGGCCAAAATGGGAAACGTATGCAAAAGTTATAGGTTGGCTTGATCATTGAAAGTTCAAATCTAAAAAAAGGGCAATGGTAGATTCAATGCATGTTTTGGATTTGAGTGGTGAAATATGGACTTTAATTACTTAAGCGTGTTGATTAGCACTTAGCAGTGTTTTAATCTTTTTGTACAATATTTATGATATAAAAAAAAAAAAAAAAGCCTTTAAGACCTTCCAGATTGGTCTTTCTAATTCCACGCAAATGAGTTTTGAAAGGCCACTTAATCACTAGTCTTTCAATACATAAATGAAAGACTTGCAAATGAGCCATGGTTCCATTATTCATTAAAAAAGAATTATCATTTTATATAATTAATATCTTATTGAATAATTATTAATTATAAATAATCAAAATTTTTGTTAAAAAATTAGTATAAAGTTATTGTGATGTGTCTGTGGATACCATTTTTGAAAGAGTGTCGGTAATGTAACGATGTGGATGTAATTGCAAAAACTGATCTGAAGACAGTGCAACGCTAGCTACTGCTATGAATGGTATAAGAAAGCTCATACTTTTAGCGAATCACCGATCAATGTGATATGAACACTTATGGAAAGTCCACCTCATACCACCAACAACACCATTGATGATGATACCAAAAGGGTTCATTTTTATGAACTTTATGAAACTTCGTTGCATCTTCCCTAGAAACACTTTACTTGTAATATATCCAAACATCAAATCTTTTGGCTTATTTAAATAAACTTGAGGAATATTGATCGAAGAATATATTGTTCTTTGAGATATATTCTTTTTGAATGGAAGACAATATATAATTCTCACCCAACAAGATAAAACTTTCCAGATCGATCCTTTGATTCTGCATGTTGAGTGGTATGGATTAATGGTGGGTGGTTTTATAAGGTTCTATTCGTTTAAAATATTTGTCTTCTTTTTTCATTTTCCATTTATGGATGCCATGATCGTTTCTTCTTATATCAAGATTATATATTTATTTCTTTTAATACCATATGCATTGGATGATATATACACATAGAATATAAGAAATTGAAACTTAATCAACTAATTAAATGTCCTTCACCTTTTTATAATATATGTACAAATCAAGATACTCATTAACAAATGTCATGTTTTAACTAATCACTATATGCATGGAAAGCAATTAGTATATAAAACAAACGCAAAAAGAGGGTGTAGTTCATTATAGAATATATATATATATATATATATATATATATATATATATATATATATATATATATATATATATATATATATATATATATATATATATATATATATAAAAGAAAAGTTGGTGGCATTATATACATGTGAATTCCGTAGGAAATAGTCATATTAAATATGAAAATGAACGAACAAAATTGAAGCAATGAAACCACCGAGACTGTGTTTGATACAAGCTCCTCAAAACAAATTAATTTGCCTCACGTCACTGCTATCAGATCGTCTGTTTTTCAGGATACAACAGTGAAAAACGGTTTTTCGAGAATACTGAGGAATTAATTTAAGATCTAGAAGTATAATAAGAGGGGACACAGATGATGAAATCTCATGTCATGGTTTGCTATTTCACTTTCAAGATCTTTGATTGAAATTATAAAAGAAGGGAAATTAATTAAGAGTGTACTTTATGTGATTGTGGAGCATGTGGCCAGACATGATAATTTGAATGGTTCACATGAGTTCTGAAAAAAGTGTCCTTTTTCTTGGTTTGGGTTTAGTGGGTGATTACTGGTATAATTCTTAAAGTAATCTTCAACTAATTAAATTTATCTTCATACATTATGCACAAAGTATGCACACGATCCATAGCTTTATTTCCTTTATAAGATCAAGATTAATAACTTTTTATCATGATTTTTGTTGTTTTGAAGGTTATTGGTGGAATTAACAGTATGTATGAACACCGAGATTCATGTTTATTTGAATAAAAAATTAAACAAAGAAATTAATCACGGAACAAGGGAATTGTCTTATTAGTTGAAAATTAACGGTGGATGTTGAGAGTTCTAATTAAATAAAAGTATCAATTTATTCAATCATTTCTTTAAGAAAAACTAGAAGAGAAAGACAAAGACAAAGACTTGTCTTTTTCTATGTGATTGGAATTACAAGGTCCTTTTATGTTTTGGAAAAGTACAGTGACCTCCCCTCAGATCTATTCGAATTTCAATTTCCACCCTCCATTTTTTATTTTATTGCAAGTAGGTGCTCCTTTAATGATGAGCATGTTTGTGTGAGTGATCATGGTGCTCACAAACTTAAACCTATAAAGTATAAACCATGGTGGTGGTTGGTGTTTCTTTCTTCTCTACATGTCTGATCGATGTCTCTTCATCAACTCAAGCACAACCACCACTGCAACTACCCCACCAGTTGAGATTCTCTGCCCCTCAACCACCACCATATGGTGGTTGATGGTGGTGGTGGTAAGTCCATCTCCTTGACTTCTATGCTCTCTGAGAAACTTTACATCATGTGCTTGTTTCTTTTCTCTTAATCAAGGTTGAATTCCTTTAGCTCTTTGATTAATTAGTCATGGTCCTCATGGATACCATGTATTCACGACTTATTTGATTGATGATGAATCAGTCATGAATATTATTTTAGAATGGTTATCGTGTGTGTAAACATTCCGAATTGTTCTCAAACTTTGGTTTTTGTATGATTAAATCTACTTAAAAACATAGAATCAGTTTATATATCTATTAGTTTTCTTTATATACTTTCGTATATATGTTTTGTGTTCTTCATTCTTCATTTTATGGGATTCATCAAACTTATTTCCATACAAAGTAACTAGGACACAACTTAAGTTTCAAAAAAATTATAGAACACAAGTTTGTGTGTGCGTGTGCGAGTGGGTTGAGAGGTAAAATAGTCTTTTCCATCCTACCGAATGCCTAATTACTAGAGGATATGAAATAAAGACAGAAACTATAGAGGGGGTCTCTCTAAAACTTACCCCTGATATATTGGTCATCTAATTCTAGTAATAAGATAGAAATAACGAAAGAAAATAAAAGATCAGGTATAGTCATTCGTCATGTTTGATAGACGTATACATCCCACTTTTGTAAGTGGACACTTTTTTTTTAATGTATTTTATCTGTGACGTACATGTGATCACAATTACCTGTTCCAAAAATACTGGATGGAAAGGGATGTGTACCTTATGACGTTTCTTTTTCTTTATGTCAGCAACATTATAAAATATATATGGTTTTAATATATCAGCGTCAAATAAAAGTTTTCAGTAAGGTAATAATAACGACCTTGTGTAATCGAATAACCTAAGTATATTCTTCTCTATGTTAAAAAAGTGTGCATGGTTTGAAAAAAAAAAAAAACCTAATGGTTGCTAATTAATTAAAACGGTTGATTTGCTTTATTGCAACTAGAATATCTAACATGCATGTCAGTTTCTGAGTGAAATGCGAAAATTTGTCCCAAATAATACCAACAGTGACTCAAAAGATCGAAGGCAAATTCAACTGCTATAGAGTTTATATATGTCATTGCAAATGAGAATTGGCCACCATGAAAGTGAAAATTGACAGGTTATAAGAAAAGTAAAAGTAAAAGAAACAAAGTTGATGAAAAGAAAGATTGTAAGCAACTTTTGGGCAATGTGAATGTGAATAGGTGACCCGTTATTGTTGCTCTTTTTATACGGGATACTGTCATCTCTAATCTCTAGTCTCTACTATAACCACTTAACAACCTATTCCACTCACCAAAAAGAAACTGATCATAAAGCAAGTAAATCACATGTTATGTCTTTAAAAGATTGTAGATGGAAGAAATGCAAAACGCAATGTGAAAAATCTAAATCTTGATTTCTTGATGTAAACATATATTACTTCAATGAAGCTTTGGGGTACTTTGAGTGTGTTTGTGTGTGTGTAATCATCTCATTTAATGAAAGAAACAAAAGAAAAACAAACCTGCCATCGTCTTAAACATCTCCATCATCCATTTCATCAAGAATGATTCAATTCACTCTATCTGAACCGCTGAACAGCATCAGCTCTAACAACAGATTATTAAATTACTTCAAATTCCTCCATTACAATCTTCTCGAAGAAGCTAAAACACTTGAGGGGACTCTCATCATCCATGATCACGTTATGTTTCTGACGTCCATGAAACCACTTCTCTCTCAGGCATTTTATCAAACACGTGGCGCGAAACGCAGAGAAAGATAAATCAGGACAATTTTGGTATGCCAATCGCGATGCATGTGGATAATTAATATATTATTTGGTCGGAAATCAGTCGATCACAAATTCTACAATTGCTCTTCATGTTTCTATCGATCATTGATTCATCGCAAAATTTGCATCGACTATCAACTTCAAGGTCCATGTCTACGTTGCTCAAGATATAATCGTTGTTCAGCTAAAGATAAAACAGAAATTCACAGTTGACTTTTGGTGTCTTCTTGAATCTTGATAACGCTATCGAATAATCACGTCTAGATTGAAGGATTTTGTTATCGATGGATGCACAATTTTGTAGCGAGCTAATTGCATTTTCGTTTAGTCTGTCTCTCAAAAGCAATATTTGGTGCAAAATCACAATTATTAAAAATTGGTGGGTACCTGAAAAAGATTTAAGTTAAATTCACTGTAATTTCACAGAAGCCATTCTAGTCAAATTGGAGAAGATTTAAGTTAAATTCAACTCCCAAGCCGTATATAACTAGTGATGTTTTAGAATCAATAGTCGTAAAGTACTCGTTAATTGTATTTTAATGTTTTAAAATTTCAAAGATTAAGGATTTATTTTATTTGTCCATTTTGTTTCTTTATAATGGGTAGAGCGCTAAATAACAATTGGAGAAAGGTTTTTATCATATTCACTTTTATAACCCTTGTCACTTCCTGACTTTTCCAACTTCCATCCGACGTAGGATATGTTAAAAACCAAAATTTCAAAAAAACATATCCACTCACATCGTCTCCTGAAAGGAACCCTAAAGATCTTTTATAAAAGTTCAAGAAAATCTCCTACAGCCGTATTTTTTTGAACTTCTGAAGTTTTATTAAACTGAAACTATTAAGAAAAAACAATTACAAAGGGATAGCATTAACCGGATTTTGTAGCCGATCAATCCAGTTAATAGCATGTTTATCATTCCTATTACCAAACGAATGTGAATAAAAAATGTTTTCATTTTTTTTAACTTTTTATCAGTGAAAATTGAAGGGTTACGAAAGCTACAAAACACCACATAAAAACTCAAATACAAGATGTTTAATTCTGAAGTCTCTCGTCCCTTTAGCTTTCTTCCTAATAATTATAAGCAAAATTTATACACAAAAAAAACCCTTATCAATGATAAAAAAATATATATATATATATATTATTTTAATAAACATAGTTATTAACGATTTATTTTTTTTTAAATCCCAATTGACACACGATTTAACAGAAAACATTTTCTCCAAATACAACCGTTTTTTCTTCACACCTTCACAAAAATCTTATTATGTTTTGTGGTACTTGCATATACAGGTGAACATTTGAACAGGTGGACCGGACCGCTTTTTTGGACCCCCGGGCTGGTTCTCGGTTGTAGGAATCAATCAAAACCGATCCGGTTTTTTTCCCGGTCCGGTCTGGTTTTTACCGGGTTTGGACCCGATTTAAAAAAAAAATTGTAATCTGTGAAATTTTTTAAACAACCATAACTCATTCGTTTTAAGTCGGATTGACACATGGTTTTTTTCAACGTTTAATTTACAGTTTGTAGATAAATTTATACTATAATTTTGTTGGTTTTTGTATTGTATTCAATGAGTTAGAGTCTTTTAAAGTTGAGCTATCAAAGCTGAAAATTTTCAGCTTTTCAGCAACATTTTTAAAATTTTGTAATATGTGAAATTTTTTTAAACAATCATAACTCATTCGTTTTAAGTCGGATTAACACACGGTTCTTTTCAATGTTTAATTTAAAGTTTGCAGATGAATTTAGACTATAATTTTGTTGATTTTGGTATAATATTCAATGAGTTACAGTCATTCAAAGTTGAGCTATCAAAGTTGAAAATTTTCAGCTTTTCAACAAGATTGTTAAAATTTTTTAATTTGTGAAATTTTTTAAACAACCATAACTCATTCGTTTTGAGTCGGATTGACCTACGGTTTTTTCCAACATTTAGTTTACAATTTGTAGATAAATTTAGACTATAATTTTGTTGATTTTGGTATTATATTGAGTTACAATCCTTCAAAGTTTAGCTATCAAAGCTGAAATATTTCAACTTTTTAACTATTATTTTACACTATAATTCTGAATTTTATGTATCTTTGACAGATAAGGAATCTTGGTGAACTTGATTTATATGTTAGTTGATTTTATTTGGAAAAATAATTTTGCAAGTTATTATATTATAACATCAAGGTAGATTAGTTATACATGAAACGGAAACGTAATATTTTTTACAAGTTGTATTGTATCAAACTAAAAAACTTATTTTAATGACTTGTACTCTATGCAATTAAAGTTGTACCAGTCCAAACGGATCCAAGAACCAGAAAACTTGGACTTGGACCCGAACACAGACACGAACATGGACACGACTCATCAGGTCTGGTCCACGGTCCACAATATTCTCCATAACCGGTCTGGTCTAGTCTGATTCGGTCCAAATGCTCACCCCTACTTACATATTCTAAGCTTCTACAAATTAATAAATTCATATCTTCAAATTTTACAACATTTATACAATTCTCACGATTATTACCTATGGAATACTCTTGATTAGTTGGTTGCTAGGAAGTTTTCTTTCGGCCCAACTAGGCTCAATGTTAATGGAGCTCAAAGTGATTGGATCCATAACTTCGGCCCAGTCGTAGTTGACCGATCATTACATCACAAGCCTGTCACGGGAATGTTTTCTTCTATACAACCTGCCAAGTTACAAATATACCCATGACACACGGTCGACATCAGATATCAAGAAGGGTATTATCGGCACACAATAAATACCTAAATTTAATCAGCCCATTACTCCTCTCACCCGGCTCTCCACCCCTCCAGATCTACTCCCACAATCAACAACACGCCTCCTCTCTTCTCATACAAGAGTATCACTCTCTACAAAAACCTATAAATCATCATCTCTTCCTATAAAACATCCCCTTTTCAAAATTTCACCGCTAATTCTACAACCTTTTTGCTCAAATCTCACCAATTTCGCTCCTATTCTCGCTATCCGTTGAGAATTTCAAGAAACCCCAAGTGAGTGAGATCTCGCATATCATTTCTTAGGTTCTTTCCATTCCTATGAAATTCAAGTTTTCTAGACCTATAAATGGTTTTCAGTTGATCTTGAAGCTCGTCATCTTGTTCCCAGATTCTTATAACCTAATTCGCCGACCAATTTCATGAAATAATTATTGTAAAACGAAGTCAAATGATTGTTTGGTTAGTTCTTTATTCATGGGTATGTCAAGATTTTGAGTTTGATTTTGTTTTTGATTGAAGAGGTGTGGGACGATTTGGCATAAGAAAAGGAATTCATGGCAGATCAAATGTTGGAGGGTAGCCAACCAGTTGACCTTACTAAGCATCCATCTGGAATTGTTCCTACTCTTCAGTACGTCTTATTTCGATTCAGATTCTTATTCTTGTTATAGAGGATGATTGAATGTATTTATTCAAGTAAAACTGTTGTAAGATCTCTACATGATGAATCATTTCTGATCATCTAATCAATGCCCATAGAAATTGTTCAATTTTAGAATTTCAGGTTTCATATGATTGTTTGTATGTAGTTTTTGGTTTGTGAATCTGTTGGGTATGTAACTATGTATGCAAATGCAATTATTAGTTGAAAATATGAAAGTGTTAACTAAAAGAGGAAATGGGATTCGATGTTGAAAATAAAGACTAGAAATACAAAAAATATATATATAATCTTTGAACTGAAAGTTTTAGCATCTGTATTCTGTACATATAGGAACATCGTGTCAACTGTCAATCTGGATTGCAAGCTAGACCTGAAGGCAATTGCACTTCAAGCTCGAAATGCAGAATATAATCCAAAGGTATTATTATCATTATGTAATATGTATGCACATACCACATACTACACTACATAGTGGCCTTATTATGTTAAGCCACTTAAAGAATGCAAATCCGTCATTATACTTGAATAGAAATCTTGCATTGAGCTTAGCATCTTTAGTTCTTTGATTATAATACTTGTCGTATTTTGCCCATTTTGCAATGTATATATGGATCAAATAATATTTAGGAAAAGTTATGGAACTTTAAAGGGTACAAAAGAGATTTTACAAAGGTGATATAATTTTTTTTTTCTATTGTTATTCAGCGTTTTGCTGCTGTTATCATGAGGATAAGAGAACCAAAAACAACAGCTCTAATCTTTGCTTCTGGGAAGATGGTAACATGTTTTTGACTTTTTTTTCCCTAAATCTAAATGGTTTATCTTTTTTTTTTTTAGCTAGAATTAATTAATGTGTTGCTGCTTCAGGTTTGTACAGGAGCCAAGAGTGAACAGCAGTCAAAACTAGCTGCACGCAAGGTATTTTAAGAGAGTATAATATCAATATAAGTTTTATGCCATAAATCATGAAATGAAACACTTCTCTTAATTTTGTTGGTGCTTTAGTATGCTCGAATAATTCAGAAACTCGGGTTTCCAGCCAAATTTAAGGTATTCATCATCATCATCATCTTATAAGTCTTTGCTTTTAGTTAATGTTTCATTTATATTTTATTATGTTCTTGTGTGCTTTTCATTTTTTTGATATAGGATTTCAAGATTCAGAACATTGTTGGGTCATGTGATGTTAAATTTCCCATTAGACTTGAAGGCCTCGCATACTCTCATGGTGCCTTTTCAAGTGTAAGATTGATAAATATAAATTTTACCTCTTTGAGAAAAAGACAAATTTAGCCACTATTTCATATGTTCATCTAGTAACATGTGATTGTTAATATAGTATGAACCAGAACTGTTCCCGGGATTGATTTATCGAATGAAACAACCGAAAATTGTTCTGCTTATCTTTGTTTCTGGGAAAATTGTTCTTACTGGAGCTAAGGTCATTTTTTCTTTTTCTTTTTTTCATATTTACTTGCTCTTTCTGAATCCTTAATCCTTATATTATTGTATTATTGTTCATTTTTCAGGTTAGGGATGAGACTTACACTGCATTTGAGAACATATACCCTGTGCTGACTGAATTCAGGAAAAACCAACAATGGTAACATACTTTACTAATTAATTTCTATTTTATGTTTTTATTAATTTTTTCAAATGGAAATGTCATGTTTTTTTTTATGCAGATAATATATCATGGAATATGGATATACATACAAACCGAATGGTGTTTTTATGGGTGAGAAAGGGCTTGGGTTGGCCTTTGAGTTCGAACACAAGTGTAAATATATATAATATGTAATGGGAATCGTTTTTTTTTTTTTTTTTGAAGTTTTGACTCGTTTATGTGTGAACTTGGAATGGACAGTTAAAGCTTTGGACTTGGTCTTTACTTAGTAAATTCAATCCTTTTAATTTGGATTTAAGAAATAAAAAACAAGTATGTGGTTATAGGATGGATAAAAGAAACTCGTAACAAATAGAATAATATCTCATGTTCAAAAACTAATTTGATATAAAACGAGGGTTGTAAGGCAAGAGGATATTATATTGTAATATTGTATTAATTTTTGTTTAGTTTATGGTATGCATCATGCATGTGTATGTGTGGGTTTTCATTTTGATTTTTATTGGAAGATATTTATATCGTGGGTCACAAATTAATGTTTTATGATGGAAAGTATATATAGGGTTATCGTTTAAGCATACATTTTGATTGATTTTTATGTTGATTGTTTTAACATTGTATCGATTAGTTATTGTATATTCAAGATTGATGAAACTTAATTAGTCATTATGGTAGAATACGATCATTGCTTGTGAAATAAACGCACACACCAAATATGAAAGCATAAGGTTAGAGTTCATAATTTCAAGAAGTTTCTTCATAAATCATAAATAATCCTTTCAAATTATATTTAATCTTTTAGTGGATTAAAAGGGTAATATGAAATTTTACCAAGAAAGAAAATAAGTTAAATGTTGGTTCAGATTCATCCATATCTTTTAGTGTATATAATGTTCTACATCATTGAACTAAAAGGGGTAAGATTGTTGTGTTATAATATATCTTTTGTATTCATATTGAACATAAATTACTTAAAAATAATAAGAAATCATTGGAATAGGATGTTTCAAAGAAGAATGTCCAAATAGGGTGGGGTTTTGGCAGCATGTCATCGGTTGTTTGGTAAATTGTATTGACCATTGGTTTCAATCTCTTAATGGTTAAGAGAAGTAAGAATGTTTAAACCACACATTATATATTGACTGATTTAAAGGTCCAATGGTTTTTTTTTTTTTTTTTTTTTTTTGGAAACAACAAATATCATTACTAAGTCACATGATTAGCAAGTAATTAAAACGTGGGCACAGTACAAACAACAAAAAGATCAAAGACAAAACATATTTTAACAAAATGGAGAGATATACTAGTCAATCCATCTACAACCCACCTTTGAGGTTTGATATTTGAACAAAGTATATGTGTGAGTGATGACCTCATCAGTTATTTTTTCAGAATTGGTGTTTAAACCCTTGAATATCTTATTGTTCCTTGCCTTCCAAATGAACTATAAATGGTCATATAACACCACAGTGACCCTCTCCCTTTTTCCTCAAATAGTTACCCCAATTAGCCACAAAATTGAAAAAGCCATTCACATTATTGACTTTCATATCATGTATTCCACACCATTTTAAGATCCAATCCTTAACCTCCACCGCAATTGAGCATCCCACTAACATGTGGTCAACTGTCTCCTGGGAAGTATTACATAAGGGGCATAGGGTTGATTGTACCAAGATACCCCTCTTTGTTAGATTAGTCTACACCGGAATTCTACCCAAGCAGACTTTCCATATAAAACATTTTATTTTTAACGGGATTGCCTTTGACTAGGTGATATCCAATCCATTGTAGGAAGTAAGCCTTAATTCGAGCTTTTTACGCATTGTTTTGATGGAATACTTGCCATCAGGACTAAAATTGAAGCCCAAACCATATTGTGAATGATTGATGGTAATGCCCTGTAGTAAGGAATGTAAATTTTCAAGATCATACAGGATTTCGACTTGCATACTTTGTGTTTTCCAGTGCCAATCGAAACCGAACATTGATACCCTTTTAGATACAATACAGAACTTCAATTTTTCTAACTCATATAATCGGGGGTATCTTTCTTGTAGTGTTAGAGGGTCATACCACCTATCCTTCCTGAATAAGAAATTGGTGTTCAATTCAGGGCTTAAGGTAGAAAGATCCTGATAATGTATGTCACATTCAAGGAGGCTTTTAATTGCTTTTTATATATTGCTCCAAACACCACTTATCGAGGTTTTAGCAATGTATGTGACTGATTTCCTGCATAGATCGTGAATACTATAAATGCAATCTCCTTATAAACCACCATGTTTCTCTTTGAGTCTACACCATCATTTGGTGAGTAGAGCTAGATTTTATGCCTTCAGAGATCCAACTCCTAGTCCACCATCTTTTTTGTGTGCAATTATTTTTTACCATGAGATCCAATGCAATTTGGACTTTTTATCATTTCCACCCCACATAAACCTCCGTCTTTTTTTTCCAGTTCATCTAGGATGTCACTTGGTGCTTTGAAAAGTGAGAAGTAGTAAGTTTAGAGATTGTTGAGCATCAATTTGATTAATGTAAGTCTACCTCCAAACGACAAAGTTTTGGATTTCCAACTCGATAAGCGTGCATGAAACTTTTCGAATATTGTCCTCCAATTGTAACACCCTATTCGAATCTTTTCCTAATTTGGGGCCCTGACCCGAAGATTGATTATCATAAGGCCTAGGGACTTTAGGTAGAGAGAATTAACCTCTTTGGGTATGGAAAATGTAGAATGGATGACCCGGGAGTTCGATTGTGTTTTGGAGCCCAAGGGTATATCGGTAAGTTAGAGCTTCTCAGGGGTTTAAAGGCAAGGGAGAGTTGATATAAGTGTAGAGCTTCTCATTACCTTTTCGGGGATATAAGGATCATCGAAAATGGACTTAGAACGAGGAAGTTATGGCTTTTAGAAGTTGGAGGCTTAAAGGCTAAGTCTAGTACGTTGGGCATATTAGGCAGGGTGGTCGTGGAAGCCTCATGGAGTACGTTGGGCGTACCAGAAGTACGCAAGGCTTAATCCAGTCAGACCCAAACCCTAATTTAAGGTCTTGGACCCTATTTAAGATCCTTAACTTGTGTTCAAACCCTCTTATCTTCAAACTCCATCTCATTAAATCCTAGAAACGAAACCCTAGCCTCTATTGGTGTGGTTCTTGAGCTTTTGGTGTGTTTTCATGCATTTTGGTTCTCTTTGAAGAAAAAGGAAATTCTTGAGGAAGTGTGGGATTGCTTGAAGCTTATGGATCCAGGCTTTGTACATCTTCATCTACCTTCTAGAGGTATAAAGCTTCAAACTTTATGGTTTTATGGTATAGATCTAGTTTTGGGTGGGTTTTTCCATGTTTTGGTCCCAAGGTTGTCCTTGTGAGTAGAAGCTACCCTAGGACCTTTGAGCCTCATATTTGGTCCTAGTTAAGTTGTTAAGTCATAAAAATGTTGTCTTGTGGGTTCTTGTTGATGCATGCATGAGTTGGTGTTCTTAATATGGATAAAAACAAGGATTTAGTCCCATTAAATCATGCAAAGGAGTAAAGTTTACATGTTAAGACATCATTTAGGGTCAGATAGGTGTTTGGATGCTTTTGTCTCAACCATTAAGAGCTTATTTCGAATTATTGGGGCCTCTAATGAGTATGGTTGGCGTACGTAGGAGTACGCTCAATGTAATGTTGGTTCCGTGCATAACATCTTGTACATTGTGTTATGAGGGTGAGTACGTGGGGCGTACACTTCTGGTATGCGAGGCGTACTCCTAAGGTGTTCAATTTAGGAATTTTGGAAGTTGGTCCATGAGAGGTTCGACCAGTTATAGGAAGGGTAAAATGGTCTTTTTCCCTTTAGAAAGTTGGATTATGGATTAGGCCTTGGATTTTGGGTTAGTGGGTTAATTATTAATTAATGTTGTATTTATTGTTAGTTGATGTGAGTTTATCCGGTTCAGCGACCCGAGTAGTTTTTGATTATCAGCATATTAAGGTGAGTCTCCTCACTGTACCCGTGGGTCAAAGGCACCAATGAAAATACGTTGTTTTACTATATAAATATTGCGGTTTGGGATTCACGATTAACAATTGAAGATGTAGATTCACGATCTACGCAATAGTTATGATAAGAAAGCAAGAATATTAATTATCTTAGATCTTCCTAACAGTGGAAAAAGTAATGCTCACTGGGGTGAAGTAATAAACAATAATGGAGGAAAGAAAATAGGGATCGTAAAATGATGATGGAGGAAAAAGATGTTATCGAGGATGATATATTTACCAAGTGAAAACCAAATCGAGTATAATTACTAAGTTAAAACAACATATTTTATAGGTTTAATACTTAAGCTTAGGTGGGGCTATAATGTGTGTGTGTATATATATATATATATATGTGTGTGTGTGTGTGTGTGTGTGTGTGTGTTTTATAAAGTTATTAGATCCAAGTTATGGGTTTTATAAAGTTATTCAAGACTAGGACCCTTCTTGAAGACTAAACTTAGGTTAAACCTATCCGGAATTTTAAGAAAATACCACAATCTGGGAAATTGGTCCCACAAAAGTTTTTAACACCCAAAGATTCAAGTAACTAGTAAACTAGAGTATGACCCAGCCCAAGACCTACCTATATCGACACATCTACAGGATTTCTGAAAAAATAGACATGAGCAATATTAACATGTGTATAAAATTTGTATATAGTCAGGTAGTCAAATAGTCAGTATACTCTACCATATAGTTAGGAGAGTTTATCTCTCAATTCAGTTGTATTCATCTGTATAAATTTATACTTTTACATTGAATGAAACACACAACAGATTATTTCTTATTCATTATATGGTATCAGAGCTTTACCTCATACACTAAATTATTTCTAATGGCAACATCCGTTCCTCACCTTCTCAACTTGGCAACCACCACCACCTCCGCTCTCAACTTTCAGATGCCATCAATTACTGTCAAACTTAACAGAGACAACCATTGTCTATGGCGCACTACCATCATTGCAGCTCTTGAAGCTTTTGACCTAGAAGATTTTGTTCTCAATCCCATTCCACCTCCCACCACCATTGTTGTTCCAGCCACCAATGGAACTCCTGCCACCGCCGATTCTCCTGTTGTTCCCGCTACTCCGGCTTCTACTCAACAAAATCCGGACTTTGTTCTATGGAAGAAACGCGATCGGTTTGTTTTACTTTGGCTTCAATCCACTTTATCAGAGCAAGCCCTAGCTATTGTCACCAGATGCACCTCTTCACATATGGCCTGGCTGGCCATTGAGAAAACATATCAGGCCCAAACTAGGGCAAATCGCATGCAGCTAAAAGCCCAACTCCAATCCCTTTTAAAAGGGTCCATGTCCATGATTGAACATATTGAACGAAAACGTTCAATTGCGGACACTCTTGCTCAAAACGACAACCCTGTTCCCACTGAAGATCTAATTATGCATCTCCTCAATGGCCTTGATTCCTCATATGCTACCTTTATTACATCCTTCATGATGAAGACAGAAGTATTTTCCATCGATGATCTTGCAGGTCTTCTTCTTCAGGAAGAAGCTTGCATTGAACAGAAACATCTTCGACAAATGACAGTTCAAACCACTATAGTTCAACCCACTGCAGTTCAATCCCCATCCAATGCTCTTACAGTACATCGTTCTCACACCATCAACAATCGATATTCTTCCTTTTCTCAGGGTCAAAGCTCTGGCTCTTCTCGCAATACTGACTCTAGACGTCGTCGACCGGTTTGTCAACTCTGTAATAAACCTGGTCATGAGGCTATCGACTGTTAGCAAAGGGAAAATCAAACGGATTACCCATCTCGTCGTCCAAATCCCCGAAACCAGCCAAGACAGGCTAATGTGGTCCAGTACAACAGTCCTTCATATGTGATAGATCCGGCCTGTTACTTTGACACAGGGGCGACATATCATGTTTCTCCTGATGTCCACAAACTTCATCATGCAGAAGAGTACACAGGGGACGACAAACTTCAAGTGGGCAATGGTAATAACTTGTATATTTCTCATGTTGGCTCATCTTCTCTTTCTCATCTAAAATTGCCAACTGTGCTTGTTGTTCCTAACTTAACGAAAAATCTCCTTAGCATTTCCAAATTAACAGAAGACAATCCTGTTTATGTTGAATTTTGGCGTAATCATTGTAATGTTAAGAACTTTCAGGGAAAAACAATCCTCCAATGGGACGTCAATGAGGGGCTCTATCGACTACATCACACTCGCAATAAAGTCGTTTTCACCGGTGTTCGAACCTCTCTTCATGGATGGCACAAGAGACTTGCACATCCACATGAACCGGTGTTAAGAAGAATAGTTTCAAAGTTTCATCTTCCTACTTCATCCAATAAATTCCCAAATGTCTGTGACTCATGTCAAATGGGTAAAAGTCATAGATTTCATTTACCAACTTCCCATATCACTTCTTCTAAACCTTTTGAACTGGTGTACTCAGATGTTTGGGGTCCTTCCCCTGTGTTTTCATTAAATGGATCTCAATATTTTGTTCTTTTTATTGATGATTGCACTAAGTTTGTATGGATTTACTTCTTATCACAAAAATCTCAAGTGTTTTCCACCTTCTTACAATTTCAAACCATGATTAAAAATCATTTTTTTTGTGATATTAAAAGCCTCCAAACTGATTGGGGTGGTGAGTATAGAAATATCTCCACATTTCTTCAACACCATGGTATTATACATCGTGTTTCTTGTCCTTACACACAGGAACAAAATGGGGCTGTTGAACGCAGAAACTGTATCATCGTCGAAAAAGGACTTACTCTTTTAGCCCAATCATCTCTACCAAAATTGTTTTGGGAACATGCTTTCAAAACTGCAACTTATTTACACAATCGAACCATAACACCTATTCTCAATTATAAGTCACCTTATGAAAAGCTTTATAACAAAATCCCAGACTATGATTTTATCAAAAGTTTTGGTTGTTTGTGTTATCCTTTCTTAAGACCTTATAATCACCACAAGATTGATTTCCGATCTTGTTTGGTTGTCAAACCAACAAATGATGGGATAAAATAATATTAATATAACTCAAATCACTGCTATTTCTAATACTAAAGATAGTATAGAGTAAGCAGGGTCGGTCCACAGAGATACGGGACTTTTTATCTTGCCATATTTTCACACATAATACAAGTAATATTAAAATGGGGGTTTGTATTTAAACTTGAATTAAACTTCATAAATAAGAAAGATTGAAAACAAACGTAGTAAAAGAAGTACATTTCCGATTCTGACTCTTATATATGTATTATGTTGAAAGATGTAATATGATTATAACTCATGTTCAATCTAGGTTGGTAAGTTGGATATTAATAAACTCTAATATCCAAATTAGCAAAAGTATTTTATTCAAAATAAACTCTTTAAATAAAACTTCATTTAATTGATTCAACCCAAATAAGCTCTTGCATTAAATCATTAAATGACATTAAGTTCTTGCACTAATTACCAACAATGTTTAACATTCCTCTTAAGCTTGGGAATATAAACATTTAATCTTTGATTGCACTAATTTTGATCTAATTACAACCAAGTAAGTGAGTGTTACTAACATCAAATCATAAAACATATACGAATTTCATGATTTGATTAACTAGATTGAATAGAACCCTAGTTCATTGATCAAGTGAAAAAGAGAACTAACCAAACACCTGATTAAGATCAAATCAAAGATTACTAGATGTTAAACATAAGTCAAATTCAAGTTACAACCTAACAACACATACTTAAGAGTTCAGATTCGGAAATGATAATAAAATCAACCACACATATCTAGGTTGGACTACAAATCAAACAAGTTTAAACTTCAAATTGACTTACAAAAAGGAAATTAAAGTGTTTCCAAGTGTTAATCTACTTGCCAAAGTTCTGAAAATCGCCTTCCTTTCTCCCAGAATCCGACCTAACTCCCATCAAAACTGATTGTCTCAATTATAAGAAGACAAAACCACTTTAAAAACTGCCGAGACGTTTACACGGCCCGTGTAAACCAAAGGGTTCCATTTACACGGCCGTGTAAACAAGAAAAGTAGAATGCTTAATTCTTCCAGGTCTTCGAAGTAGAATGTCCTTGCATATACGTTTACACGGCCCGTGTAAATTATAGGTATACATTTACACGGCCGTGTAAACTCCTGTGAAGCCAAATTCTTCATTTCTTCATTCTCTCTCTTCAAAGCTCCAAAACTTCTACAACTTTGTCTCCAACTCTTGATAACTTCCTCCAACAATATCCAACCTTCATAAGTCCCTGAAATATCCTAAAAGCGTGTGAATGGAATTGCATCATGAAAAATCCCGAAATATATACAAAATGCATGAGTTTAAACCTAAATGTAATGCACTTTTATGAACTAAAACTATAAAAATGAATGCATGAAATGAACCTAACAGATCTCTTCCCTGTATTTTCATTGGTTACAGTGCTTCCCACAAAGGATATTTGTGCTTCCACCAATCCACTTCCCGTATTTATATATCCAGACATGTGGTTTTTGATGAAGATATATTTCCTTATATATTTCCCCAACCTGTATCTGTTCCTGCTCATCTTAATGTCACCTCATCTACACTTCTTGACTGTGCAGATTCTCTTAGATCTTCTCCACAACAGCAAATCTCTCACACTGTTCCTACCTCACTTACACCAGATGTGTCACCTTCCACTCCAGCCTTCACCCCGGTCAGCCCTCAATCTGATCATCACTCTTCTCCATCCACCATCAACTCTCAACCTCTAAATTCTCGATATCAACAGTCCATGGTTAGTTCTCGTGCAAAATAAACAAACCCAATACTCACTCACTTTCGACCTGCTGAGCAAAATCAGCATTCCATGGTAACTCGAGCTCGCACTAATTCCTTCAAACCTAAAGCCCTAACAGTTACTACTCACATGGACCCAAATATTGAACCTCATACCTTCACCCAAGCTCTTAAGCACAAATGTTGGCAAATTGCGATGAAAGCAGAATATGATGCTCTCATGAAGAATAAGACATGGTCATTAGTTCCTTGTCCCACTAACACTAATATTGTTGGATGTAAGTGGATTTTCAGGGTAAAACGCAATTAAGATGGCTCTGTTGACTATCACAAGGCTCGGCTTGTAGCTCATGGGTTTAGCCAAGAAGCTGGTGTTGATTTCTTTGAAACCTTTAGCCCAGTTATAAAGCCCACAACAATCAGACTGGTCCTCTCCAGTGCTCTTTCTAAGGGGTGGCGTATCAGACAACTTGACATCAACAACGCTTTTCTAAATGGTGACTTATCAGAAGTGGTTTATATGAAACAACCAAAAGGCTTTGAGGACCCAACCAAACCCAATCATGTTTGTAGAATCCACAAAGCTCTTTATGGGCTTAAACAAGCACCACAGGCTTGGTTTACCAAACTCAAACAATATCTAGTCACAAATAACTTCCATGCTTGTCAATCCGACCCATCTTTATTTGTTCGAGTTTCACATTCATCTACAATATATATCCTTGTATATGTCGATGATCTGATTATAACAGGCACAAATGACACTCATCTTCAACACTTTATTACTGATTTGGATCATGTGTTTTCCCTCAAGGATCTTGGTGATGTGCATTTTTTTCCTTGGATTACAGATTACTAGAAGTCCTACCAGTCTTACCTTGTCACAGCAAGCATATATCAAAGATATTCTAAAACGCAACAATATGTCCATGGCTACCCCTATTACCACTCCTTCTGATCCCCAAGGTCAGCTTCAACATGATGGTGATCCCTTTCCTGACCCAACACTATACCGTCAAGTTGTTGGATCATTACAATATGCTACAATTACACGCCCGGATATTTCTTACTCTGTGAACCGTGTGTGTCAGTTCATGCATTCCCCAAAAAATCATCATTGGCAGGCGGTGAAACGAATTCTAAGATATCTTAACGGGACGATCACTCACTGTTTACACTTCAAGCCCACAACAACAAAGTCACTTCATGCCTACTCAGATGCAGGATGGAATTCAGATCGTGATGATAGTCGCTCTCAATACGGGTTTGCTGTTTTTCATGGTTCAAATCTTATAAGTTGGACCTCCCGGAAGCAAAAAGTTGTTGCACGTTCTAGCACGGAAGCTGAGTACAGGTCATTGGCATACACTACAGCAGAATTATTATGGATAAAGCAGCTACTTTCTGATTTACAGGTCCAAATTAGACATCCTCCATTAATTATGTGTGACAATGTCGGAGCCATCTTCATGAGCAAAAACCCCGTGATTAGTACCCGCTCTAAACACATCGCACTTGACTTCCATTTTATACGTGAACAAGTTGAATCAGGACAACTCAACATATGCTATGTTTCATCAATTGATCAGTTGGTAGACATCTTTACAAAACCATTGGGAAAAAGTCGTGTTATTTTTCTTCGTTCCAAGCTGCAAGTCCGTCCCGCCCTTTAGCTTGCAGGAGGGTATTAACATGTGTATAAAATTTGTATATAGTCAGGTAGTCAAATAGTCAGTATACTCTACCGTATAGTTAGGAGAGTTTATCTCTCAATTCATTTGTATTCCTCTATATAAATTTATACTTTTACATTGAATGAAACACACAACAGATTATTTCTTATTCATTATAAGCAATACTTATATGAACCTTAATTGAATTAGTTTTACAATCCATGAAATGCTAGGATGCTGCCTGTTTGTCTTGGATCTTCCTTCTCAATGTAATTGGGCGTTGTTTGAGATGATAAATCAAATACGAAATATATGATCAGTAAATTACTCTATGATAATAAATCAAATATGAAATATATGATCAGTAAATTACTCTATGAATAAATACATAATAATTTAGTTATTGTTAGGCCACACGGAGTCGTTTCAAAATTTACAAATGGGTTAGGGCGGTACCCCCGGTACCGCCGGCAAACAAGTTCCTTTTAATTGGGTTTAGCGGCTTGGAGGAGCTGTTTGTTTCTATAGGGTTCACCAACCCGTGATTTAATGCATTCAATTTTCCTGACCTTTCAACTTTTCTTTAACTATTCATGCATGCATGCAATCATTTTCCTTGACCATTCAACTTTTTCTTTAACTATTCATGCATGCGTGATACAATCACTATATGCAAAGATTCGTGCCAAACTTTAATTTACTTTTATTGCATGTGAGTATTTTTGAACAATATTCACCAGCCACCCATGAGTATTTATTTTATTTATTTATCTACTTTTTTGCTTTCTTTTTATAAGTTTATGATGAATGCAAAATTTACTTATTTGTAGTGTTATTTGTAGTGTGATTTGTCTGGAAATATTTTACAAGTTGGTTCAATTCCTCTAGTAACCTTCAATGGATTTCCGAGGCAAAGGTAAACAAACCGGTTCTAACCAAAGACGCAAATCCACGCAAGACGGTTCAAGTCAAAATATTCTGTTTTCTCCTCCAACCTTTCATAACCCAAATCCAAACTATCAACAATACCAAATTTACCAACAAAACCAAAACTACCAACAAAACCAAAACTATCCACAACAATATTATCCGGTGCAACAATCTTACAACACATTTACGCTTTCAGAGGAAAATCTGAGTTATAATCCATGTAATCAGTTTTCTCAAAGGGTTCCAGAAACTCAATTCCAATCTTCCCAACCCGAGCATTTTCAGTTCCGTGATTCTCATAACGTAGAATCTGAGAGTTCTAGTGACGATCCGGTTCCCGAAAGAAATGAAGAAGAAACTAGCGAGGAGTTGCGACCTGTTGTTGAAAAAAAACGCACATTTACAAACCGCCAGAAGTCAAAGAAATGGGTGGGACGCGA
Organism: Lactuca sativa; assembly: GCF_002870075.4. Taxonomy (NCBI): domain Eukaryota; kingdom Viridiplantae; phylum Streptophyta; class Magnoliopsida; order Asterales; family Asteraceae; genus Lactuca; species Lactuca sativa. Next base: position 269,590,545 of record NC_056627.2, read on the forward strand.
AGAGTTGGCTTTGGCTAGGGCATATGTCGATTGTTCTCAAGATAAACAGCGTGGAAACCAACAACGGTTCGATGCATTTTGGGATCGAGTTCTAGAGCATTTTAATGTTCAGATTGGAGGTTCAGATCGGACACGACTCCAAGTAAACTCAAAATGGAAAGACCTGCAAAAGAAATGTAACGCTTTCAATTGCATCTATAACCGTAGGATGAACAGTGCGGCTAGCGGGAGATCTGAGGCCGATGTTTTAAAAGCCTCACTAAGCGAGTATCGGAGTAGTATTAATCAAAAATCCTTTCCTCATCAAAAAGCTTGGGAGTGGTTGAAAGACCACGCGAAATGGGCGTTGGTTACAAAAGTTGGTGAAGACTCCCCGCCTCCTTCTTCAAAACGAACTAAAACATCTTCATCTAACGCTCATACAACATCTTCCGATGCACAGTATCCTCCCGGATTCCCCCAACAACAACAACCGTTTAATGTTGAAGACTCACCGCCTCAGAGAAAAAGAAAAGGAAAAAAAGCGGCATCAGTATCGTCAACACAAAATGAAATGTTTGATCTTGTCAACCATATTGCCAGCATCAACACTACAACCAACACAGAGGCGGAACAGAGACAACGGTACCGGGAACAAAAATTACGCATTTTCGAAGCTAATGAAGCATTGAAAGCTCAATTGTTGGAGCGAGAGATAGAGAACCAAGATATGGAGTATTTTCTACGACCGCATGATCATTTGACTGGAGCTATTTTGAGCACGGTTCTTGAAAGAAAACGACAAATTGCAACTAAATATGGTTGGGAGTTGTAGAACCCGTGAAGTTCAGAATGTCGACATCATTTTACTGAGAATCTTTTTCTTTTTTAGATTATTTTTCTTTTTCTTTTTCTTTTTTCTTTTTATTAAGATTCTCTTGTTTCACTATCTATATATATGAATGTTTGTTTCATTATCTCTCTATATATGTTTGTTTCATTTTCTCTCTATCGTTTCTCTCTCTTTCAAAATGAATCCAAACGTTCGCAAAATAGTAATGGATGGTAACAACAATAGTTCATCTTCTGAGGATGAACTTATCAACAATAATTTGTTACCTGCATTATCTCGTACTGCACAACTTCTTCTCCAGAATAATGTTAGCTCAAGTAACAATCAAAGGAGAAACACAATCCAAAGAGATCGTTTAGAGGCTGAACAACTACTGATCCGACATTACTTTGCAGATGATTCAACATATGGTCATGATCTATTCCGTAGAAGGTTCCGTATGAGCAAAGGTTTGTTTATGCAACTCGTTGGTGACCTAGAGATGAATTATCCATATTTTCAAACGACATGGGATGCAACAAATCAGAGAAGTTTCAGTGGGCTACAAAAATGCACCTCAGCAATACGTCAATTAGCGAAGGGTTATAACCCAGACTCATTAGATGAGTATCTAAATATGTCAGAAAGAACTTCTCGTGAAGCTCTAGAAAACTTTTGCTATGGGAATATTTACGCCGTCTAACATCCACTGACATTCAAAAATTGTATGAAGCACATGAAGCTAGACATGGATTCCCTGGAATGCTTGGTAGCATTGACTGCACACATTGGAATTGGAGGAATTGTCCAACAGAACTAAGAGGCCAATACATGAGGGGTGACCATCAGTATCCAACAATGATACTAGAAGCAGTGACATCACAAGATTTATGGTTTTGGCATGCATTCTATGGTGTAGCTGGTTCGAACAATGATTTGAACGTCCTTTACCAATCACCATTGTTTGATGAGAAATATCATGGAACAGGACCTGATTGCTCATTTGATATGAATGGTGAACACTACAAGCATGGTTACTATCTTGCCGATGGAATATATCCAACATGGGCTGTATTCGTGAAGGCATATCCACATCCAATAACAGACAAAAAGAAACGGTTCAAGGCGGCACAAGAATCAGCAAGAAAGGACGTAGAACGTGCGTTTGGGGTCCTTAAAGGACGTTGGGACATATTAAAAATGCCGGCACGGGCTATGACGGTGAAGAAAACGAAAAACATAATGTATGCTTGTATTATACTGCACAATATGATACTGAAAGATGAGGGTGCTGCGATATCTCCTGTGCATCAGCCCCCCCCCCCCCCCAATGACGAAGTCGAAGACCCAGAAATCATACATGAATTGCGCAATGATGAAACCCACCACCAGCTTCGATCTGATCTTACCGATCACATTGAACATGTCTACATTTCAACTTTGGATAACTAGTTAATTTTAATTATCGTTTTAGGATCTTAATTATTTTGTCTTTTTGAAGTGTTTTTTTTTTAATTATCGTGTATTTTTTTCTATTTGTAGTGTGGTTTTTTAATTAATTTTATTTTTAATATTATTTTTGTTTTTTTTGTTTTAAATTAGCAAATATTTATTTTTAAATAAAAAATGCTATATTTTATTTTATTTTATCTTTTTTAATTTAATTAAATGATGTGGAAAGTGGGTTGAGTGGGTTAGGAAAGATATGATTTCCATGTGTTGTGGGTTGGGAAAGATTGAAATGAGAGAATAAAAAAAGCTGATGTGGTAGTGGGTTGAGTGGGTTGAGTGGGTTGAGAGGAAAGAACTCCCTCCTCCCTTAGCGTATTTACACACAAAATCCTATAAATATCTATATAAGTTGGAGCCCCGACAAAAAAGAGTTAGTGAAGGCTAGAGAGAGACATCATGGGTTCCAAAATATCTTACATTACAATTTCCTCGATTTTTAACACTTGTTAGTATATACGATATATATTTGATAAGTAGCCCATTAATATTGTTTACAAAAATTGTAGTGCTCTATATTTTCTTATCATTCATGTTTAGCAATAGCATTTATATGTTCATATCATATCAAGTTATATATTTATCTGTATTTTGTTTACTTATCATTAACACCAGCACATTTAAGTTTATGTTATATTTATCTGTATTTTGTTTACTTATCATTAACACCAGCACATTTAAGTTTATGTTGAGATTAAGAAAGGTTACCTAATTGGTATATTAAAAACATATGTTTCTACATAGGAATATAAATTAATAGCAATTAGACAATAATAATGCAATTTTGGTCTATTAATGATCGGATTCGCATCAAATCAACTAATCTTATCTACCATATAACTTTATTAAATTGGTTTTGATCTAACCATTAACTAAGGAATAATGTTATGATTCATAGCCATACTTTGCATATTTTTTTTCTTTAATTGCTTTAAAGTTGTTACTATAAAGCATTTAAAAGTAACTTTGTCAAGAAATAAATATGTGTTATTAAAATTCATTATGTCATGATTCCTTATAAAAAAATTGTTGGCATGAGATATACGTTTTAGAAGCTAGGCGTCATAAAAAAATCATATGATTAAGAAGTCGACATCATACAATCAATCAAACTTTAAAAATTATTATCATCAAGTTTTTAAAATTGTATCATACAAAACACTGAAAATTTTTAAAATGTTTATTGTACAATTTTGTAATTTACAAAACACGTTACGCTTTAAAAGTTGTGTGACTATCGTTTTGATGAATAAGAAACTGAAAGAAAAACGATGGCATTTTTGGTATTTTTGAAGAGTGTTAGCAGGTTGATTAATTAACATACAGAACTTAAACGCCTCCGACGTGCGGAATTCAACCAAACCACTTTCATGAAGCGTTGTTTTGTTGAGATCTTATCCCCAACACTATCTTCTTATATTCATATTTAATTTTGGATAATATTCTATTATGTCAAATTGCATATTAAAAAATAGTCTGAACACAGTATACAACTCTCCATTGTGCTACACTCTCAAAGTGTGTTTGTCCTCCTTTTTCTTTAAAAATTTCCAAAAAATATCAATTTCAAACTCTAGTGATAAAAAATAACCGATCATTTCCAAAATATCATAGAGTACGTAGAAGGGTTTCTACAAACTCGATATTTATTTAAAATTTAAAGTTCATGTCCGCAGAAGCTTTTCTATTAACTCGCTCTCTCAAGAACCAGTCTGCGTAAAAAATAAATTAAGAATGAGTCCGTAGAAGTCATACTATGAACTTAGTATTCGTATTGTGGAATCAGTAAAAAAAAGTACATAATGTTAATGAGAAATCATAATTTGTATTGTACTCATTATGATATTTTTTTCTCATGCAGAATGGTAATATTTATTAAAAAAAACAATTTCGTTTGAGAGAAAATCATATAAAATCAATCTTTTGTTTTCTAAAATATGGTAAGGAGGAGTCATGACTGGTTTGACAAATTTGTTAGAGATTATTGGGTGGCGTTTCATAATTCTTCTAATGTGAATCCTATCATTTATTTCAACGATATATTGAAGTATCTTAAGGCGGGATTAAAATCTTGGCAATCATTTTCTTTATCTTTTGCCAAAGCCGAGAATAAGAAGGTTGAACTCAGAATGACCAAAATTGATAGGTTAATTGATCAGGGTCTCGGTTCTCATAACATTGTGGAGGAAAGAGAAGCTACTAAGTGTTGGGTCAAAAATAGGGAAAACCATGGAATTTTGAAGAAAAAAGAAGACAAAAACCTATAAAGATATCTGTGTGGAGAATGATTAAATCACGGAGTCGGATATGGTCAAAGCTAAGTTTTGGTCATTTTATAAAAAGAAATTGCATATGATGGATTTAAAGTTAGATACACGAACAAAATTAAAAAATACATGGTTTACATTTTTTGACATAATAAAGCAAATTAGAAATGCCATTATACATATAAGATGAAATTCTTTTTGTGTGATGAAAAGGTTACATGGTAATTAAGGTAAAGTAGATAGAAACATCATTAAATTCGAGTTGGGATATCCGAGAAGCACCAGGCCTATAATTTAAGACATTAGGCGTAAAATTAACTCCCTTAGGTCATATGGTATGGAATAGCTTTTTACACGTAAAGGCCTACGTGGAAGGGATGTTCACGAGTGAACACTGCCTACAGTAGCGTAAATGTGATGCAGAATGACTACTATCACGGGTTGTCAGTTGTCACAACCAGTGAAATCCATTTATCTCAAACAGTCAAAAATACCACTGTTGAATGCATTTTATGTATATAAAAAATTACTTCTCATATTTAAAACAAACACTTACATTATAAATATCAACACTTTTATAATCATTTCATGCCTCAAAACCACTTAAATCTCTCTATATTATCTTATCTTTTTCTGAAAGTATGGATTCAAATCAAAATACTCCAACCACTCCAAACACTTCAAATGATCAATATCAACATCTTAACTACATACAAATGTTAACATCCCCAATCCAACAACAACCTCTATTTACTAACATTTCATATCAATCAAACTACTTCCAACAACAAAGACCACAACAATTCAATCAACCTCAATTCCAAACTTTTCAACAATTTCAACATCAACAATTCCAAACACAATCATCTCAAGTACCATTATCTCAATCCCAACCTATAAACCTCGACAATGATGACGATGAACGGGTCCAAGAAACACAACCATCTAGAAGAAGGCAACCAAAAGGAAAAGCTACAAAACAAAAGAGAAACGACTTGGAACGAAGATGAGGAGGAAGCTTTATCTAAAACTTGGATTTTTATATCGTGTGACTCGAGGACAGGAAACACACAAAAGGGAAACAATTTTCGGCTTCGTGTTTTAGATCACTTTTACTCGCTTCTAGGAAGGCAAACGGATCGAACGTACGACGCGGTCAATGGAAAATGGCATCGAGCAGCTTGCACCAAGTTTAGCGACATATTTGAAAATTTGAAAATATGCATAAAAGTGGTAGCAATGATTTTAATATCTTATCAACAGTTTGCTAAGAATACAAGGTTACCAACGGCGGTAAAACATTCAGCCACCAAAAGGCGTGGGAAATTTGTCGTAAGGGACCAAAACGGGTCCTTAAACCGGAGACTTTGCATTCGGAATCAACCACCAACTCCAACAAAAGGCCAAGAACTTTCGAGTCTGATTTGGGTTTTGGTGTCGACCTCAATGAAGAATTCGACGAGCACTAAGAGGGAGGGTCTGTCGGAAGTCCAACTTCGTCGACCACCGGGAAGGGACAAAGGGAAAAAGGCAGCGTCTTCAAGCAGAAAAGTGAGTAGTGAAGAGGCACTTAAGGAAAAAATTGACAAAACTCTAAGTTTTTTACAAAAAAAAAAAATGAAGCAACGGGGGAAGCTCGTCGTCGGAAACTAACACTTACCGATCTTCAACTTTTAAACACAAAGTCGCAACCGGATATCAACTTAGAAAATCTAACAGCGTTTCTGAAAATCCAAAAACAAGTTCCTAACAAGTATTGAAATTAGATTTTAACGTTTTTAATTTTTATGTTTAATTTTCTATGGTTTTTAAGTCATTTAGGTTTAAATTTCTATGGTTTTATGGTTTTTTTAGTAATTTAGGTTTGAAATTTTATGTTTTTATGTTTTTTTAGTAATTTAAGTTATGTAATGTGTAACACCTTATTTTTTAAATAAATAAATAAACAAATTAATGAATGATTTGTAGCCCTAAAGTCCGTAATTATATAGCAAGGAGTTGGTTTCGAGGAGCTAACTAGCATAATTTAGAAGTTGGGGGTTAAAAGTGTAAGTTCCGAATTGGTTTTGTAAATATTAATGAAGGCAGGGACTACTTGGTAAATTATTGGGACTTAAATTGAAGATATTTTAAAGGCATAGGGGTTGAATAGTAACTATTGGACTTAATATGAGAGGAATTACGGGAGCCAAGGTTAAAAGGGTAATTTATGGACTGGCTTTGCAAAGAATTTCGAAAACGGAGGGTTGTTTGGTAAGTATTGTACCTTAATTGTAATGGATTTTAATGCTGAGGGCTAAAAGGATAAATTATGGGTTAGTTTTGAAAATATTTCTAAAGGGAGGGACCATTTGCGTCATTATGGCAATAAGTTTATGGGGCTCGTGGTATATAACCCGTCATCCCCCGTCCAAACCCTAACCCTAAGGAGCAACCGTTGGGTATGACCTTTCAGTCGCCACCATTGTTGAAGACGTTTCCACCACCATCGCCGAAGGCCGTGAACAGTCAAGAGAGAACCGCCACACGTGAACCCTTCCGCTACCTCCATCAGATTGTTTCTCGCTCTACGATCTGTTGAAGCTCCGAACGACCGCTGACCCTTCTCCTTCCCTCGCTCGCGTCGCTCAAGCCATTGTCGCCGTTGTTGGAGCCATAAGACCACCGAGAAATCGTCGTTGTCATCTCACTACCGACGAAGACGAAAATGTTGCCACCTATCGTGTTTCAGTCGTGGGGATCAAAGGTCGACAACCGTGGAGACCACTGTGGTGCGTGGTTGAGTCCTTCGCCCTTTCTCCTGCCGCGGCGCTGCCTCCGTGGAAGACGTAGCTGCCATCGTCCATCTGTCGCCGGTGGTGCTGTTGTTGTTGTCGCCATCTCGTTGTTGGATTATGTAACGCCTGTGTTTCGGGCTTGCCATTTGTAGCAATGTAATAGTCTAGGTTAACCTTTGTAACCCGTTGTGAGATAATAATAATGTATTATTTGAGTATTATGTGTTTTGTGCTTAATTGCTTAATTATGTGGTTTGATTAATTAAGAATAAAAATAAGCGTCAAAATTTAAGTGTAAAATAAACTTAATATCTTTGGTTAATGTTGTAGTAATTGAAACGAGGTTTCCGAATATATATAGAACGCCCAAATCTGACTTCGTATGAGGAAGTTATGATTTATCGAAGTTCCGGCTTAGCGATATACAGCCTGTTTTACTCGATTTGAGATCGAGGGGTTTTTAGCCGAAGCAATCTAAATGAGAATCGAAGATCTCATTGTTGGTATCGAAGCGATAAAAAGTTAGGCGAGAACGGACGTCAAACGAAGAAGTTATGAATTTATAACGAAGTTTTTCTGTCGCGGCCTATTAAAAATAAATAATAAAAATAAAGTCAAAATTTGCCGACGAAGTCTAAACGAAAGTCGTAGAGCGTGGTCTCACCTTCGCGTGGATATAAAGAACGTCGAAAACGGAGTTCGTATGAAGAAGTTATGAATTTCCGAAGTTTATTAATCATTTTGTATTTATTTTTAATTCAAAATTCGGAAGCATTATCCGAAGGAGTCACCGATCTGATCCGAGGTACGCCCCGCGTACTCCGAGGGATGTCGACACTAGCACTCGAGCACTTCGGATACGTAAGCAATGACGTTTTGGGCAGTACGCCCCGCGTAACGCAGTACGCCCCGCGTACTCCGAGGCTCCAGCCTCCTATAAATAGGATGCGAGGGTTCCGGGTATTTTTGCCAATTCCCTCTCGTTTTCGTGTCGAAGCTCTGTGCAAAAACCCCCGAAGCTACCCCGAAGTCCCGGTATCATACTCTAGCCCCGAGGCAAGTCCCGAGATCCCGAAGATCCCGAAAAGTGCGGTTCCCGAGTCGAAGCTCTGCCCGCGAGAAGTTCGATTTTCGAGAAGATCTTCCAGATCTGCTGTGGATTACTACTTCTATAAGCCGTAGTGCTGTCCGATCGTCTTCTGATCAAGTGAGTGTGTAGTTATTTTCTTCTAATACAATAATACGAAGTATTTTATATAAAAATACGTGCTCTGTGTATATATTTGGTTGTGTTATGTGTGAATGAGTATTCACTCTCTTCTATCTTATAGATCTGCTTATTTCTTTATGAGATATGTGTTATGTGTGTGTGTGCCTCATCTGTTATGTGATATATGTGTTGATTAAAGCATGCTATACAGGTTTTCTTTAAACTATGTATACAAATGTATATTTTTATCTACTAATATGTTGGGTAGAACATGGGTAGACAGTTGGTGTGTAATAAACAGATGAGAGGCCTCGTTGTTGTTTGATTGAGTCATCTAGCGGAGTTTAGATGACGACCACTGGCTATTCTAGACAGTCTTGTGGAAACATTAGCAGGTTCGCCACCTGTAGGTGTTAATGAACTTGGGTGTTCATTCGCTGTACTCCATCCCCCTCATGGTTGCCTTATTTGACTTATATTGCTGAGGTACCCCCGAAGCATGTGTTGTCGCCCCGATGAAATATTCTTAGACTAGGTCCCTTATGTTAGTTGTTTTAGGGACATTAAAGTGAGAATAACGGGAATGGGTAATTGGGTTATTGTTGGTTGGTGAAAATTAAATATGATATTTATTGTGGGTTGAAAACCCTATATGCTCACCAGGCTCCCAAGCCTGACCCACTCAGTTTTAAATTGTATTACAGGTAGTGGCGGAAGGGCATGAGATGGATGAACCATCAAGTTGTTTTGTTTACAAGTCTGCATATGTTTATATTTGTTATATGACTTGTAATGTCTTCGTTTATGCTTATTGGTCTGTATCGGAACATAACACCCCGAGTTTTGATTATAATGAAAATACATTTCTTTTATGAAATGCTTCGGTAAACAATGTTTTATCATGTTTTGTTTTTGGGAACAAATTCCGCAACTCTTTCAAATCAAAAGGATTTACTCTGAAAATATTTAAAAGCATAAATGAAAATCGGTCTTTTCTGGCCGAGATTTTGGGGATGTCACAGTTGGTATCAGAGCATTAGTTTAAGCGAACTAGGAATTTGTAGGATTTCTAGACTTAAACTTAGAATGCTAAGTGAAGTTTTGAGATGTGTGTCTGTTGAGTTTTAGACACGAGCACTAGTTTATTTTAGGAAAGTTGCCTAAAATGCTTTATGTGCTAAATGTTATATGTTGCCATATATGATATTATTTGTTCGGATCTATGGTCTGTTGCCGACCGGATCTAGAAACCTTATGTGTGTAGGATTCTAAGCGTACGTCTACGATATTAGAACTAGCATGTAAACGTTTCGGAGTGATAAGGATGATTTGAATATCTATCATGATTGAGGATCTAATTTCACCTTATTCGGTGTAGATCAAAATGGTGAGAACAAGAAGTGGAGTTGGAAATGCTGACGAAAACAGGAATCAACCACCAGTGATTGAGCCAATACCTGTCGTAGCAGCAGCACCTGAGCCAATAACCATGGCTGGTGTGCAATTGATGATTCAGACGATGTTGGATCGTCAGATGGATGAAACTAGATGGTTGCTTCAACAGAATCGTGAAGAACTGTCGATTCGTGTGGAAGAGCCTGAACTGAATGAAGGGCACTCAGAAGGTGGAAACTTCAGTGGGTCTGTTGGTCCAGCCAACCCACCGATAGTTAGGCAAGATAACCATGAAGGAAGGAATGATGGAATGGGATGCAAGTACAAGGACTTTTTGACTTGCAAACCATCGACCTTCAATGGAAAGGAGGATCCGATTGGGGTTATGGATTGGATCTCCGAAATGGAGTTAGCCTTTATGACATGTGGCTGTAGAGGCAAGTTGCAGACTATCTATGCCGTGCGACAATTCCGAGGTGGAGCCGTTCGTTGGTGGAACACTCTAGGGAAGACTTTAAGCCCTAGCGAGCCACTGCAATTGTCATGGGCAGAGTTCTTGGTGCAGTTTAAGCGCAAGTTCTGCTCGGCTCAAAATCTGTTGGAGTTGGAGAATAAGTTTTTGACATTGACGAAAGGTAGCATGTCAGTTGATGAATACACCAATAACTTCACCGATAAGATGGAGTTTGCCTTGCGTATCGTCCCAGACGAGTTGACAAAGGTGGACCGGTATGCGAAGGGACTTCCATGGGAGTATGAGGTGCCAGTACGTCAGGCACTTACTCTAGAGGCAGCTATCTGGGCTGCCAAGTCTGTGGAGAACATGATAAAGGGAAGAACCACCGACAAGGTTGAGGTTGGTGAGAAAAAAAAGTTTGAGGGAACATCTGGTTCCGGTAAAAGAAGCAAATTTTCGAAATCTGATTCGAAAAAGTTTGGAGGAAAAGGAGGCGAAGCGAAGTGGTGTGATAAGTGTAAGAAAAAGCACTTTGGGAAATGTAGCGAGGATGTGACCTGCTACAAGTGTGGAAAGGTTGGACATTTTGCCAATGAATGTCCGAACAACAAAAGGATGTGTTTTGGTTGTAATGAAGAGGGGCATATTTTGAAAGACTGTCCGAAGAAGAAGGAGGCAGCTAGGCCCAACATTCCACCAAAGCCGAAGGCGAGAGCCTTCCAGATGACACTTGAGGCTGCGAAAGATGAAGCTGATGTCGCTTCAGGTACCTTTCTCGTAAACGAATTACCTGCTCATATATTGTTTGATTCTGGAGCCAACTACTCCTTTATTTCGCATGAGTTTGGTAGAAAGCTAGCTTTGCCTATTGATAGACTAGATGATGCTTTATTAGTCGAAGTAGCTAGTGGCAAGTTTGTACCTGTTAGTCATCGTATGAAAAGCATCTTAATTGATCTGAATGGGAATAAGTTTCTCGAGGCGTTATTGCCTATCGAACTTAATGGTTTCGACATCGTCTTGGGAATGGATTGGCTTAGCGCCAATGATGCCGAAATTTTGTGCAAGAAGAAGATAGTTAAAGTAAACCCGCCTGGAAAAGATTCGTTTATGGTGTATGGGGACAAACGCAGAGTGAATTCTGGAATCATTTCTCTAATGAAAGCCAGAAAGTGTTTGACCAAGGGATGTACATCATATTTAGCATTTGTGATTGATGCTAAGAAGGAAAAGAAGGTGATGCAGAGCATTCCAGTGGTGTGTGATTTTCCGGAAGTGTTCCCCGAGGATCTTCCTGGATTACCACCTGATAGACAAGTGGAGTTCAGAATAGACTTGTTACCAGGAACCACGCCAATTGCAAAAGCACCTTATCGATTAGCACCGACGGAGATGAAGGAGCTGATGATGCAACTTCAAGAGTTGTTGGACAAAGGTTTCATTAGACCTAGTTCATCGCCCTGGGGAGCTCCGGTGTTATTTGTAAAGAAGAAAGATGGAAGTATGAGAATGTGCATCGATTACAGAGAGCTGAACAAGGCAACAATAAAGAATAGATATCCGTTGCCGAGGATTGATGACCTGTTTGATCAATTGCAAGGTTCGAGCTATTTCTCGAAGATCGATCTTAGGTCAGGATATCATCAGCTAAAAGTAAGAGAGCAAGATATCGAGAAGACTGCATTCAGAACTAGATATGGACACTACGAGTTCTTGGTTATGTCGTTTGGACTAACCAATGCTCCAGCAGCGTTCATGGATTTGATGAATAGGGTTTGTAATCCTTTCCTTGATAAATCCGTGATAGTGTTCATAGACGACATTCTGATCTACTCGAAAAGCCAGGAGGAGCATGGCAGGCACTTGCGAGAAGTGTTAGAAGTTTTGAAGAAGGAGAAGCTTTATGCGAAGTTCTCCAAATGTGATTTTTGGATTCGTGAGGTCCAATTCTTGGGTCACGTGGTCAACCAAGAAGGGATAATGGTTGATCCAGCGAAGATCGAAGCTGTGACGAAGTGGGAACAACCGAAAAGTCCCACAGAGATTCGAAGCTTTTTAGGATTAGCCGGATATTACCGAAGGTTTATCCAAGGTTTTTCTTCGATTGCTACTCCATTAACAGCATTGACCCACAAAGGAGCAACTTATGCTTGGAGTGAGAAGCATAAAGAAGCATTCGAGAAGTTAAAGAAGAAGCTATGCGAGGCACCGATACTTTCTCTACCCGATGGAGTTGAAGACTTCGCTGTTTATAGCGACGCGTCTGGTGTTGGATTGGGTTGTGTTTTGACCCAAAGAGAAAAGGTGATAGCATATGCGTCTCGACAGTTGAAAGAGCATGAAAAGAATTACCCGACTCATGATTTGGAGTTGGCAGCGGTAGTTTTCGCTCTGAAAATATGGAGGCATTACCTCTATGGCACGAAGTGCAAACTTTTCACTGATCATAAGAGTCTCCAATACCTCTTTAATCAGAAAGAATTGAATATGAGGCAGCGACGCTGGCTAGAATTACTTAAAGACTACGACTGCGAGATACTTTACCACCCCGGTAAAGCTAATGTTGTTGCTGATGCTCTCAGTCGGAAAGTCAATCTTGAAAAGAAGAGGCCAAGAGCGTTGAAAATTGAAGTTGTCTCGACTATTGTGGAAAGTATAAGGAAAGCTCAAGAGGAGGCTTCTGAGAAAAATGACCGAAAGGAGGAACGTTTGGGTAAAACGTTGGTGTTTGGTACTAACGGTCATGGACTGAAGGTATTCCAAGATCGTATTTGGGTACCTAAGTCAGGAGGAATTAGGGATCTTCTGATGGAAGAAGCTCACAAGACCATGTACTCGATTCATCCGGGTAGCACTAAAATGTATAGGGACCTGAAACCCTACTACTGGTGGCCGACGATGAAGCTTGATGTTGCAAAGTATGTGGCCGAGTGTGTGACTTGTGCGAGAGTCAAGACACAACATCAGAAACCGTACGGGAGTTTAGAACCTTTGCCTGTGCCTATGGGTAAGTGGGAAGACATTGCTATGGATTTTGTCACTAAACTGCCCAGAACAAAGAATGGTCACGACATGATTTGGGTGGTCGTTGATCGATTCACTAAGAGTGCGCATTTTATAGCGGCCAGGGAGAAATGGTCTATGGAAAAGCTTGCGAATTCTTACGTGAAGGAAATTGTGAGGCTTCACGGTGTTCCGTTAACGATTGTGTCAGATCGTGATAGCCGTTTCACATCGAGGTTTTGGAAATGTCTACAAGAGGAAATGGGTACCAAGTTATGTTTAAGCACAGCTTACCATCCGCAGACTGATGGTCAGAGTGAAAGAACAATACAAACACTTGAAGATATGCTGAGAGCATGTACCTTGGAATTCCTAGGTAATTGGGATGAACATTTACCGTTGGTAGAATTTTCCTATAATAATAGTTTTCACTCGAGCATTAAGATGGCACCTTATCAAGCTTTGTATGGACAGAAGTGTCGTACGCCGTCTTGTTGGCTTGAGGCTGGGGAAAAGCAGTTTATGGGACCGGAGATGGTTCATCAAACTGCTGAAAAGTTGAAAATAATTAGGGAAAGAATGTTAGCAGCTCAAGATCGTCAAAAGAGCTATGCTGACAAGAAGCGAAGACCGATGACTTTTGAGGTTGGAGATTCGGTTTTGCTTAAAGTCTCGCCGTGGAAGGGACTTATAAGATTTGGTAAAAGGGGAAAGTTGAGTCCAAGGTTTATTGGACCGTTTAGAGTCCTTCAGAGGATTGGGAATCAAGCTTACAAGCTCGAATTACCCGAAGAACTGAATGGAATTCACAACACCTTTCATGTGTGTTATTTGAGGAAGTTCACGGGAGAAGTTCCCGATATAATTCCAATTTCTGAATTGAGAATTGATGAGAACAAAAGGTTGATTGAAGAACCAGAGGCAATTGTTGACCGAAAGACTAAGAAGTTGCGACGCAAAATGGTTGGGTTAGTGCTTGTCCGATGGAAACACACGAATGGGCCGAATCTCACCTGGGAGACGGAGAGTGACATGTTGAGTCGCTATCCGCATTTGTTTGTTGATGTGTGATTCCGGGGACGGAATCATTCTAAGGTGGAGAGAATTGTAACGCCTGTGTTTCGGGCTTGCCATTTGTAGCAATGTAATAGTCTAGGTTAACCTTTGTAACCCGTTGTGAGATAATAATAATGTATTATTTGAGTATTATGTGTTTTGTGCTTAATTGCTTAATTATGTGGTTTGATTAATTAAGAATAAAAATAAGCGTCAAAATTTAAGTGTAAAATAAACTTAATATCTTTGGTTAATGTTGTAGTAATTGAAACGAGGTTTCCGAATATATATAGAACGCCCAAATCTGACTTCGTATGAGGAAGTTATGATTTATCGAAGTTCCGGCTTAGCGATATACAGCCTGTTTTACTCGATTTGAGATCGAGGGGTTTTTAGCCGAAGCAATCTAAATGAGAATCGAAGATCTCATTGTTGGTATCGAAGCGATAAAAAGTTAGGCGAGAACGGACGTCAAACGAAGAAGTTATGAATTTATAACGAAGTTTTTCTGTCGCGGCCTATTAAAAATAAATAATAAAAATAAAGTCAAAATTTGCCGACGAAGTCTAAACGAAAGTCGTAGAGCGTGGTCTCACCTTCGCGTGGATATAAAGAACGTCGAAAACGGAGTTCGTATGAAGAAGTTATGAATTTCCGAAGTTTATTAATCATTTTGTATTTATTTTTAATTCAAAATTCGGAAGCATTATCCGAAGGAGTCACCGATCTGATCCGAGGTACGCCCCGCGTACTCCGAGGGATGTCGACACTAGCACTCAAGCACTTCGGATACGTAAGCAATGACGTTTTGGGCAGTACGCCCCGCGTAACGCAGTACGCCCCGCGTACTCCGAGGCTCCAGCCTCCTATAAATAGGATGCGAGGGTTCCGGGTATTTTTGCCAATTCCCTCTCGTTTTCGTGTCGAAGCTCTGTGCAAAAACCCCCGAAGCTACCCCGAAGTCCCGGTATCATACTCTAGCCCCGAGGCAAGTCCCGAGATCCCGAAGATCCCGAAAAGTGCGGTTCCCGAGTCGAAGCTCTGCCCGCGAGAAGTTCGATTTTCGAGAAGATCTTCCAGATCTGCTGTGGATTACTACTTCTATAAGCCGTAGTGCTGTCCGATCGTCTTCTGATCAAGTGAGTGTGTAGTTATTTTCTTCTAATACAATAATACGAAGTATTTTATATAAAAATACGTGCTCTGTGTATATATTTGGTTGTGTTATGTGTGAATGAGTATTCACTCTCTTCTATCTTATAGATCTGCTTATTTCTTTATGAGATATGTGTTATGTGTGTGTGTGCCTCATCTGTTATGTGATATATGTGTTGATTAAAGCATGCTATACAGGTTTTCTTTAAACTATGTATACAAATGTATATTTTTATCTACTAATATGTTGGGTAGAACATGGGTAGACAGTTGGTGTGTAATAAACAGATGAGAGGCCTCGTTGTTGTTTGATTGAGTCATCTAGCGGAGTTTAGATGACGACCACTGGCTATTCTAGACAGTCTTGTGGAAACATTAGCAGGTTCGCCACCTGTAGGTGTTAATGAACTTGGGTGTTCATTCGCTGTACTCCATCCCCCTCATGGTTGCCTTGTTTGACTTATATTGCTGAGGTACCCCCGAAGCATGTGTTGTCGCCCCGATGAAATATTCTTAGACTAGGTCCCTTATGTTAGTTGTTTTAGGGACATTAAAGTGAGAATAACGGGAATGGGTAATTGGGTTATTGTTGGTTGGTGAAAATTAAATATGATATTTATTGTGGGTTGAAAACCCTATATGCTCACCAGGCTCCCAAGCCTGACCCACTCAGTTTTAAATTGTATTACAGGTAGTGGCGGAAGGGCATGAGATGGATGAACCATCAAGTTGTTTTGTTTACAAGTCTGCATATGTTTATATTTGTTATATGACTTGTAATGTCTTCGTTTATGCTTATTGGTCTGTATCGGAACATGACACCCCGAGTTTTGATTATAATGAAAATACATTTCTTTTATGAAATGCTTCGGTAAACAATGTTTTATCATGTTTTGTTTTTGGGAACAAATTCCGCAACTCTTTCAAATCAAAAGGATTTACTCTGAAAATATTTAAAAGCATAAATGAAAATCGGTCTTTTCTGGCCGAGATTTTGGGGATGTCACAGATTAATGTCTAAGTTCATAACTATATTTAGTATGTACTTGACCCAACCCGGCATGGTCCATTTAGGTTGCACTTCACCGACACAATTTATATGGATAGTCTTTTGAGAATAGTATATTTATGATTTATATTAATATATTATAAGTTCTAATATATTAATATGGAATCATATTATTTAATTAGTATTGATCAAGACTTAATTTAGAATTAATTAAGTGATCAAAATGAACTAATTAAATATGGACTCTTATATATATGGAATGAGCCAAGTTCATTTAGGTTGGGCTAAGCTTTCATGGATAGTCCATGGAGTGTTTAACCCATGGATCATATGAAATGAAAGGTCATGGGTTTAACCCTAGTCTCCATAATATATAAAGATGTCCTTGGTTGGTGAAATTGGCACTAGTGTGGGTACACTAAGAAGGGCTAGCCGATTTCACTAGAGAGAACCAAAGTATCCATATTCTCAAAGTCTTCCAAGGTGTTTTGGTGATTTGTGATTCCACTTGAGGCTTCCACACTATTGGGGCTAAGCTCTTAAAGCTTGAATACATCAAGCTACAACAAAAGGTATGTCATCCAACTAGTACTTTGTAGTATAGGAGCTTCATAATATGCTAGTTAGGATTAAAGCCTTGGAAAGTTCTTATTTGCATGTATAATAGAGAAAACATAGATCCAAGGTTTATAGGGTTGCATGTACACCATAGGAGTGTTAGAATGCTCAAAACTCAACAGTGGTATCATAGCATAGGCTTGTTTTCTTATTACACTTGCAAAACTGCTTAAAAAATCGAGTTTTTATGTTGTCTGCTCAACAGACTCACCGAGTCCATAAAGGGACTCGCCGAGTCTAAGACAAAATGCATCCAACTCGCTGAGTTGGTTCGTGCACTCGACGAGTTAGACCCCCAGACAGCATATATTCGATTGTTTTGGCTGGAATTAGACTAGGAACATTACCCTAAGATGTTTTTGGACTTATAAACTTTTTTTTGATGTGGTAATGATGCTAATCCAATTTCAAAGATAATTGTCAATAGATTCATGTTTTGTATTAGTTTAAAGTTTAGACTAATTACATGAAAAAGTTTGATTTGTATTATCTTTGTTCATATGAGTTGCTTAGATTAATAGAAAAGTTAATTGAATAGTTGTTTTCAATCCATTTTAATCTAAAAGTTGATTCTAAAATGTGTTTGTGTAACTTGTCCTCAAGTTACATGAAAAGTCACATTTAAGTTCCTTAAAAAACTCATAAAAATTGTCATAGGTTACAAAATGAAGAGTCTTGTTCTCATTAAATGGTTTTATGACTCCATAACTTGTCCTCAAGTTGTGGAGGTTCAAGAGTCTCTTCATTAAATAAAATATGTGTAACCTTAGTTAATCTCATAAAGCTTCCATAAGTTATGAATTATGAAGAGTCGCTTTCTTAATTAGTTTAAAGTCTTCCATAACTTGTCCTCAAGTTATGGAACTTGAAGAGTTTTTTAATTAAAACTACTTTAAACACATAAGTTATGGAACTTGAAGAGTTTTTTAATTAAAACTACTTTAAACACATAAGTTATGGAATATAAAAGTTTTGAAAGTTACAAAACTTGCCCTCAAGTTTTGGAATTTGAAAAGTTTTCTCTTATGAGTACTTTAATTCCAAGTTTAGCCCTTAGAATTTTAAAAGTTAAAATTCAACCCTTATACTTTTTAATATTATAAGTTAATAATATATATATATATATATATATATATATATATATATATATATATATATATATATATATAAGAGCAAGTCAGTCTTACCGTTAGTAGGCCTCATTCACGAAGTCGGTCTATAAGGGGGATATAAGGTTACTACCTATAAAATGGCAGTTTAATGGGTGTCTACTCTCACCCACCGCTTCCTTGACGGGTGGAGGGTCGTTAGCCGAACGGGTAGGACAAAGACTATAAATTCTCCCTTCATTAAAAGTATTAATGATAAATACTAAGTAACTAAACATTTATAAATACCCAATCTTAGTTACTTAGAAAAATGTGAATAAGGTGCTAATCCATGAAATTACACTTTGAACTTTGTTTAAGTCGGTTAGTGGAGCGTGTGTGGTTAACCGACACACTAACTCGTATTTAACAAGGTAGGCAAAGGGTAACTTAATGTTTATCATAGTATCGATGGAGCGTGTGTGGTTAACCGGCACATCGATTGAGGGGTAAACACTTAAGGGTACCAAGTAATTTGCAAGGTTACTTCACACCTTGTTTTGTGATCCTCGGCATCCCAGTCACAAAAACTGAAGGGTACACTCGAGATTGAAATATGCCATTAAACAGTTCAATGAATCTCAAAAGATCTAGGAGTTTCAAATCCAAGTAAAACCTAATTAAATTATTTTGTTTTCATGGTGGAAATTGGTGAATCGTCATTCACATACCTTCAAATATTCTATAACTTGGATTACGGCATCCCTCTTCCAAGTTATAAAATATTGTGTTGGGTCCTAGCCTTAATATTTCATATTGGGTGTTATATTAAGGACTTTAAATCAACTATCTTGAATATCTCCCAAAAAGATGTCTGGTTCAAACATCTATGATCTTCCCAAATCTCTTGGACCTTCACTTCCTCCACCTCCTCCAATTATTCTCCCTAACCCACAAGTTTAAGGTCACTCTATCCCTATTGGCAAGCAAGGTCTATGTGTGATCACATCTTGGAGATGAAGTCACGTATTGACAAGCTGGGAGAGTTAGGTGTCAAAGTCTAGAGGAAGTGGATGTTCAATCACTTTCTAAGTCACATAGTGAATTCCTTTGGGACTCCTGTGAAATAGACTATGACAAGACCCTTAATGATCTTATCTATTTGCTTGGTGCTGCTAAATCAGAAATGATTTGGTGTACTAGTAAAGCAAATTTGATTAGGAGATCAACTTCCCAAAACTTTATGGACAGGGACAATAGTGACACAAGAAATCCAGAAAAGGATTCTCTTTCCAATGGAGAGGGATTGGCCATAGTCAACTTGGTTGACCAAATGGTAAATAGAAAGGCTAAGTCTGAGATAGTCCCATGTATTATTACCTAAGGGTCCATATGTTTCTATTGCCAAAGGAAGGGGCTTTGGTTACGAAGCTGCCAAACTTACCTAAGCTGCCAAACTTACCTAAGGATGGTAAAGTCAATAAGTTTGACTTTATTTCAAGTAAAGTCCATTGTCTAACTCTATTAAGTTCCTACTTGGAGATTCTTATTACATGATGTGACTGGGTCACATGTTGATGTTTTAAGAATCAAAGGAAAAATGAAGGAAACTTAAAGATAGAGTATGCTGAATCTGACTGCGAAGATGGATTTCTATCGCTTGATTGAAGATCAGATTCTTGAGCTACTTCTTAGGAGTTATGATAGATTGCTAGGAAACATGTAATAACATAGTTTTCATTTCAAGTTGCATTGTAAGGAAAAGTTTTCCGCATTTTAAAATAAATAAAAGTTTGTTTTACTTTATTTTTATCTCCTTACAATGACATTCATGAAAACTTGATGTTTGTATGTTTATAGCAATATTGGAAATATGAATTTGATTCTTTCATTTGTGGTAGTGTCTAAATTTACCAAATAAGGAAATATTCTCATCACCCAAGTTTCAATTGGACCGAAACTTGGAATCATACAAGGTGTTGAGTGTGATGTATGAGAATTTTCAACTTTGGAAAATTAAGACTCGTTCCGTGGTCACATGTATATGTGACTCAAGAGAAGGACTAAGGGATCAAGTACACTTTCTTGTGCACTTGTCAAAGCCCACCACAAAATATGGATAAGACTATTCGTCATGATTTGCTAAGGTTTAGTAAATATGATTATACTTACAAGCTTAAGTATAATTCTGAAACATTGGAAGATTTTCAATGTATGACAGAACGAATAAGAAGAATCAAATTAGGCAGAAGGATAAAAGTTTCTCAAATCTGAAAAGATGGGAGAGTACTTTAGTATCATGTTTTAAGATCATCTTAATGATTTTGAGACCTTATCACAATTCATCCTCTAAGTGCATGAATTGTTGAAATGGTTAAATCAAGAAGATGATTCATACTTCGTTCCAAAACAAGTCTTAGAGTCATACTCCAAGACTATAAGTTGAGTGACATGTCTTAAAGAAGGTTTAAAACACTTGTCAAATGTAAGAGTAAAAGTTTTCTACTCTTGTACATTTGAAATTGGTAAGTTGTGATGTTCTGGATAAAACAAAGACCAACTAAGGCCAATTGTGTTAAGTGTTTGTCTTGATTAGAATCCACACTATCTCTTGAATATTTGGCAAGAAAGTCTTATAGGTCAAGGAGACAGTGGGAGTCTAAAAGATCCTGAAAGGGTTTCAAGAAGTAATCAAGAAAAAAAACTTGTATTTCATCACTAGCACACAACTAGAGGTTTATAACCTATCGTGTTGACATTTCTGTGCCCATTCCAGTTAAGTTGGCTATACATTTGATTTCTACATGTTCTCAATTGTTTGCATAGCTACTTGGAAGCAATGGCAGGCCCTTGAGCTGCCAGGTGGCAAGAAGTTAAGATTGCACAAGTTCAATCCATATGAGTTAGGATTTGTCACTAACCTATTCTTGTGATTATGGTTTTGATAAATTCACATGGATAGGAACACTTACACCATAAAATCTAAGTGTCATAAGGTTTCTCTTCGATTAATGAAAATGATGGTAAGGAAACTCCTTCACTAAGTAGATTTTGAGTAGATAGCAATTGTGGGAATGACAAAAGGTCTAAACATTATGATTACGGCATCCCTCTTCATAATTTTTTAGACACACATGTGAGCTATCTAAGAGAGGTGTATAATTTTGATAAAGCCTTATCAAAGCAATCCAGTATCAGAAATCTAAACTTTGGTAAGAAAGTCAATAAAGTATTGTTTTTCCTAGAAGTTCAGTTGATTTCTGAGTACATGTCAAAGCTAGTAGGAGCATAAGTGTTATGCTAATAATCATCATGTTAGTGGGAGCATGATAATTATGATAAAGGTTGCAAGTTAGCAATGTTAATTATAGAAAACAAAAGGTCTCAATTGGGAAAAAGTTGTTTTATTATAATTAAGGGAGAGGAAATTATACTTCATTTCATTCTAAAAAGCTTAGATTGAGTTTATAACCATTCTAAAGAGCTTATATTGAGATTTTAATCACCTTTAGTCAAGAATATATATATATATATATATATATATATATATATATATATATATATATATATATATATATATGAATTTCATGTTGGATTGGTTCAACTTAAGAAAATTCTATATACTGCGTTCTCAAAATTCGATTATGATTACGACATCCCTCTTCATAGTCAAATCTTGAGAACATGGCAAATAAAAAATATTGTGGCAAAAGACTGGTCTAGAACCTTGTCTTTATGTGAAACATCATGAATTATGTCCCATTTTACTTTGGGTACAAGGTCGATTACATGTGCTATAATATTTATCCTTTCCAAAATTTTCCAAATGCCTTGGGGTATTAAGGGGAACAATGTCTAGAATTGGATATGACTAAAGTGATTAAGCAATTGTCGAGGACAATCTAAGGTTTACTAAAGATTGGTTACTCAAGGACAGTTGGAAGTATACTGTTAATATTGGAAGGACCATATTGACATAGTCTGAAAAGAGGCAACTCTTGTTCAGAAGTGTTAGTCAAAATGGGAATATAGAGTTGTCTTCATAGGTGGAAGCAATCTGTGTAAGGTTAAAGAAACTTAATTTTCGTGAAGTTGATCTTCATTGAAATACCCTGTAATGGTTGTTGACAAGTCTTTGTACACATTCATTGCAAGAGGGTAGTGCATTTAAGTTTAAAAATCTAACAAATTTCGATTTGGGAGTGTGAAATTAGAATCATTGAAAGTTTGGTCAATTGGTCTATTTCACAAAAGTAAGGATCATAGACAAACATAGAGTGCATACTTGGTGTATGGCAAAACTATTGTTTAGAAAAACATAGTGTACATGCTTGGAGCATGGGACACCTAGTGTTTTAATTCAAATATAAAGTTGATAAAACCAAAACAATGAATAATGAGTAATCAGTATGGTGATAAATAGAAAGTGTTTTATTTATATTCATAGGTTTTGATACCATATTAGATTCATTTATTCTTGTGTTTCACTTTGCATGTTTTGACTTCCATAATAACTAGGTTATTCTTCCGGAATGACTAAGTTATTCAAACCATCCACAGTCGGTCATATGTTGGAAGTAGATATGAATCAAGACTGTCATTGGTTGGCTTGTAGAGGTCCAAGTTGGTGGACAAAGTTGTGCTACAACACTCATGAGTGCTCATAAGTTCTGAGTATTGGATTCAACCCGCGCTCATTTGAATCTCTTCATGGATTTTATCACGAGTGATCATGAGACGATAATATCTTATTTTATTCAAACCTAGAGATATGAGTTGTTACTATGAGTTGATAGTACATTGATTGCACGAAAACGCATTGGTAACTCGATGTTATAAAACGTGCCTTTGTGTATGATTCAACAAGTAGCAGAACAAGCCATATGAGTCGAAGTTTATCCATTCATTTTACCTTCGGGATAAAAGCAATATCTGTGGGCCCCTCGATGATTTAATGATGACACATCTGAGTGCTTGGCCAAGCCAGGACTGATTTGATTTGTTCAATCAGTCATTCGTCATGAATCGGAAATCGGGAAACAACAAATGGACAGAGAGAATGATTATAATCCATGTCTCAGTCCATATGATATCTAGAATGGAGGAATATATAATCCCTTATCTAATGGACAAGTCATTTACAAGGTCAAAGTTCGACAGCGGCTTTAAGAGCTACGATTGCCAGTTAGGTTTTGAAGTCATACTCAATAATAGTTTTAGACTTATCCAAGTGGGAGACTGTTGGATTAATGTCTAAGTCCATAACTATATTTAGTATGTACTTGACCCGACTCGGCATGGTCCATTGGGGTTGCACTTCACCGACACAGTTTATATGGATAGTCTTTTGAGAATAGTATATTTATGATTTATATTAATATATTATAAGTTCTAATATATTAATATGGAATCATATTATTTAATTAGTATTGATCAAGACTTAATTTAGAATTAATTAAGTGATCAAAATGAACTAATTAAATATGAACTCTTATATATATGGAATGGGCCAAGTTCATTTAGGTTGGGCTAAGCTTTCATGGATAGTCCATGGAGTGTTTAACCCATGGATCATATGAAATGAAAGGTCATGGGTTTAACCCTAGTCTCCATACTATATAAAGATGTCCTTGGTTGGTGAAATTGGCACTAGTGTGGGTATACTAAGAAGGGCTAGCCGATTTCACTAGAGAGAACCAAAGTATCCATATTCTCAAAGTCTTCTAAGGTGTTTTGGTGATTTGTGATTCCACTTGAGGCTTCCACACTATTGGGGCTAAGCTCTTAAAGCTTGAAGACATCAAGCTACATCAAAAGGTATGTCATCCAACTAGTACTTTGTAGTATAGGAGCTTCATAATATGCTAGTTAGGATTAAAGCCTTGGAAAGTTCTTATTTGCATGTATAATAGAGAAAACATAGATCCAAGGTTTATAGGGTTGCATGTACACCATAGGAGTGTTAGAATGCTCAAAACCCAACACTCGTGTCATCGTCACCACCACCACCAAGAGGGTGGTTGGGTGCTTTGTGAACAAAAGCGTGGGTGGGTGTGTTTCTGTTTCTGGTGTGTTTGTGTGTGGTTTTGTTTGGCCGGAAAACCGAGAACAACCACCACCACCACCGTGAGGTGGTGGCTGCCACCATGTACCACCGACGGCCACCACAAGGGTGGTTGTGTGTGTTTATCTTAGTGTGTGTGTGTGTGTGCTATTTGGGATTTTGGCATTGTAAATTGTAATTAGTGACTAGTATAATCAAGAAAACTCATAACCACCACCAGCCGCCGTGTTGGGTGAAGGTGAGCTTTTGTTTGTGTTTAGACCGCTTTTGGAATCCTTGGACATAATTAGACTAGAACCATAACCACCACCGTGAGGTGGTGGCCGGCGCCGTGAGCCGCCACTGACCACCACTACCCGAGGTGGTAGTGGGTGGTGCCCGACTTGTTTAACCCTAGTTGACCTAATGAAACCCTAATTGACCTAAAGACTTACCTTTTGGGCCTAATTGGGGTGTGATTGGGTTGGAAACCCTAATTAGGGTTTAGAAAACCCTAATTTTGGATATATGGGTTTTGGAGT
The DNA here is from genome assembly GCF_002870075.4 of Lactuca sativa. Classification (NCBI taxonomy): domain Eukaryota; kingdom Viridiplantae; phylum Streptophyta; class Magnoliopsida; order Asterales; family Asteraceae; genus Lactuca; species Lactuca sativa. The sequence goes on from NC_056627.2 coordinate 269,615,485, forward strand.
GTCGGGGCCCGCATTTTTTAGATGACCAGATTGGGATTATGTATTAAGCTGACCACACTACAAGATACACTCAATAGATTGATGGATTTAATGGATTTAGTCCTTAATGGTTTATGTAGGAAACACTTAACCCTAATCGTCATTTTATGTGAAAACCCTAACCTTACTTTGGCCTTGAGTTGGGCATTTCTATTGAGCTTTGGTGATTGGGCTATTGATGGGCCATCCAAGAACAATCATATGGACTAAGAGGGTGTTTGCGGTTGCTTTTAAAATAACTTTTGGCTTTTAACTTTTCCAAAAAGTTAAAAAAAAATGTCAAAAGGTGTTTGGATAATTCAAAAGATCTTGTGGAAATGACTTTTGGCAAAGAAGAAAATAAGGAGTTTCTAAAAGTCACAGAAACCTGACTTTTTGTTGTTTTACCTATAAAAGTTAAACCAAAAGTCTTTTTGCCAATCCAAACACATCTTAAATACCTTCTTTTGCAAAAAGTCATTTTACAAGAAGTCCTTCTACAAGAAGGACTTTTGATGCTCAAAAGTAATCCCAAACACCCTCTAAGAATATAAGGATGGGCTTTAGGTAAGGCCCATGTGAGGGTTTGGGCCTAATTTGGAAAATTAGGTCATAAGTGGGCCTTTATGATTATGAGATATTAGGCCATTAGAATGCTAAATGTTTGGACTGGAATAAATGGTTGTGCCTTAGGGTAAGACCATGTAAAGGTTTGGGCCCAATTTGGAAAATTGGGCTATATGTTGGGCTCCGATTCATAGTTGGACTTTTGGGCCTTTGGATTGGGCCTTGAGTTTGAATCAAGCTAAGATGGGGGTAAAGTAGTCTTTTACCCCAAGCATGGACTTATGGATATATATTGGAACCCAATTATTGATTGGGTGTTATTTTGATGATTGACAGTTCGAGAACCTATCATCCATCAACTAGAGTTTTGTCTACAGGACTTCAGCAGTGCGAGGTGAGTTACCTTCCTGTAGAAGTGGGTCTAAGGCACCAAGGTCGGCACACTAGTAAGAGTTGTAGTAGAGATAATTGTCTTTGTGATAATTATATGGTATGTTGCTGTCTGTTATGATTATATGCTGGTATACTATGATGTGATGTGAAATGTGATAGGAGGGGTAGAATAGACCCCAGTACCGGTTGAAAGGACCAAAGGGGTAAGCCAGCACCCAGATAAGCTAGGCAGTATACAACTTCTATGTTTATGCACTAGGATGTTATGTGGTAGAGTAGGGGTAAAATAGTCCTCAATACCGGTCGAAAGGACCGAAGGGGTAGACCAACACCCTGATATGCTAGGCGAGGTAGTGGTCGACAGGGCCGAAGGGGTAAGCCAGCACCCTGGTATGTTAGGCAAGTTACCGGTCGACAGGGTCGAAGGGGTAGGCCAGCACCTTAATATGCTAGGCAAGTTATCGGTTAAAAGAGACCGGAGGGGTAGCTAGTATCTGGATATGTTATACAGTATGTGTTATGTATGGTATGTGGTATGATGGGGGAACTCACTAAGCTTCGTGCTTACGGTTTTCAGTTTTGGTTTCTGGTACCCTCGTTTTCAAAGGAAATGAGTCGGCTCGATCGCAGCGCATCACACGATGTTTTTCGCACATGAGATCTTTGGGATTACACTCTGATATTGTTTTATGAAAACATGTTTTGATTATTGACACTTTTGACATGGGATGTTTTTATACCACTGGTTTTATGAATTATTAAACTAAAAATGAAATTTTTGGTTTTAAATTTTGGGATGTTACATAATGTGTTTTTATGTAATGTGAAATATTTATTTATTTTTATTAATTATGTTTTTTATTTAATCTAAATATAATATATATATATATATATATATATATATATATATATATATATATATATATATATATATATATATATATATATATATATATATATATATATATATATATAAACAAGGTGGAATGATAACCATTTTCAAGGGTTAATGAACATATAGTGGAGGTGATGTAACACATAAGTGACATCACTTTTCTAGTGAACATCTTGTGACCATACTTCATAGCCATATGAGATCCTAAATCAACAAGACCCACAAATAACTAATTAATGTAATCAGAGGTGCAATGTATAGGTTTTAAAGCAGCTTCGGTTTTTTAAAAACCCATTTTTTAGACCGGTTTCGGTTATAATCGATTCGGTTTCTTTAGTGTTTTTTGTAAGTGAAACTTTACTATTTTTTCGGTTAAAAAACACTTCGGTTTGGTATTTTTTAGAAAAACCGAGTAAAAGATTAGTTTCAATTATTTATAAAACCTATATCGAGCCGGTGGTTTAGTTCTAGTTGAACCAGTTATAGAAAAACTGGTTTCGGTTTTGTTAGGTCCGTTATAAGTCTTAACCTGATCATTATGTACGTTATTGAAAATTTCTAACCTTTTTTAATATGAAGTATATCTTTTATATTTTGAAATCCGACGATATTAAGTGTTGTCATCACTCATTGAGGTTGAAGGTTCAAGTCACGTTTAGGACATAGAATTCATTTTTTTTCTATTTTTAGGGATTTTTTTTATCGAATTTTTTTAGTATATCATTATTTATAATCTTTTATTTTATATATATACCAATATATGTTGATGAAAAAATTGACTTTTTTGTTGAAAAACCATTCGGTTTCGATTTCTTTAATTTAGTTTTTTTTTTTTGGACTGAAAATTATTTGATTTTGGTTTATTTGATTTGAAAAACATTGTTTTGTGTTGAAAACCAAACCGCAAAATTTGAGTTCTATAATTTAATATGGGATTGCAACTTTCATATAAACACATGAACCATTTCTATAATATTGTCTAAAGAATATTAAAGTCTTCCTGAACTAATCATAGAAACCAAAACCAAATGGTTTTTTTTTAACGAAAACAAGGGCGCATTACTTGTTCGATGGGAATTTGTAGGTTGTAATAGTCGTGATAGAAAAATGATTTTTTTTTCAATACAAATTAAAAAAACATTAATCATGTTTTCTTGGAAGAGTAAATAACTTTTTTTACTGTTTTAAGGATTTAACCCATAACCACTTAGTTAGCGGTCAGTGTACAACTTTCATGTTTGCGAAAGAGGTTAAGCTCCATCTTGTGGGATAATATGATTAAAAGTGTTGAAAATATGCCCATCTCCAAAAGCTTGAAGATTCCTATGTGGATAAAATATATAAATTTAAGAATAGGATTAGATAAAAATATAAGTTAGTCTCTCTAAAAAAAGTTATTTATGAAATAAAAAGTTCTTTATGAAATAAAAAGTTCTTTTCCCCACGCGAGATAGTTAAAATAATTGTTATTTATTTATGAAATAATAAAAATAAAAAGAAAAAACAAACAAAAAGTTCTTTTCCCCGTTTTATCACATATATTGATATGATAAACGCGACATAATTAAAATCTTGTTGATTTCCCTCTCAAAAGTAGTTGAGGGCTATTTTGTAATTTTCCGTAAGTAGAATGTGTACTGTGCACTCCGCGTACCTTAGAAGTCTTCGGATGCCTTTGACATCACATTTCCTCATTTAAACTTGGCAACTCAAAAGCACAACCGACATCCGTTTCCAAAATATATGGCACGTATACATTTCCCCTCGTGTCGACATAAAACCCACCAATGCATAAAATACAACATCCATTGCGATACGTGGCCCGAACCCACAAATTTCAACCTTATTCATGATGACATTAGAACTATGGAGTATTTGACATTAGAATTATGGAGTATTACAAAATTGACTATTTTTTTTTCTTATATTTTTGTCCATGCTTTCTTTCACACATGTGTAAGAAATCCTCATTTATAGTCCATCATGAAATAGAAAATGACAAAGAAGTCCCTCAATTTTTTAGCCACTTCTAGTTGCCCATCACTTTAATGGTATGGATTTGGTATTTTTCATAATTCGCAATGAGTTGAAATGATATGAGATTAAATGTATAGATACAAACTATCCTCCGATAAAAAAACCATTTATAAAACATTATCCATTACACTTGGTTGAGTTTAGGTGGGAATATGTTGTTTGGTAGGATCAATACTCAATAGTACTATATTATGTGGCATGTATATACAAATTACATTCTTGTATTAATGCTTAGTTTTTCCTTACCAATAAAGGGAATTTTCATATGACCACAACATGTTTTTTTTTCCTTTTTTTTTTAAACAATTAAGGTAGGCACAATGGATATCGACAATTACTACATAAATGTTTTAGTTGAAACTAATTAAATTCCATAAAAATTAGACGAGTTATGTAAAAAAAATAAGTTTACAAAACACATTGAGACATTGCTACTAAAATTTATCAAGGAATTACATGTCACTATTTTTCTAAAAACCATATAATGGCTAATGCAATGTAGACTCTGATTTTTTTATTTATTTATTTTTTTTTAAGTTTTATATGCACCACTATTAATAATAAATTTATGAGAATATACTACCATTACAATTGTTTTTACAGTACATAAAATTTGGTGCACCCATTGTAATTCAATGGGGAGAACAACTAAGTATATAATTCAAATTAATGACCTATATTTCCACCTAAATTTTCAATAATTTAGACAAAGATAGTTAGACACAATGATTCCCATTAAGTTTATTAGATATTTAAAGAAAAAAAAACATATAAATACACATCATAAAAACTTCATGTTGTAAGCATTAATGATACATGTCTAAAACATCAATGTAATAAGTACCCTAAAATCTGGTCTAAAAACAATATTGGTGCACATTAACTATATATACTGACAAATAATCATCTAGATCTTTTATAGTAATAGTCTAAAATACTGGTAAAGTATACTACAAGGGCGAAAATGAATTTCTTACGAAGTATTTGTACTTGTAGAGTCAAATGAAAAGAGTTTAAGGAGTAATAATGTAAATAAATCCTAATCAAACGGCAGATCGTTAACGACTTTACTGAAAACCATATTTGACGGCCATCGCTCGTCCAATTCCTCCGTAGAAGAAGAATCGGATTCTCTCTCTCTCTCTCTCTCTCTCTCTCTCTTCTCTCTCTCACTATATAACCTTTTTCTCACCTGGAGCAGACACTTCTTTCTCTCTGGTGTCTCCGGCAACCGGTGAATAGGTATGTTCTGTGACATCAGTTTCCGCTGGTTGCAATTTTGATATGTGTAGGTGCGTACATACATATGGATGTAAATGATGCATTATCTGTACATGTCTACGAGGATTGCTTGGGGTTTTCGTTAATTTGATGTCGAAATAATTAGGTTTTTTTTTATAATTTTAATTTTGTCATTTGACAAATCGACTGTACTATTTGTTCATCGGCAGTTATTTCGGATCTCTACTTGCTATTTAGTGTTTGATTCGCTTTATTTCTAGGGTTACTGTGACTGATGTACCAACTTTAAGCTCCTTTACCCTGCAAATTAGCAGACGCTATATACTCGATATATTTTTTTTTCTAGGGAATAATTTTTGATTGTTTCTATTAATCAAATTTTTATCGATTATCTGGCGTTTCATTGATTGTAGAGTTTTCTAGGTATAGAAGTCATAGAACTCTGGTAAAATTGTTGCAGTAGAAAGTGAGTTTTGCTAAATCATTATTGAATTGGAAATTAACTATATTTAGCTCTAAATTGCATGGTGTTTCAAGCTGTATCTTGCATTTCTGAACCATACTTGAATCAGAAACATGACCTTTTCATTTACAAATATACCGTATTTGTAATTAGCAAATACTTATTTGGCAGTGTTCGTTCATTTATCCTCATTTGGTGTTTTAATTTGATAGGCTCACATCATAAAGTAGTAGAGTACTACTGCTACAGTCATATGTGAAAATCTAAACTTGTATCTTCTGCTATTTTTGTCTTTACATGGGTCCAGGCTGACATATGCTTAATTGAGCTTGTATTATTGACTGAAATAGTACCAGGACTTCAATATTTAAGCAGAATATCATATGCTTTCCATAATTTCTTAATGATTTACTTATCCAAACAAAGAGCTATTAATGTCTGAATTATTGTTCAATCAGTCCCTCTGTATTTCAGTAAAAGCAAGTCTCCCCAGTCCCAAACATCATTAAATGCATCCCATCACTTTCTTATCTTTTCTTAATACTTAACCCTCTAACGTTTACAGTTTTACCATAGTTTGATGCTTAATTTTACTCAATCTCTCCTTCTACCCCCCCCCCCCCCCCCCCCCCCCCCCCCCCAAAAAGTCATCATCTTTAGCCATATCCAGCTTCAATCTTCCATCATTTCAATAGTTTTTCTTAACAAAATCATCTTTCTCATGAATATTCAGATTACAGAAGATGGCATACTGATTGGCCAAAGTAACTGTTACACATTTTGAAAGTGATCGAGTGAAAATGGGGTCTGCTTGTTGTGTTGCTGCTAGAGACAGAAGAGCTATAACAAATGGATCAATTAGTGATGTGATCCCAAGAAATATCCGGTATTCTCCATCATGGGGTGTTAGGTGGGAGAATAGGAGGCGTGTAGCAGGTGAAGAAGCTTCCATGACTTGGTATTCTGATAGTGTTACTGTTGCCACAAATGACAGGCTGGACAATAAATCTCAAACAACAGTTGGAACTGCTTATGCATCAGAAGAGGGTAGTAGTCCTTTGGAAAGTTTTAGAAATCTGACGTGGCAAAAGTCATCACCTTCTGAAGGATATCCAGTTCCTCAATCAGGTCAATTTTATCTCAGTAAATAAAATGACTTGGCAAACACTACCTTAATCTTGTTACATTTACTTAGTATCTTGATGCTTTATGATATATTGTATTTGCCAAATGAGCAGCATATCTCATGTTTTTCCACTTGTCCTTTCAGAAGACCTGTCTCTCTCTAAAAACCCAACCAAGTTATCATCATCCCCATCAAGACATCCCACATGTTCCCCGGGTTGCCAGGTGTCACACAGCCGGATCCCATCTACAAAGTCCTCAAATCTCTCAATCTCAGAAGAAGGCCCCGGGTCCGGGTGGAGCAACGAATTAAACCGTGGATCTTCAGACGGGTGGTCCATATCCATACCCGTACCCGCTTCCAACGACTCTTTCGATAGCGAGTCTCTCAACTTTAAAATGAGCCGATCAAGTGGGGGTGTTTCGTCCATTGATATGCAGACATGTGGCGCGTGTTCCAAGCTCTTAACAGAAAAGTCGTCATGGGGAACACAGAAGATTATAGCCAATAACGAGCTGGCGGTTGTGGCTATTTTGATATGCGGGCATGTTTATCATGCGGAGTGTTTGGAAAATATGACGGATGAGATGAACAAGTATGATCCTGCATGTCCTGTTTGTACTTTTGGTGAGAAACAGACTTTTAAAATGTCGGAAAAAGCAATAAAAGCGGAGATGGAATTGAAGGCTAAGATTAGTAGGAAGAAATCAAGAACTAGAAGCCGGGTGGTTGATGGTGATGATGATCATATTATTATGTTTGATAATAGTGGTAGCAAGAGTAGAAGCCATAATAATAATAATAATAATAATAAGATGAGTTCAAGCTCTAGCATGAAGAATTCTATGGGGAAACCAAAAACACCTTTTTTAAAGAGACACTTCTCTTTCGGTGGTTCCAAAGGGAGTCGATCCATGTCAATGTCGGATAATGATTTTTCCCGGAGAAAAGGGTTTTTCTGGACTAAATCAAATAAGGAGTGACCTCACCTCACCTCACCTTTTTCCCTCTAAAAGGTACAATATCATTACCAACATATTATATTGTGAAATCAAACAAGGACTAATTTTGACAGTTGAAAACAAAAATTCCATTTTTTGTCCCAACTTTTGATTCCTCTACTAGATCTCATGTTTTTGTGTGAAAGACACATAATCAATGCAGGTTTAATATCATGATATATTAACATGTGGTGTTTTATTTTAAGTGGGTGATTTTGTTTTAAAAATGATAGGTATGAGTACACGAGTAGTAGGATTAGCTCCTTGAAGATAACTTATTGTAAAGCGGGTTTTGAACTACACATAGATGGTCATGGTATTGGTAATAGTAATACCATAAACCATGTTCGTCATGAAATTTGGTATATATAGCTCATTGGGGAAATGGTAGTATAAACAAAGGAATTCAGTGAAACTGGTAGAACAGATTCTTTTTCTTTTTCAAGTGGTGTAAGTTTAAAGTTTGTTTCTTGTGTTTTTCTTGCATTATATAATTGGAAAAGAAAAAAGTAAAGGTAATTTGAATTTGGTGAAACTTAACTTGTCAAATGTCAACTTCCTTCCTCCTTGCGCACCTTTCATTTTGTTGACTTTGGGATTTAATTTTTGCTTTAGCGTTGGCCATTCTAAAATAAATTAAACAATTTTCCTGTCTTAAAATAAATAAAAATATCTACTTTCTAATCCAAATCTGTTTTTTGCCATCAAGTATTTATTATGAAAACTGACAAGGAGGCTTATTTAATTAAACATTAAACGAAAAATAGTATTGATATGATCTCTATGCTTGAATATATATAGCTGAAAATAAGGTGAAAGAATAGACGTCTTAGCTATTTTGTTTCTGTTAATTTAAAGCTTTTATTTGGTAAATTTGATTTCTTAGGAGAGGTCCAAACTCCAAAAGATCGTAACGAATTGAATAAACCGGAAAAATAACTTTCTAGTTATTTTAACCTGCATATCTTAAAATCAATTCGTTAATGATATTAATTACATTACTCTATCAAATATAACTATATTAACTATGTGAATAAATGACTTTAGAAAAGTAGCGATTAGCAAGTGAAAAAACAATTTGACAAAGAATGTTTCTACATTCATAACCGCTGTTGAATATTTATCACATTTGATAAATAGATATAACAATTTTTGCAAATTTGATTAGTTTTGAACTTATTTTTTGAGTTTTGATTTTGAACATGTTTTTCCTTAATTTTTTATTTAAAAAAAAAAAAAAAAAAAAAAACATGTTTGAGACTACATTTTTAAATATTTTGAAACTTGAAAGTAGGCATGAGCAAATGGACTGAACCGGCTGGAACCGGTCCGACCCGGACCCAAACCCGAACCGGGATCCGGCTTCGGCCAAAATCAAGAACCGAACCGGCCCGGCGGTTCTACCGGTTTCGGGTCCGGTTTTGCCGGGGCTTGTAACTCATTCAATTTTTAACCAAATCAAGCGTTTTTATAGTCTAAACTTAATTACAAAACCTAAACTACATGTAGGAAAAAGATTCAGGTCAAAAAAACTTAAATTGAGTAATTTATGTACATTTGAACAACAAAGTCAGATTACGTTTAATTGCTATAGCATGAAAAAATTCTAATTTGACACCCTTTCTTGCGGGACTTGTAACTTATTCATTTTTTTTAACCAAATCAAGCGTTTTTATAGTCTAAACTTAACTAAAAAATCCTAATCTACATGTAGGAAAAAGATTCAGTTCAAAACAAGTTAAATTGAATGAGTTATGCATATTTGAACAACAAAGTCAGATTACATTTAATTGCTGAAACATAAAAAAATTCTGATTTTATACTCTTTCTTGCAGGGCTTGTAAATCATTCAATTTTTACCCAAATCAAGCGTTTTTATAGTCTAAAGTTAACTACAAATCCTAATCTACATGTAGGAAAAAGCGTCAGGTCAAAACAAGTTAAATTGAATGAGTTATGTACATTTGAACAACAAAGTCAGATTACATTTAATTGCTGAAACATAAAAAAAATTCTGATTTGATACCCTTCCGTGTGGGGCTTGTAACTCATTCAATTTTTAACCAAATCAAGAGTTTTTGTAGTCTAAACTTAACTACAAATAATAATCTACATGTAGGAAAAAGATTCACGTTAAAAAAAGTTAAATTGAATGAGTTATGCAACTTTCAAAATTTGAGTGAGTTATTCGGTCCGGTTCCCGGTTTTGGGCCGGTTCCAAGGACCGGTTTTACCGGGTCCCGGTTCCAAAATTTGACGAGATTATAGTACCGGTCCCGGCCCGACCGGTTCCATCGGGTTCCGGTTCCGGCCAGTTCCCCGGTCCATATGCTCATCCCTACTTGAAAGTTTGGAACTACGATGACTGTCAAACTTGTTCATTAGTTTTGAATTAGTTTTTTAGGCGAGATTCGAACTTGTCACGAACTTCTAACTTCTCCTCCTTATCATATAACCACCGGAATAATATAAAAACACAACTTTGTTGAAATGTCAAAGAAAAACTGAAATGATGAATTTATAGTTAAAAATTATGATAAATGATGTTAGGGAAGAAAAAAAAATTAAAGAATGTTATTAAGTTTTATAATTGTATATTGATATGTATATCATCTCTTAGAGCATATATGATAAATTTTAACATTTTTGGTTTTCTTTTATGACAAAAATAGCTCATAAAAATAAAAAAAGAAACAGAAAAAACATCTTGCATGCATGCATATATTATGTATGGATGTATGTATGTAAGTATTTGCGCGCACATGTATTTGTTAGGTCGATGCCGATGGGTAGGGTCATCGCACCATTCATGATCCATCAGTCATATATGCCACTACTTTAGTTAGTACTATATGAGAGGGTTGGTGTTCACCAGCATAGTCAACGTGTAGGTAAAAGTTGAAAGAAGATAAATTGAAGAAAAAAGAAGAGAGAAGGTCACATAGTCGGATGTGAAGGGAGGCACATAACACCGCACCACCTCAACATCACCCATAAAAGGGATGATGTTAACGTCGTGGTTCTTTATTCAAATCGACATCACGTATGAGTCATGGTGCTCACACCACCAACCATATTGTACACCCTGTGGTGGAGCTACTAAGGGGCATGGCCCCCAACTTTTTTGAATAAGAACATGATAGATCTACTACTAAAACATTATTTATATAAAAATATATATTCTTTTAAAAAGAAATATAAGATGATACTTCTAGCTTTCGAAAGAAAATCGTTATAAAAAATTAGTAATCTTCATCTAAAATCAAAACTTTACAAATCCTAATCGCCGTTTAAACTCCTCTTATTCAAAAAGCCCACAAATTCTACTATATCTAAACTTTTATAAAGCCCACAATAACAGAGAAAACAAAGCTAAAATGTTAAAACTAAACGCCCTAACAGCGACACTCCATTCTCCAATCGTCGTCTTAAAGATGACTCTTGTTAATGTCGGAAACCTTCTCCTCTTGTCGCCCATGTGTGTCTAAGAGCATACGGTGTCAGCAACGAGAAGTACGGTTATGGCTGAGATGGCACCTCATAACACAGTGAACACCATCCCCTCCCCCCCCCCCCCCCTTTCTCGTTAAGGGGGTGTTATGGCATATCTCGTTGTGACGGAGATGAGATGAAACGAGAAGTTTAATTGACTGTTGCCTTTATCAACCAATCAAATCATTTTCTTTTTTTCTCTCTCTACCTCTTAACATGTTATAACATGGGGAACATCATTCCCTCTTGGTATTATGGGGGTGTTATAATTGAGGTGACATTTGAATTGGGTGTTATAACGTGACCCATAGCTAATGCTCTAAGCAAATGTGCATCTTTGTGATAATGATCGGTCATTAATATAGATTAGATACAATCTCTTCAATTACGGGATATACTAGTATAGATTAGTATGTATATAACATTAGGGTGAAACCCTAATGTAAGTCTTGGTGACCGTCTTTGTGACAACCCATTTTCTTGGTGAAAACAAAACTCTTTCTTGGTGAAAAACAGCTTTATGAATATCTCGTGTTCTTTACTTTTTATGTTCTTTGTTTGTTTAAGTTAATTTACATGTTCTTTGTTTATTTTACTTAAAGTGTATCGTCTTGAGAGTTAAGGATGTATAAATACTGCACAAACCCTATATATTAGGGTTTTGGTCCAGGCCACGTACGCCCAGTAAACGCAAGGAGTTCCCAAAATTTACAAAAATGCTATGTAGGACCAAATTTGCAAACAATACTCATACCAAGGGTCAAAATGTAAAATACATGGAAATTGAGATGTTACAATAATAACGACTATGAATATAAATATAAGTTACACTAAAAGTATAGTAAGTGTAGCTTAATTTACAAGAATTTTAGCTAAACCCGAAAAATTACACGAGCAGAACTCCGAACCAAAAGCTCCTTTTCGTCCGGCTCCTAGACTCATTAGAGTTCCACTAAAATATCTCAAGAAACCCAAAAAAACTGGACTAAAACAAGAAAATGTCTCCAGAGAGAAATGAGAGTGAAAATGTGTGAACATGATGGAAATTTGGGCATGCTTATATAATCATCAGGAGGCGTGTCACACACCTTTCTGAAGGCGCATTGCACGTTGGTGCTACGTCGTTCCCCCAGTTTATTGTTGTATGTGGCAAGTTTGTCGATCCACGTCACCCCCTTCTAGAACACAGGCGTGACGCGCTCTTGCTCTGTGTGCGCACACATGAGTTCGGATTTTTAAAACTTTGAAAAATCATATATTTCTTATACTAGCTCTATTTTTGACGTTCTTTATATCCACATGTAGCTATCGATGAGTACTACAACTTTCGTTTTTGGATAATACTCATTTTATTTTTAAAGTTGTATTTTAACAGACTTCGACTGTTAAAGTCCATATAAAAATCATAACTTTCTCATACAACTTTCGTTCTCGACTATCTTTATATCGACAAATTCTTATTCGCGAGACTTCGAAGAAGCATAACTCCTTCATACGAAGTCGGATTCGAGCGTTCCATATATCTACGGAATCACCATCGCGACTTTTACAACTTCGTCAAGAGTATTTATCCTAAATAATCTTCTATTAAAAACATTAATTTATCGTTTATCGATAAATCTACAAAAAAGACTCATAATATATAGTCTACAACGTGCATGACTAATGATTTCCCTATTCGAAGTTTTAAATTATAATAAAGATTACTTATTATATTTCATTGTGTAGCCCAAAGTTGCAGGTATTAGGTACACTATATATACTAAATATTAATACTTATCTTTTTATTTATATGGCAATTATAAATAGTAAAAAATCAATAAATAGAAGTAGAGGGAGTTTAATGGCATAAAATATATATAAGTTATTGAAAGGGAGGTTCAATATCTTTCTACCAAATATTAATATATAGGATAATATAAATGTAGAAGGATAAAATAAGATAATGATAAATGTCAAGAAAATCAATAATATAGTGGAAGGATAAAATTTTAGGAAATTCTTGCTTTGCTTATTGGAATAATAGTAAAACAATTAATACTTGAGGAGTAGACCGACACAATAATGCGATTGAGGTTTGACGACCAATTAATAGAAATGATCCATTCATGCAGCCCACGCATTTGACGATAAACTATAGACGTCAACTCAAGGATCATTTGATTCATCGTGCCTCGAATTCGAAGTCACCCATGGAATTTACGGGTTAGTCAAACATATCGTATGGCATCTTAATTTGAACTGAACACAATCAATCAACCAATAAATTAGTTTGTTGACATTTTAGTTAGGTTATTTGGTAAAATAATTTCATTGATTTGATGTATACATGTTTAATTTTCAATTGGGAAATTTTATTAAAGCCACGGATTGAAATAGAACAACTATTTCAAAAAATTACAAACCCTGACACACCAATTACAGTAACATTTCAAGTTCCAATCTCATCCGTATCCAAACAATATTGATGACTCATACTCACTTTGACATGTTAAAAGGTTCATCAATCTGTCAACACTCGGATTGAAATAGAACTGAAGTGAGTCATGGCAATAACATGTATACGTGGCACACAAGTTTCAATTATTCGACAAATACTATGATACGTGTTGCCTCAAAGATTACTTCACATGCATGCACAAAACGGTGGAGTTAATTTTTTTCTTTTTGTCTGTTTGTGGATAAGACGACACACATCGGCCCCATAAAACCCGCAACTACATGTACTCTATCTCCATTGCTTCGACTCTCTAAATTAAACTAATTACGTATAGCGTATTTTCAAATTATTTCAATCATCTTCAATCAAAAATGCAAGAAATACATGACGAACTCGGCCGCCCTATTCAGCTTACCGACGAGTTCGGCCGTCCTGTTCAACTCACCGACGAGCATGGTGTTCCCGTCAAACTCACCGGCGTCGCCACTACTCAGGGTCACACTCACACCACCATTGGATCAGAGCTTCAAGACAAGATCACACCCGGCTTCGCCACCACTGATCAGGGTTACAATCACACCACCATTGGATCAGAGCTTCGTCACAAGACGATGCATGACCAGACAACCGACACCACCATGGGCTCCGAGACGCATGGCGGAACCCACTTCGCTCCGACACCGATCGATTACCTAAAACATGGCGCCGGTGCAGTCGCTGGTGCCGGTGCAGCAACTGTGGGTGCGGCAGCCGGAGCTGCTAAGGGTGCTGTAACCGGCGGTGGAGCACCGGTGAGCCATACCCAGGCTCATGGTGCTGCAGGTGGCGATGAGAAACAGCTGGAACATGAATCACCCAGCTCTAGCTCCCCTTCGGTAAGATCAAGCATTCAAACTAATTTAATTTTGAGGTTCGATTTTTATAAGCTGCTTGTTTTAAAAACATTGGTTGGCAGTCGGAAGATGACGGAGAAGGAGGGAGGAGGAAGAAGAAAGGTTTGATGCAGAAAATTAAAGAGAAACTTCCTGGACGCCACAAGAAAGAGGAGAAGCAGGCAACCGCACACAGCGCCAACACCAAAGTAAGCAGCGCCGGCGAAGGTCCGGCGAGTATAAGGGTGGAGCATCATGACGAGAAGAAAGGTCCTATCGATAAGATCAAAGAGAAACTTCCCGGCACTCACTGATCTCTACTCTACTCTAGTAATTTTTATCAAATTATCATCCGTTTTCTATTACATGTGTTTATGTGGGTGTGTATCTACAGTGTGTAGCTGGATTTTAGATTTTCGATACTATTTGTTGTAATAATTAAAAGAATTCTGTACGAGGTGTATTAGTATTAAATGCCTTCCTATTTGTACAGGAACGTGTATGTTATGCTGTTATTTGTTTTTTTATAGCTTAGCGGTATAAGTTGTGTCTTTTCTCTCAAATCTATTAAATTCATTGAAATTATTAGGGTTTAATGGACTGACATATTTTCATTTTCCTCTCTATACAACTTTATCAACAAATTCCTGTAATGGATTGAATTCTTCAAAAAGTTTATTGCGTTGTCATTAAACTCTTATCAATTGAATTGAATGTCAACATAATAATAAATTTTAATCCATTAAATTTGAATGAACTTAAATCTCAAAATGAGATCCAATAGTCAATTAAACATATCAATCATTGAAGTAGCGTATTGTTTTGTTTTTTCAATTGTCATTGAACTATCAATTGAATGTCAAAATCTTATAAGAGTGTTATAAAGTTTAATCTATTAAATTTGAATCGTTTTGTTTTTCAGTCGTCATTGATTTTCAGTTGTCATTGAATTTCATAATATCAATTGAATTTGAATATCAACATGAGATGTCAATGCTATTGAATGGCAATTAAACATGAAAACTATGACATATATTATAAGAATAAAGTTTAATCTATTAAATTTGAATATCAACATGAGATGTGATAATAGGATGCTATTGAATGGCAATTAAACATGAAAACTATGTATACTATGTAATATTGTAGATGTTTTAAAATGGAACGGTAGTTTAAATGACATCCCATCCATAATTTATTTTAATTAAACATGTCATTTCATTGAATTATATATGTGGATGTTTTAAAACATTTGAATTATGTATTGTGAGTGTTTTAAGACATTTGTATTGTGGATGTTTTAAGATGTATTTGTAGCTTAAGAATATATAAGATTTGTCTTTTTTTCAAAAGTCGCTGTTTCAATTATGTTGTTGAGAAACATTGATCAGAAAATTGCTTATGCAATGGCACTAGACTACAGATCAAATCTTTGGGCAAACGTGTTATTGAAACAGTTATCATATCTGGAAGTAATATTGGAAACTAAACTTTTATTCCAAAAATGTCTTTAAATCCTACTGAAAACAAAATCCTGTTCAAATTCCAAAGAAGACAATTTTCATTGGCAGTATGTTTTGCAATGACAATTAATAAGAGCCAAGGACAATCTTTATCAAATGTTGGTTTGCTTCTCAAGGATCCTGTTTCCTCACATGACCAATTGTACGTTGCTTTATCCAGAGTAGAGAGGGATTAAAATTGTTAATTTTAGATAAGGATGGTAGACTATCAAATAAAACATCAAATGTTGTGTATAAAGAAGTTTTTAGAAATTTATAAAAACTTTGTATAATTGTATTGTTTATATCAATTTTTGTTTTTGTTTTGTTTCAATTTTAATTCAATTCTACAAAAATAATATTTTTCTAACATATTTATAAATGTAGATTGCCGATCGGATATTCAAACCATTATGCTTTCCTAATTTTAACGAATCATCATTTCACTATCACATAACTGATAAAACATCTATATTTATTACTTATTAAAAATTTTATTATGATTCTTCAATTATTAAGTATTATTATAAATAAAATTATTTTTAATTTTTCTCATCTATAGTGTCCACGGGTTATAACTTAGTGTATATATATATATATATATATATATATATATATATATATATATATATATATATATATATAACCAAATCATTTGGATTTGTAGTCCATTCTAGACTTATATCAAATTATAAATAAGAATCCTGTCCAAACCATTCTGGATTTCGGATAGCAAAAAACTATTTTAAAAATTTTAAAATATGTGTGAGACGCAACGAACAGTTTTGGAATATCAAATAATATTTGTTTTTTTAGGAACTTTTGCTCTTCTTGGCCATTTCGGATTAAGAAATTGAAGCGATGTGTTATGAGGGAAAGAGGATGTCATAATCGTGTGAAGTGGAAGAGAAGATTTATAAATGCGGTTAATAAGATTGACATTTTGATTTTATTTTGCAATTTCTTTTAAAAAATATATATATAGAAGGGGATGCATGAGTTACTGCCAAATCATGAAGAAAGCTAAAAATCGTTGTTTAATTAGTCTGTGTAGTATTAGTTAGCTGCTCACGTACAAGACCTAACAAAAACACAGTAATTTTAAGAGTAAAACAACTAAGGCTAATGCATAGCTATATAGAGATCTTGGTGTTTCCGCTATCTTCCAATCTTTGATAAACACTTTCAATAGACTTGACCAAGTCATTATCATTAACATTTTCTTTAGCAAGGTAAATCATAACCATATCACTGATTTCACCATGCACCGGTAAATGCACCCTTCAAATTAAACATCCAACTGCTTTGCCTTTTGTTAATTATAGATCTGAACAAATACAAGAACTTTTATCTTTAAAATCCAAGTTCCTTATAAGTCCTTATACTTCCTTTATCAGATTGTGCCTAAGAAAAAGAGGCAAATCTAGGTAAAGATGGGATTTGGCTTGTTCTTGTTGAGGGAGGTGGGAGTTGAAGAAGCCATAGTAAAATATTAAAAATAAATGTTTAAGTTTTGAGTAAGGCTTTAAAAAATTCGTCATGGCTTCAAGGTTTGTACTCGACGCTGTGCTTTAAGAAAATGTCGTTTTAAGTCTATATGTATATAAAAATAAATAATAGTAGAAATTATATACAAAATCATTAATTATACAAAAAATTATCGTCTTAAGTTACGTCTTACAAACGATATGAATTTTCATGACTTGTAAAAAGTTGGGATTTGACGGTGTCACCAAATCACCCTCTAACATTATTAGCCTTGGTTTTTAGAGCTTGGGTACTGAAGCACTATGTGGTATTATATATAGAGTTAGGTTCATATGTAGAAGGACAAATATTATATGGATGTAGCGATTAATATGCACCAATCATTTTAATTAGTAAATTTTTATAATTAATTAAATATATAAGGGTAATTTGGTAAATTAGCTTTTATATTAGTTATTTTATTTTATTTACAAAAAAAATTATTATTATGGTAGCCTATGGCATCTAGCTAACGTTTTTAGCAGGGGTTGGCTAAAAAGACACCCCAATTTTCCATTTAGACATCCTATTTGATTTTTAAGGTTTTTTTATTGGTTAAATTTGCATTGTTTTTTGAAAAAAAAAATTGTAAATAGTTTATTATAGGTTGACTTTTAATAAAAGTGTTTATAGGGTGTCTAAGGAGTGTCAATCACAGCCTCTCACTGTCGATTGTTCATCAATTACATTATCATAAAAACCTTAATGTCGTCGAACAAACAACCATCATTTATTTGTAGTCACCACCAAAACTTTTGATTTGTGTCTTGCTGAAGTCGAGAAGAAGAGGTTGGGAAGTAACTCAAGGTTCATGGGATTTTTAATCATCCAAGTAATTTACAGAAAATATAATTTAATGGGAAGCCTACTGTTAAGTTAGTTTGATTTTTGTTGGTGATTTGTTTCACTAATGTGATTTAAGTGTAATGAGATTATTTTGTGTGACAAAAAGTATCTTGATAAATATTAAACAAGTAAGGAAGGTGTGGAGTGTACATTTGTTTAAATTTATTCAAGATTAAAAGTAGACTGTCATTTAAGGGCGAAGCCCCTGAACGAACGGGGGTCCGGGGGCAACGCCCCTGGGAGCGGGGTCCAAGGGGCGGAGCCCCTGGCTAGGATCGAGCTGTATTGAAAAATGCATCAGAAATCCAAATTTAGAATATTTGACCCATTTTTGGCTTGGTATTAACCCTTATAGAAAACTGGATTTATGACAGTTTTTTGACTGTTGTCAAACTGTTTTATGACAGTTTTAACAATTTTCAGACAAATGAGATATTTAACCAATTTTGGTCAGTTTTTTTTGGTACTCACGAAATTCATATCTAATTCTCTGTTCTTTTCTCTTCTGAGTCTTATCCAATCAAAAATTAGGGGGTATCACCCAATACTTTGATTTGATAGTGAAATCACAATTCTTAGAATTTCCAAAGCTATTATTATCCCATTTTCTAACAATTTTTTTTTTCAAAATCAATGAACATCTTTATGTTACAAATTACAATATATTTAAAGTTGGTTTTTTTTACTGATATTCTTTTTTGTGTGTGGACCTAAATGTTAAACGAAAATTGAATGTATATGATGAATATGTTTATTTCGATGCAGTGGATGTGTAAGTTTTTTTAATCATAAACTTTTATAAGGGTTTTTTTATTAGAATTTTTTTATCTGGTTCAAGGATATTAAAGTTGATGATGATATCATGAAAGAATTTCCATACCCCTTTTGCTTTAAATATGTTAACTATTGATGATGTTATAAGAAAGTTAATCACCAAACATAATTTGTATATTTTCTCTATACATAGATATTGTTTTTGGTTTTCATTTATCTTTTACCCATAATTTGTATCTTTTTTCAGACATTGATATTTTTTTTAGTTTTCTTTTATCATTTACCCACCTCTAAAGTTTAGTTTAGGGGTGTTTGGATTAGCTTATTAGCTTATTGCTTATTAGCTTATTTGTGATGGGAATAAGCAATAAACATGGGGAGAGATGCTTATTAAAATTAGCTTATTTAGCTAAATAAGTTAGATTTTATCCAAACACTCAAAGTTAGCTTATTGTGAGAATAAACAATAAGCACCTCTTTTTTTCCTATCCAAACACCCCCTAATGTAATTTCTTTTGGTTTATACATTATAATTGTTTTTTTTCTTAGGGGCTTTTTTGTGTTAACATGGTCTTTTTGTGTATTGATATCTTACATGTATTGTTCATTTTGTATATTTTTGATAATACTAATTCTTTAATATTCAAAACTATTCTGGTTGAATATTTATAGAACCATTCTTGTAGAATATTTACATAATCACTATGGAAGAAAATTTACAGAACATGCAATCACATATAAGAGAAGAACATGCAATCACATATAAGAGAAAAACTTGGAATCGAGTTCAAGAACATGTATATATTCTACCAAGAATTACATTTTTACGATAAACATCACGTTTTTATAAGAATAGTTGGAATCGAGTCAATTATTTGGTTCATTGAAGAAAATGTATTTGTTCAAGAATTATATATTTAAGAATGTTAACTTTTAACAGTTGTATTTGTTTTTTATGATATTTTGTTAGAATATTTATAAGAATATTAAAATGTATAAGATATTATTACGTACGAATTTGTATTTAAGTTTTTGGATGTCTATGAATATATAAAAATATTGTTATATTGTTCAACTAGAGGTTTTGTTATTCTTCAATAATATTCTAACAAAATAATATTATGAAAAAAAAAACATCATTCTAATAAAATAATATTCTGACATAATAAAATCGGTAATGCTTACAAATTACGTTAGAATTGAAATTGAATTAATTCAAAAAAAAATAGATTTTATAAATCAAGAGAATTAATTATCTCCTAAAATCTGTAATTTTTCATTTTTTGAATTTATCTTAATGGACTAAAATACCATTACAATGAAATTAAATGGTGTTTTTCTACTATTTTTAATTTAATAATATTTATTAATCACATTTTCTTAAAATAACTAAAATGATTGATCCACAATCAACTTTATATACACATAATACATAACAGAAACATGATCATGTAAGACTCTTTTTTTGGTTACGACACCTTAAAAATTGAAAAAAAAAATTAAAAAAATACAAATCATAAAATCGAGCATAGTACTATATTTGAGAGAAACAAAATGAATTTTTTTTTATAATCCATTAAAATTGAATCATGGATCATTTTATGATCCATTAATGATCCAAAAAAATTGAATTTTTTTTCTCTCCAATATAGTATATGCTCGATTTTATGATTTGTATTTTTTTTTAAATTTTTTTAAGGTGTCATCACCGAAAAAAGAATCATCACTGGAACCAAACCCGTATAACATCCATACTATAACTTAGCCATATATATATATATATATATATATATATATATATATATATATATATATATATATATATATATATATATATATATATATATATATATATATATATGTTAAACCAATGGTTAAGAACACGAGAATAGATCTAAACCCTTAAAATATTACGATCAAAGGCTATTATCAGATGGGTTGTTTATGTAAATTCCAAAACTCATGGGACTAATTTGTAAGTTTTAAAATCCGATTAAGGGTATGTTGGTACTTTTGTTTTTATTTATTTCCTAAAATCATAAAAAATCCCTGATTTTATGCAACATTTTATAATTCGTTTCTTTCCTTCGTCTTTATTTATCAGCTTCATAAGCCATTATCTCAACCAATTGTTACCATTTTCGTTTCATAGAAACCAGTGGGGGGAGGGGAGGGTTACAAATTGTGGGAGAAAGACAGAGGGGTTATTAGATGATAATTATAATAATATAGGGTCTAAAGTGTAAATGTGTCTACTATATATACATATCATGTATATGCATCTGAATTATGATATACAATATCTTTTACCAAGTTTATCTTGGTATCAGAGCTCCCAAATACAACCCTAATTCTGCCGCAACCTAGAAGTCAAACAAAGACTTTTTTTTAAAACCTCGCTGATCAAGAGACAGAAGATGACATGAACAGTGGGCGCATGAACAGTACATTCGAAACAGTAACCGCATGAACAGTGCATTTGTGAACAGTTTTTTTTGGCCCCTGCTTCGGCCAATCGCTTCTTTTTCCATGGAACCACTCAAAGCTTTCTCTACAACAGAAAAGACTGCACATAACGCTCACAAATTTGGTTTTACATTATCACCAACCAACTATGGTTACTGGAAAACCATGATCCAACCTTTCTTGACCACAAATAATCTGCCCGGGTATGTTGATGGCACCATTCTATGTCCACAAGCAACTACAACTTCTGAGAAAGAAACTTCTTCTACTGTTGCAAACCCTAGCTATGCAATCTGGATAGCTAACGATGCTCATGTATGTATGCTTTTACTATCTACAATTTCTGAATCTTCCTTCTAGCATGTACAGGGGACTACCTCCCATGAACTTTGGATGTCCCTTGAACGAGCCTATGCACCACATACTTCTTACAGGGAGTATACCCTCAAAACCCAACTTCTCAAACTAGAGATGAAAGGTGGTGAGACCTCCTCTGCCTACCTAAATAGATCTCAAGGATATGTCAATGCCTTAGCTAATATTGGTGAACCTATGAAAGAAAAAGACCTAGTTATGCTTGTGATCTCTGGTCTTAGGGAAGAATACAATGGTTTAAAATCAACCATCCTTGCTTGCCAAATTCCCACAGCCTTCTCCGAATAAATGGTCTTCTCTCAGATCACGACTACATGATATGTAAATCGATGCCTGAAATCTCACATATCCAAGCTTTCATGACTACTACTACAAGCCAAAACACCACTACTGCACCCTCCTCAACAGCCGTCACAAATCAGTTGCAAAACCTACAACATTTGTTATCACAACTTGGTCTACAACTTCAGCCAACAAAGACTTCATCTCCTCAAGCCTTTTACATAAATAGACTGGAAACAATCATGTTCGAGGGCAATTCAATCGACGTGGATGGAAACAACCGTACCCAAGGAGATTTCAACAACATGAACCAGGGTGGAGGTAACCGTGGTCAGTTTGCTTGGGCTTCTAATAAAAACACTGTTTATAGTACATGTAACAGGTATGGAATAGGACATGTTCCTTCTCAATGTCCAAACCGTGACCCCACTACTTTTCGAAGACCACCACCATCGGCTAACTATGCAGATCACCGCTCACAAGCATCCACCTCCTGGCTAACTGACACAGGATTCAGTCACCATGTCACACATGATCTGCATGGCCTCGACAGAACTGAGCCTTACTATGGCGAAGATAATCTCCACGTTGTCAATGGTAAGGGTTTACCCATTCTTCACATTGGCTCTTCCAAACTTTACTCACCAACTAAATCATTTGCTCTAAATCATATTCTTCATGTCCCTGATATTAAACGCAACCTTCTTTCTGTCCAAAAATTTTGCCTTGATAATCATGTTTATTTTGAGTTTCACTTTTCTTTTTTTGCTATCAAGGACTCAGCTACTCATAATACCCTCCTCACGGGTCCAAGTAATGGTGGGCTTTACTCCGTTTGTCTACCTCATCTCCAATCTCTTCCAAAAGTTGTGTTTTCTGTTGTTCGTGCTTCGTCCCATATTTGGCATCAATGACTAGGACACCCACATATTCAACTTTTACAATCTATGTTATCTAGATACAATTTACCTTTTTCAAACAAATGTTCTTCTTTTGTTTGTGACTCATGCTTATTTGGAAAATCATATAAATTACATTTATCACAGTCTTCTTACAAGAGTTCTCATATTTTAGATCTTGTATTTTGTGATGTATGGGGACCAACACCTACCGTTTCTAGTGATGGTCATAATTATTTTCTTCGTTGTGTTGATCACTACTCTAGTTTTATGTGGTTATTTCCTTTGAAACTGAAATCCGATGTGTTTCCTACCTTTAAACGTTTCCTAGACATGGTTGAACGCCAATTTCAAACTAAACTAAAATCCGTTCAAACAAATTGGGGTGGAGAGTTTCAGAATCTCTCTCAATTTTTTGCTCCTCTTGGCATCACTCCTCGATTATCATGTCCTCACACAAGTGAACAAAACGGATTTGTTGAACGACGACATCGACACGTCGTTGAAACTGGTTTGACCTTACTTGCCCAACTCATGTGCCACAACAGTTCTGGCATTTCGCTTTTGAAACAGCCATATACCTTATAAATCGAATGCCCTCACGAACTACCAAAAATATTTCACCTTTTGAATACATCTTTCATCATAAACCCGACTTCTCGTTCCTACGGGTTTTTGGCTGTCAATGCTACCCCCATCTCCGTCCCTACAACAAACATAAAATGGATTTCCGATCCACTCTGTGTGTCTTTTTGGGCTACAGCCCCACCCATCATGGCTATCGATGCCTTAATTTCTCCTCATACCGCATTTACATTGCTCATAATGTCCGCTTTAATGAAACAGTTTTTCCTTTTTCCACATCCTTATCTCACCACTCTCCATCAAATGACCAACCACCATCCTCTGATCCGTATATCTCCTCCTATCCTAATCCAATAACACCACCCGAGCCACCTCAATTACCCACTACTCCTCACTTCACCACTTTTACATCCCCTACCACTAATCGACATCCATTACTTCATACCTACAAACGTGGCACCTTCCCACGTCAACCGACTAAAAACACCACCCGAACCCACCACCACCATTCCAAATTCTATGGGTGATGATCATACCTTTGAGACCGATTCACAAAATAAATCGGTTCCCTTACCTCAAGATCCTGCCATCCAATCTCTACTTCCGCATTCACGACCCCCTAATCTTCGTCCCAACCCAAAACAAACAAATCCTTACCAACATTCCTCTTTTCACACCACTCCAGATTATTCTCGAACCGAACCTCCTAACTTTACCATTGCTAATTCATTGCCACGGTGGCGCTCAGCGATGTCCAAAGAATACTCTGCTTCAATGCGCAACGGTACCTGGTCATTGGTACCCCGGAAACCGAATATTAATATTGTTGATTGTAAACGGGTGTACAAATTGAAGAAAGATCAAACTGGTGTGATAAAACGGTACAAAGCTCGACTTGTTGTCAAGGGCTTCAAGCAACAACCAGCTGTTGATTATCAGGAGACATTTAGCCTAGTTGTTAAAGCCATAACCATTCGTGTTGTTCTCTCCTTAGCCCTTTCACAAAAATGGTCGTTACGACAACTTGATGTGCAAAACGCCTTTTTACATGGGGATTTAAAAGAAACTGTGTATTTACAGCAGCCACCGGGTTTTGTTGACCCCACTAGACCAAATCATGTTTGCCTTCTCCACAAGTCACTATATGGTCTCAAACAAGCTCCAAGAGCCTGGTTTCATAGGCTCTCCACTGCTCTTCTTGCTCTTGGTTTTCGGGGTTCTCGCACCGACCCATCCTTATTTGTTTATTCCTCTCAAGGAATACTAATGTACATGTTAGTTTATGTTGATGATATTGTGCTCACAGGTAACAATTCTCAAACCATTGATCAGGTGGTGCACAACCTAAGTAAATCATTTGCTATACAAGATTTGGGTGTTTTGTCCTATTTTCTAGGTGTCGAGATACACTATCAAACGGATTCCAGCGTTCTATCCCAACGAAAGTGCATACTTGATCTGCTTCAAAGAGCTGGCCTCTCTTCCTCCAAACCAGTACCTTCACCCACGACTACGAATGCTAATCTAGTTATTGGTGACAGTAAAGCTTTTGATAATCCTGTTCGGTACCGACAGGTTGTTGGTGCTCTCCAATATGTCACTCTCTCAAGGCCTGACATCACGTTTGCAGTCAACAAAGTCTGTCAGTTTATGCATTCGCCCACAGAAAATCATTGGTTTGCTGTCAAGCGTATACTATGCTATTTACAAGGAACAGTGTCTTATGGTTTGAAACTACAACGTCATTCTGATCTAAAGCTACATGCTTACACTGATACTACTGGTCCATTCATCACAGCCTACTCTGATGCGGACTGGGTTGGCTGTCCAGATGACCGTCGATCCACCGGGGGCTATGCGATATATCTTGGTTCTAACCTTGTTTCCTGGTCTGCTCGCAAACAACGCACTGTCTCTCGGTCATCAACAGAATCTGAGTACAAGGCTCTAGCAGATACGGTGGCTGAACTTACTTGGCTTCAAGCTCTTCTGGGAGAACTTTGTGTCCCTCTCAAAACAGTTCCTACATTATGGTGTGATAACTTAGGTCTTACTTATCTTTCAGCCAATCCAGTATTTAATGCACGCACCAAACATGTTGAAGTCGACTTCCACTTTGTTCGTGAGAAAGTAGCTCAAGGAAACCTTTCAGTTCAGTTCATCAACACAAATGACCAGATTGTTGACATCTTCACAAAGCCATTGTCTTCACACCGTTTTCTACAGTTACGGTCCAAGCTACGGCTCGCTCCCCGGCCTTAGCTTGCGGGGGAATATTAGACGATAATAATAATATATGGTCTAAAGTGTAAATGCGTCTACTATATATACATATCATATATACGCATCTGAATAATGATATACAATATCTTTTACCAAGTTTATCTGGGGTTGTGAGGCAAAGATGGAGGGAATGTATAAAAAAGCATGTTTATACTTTTGCGACAATAGAAGCCGATGTGGGGCATGTAGCCAACAAAACGTCTCTTCTGTATCATGGCAATGACGGGGCATTAAAGTTGTCTTTCTATACAGTAGTAAGGACATTCACAAAATACTTAACCTCACAAAAAATGGACCAAATATTACTCAACCCTCAAAAGTATTCACACATCGCAAGTTTATCGATGAAAAACTTTGAGCTTTGTGGTAAGTACCAACTCATTCGTACAATCAAGCACGATTTGTTGAAGGGTCTTCAAAGAAGGAAAGGCATCATGTCAATATAGGAAGACATAAGTTCAGTGTATGATTATGATAAATTTGTTAGAGCATATTTGTGACTTTCCTTTTTTCTTAAAAATAAGGCCCTCTTTGATATGCATCTGACCGAGTCAGGTCAGACATTTTTGGCTGACTCGGTCAGACGAAAGGTGTTTGATAGACAAAATCTTGACGTCTGACTCGGAAATCAAGGTCTGACCGAGAAAGAAGTTGGGGGATGGATGACCCAAAAAGAAAGTGAGGGTTTCCAATGGTACCCTTGGCTTGGATAAAAATTCATAGTTAATGAAGGATACAAGATTAGAATTTAGGTCTCCCTTGTAGAAGGTATGGTGTTTACCACCAAGTTAAATGGGTTTTTGTGTTTTATTTCTAAAATAATATATTTAATGTCTATTATGCTGCAAGTTTTTTATACATTATTAATATTATTATTATTATTATTATTATTATTATTATTATTATTATTATTATCAATGTCTATTATTATTATTATTATTATTATTATTATTATTATTATTATTATTATTATTATTATTGTTGTTGTTATTATTATTATCATCATCATCATCATCATCATCTTCATATTGCAGAGAAACGTGTAGAGCATTGGCGTAAAATTGTCATTTTGCACCAGTCAGCACATTCAGTCAGATTTTCAATCAAACAGCATGAGTTCTTACTCAGTCAAAATTTCTTACTGAGACAGACCTTTCTCAGTCAACACTGTTTCGGTCAGCACCCATCAAACGGGGCCTAAGTTATGCTATGCACAACACTACCTAAGTGAGTCGAGGGGGTATATGTGTAGAAGCTTTTGGCCTTTTACAATGATATCCATGTTGTTGATGAAAGGATAAAGAACAAGATGAACTCAAGGATATGTGAAAAAGTTGTAAACTTTAAAAACATATGTTGTATGAACTTATTTTCTTTTGGACCGACTTGCCAAACATTAGAGATCAATGTTGAAACACTTCTCTAGGGTTAAAGAAAGTAAGGGTTGGTAAAAGTGGTAAAATGACTAAAATGCTCTCGTATGCGTTATACATAGAGGTGGCAAATCGGGTCATCGTGTCGTGTTTTTGTTTGACACAACACGACAATGTTTTATGTAACACGAACACGACATGATCTCAGGTTTTTTTAACTAACATGAAAACGAATAAATTAAAAACAATAAACACGACACGACAAAGATAACATGAAATAAGAATTAATGTATTTAATTATTATTTATTCGTATATAACACAACAAAAGAAATGTTAAATTGTGTTAATTTCATTTCAGATTTTGAACACGAACACGACATTATGTGTCGTGCTTTTGACACGAACATGACACAAATTCGAATTTCAGTTTCATCTCAATTTTTTCTAGAATTGAAGTTTAATTATGTAAAGTCTTGGATGCATATATAAAAAAACATCTAAAAAGAAATGCACAAGAAAGATAAACTATGAAAATTGAAAAAGAGCAGAAGGCATAACATAAACATAAACATAAACATAAACATGATGGATGAATGCATGACATGACATATGAGCTGACGAGAGAATTGAGAGAATTGAGAATTGAATCTTTTACATAACACAAGACAAGTAGTAAAACTTAGTCTTCTCTCCTTTCCTTAATCCTTATACAATTGTGTCCATTTGACGAGTTACTCACTCTTTCCCAAAATCAGCATTGTAATGAGCACTTGATTCAAGCTTCTTAGCCTCATTCAGTTTACGTACAGCCTAATAATAGATTTTCCAAAAACAAACAATAATATTATAATATCAATAATAAAATAAACAAAAAAGATTATTAATTATTAATTAATTATATTTTACCTTCATGAAATCTTCATGGATAACATAATCACGTTCCGCACGAATTGCAGACATCCCGGCTTCAGTGCACACATTACGAAGATCCGCCCCGTTAAACCCCTACACAAAATCAAAATATATCATTAATCAATTTTTCTTTTCTCAAAAAAAAAAAAAAAACATAGATAAAAATAATAATAATAACAAGAGTGAAAAACAACCTCAGCAAGTTTGACAACAGCCTCATAATCAATTTCACCATGTTTAGCAATTCCAGCAGCATGAATTTTAAGGATTTCCATTCTTGACTGCTCATTTGGAAGTGGAATCTCGATTTTTCTGTCCAATCGACCCGGTCGAAGAAGAGCTGGATCAAGAACATCCGGTCTGTTTGTCGCCATAATCATTTTCACCTAAAAAAATCACTAACAAATTAAATAACAAATTGGAATTCAAAAGAAAATATTTTCTTATTTTTTTTTTTGTTACAAACCTTTCCGAGCTGATCGAATCCATCCAGCTGATTCAGCAACTCCATCAGTGTTCTCTGAATCTCCCGATCAGCACTTGTTCCCTCACTAAAACGACGCCCACCAATCGCATCAATTTCATCCATAAATATAATGCACGGCTACAAATAAAACAAAATAAATAATCAGAAAAATAACTAATTACAAAATCAAATTATAAAGTAAAAGTCAAAAAAGCTTTAGTACTTGGTGATCACGTGCATAGCTGAACATCTCCCTGATCAATCTTGCACTCTCTCCAATGTACTTATCAATAATCGCACTCGATACAACCTATTCAAAATTCCATTCCCCAAATCTTAAAAACAATACATTTTCAAGAAATATAAAATTAAATAATCAAAAAAAGAAATACCTTCAAGAAATTAGCATCTATGTTGCTAGCAATTGCTCTAGCTAGTAAAGTCTTCCCAGTTCCAGGAGGTCCATACAGAAGAACACCCTAAGCAGAACCAATACATTTGTAAAATCCCAGAAAATATATGGAATCTAGACTTTGTTAAATTTATATACACAAGAAAATTAGAGTGATTAATAATATAATATGTACCTTGGGAGGTTTGATGCCAACCCTAACAAAAAGCTCAGGATTCATGAGAGGCAATTCTATAGATTCCCTAAGTTCACGAATCTGATCTGATAGCCCTCCAACAGCAGAGTAACTAACATTCCCAGGATCTTCATGAAGCATGTTATAAACAACTGGATCAACCTACAGGAACAAATATGTTTAGTCAAAACATGTGAAAAAAAAAGGTTGACTTTTTTTTTTTGAAAAAAAAGAAAGTTGTTTAGAATATACTAACTTCACGGGGGAGTGCTCGCATAATGGTGAGAGTTGTCATATCAAGAACCACTCGAGTGCCAGCTGTCAGTTTTTCTTTGTCCACTTTACTTCGGCACCCAACTACATACCTTGGACCACTACTTGCTTTAACAATCACTGTAACATGAATCATGAAACTTTATAAGTTTAAGGAGAAATTAAAAATGTTGTAATGAAATTATGAAAATGAAAGAGAAATACATCGTTCGTTGTCCAGAGGCCTGAGAACTTCGCCTATAATCTGTCCAACACTCTGAAGAGATTTCAAATCATCTTCTGTTTTAGCATAGTCTTTCTTTGTGCTGCGAAGAGTCTCTCTCACTGCAAATATCAAGTTTTCTTCTTGTTGTTGTTAAGATGGCATTTCAAGCTCACTTAGAAGTTAAAACAAATCAATTATATGACATTATAAAGTATCCAAGAAATCTTGTCTCTTGTGAGATATAAACTAATGACAAATGGTTAATAGAAAGGAACTATAAGTCTATAACCACACACCACTCACAAAAGTAAAGTGCAAAAGTTAATATCAAATAGCTACAGGGTACCTAGCAATGATTCCCATAAATAAGCTTAACCACAAATGTCATAGATACCATTCTACATAGACAACCAATCAGCAAGTAATGTGGTTAAAACACCAAAATGGCCTAATCCAAGTACCAATTGTCACATATATATACTTAAAAAGTCCATGTTTCTGGAGTTAACTAGAAGTTCTTCTATGCAAAAACTAGAGAAAAAACTGGCTCAACCCACATAAAAATATGAACAACCTACAAAACCTATTATTTCTCCATTCAACTCCTCCTGGATAAGGTCCGAGAATAGAGCTTGATCAAGAACATACCCAAGATAAAGCATTAAGACAGATATTTTATGCTACAACTAGGGTTAATCCTTAATAAAAGATTAGCAAAAGAATTAAAGTTATATGGACTACCTAGATCCTACATAGCTACACAACTAGATAACTAGATGCTTACATTCAAGAAACTCGCCAATTTTCTGCAACACTAATGTCAAATTTTCATAATTTATAGAATCAGTGGCGTAGTGAACTCTTGCATTTTAATAGCTTGTCACGCCACATTAATAAACTTCCAAAAATCAGCATAGAAACAACTAATTTCAAAATCAAGAAAGCACACGATTAGGTCTGTATATGTAAATTATATAAGCACACTTACGCAGATTAAGTATACCAACGAACAAGTAAAACTACATCATTCCTAGTGAGCCAGATAAGTCATAACCATAGTAACAGAAACATTTGGTCTTTTATAAAAATGAACTTAGAGGATCTGACCTCCTCGAACTCGAGAATCGAGCTCTTTGTGTTGAAGCATCTTTTTCCGGTACTCGGTAACGGCACCACGGCGACGAACGGCATCTTCGCCCTCACTCGTCATCGGAAAATCGCAGCTGGTGGATCTATGTGCTAGTACCGATTGATCTAGTCGATTCAAAAAGATAATCGGTGAAGATAATTTCCGACTTGTTGATCAAGAAAAGAACCAATTTTGGGCATCCCCCAAATCCGTGGCCTCTAATGGCTCTATATACTCAATATCTCAAATCCTAAATTTAGTTTGATTGGGCCCATAGTTATTTGGGCCTATTTTTCAAGAATTTATATTCAACTATATTTGGGCCTCACTCATGGCATACGAGTTATCCTACTAGACTACTAGTTGAAAATTTCCACTTACATCCCACCAAAACTAAAAGTTAGAACAATGGTAAATCGCAATATATATCAAACATTTTACTTTATCTTTGATTGACGCACCAGCACAGTAAATATATAGAGATTCAACATTTATTTTGTTCATAACAAGGTTGTACTTGATTTTGATTATGTTCATGTGATTCACATTAGGGATGAGAATTTGGCCCGAAAACCCGAACCGAACCGAATTAGACCCGAATAAGCAATTCGATTCAGTTTTCGGGTATCTATATAAGGCTTATTCGGTTTTCGGGTTATTCGGTCCGGGTTACCCGAATAAGGGCTTATTCGGTCCAAAAGGACCGAACCGAATATGAAAAGTCACATTTTTTTCCACTTGCACGATTGCTTATTCGGTCTTGTGTTCTATCGATCGTTACCGAAAATACCCACGTAATGTTTAATGTTTAACTTATATACTTATAGATAGATTTTTGGGTGTTTTAAATGTTTAATGTTTAGTGTTTAATATGTTGCTTAATAACTATATCTTAAGAATGTGGTGGTTGGATTTTACATTTTATATATCAAGAATAGTTAATCCGTGTTATTTGTGTTTATCATAAGCTACAAAAGTCATACAAAATACAATATTTATAATCACATTGTAAATGTTATTTGGGTTATTTGGGTTATTCGGGTTATTCGGCTCCTTAATCATCTTGTACATGTTATTTGGGTTATTCGGGCCCGAACCGAATCGAATAATACCCGAACCGAACCGAACCCGTATTGCTTATTTGGTTCGGTTTTCAGTTCATATAATTACCCTTATTCGGTTTTCGGTTTATTCGGGTTCGGGTCGGGTCGGTTCGGTTCCGACCCGAATAACATCCCTAATTCACATTTCCTCAAGCTCCTAATAAGCATAATCTTTACTAATAGCTTATCAACTTCTCTATTTACTGATTTTCCGATCGCTTTTGAACGTTTAAAAGCCTCCTAAAACTCTCTTTCCTTCTCCTATCTTTTCTAATCTTGTAACCCTAATTCTCCTTGTAGTCGTTAACCATCATTCCTTCTCTGTAGCTTATGACTATCTCAGTTTCAACATCCACTATTTCATCAAAGAAATCATATGCCATAACCAATATTCTCTCATCAGTTCTTTTGATCCTTGATCGCGAGCGACTTAATTACGATGCTCGAAGAAACTTTTTCTACGCCCAATACATCGATTATGGTGTGATTGACCGCCTTAAGGACCATATAACAAAGCACATATTGGTGACTCTTCCAATACTACACAAGAATCAAGACGATCACGTATTTATTGGACGACATATATTTCATGGTTACGAAGAAAACTTTGGTAATGTTAACAATCAATGACTTATCTCCAAAATTTGGTTATGTTGTGAGCCTTATTCATCACAAATTGTTATTGCTTACTTTCAATGAGACATGATCAATGGTTTTCCTCGATGAGCAAAGAATAATCAGTTTCAAAGCTTCCACTCATCTCATTCAGATCATTTATGTAGTTTGCATTTTGCCTTAATCAATGACGATTGATGAAATATATATTTTTCTTAAATAGTGACGATTTCTAAACAAGAATTTTTGTGGGTAATTTGGATTTTTTTTAACATTTTCCATTTAACTAAATGATAATGTACTTTCATAACCTTCCTATTTCATCATTGTACTTTAAAAAGTACTTTCAACATTGTGTATGTATTTAAAAAAATGCAAATATGCTCTCTATTATAAAAATAGAAATACTTTACTAAAATTGACATAAATGGATTCTAATACTATTTATTTGAAAAAAAAAATAACTCATTAAAATACTCTTTCCTAAATTAAAAAGAAAAATATATCATTCTTATATATATATATATATATATATATATATATATATATATATATATATACTACCTTATAAAAGAAATTTAACTATTTCTATAAATAGATTGAATAAAATAATAATATTTTTTTAAGACATTCAAATTATTAAGCTATTGGTACAAGTAGCCATCAATAAAATAATAATATTTTTTAAGTAGTACAAAACATGAAAAACGAAGTACAATTAACTAATGCATCAGGTTTGACCCAGTTGCTTAGTCCAACCGATGAGTTGTGAAAAAGCTAAGATCCCGTAAAAAATCTTTTTAGTTCGTGCCCACTTCTCCTATATCCGTTCTTCTTCTCCTAAAAAAAACCTTAAGACCACTCACTACTCATGACCATCGGATCCCTCAGTTACGTCGTGCACACCACCACCGTTTTTCTTTCTTCCACCAAAAAACAAACCCTAATGGAAATCTTCAGCATAATTCAGTCCCCTCCCCATTATTTCGCCTATTTCTCCTATTCGTTTATCACTTTAAATTTTGAATTCCAGTTAGCCAAATCTCAGCACTTATCTCTAAGAATCTCGCTTGTTTCCCTATATATTGTGCCTCACCGCCCTTGAATTCCCTCATTCTCCACAACATTAACCACACTTCACTGCATTTGAATGCTGCCACCACTTAATCCCAAATCTATTCTCATTAGACTTTCTCTCATCGTATTTTTAGGGGTTTTTTGAACGTAAAGTCCCCCAATATAATTGATACTTTATCGGCGTTGATTCTTCAACAGAGCCCTAGATGTATCATCACCAATCGTGTCTCCAAGTAGTGAACAAAGGTTAGTCAAAACTCTTTTTTGTTTATAATTTGTGCACTAAAAGGTTCATATTTTCTAATGATGTTGTTTGATTTTTTTCTAAGGCTTTAGAGGCTCAGTATTTCTCAATCTCATATCCCATAACTTTCTTTTACTCTACTAATTATAAGTCTTCAACAAGCAGCCAGTTCATCGAGATGATGAAGAAGACAAAGAACTGGATCTGTATAGGGCCTCTTACTCTCTAAACTATATGGTTCTCTTTATTGCTTGCTTTAGTTAAATCTAGGTAAGTTGTCTCTTCTCTATCTCTCTCTTTCTTTGATTCTTCTCTTTTCATTGTTGAAGAAATTGCAAGTTATACATTTTTCTTACTTGGACCCGATGAATTTCTCCACAAAGACCTAATCACCAAAAATGAACCTCGCTTTCTTTGATTTACCAGGTTTGATATTTTATTTTTATTCGATGGAATGAGTACTCAAAGTGGATACGAATTATCCTAATTTTGAACTTAAAGCAAACAAAAAAAATTAGTTACCTAAATTATTCATGTGTCGATTTGGTTAATGGGTATGTTGGGTATGGATTAATTTATCTAAAATTTACAGTTTAATCTGGTTTACATATTTAATTAAATAGTACAATTGAATTTTTTTAAATGATATATTATGCATTAAATAAGTTAGTGATTATGAGATTGATAGATTATATTGATGGTGCTCAACAAGTGTTTGATAAAATGCCCAGGTGATGGTGAAAAGCTCACTCATGCAATGGGTTGAGAGCTTAATGTCGATGATAGTTTGTAGCTGCAAGGGCTCTTTTGGTGGATAAATAGCTCGATACATTAGAAGTGGTTGAAAATGCATTCCATTTTGACATCTTCTTTGAGATCTAAAATTGATATATGTAAAACATATTGAATTATTATAGTACTTACTTTTTGTTAATTTTTTTACAGGAAATCATTATGGTTCATAGAAAAGGGACTTGCAGGTGTCTTTTGCATTCTATTTGTTGAGCGAAATCCTCAAATTGAAACTTTAAGTGAGGATGAAGGTATACATGTTTACTCCGATTCTCAAGTTTATAAAAAATTACATATATTTTTGTTAAAGTTCATTTTTATTATTTCATTTGAAAAGAGTTTGAAAAGGAGATGGAAACCAAACTGATTGGTTAAAGTTCATTTCTATTATTTTAGGATCCTAGAGTTTCTTTGCAATGTTATAGCTTCATCCATTTTTTTCAATAAATTGTTAAAGAGGATGATTAATGATGCTTCATTGGTTATAGGCTCTCATGTAAGTTTGTACATCTCGGAGGTATTATTTCATATGTAAAGCCTTTCAATACATGTTGTTGACAAAAGAATTTGCCGACCACCATCTAAGGCGTCAACTATTCACATGTTTTTTTCTTATGTGTGCATTTTTAATTGGTAAATCCTGTTTAAATAAAAGAAAAACACAAGAAATTATTGTTTTAAATTTTTTCCATATGATGTTTACCCAATAGTCCTTCATAAGAAGATGAATTCAATTTTAATTCTCAAAGGAGCCTCAACAAAAGTTATTAAAAATAAGTATTTTATAATTGGATCTCTATTTATCTCTCCATATTTGTAAATACTACACAAGAAGGTTAATGAAGTGTTGACAAGTTGCTATAACAGAGTATGAAACACTAGCTGACTTATCACCATATTGCAAGGTCCAATAAAATATTTGTTAAATGTAAATCTCTTTTGATTGTTATTGAATAGCAATTTGATGTTAATAAATTATCTATTTTCCTTTGCTAAATTTGTTCTTATCAACACATTGTGTTCTTAAAAATCAACTCAATTTAGCAATGGATCAAGGTGGGACAGTGTAGATGAAGTTTGAAACAAAGACAACACATTCGTGTGTGTGTGTATATATATATATATATATATATATATATATATATATATATATATATATTGGATTTATGATGTATGTTCATTTCCATTTAGTAACAATGTTCTTATTTAGGTGTTTTGTAATTAGAAACAAGTGAGAATCGCACTGCACTTTTCTTTTGTTTATTATAGCCTTAAATTTTTTGGATTCATGTAAATTTTATAGCATAAATATATTAATTCCTATTTAGGTTTTTTTATAATTAGGACCAAATGGGAACTACAATGCATTTTTCTTTTGTTTATTATACCCTTACTTTTTTGGATTCATTTAAATTTTATAGCATCATATTATTGTACTTTTTCTTATAGTGCAACGAAACTAAAAATAAAGAAAAATCCAAAATACTTTAGCATATTAAACTGCATTTTAGAAATTAATCTACTTTTGTTATAATTTAGTTAATTGTTTTTTTGTAATTTTTTTTCTTTTTTCGAATAAAATTTTTCATGTGGAATTTGAAAATATGTATTGAACATCCTTTAGATGTGGATGTTATCTGCGGTTGCATGTATTATCATCACCATAAACAGTTTTTAGAAAAAATATTTGACCAAAGATACATGCAAGGTTTTCATGTCAAATATTTCTTCTTCTATCAGGCAGAGGGAGTGGTGTCAAGTTTGTCATGATCCACATAGTTGCTACTTAGAATTTGCTACATTGTTTCAAAATTTTGTCATGTATTGGGCGTAGGTTTCCATTTTTGCCATGATAAAAAAAATGAGTAAATTATTAAAATCGTCCCTGTGGTTTGGTCAAAATTGCATGTTTGGTCGCTAACCTTTTTTTTTGCATTCGGATCGTCCATGTGGTTTGATCTTTGCAATTGTGAAAACGATATCTTGACAATTGGGGTTATGGTAGTAATATTTAGTTTCAGTTGTTGGAAAATGGTATCATCTTCCATATTTACCCCCTCATTTATCATATTTTTCCCTTTTATAGAGTGACAAAGTTTTCATGCTTCTGTGATGATATTTTATAGTTGATACATGTATGTTGTTTTCAAGTTTCTTTTGTTGAATTCTGAATTAACAACTTCCATGCTTTTATGATGATTTTTTTCAATTTTATTGTATTATTCTTAATATTCGTATGATTTAGTGCTTCTTTCTGGAATCTTATTTTTCCATTATTTGATAATTTGTGGTTCTACTAAATTAACTATACGAGTGGCAAAAGTAAAGTACATTGGCTAACATCTATAAATAATTTAATGAAAGATCAAAGTGTCTATTAATTGCAACATCAACTTCACTCTTCACTATAACCCTCGCTAGCCACTTATTTTTTAAACTTGGGTTTCAGGTTGGCGCATACGAGAAGAAAGTTGAGTACATGTCATTATTGGTGTTGGTTGTAAGGCTAATTAAGATAGTTTTTGGTGTTAATTTAAATGTTTTCTGGTGGGTCTTGAGGTTAATTAAACAATAAATAATTTATTGTTTTCAATGTTCATTTTCATGAAATACTTAGAGTTTTTCTTTTACAAAGAACTGAATGTATTATGATGTAGTTGTAATGTTTTCTATCCAAGTATGTTGCTACTTCTTGCATATTATCCTTTTTCATATTCATATTAGTATATTCATATAAGAGTAATGGAGGCTTCTTGTAACGACCCAATTTTCACGTCCAAAAATTTCGTTATAAAACATTATATGAAAGCATTTATAGTTAAAACATTGTTTGATTAAACCATTTCACATTGAAAACCAAATTGAAAACCACAACATTCGATCAATCAAATATCAGAGTATCAATCCCAGAATAAACTCGTAACTGCGGAAACAAGAGAGTGTGTGTGTGTGACATGCTGCTACCGCGCCGGCTCCTTTCCCCTAGCTGAGGAGGTACCTGAAACCAAAACTGAAAACCGTAAGCACGAAGCTTAGTGAGTTCCCCCACTGTACCACATACCATATAATCTCATAACATACATATATTGTCAGGCATATCTGGGTGCCCGACCTACCCCTTCGGCCCTCTCGACCGGATATTGCCTAGCATATCTAGGTGTTGGCCTCCCCTTCGTTCCTCTCGACCGGATATTGCCTAGCATATCTGGGTGCTGGCCTCCCCTTCGGTCCTCTCGACCGGATACTGGGGAGAACCTTTCCAATCGAATGACGCCTTTCCAAGGCGACACCTTCAGGGGAACCATATCCCCGACTTGGAACTCCAAGTCGGATCGACGCTTGTCGGCGTAACTCTTCTGTCGACTCTGAGCAGTCTGAAGCCTGCTCCGAACCTGCTGGATCCTCTCGGTCGTCTTGAGCACCACCTCGGTGCTCCCCATGACTCTCTGACCAACTTCACCCCAGCATATCGAGGTCCTGCACCTCCGACCGTACAACATCTCGAATGGGGGACGGTCAATACTCGTGTGGTAGCTGTTGTTGTAGGAGAACTCGACCAAGGGAAGATAGGTATCCCAGCTACCACCGAAGTCTAACACACACGCCCGCAACATATCCTTCAAGGTCTGGATGGTCCGCTCGCTCTGACCATCCGTCTGCGGGTGAAAGGCGGTGCTAAAATGCAAACGAGTGCCCAACTCGTCATGAAATCTCTTCCAAAATTTGGAAGTAAAACGCACATCCCTGTCCGAGATAACCAATATTGGCACCCCGTGCCGCGCCACGATCTCCCTGATATAGATGTCGGCCAATTTCTTGGCCGATATGCTCTCCTGAATCGGGATAAAGTGAGCACTCTTGGTCAATTGATCCATGATGACCCAAATCAAATCCACTCCACGCGCGGTTCTGGGAAGCTTCGTGATAAAATCTATCGTGATATCTTCCCATTTCCACAGTGGAATATCCAACGGCTGCATCTTGCCATGCGGTCTCTGATGTTCGGCCTTGACCTTCCTGCAGGTCAAGCACCGCTCAACGTACCATGCCACATCCCGCTTCATGCAGGGCCACCAATAATTTAGACGAAGATCCCTATACATCTTCGTCGCCCCGGGATGAATAGAGAACCGGGACTTGTGCGCCTCCTCCATCAAAATATGGCGCACGCCTCCGTGATACGGCACCCACACCCTACGGTGTAGTGTCAATAGTCCTCGGCTATCATAATCAAAGGAGGAAACCTGACCCACCACACGCTCGCTCTTTCGATGCTCCTCCTTGATAGCCTCCTGTTGAGCCTCCCGAATTCGTTCCAACAAAGGAGTCACCACGGTCATCCTCATGCAAACGTCCCTGATCAGCGCCGCCATGCGGCTAAGCGCATCGGCCACCACATTGGCCTTCCCCGGGTGGTAGAGGATCTCGCAATCATAATCATTTACCACGTCCAACCACCGACGCTGCCTCATATTCAGATTCGGCTGATCCATGAGGTACCTCAAACTCTTGTGGTCTGTGTAGATGGTACATCGAACCCCGTAGAGGTAATGCCGCCAAATCTTGAGGGCAAAAACCACCGCCCCCAACTCCAAATCATGCGTCGGGTAGTTCTCCTCGTGAAGCTTGAGCTGCCTCGAAGCGTAGGCAATGACATGCCCCCTCTGCATCAGTACCGCACCCATCCCTGAAATGGACGCGTCGCAGTATACCACAAAATCCTCTACGCCCTCTGGCAGGGCTAAGATCGGCGCCTCGCACAGTCTTTGTCTCAGTGTCTCAAATGCAGCCTGCTGCTCGGGTCCCCATCGAAAGACCACGACTTTCTTCGTCAGTCGCGTCAGGGGTATGGCTATCTTGGAGAAATCCTGAATAAATCTCCGATAGTAGCATGCTAATCCCAGGAAACTCCGAATCTTTGATGGAGACTTCGTAACCTCCCATCTCATCACGGCCTCGGCCTTGGCCGGATCGACCAGAATCCCGTTCTGGTTGACAAGGTGTCCGAGAAATTGCACCTCGCGCAACCAAAACTCACACTTGGAGAACTTGGCATACAAGCTCTCCCTCCTCAGGGTCTCCAACACCTCTCTCAGATGCTCCTCATGCTCTTCCTGAGTCTTGGAATAAACCAAGATGTCATCGATAAAGACTATCACAGACCGATCCAGCATCGGTCTGCATGCGCGGTTCATGAGGTCCATGAACACGGCAGGAGCATTGGTGAGCCCAAACGGCATCACCACAAACTCATAGTGGCCATAGTGCGTCCGAAACGCGGTCTTCTGCGTATCCTCCTCCCTGACCCTCATTTGATGATAACCCGAACGCAAATCAATCTTGGAGAACCAAGATGTTCCCTGAAGCTGGTCAAAAAGGTTATCAATCCTCAGGAGCGGGTAACGGTTCTTCACCGTTACCTTGTTCAGCTCCCGGTAATCTATACACATCCGATGCGACCCGTCCTTCTTCGGGGCTCCCCAGGGTGAACTACTCGGTCGAATGAATCCCTTGTCTAACAGCTCCTGCAGCTGTGTAGACAACTCCTGCATCTCAGGAGGAGCCAACCGATACGGTGCCTTGGCTATCGGAGCCGCACCAGGAACGAGGTAAATCCTAAACTCAACCTGTCGCTCCGGAGGTATCCCAGGAAGCTCCTCTGGAAAAACATCTGCGAATTCTCGCACCACCGGAACCTTGCTCACTGTCGCCTTACCCGCCTCCCGGGTATCCATCACGTACGCGACATATCCTACGCATCCCTGCTGAAGGTAGCGTCTCGCCCTTGCTGCTGAACATACTGTGGGTCCACACTGCGGCCTCTCGCCATGAATCACTAACTCTCCCCCGCTTGGGGTCCTGACCCGCACTAGCTGCTGCGCGCAATCTATCATCGCCCCATTAGGGCTCAACCAATCTATGCCTATAATCACCTTGTTCCCGCGCAACGGAATGGGAACCAAGTCTACCAGGTAGCGCTCCTCAAACAAACGCAATACGCAATCTTGAAATACCATCGATGCTCGCACCGATCGATCATCATCAATCTCTACCTTTAAAGGGCAATCTAACTCGCCCGAAGTCTCATGAAACTTCTTGCTAAGCGCAAGGGAAACAAATGATCGGGATGCACCCGAGTCGAACAACACCTGAATTGGGATGTCGTTCACATGGAACGATCCTAATGCATACATATACATACGGAGCACATATCAATATCATAACATCATAAAAAAAAATAGAGGGAAAGAATCATACCCGTCACCACATCGGGTGCGGCACGTGCCTCCTCGGCAGTTAACTGAAACGCTCGGCTTCTCACCACCAGAGCCTCTGCCTTGCCCTGCCGGCCATCCGTGATCCGCAGGGTCGCTGGAGCTGGCGCCTTCACTGACGCTGAAACTGTCAACTGGGGGCAATTGGCCTTCTTGTGGCCCCTCTGGTTGCAGTGGAAACACAGCAACTCAGACGTCTGAATAACTGTTGTCGGAGCAGTGCAATCCCTGCTAAAGTGCCCAGACTTGCGGCACTTGTAGCAGCCTGATGATCCCAACCTGCACGCCCCCTCGTGCGTCTTGCCGCATTTCCGGCAGTGTCCCCGTCCTTGGTGGCCTTTTGGCCCCGCATCTGATCCCTTGGGCTTCTTCCCCGAAGCCCCTCCTGACTGACCCTCTTCTGCCTTCCGTTTCCAGATGTGCTCCAGATCTATCTCCCTCTCCCTCGCCCTGGCAATCATGGAGTCCAAGGTGGGGCAAGCTGAAAAACTAACGTGCTCCCGGATATCAGCCTGGAGCATGTCGTGATAACGGGTCCTCCTCATATCCTCGTCACCAGCATACTGGGGCACCAACAAAGCCCTCTCCCGGAACTTGGCGGTGATCTCCGCCACAGTCTCCGTCGTCTGCCTCATGTCCAGAAACTCCCTGGCCAACTGCTGAAGCTCGACAGTCGACGCAAACTCTGCCCTGAACCTGGTCACAAAGTCCGACCAGGTCATAGCCTCAATAGCTGAGGCTCCCAACGAGTCACCCACTGACTCCCACCAATCTCGGGCTCGGTCCCGTAAACACCCTGCTGCATACTGCATACCTCACCTTCGACCCCTCGGGGCAGAAGCTAGTCAACTGTGCAGACTCAATGTCTGCAATCCATCGCCTGGCAACAATGGGGTCTTTCACCCCATGGAAATCCGGCGCACCACTGCCCCTGAAGTCCTTGAAGGACAGTGTGCGAGATCCCGACTGGCTAGATGCCATATCACTCCTGAATGCCCGAAGACGATCCTCCATCAACTCGATGATCCCTTCCTTGATCGACCCAAAGATGATGGGGGTCGACTCAAGGATGCCTCGGGTGATCTCTGACGCGATGAACTAGCGTAGTCCCTCATCTACCGGCTCGGAACCTGACCCCTCTCCTGAACTGCCATCTACCGGCCTCGATCGAAGTACCACCATTCTGCAATACATAATACAACCATTAGTGATACTGATACTTCCTAGGGGATCACTGCTACTTACAAGTTCCCTGGTCTTATCTTGGCCTTCCTTGGTTCGGGTACAGATCCTCTGCTTTCAGTAGTACGGGCCCATACTACCTTCCACATCTATCCGTACCTTCTTCAAGGAATGCCTCGACTCCACCATATCCCTTTCACTACTGCTGATCACTGCTATACTCATCCTAGGCTTGCCCTAGGGAAATCTCTGATTCTACTCTATCCAGTCCTCAGCTGCTGCAGGCCTCCTTGTAATGCCAATTAGCCATTACCCGATTACCATCACATGTGACGAGGCTCAGATAATCCTTCGAGTACCCGACTCGTCCCTACAACGGTTTGACTCAAACAAGAGCTGCGCAGTAGGATCAAATCCGGCACTCTAAGATTATTCAACCCTGATCACATGTGACGTGACGTATTCGCCTATTGGCTAACTCCCATTATTCAGAGTCCCACATAGCACGAAGCAAGCAGCATTCAGACAAGGGTAACAATCTCAATCAACTCTATCTGCTTACAGGAACTGTACTAGCATAAAGTGCTAAGCTCATACTATCAGGCATAACCTAATCAGGCTATCCTACTTGCTGTCTACTCAATAACTAGCATGCAATTCTCATACAACTGAAACACATAAAGCAGGCACATAAGGCATCAATCCTAGATCCTTAGTCCTATTCTAGCATGTTGTTCTACAAATGCTGATAACCATAACATAAACTCGTATGGGTACTTTGGGGAATACTTACTTGAGCTCGGCCGGTCACGCACATCACACACTTCGTTCTTTCTCGAAACTCTTTTCTCAATTTTTAGAAAACATTTTCTTTTAGAAAATCTTTTAATCCCTCGATTTGAGTTCAGACACCCCCGAAGGTGTGTCTGAATCCCTCAAACCAGGACTCTGATACCAACTTGTAACGACCTAATTTTCACGTCCAAAAATTTCGTTATAAAACATTACATGAAAGCATTAATAGTTAAAACATTGTTTGATTAAACCATTTCACATTAAAAACCACAACATTCGATCAATCAAATATCAGAGTATCAATCCCAGAATAAACTCGTAACTGCGGAAACAAGAGAGTGTGTGTGTGACATGCTGCTACCGCGCCGGCTCCTTTCCCCTAGCTGAGGAGGTACCTGAAACCAAAACTGAAAACCGTAAGCACGAAGCTTAGTGAGTTCCCCCACTGTACCACATACCATATAATCTCATAACATACATATATTGTCAGGCATATCTGGGTGCCCGACCTACCCCTTCGGCCCTCTCGACCGGATATTGCCTAGCATATCTGGGTGCTGGCCTCCCCTTCGGTCCTCTCGACCGGATATTGCCTAGCATATCTGGGTGCTGGCCTCCCCTTCGGTCCTCTCGACCGGATATTGCCTAGCATATCTAGGTGCTGGCCTCCCCTTCGGTCCTCTTGACCGGATACTGGGGAACTATTCCTCCCCTCCACTACTACCACATAGCATGTATCACAATATCAGAATCTATCTAACATGGCTGGGTATGACTACCCCTTCGGCCCTACCGACCGGATACCTCGGGGACTATCTCCCCCTACTGTCACTAGCACATAGCATCATATCATACCAGCACATAAACATAACACAGGTAGTAGTAATCCCTAGATGAATATCACGGAGACAATCATCTACATACAACTCCTACTGGTGGGCCAACATTGTGGCCGTAGACCCACCGCTACTGGAAGGTAACTCACCTCGAAGTAGCTGCTGATCTGATCGGGAACTGACTGTCTACTGCTGCTGCTGCTGCTCCGGAAATCCTCCGGCTGCAATTCCCACAACATACTCAATCAAACACTGCTAACTGTCCTTTGGGTAAAATGACCATTTTACCCTTGATCATGCCCTAAGTCAAAGTCAGAGTCAACTTTCAGTTGACCCGA
Source organism: Lactuca sativa (assembly GCF_002870075.4). Lineage (NCBI taxonomy): Eukaryota > Viridiplantae > Streptophyta > Magnoliopsida > Asterales > Asteraceae > Lactuca > Lactuca sativa. Next base: position 269,659,773 of record NC_056627.2, read on the forward strand.
CTCACCGAGTTGGCTTTCCAACTCGCCGAGTCCTTACCCAAACGATTGTCCTGAATCCCGTTTCTACTCGTCGAGTTAGGCGATGACTCGACGAGTTCTCCTTCTAAACTGATATTCAAGTCCTTCATCCTACTCGCTGAGTTATATGAATAACTCGTCGAGTTCATCATCATCCGAGTCTGTATGAACAACTCGCCGAGTCTGTTCTTGATCTAAGGAGATTGCCTTGAACTCGCCGAGTCAGGGCATTGACTCGCCGAGTTCCTCCATAGATGAGTTCAGCTTCCGACTCACTGAGTCACACCCCGTGACTCACTGCTCACTCGACACTACGAAAAGGGGACCAACTCGGAGACTCGCGAACCGACTTACCGAGTCAGATGAACGACTCGCCGAGTCGTTGCCATGCAACCACTAACTACACAAATTTGCTCGATTCCAGTCCATGCCATTCACAGATCTGGGTTCCTAGAGCATGAATCACACGTAAAGTTTCCAACTTTACGTGTAGATATTCACCAATAAGGGTTTTAGGGTTCAAAATGCACCCAAAAGGGTATATCTAGGGTCTTCATGCAATGAGGGTCCATAAAGGCAACATATCTGAGCTCCTGGAGCTCAATCATGCCTAGATCTAAGGGCCAATCAGCTTATTACGAAATAATTTGCACATACAAGCTTGGAGATTGGCTCAAGAATGACTTAAATGAAGCAATAAGCATAGAAACAGGGGGAAAACGGGTTATACCTCAAAGGAACTACTGAGAGAGCACAAAGATGCTTGGATTCCTTCCCTTCCTCTAGATCTACTTCCCTTCTGCCTCAAAACCTTCAAGAACACACAACAATTGCTTCAAACTCTCTATGAATAGCTTATAACGAGGGTTGGAAGCTCTGGGGGGTGAATGGGGGCTGGCTTGGGGCGGATATGTTGTTTAAATAGGGTGCAAACCCCTGAAACTTAGGGTTTCATCCAACAACGGTGACTCGCCGAGTCCGGAATATGGACTCGCCGAGTCACCAACTTAAACGTGTCTCGGGGTCCCGTCTCTACTCAACGAGTCGGACCTATGACTCATCGAGTCCAAGGCTAAAAATGGAAAATACACAAATAAGATTTACGTACCAGGAACCAGGTGCTACACTTCTCAAAAAATACTATCAGAATATTTGCTTGTTTTAAATAATGTAATTTTAAAAATCTAAAAGAATTCAAATTAGTTTGGCCATATCTAACGAAAGACAAAACTATCTTTTACAAATTGCTATACATTAAAAAAAATTACTTTGGGAAAAATAAAAATAAAAATTGTTTGAATAGTGTGCATGCAAACATTTTACTTATAAGAAAACAATAAATAAAGCACATTTAAATCTGTAAACTTGTATGTATGGTTGGGAATCGATTGGTTTTATGAGTTTTATGGTTTGATCTTATAGCTGTAAGACAACTATTCACCGAAATTAATTAATCATTGCTTGAAAATTATTCGCCGCCGCCGCTTTGCGCTGACAAACGACTAGTATATATATATATATATATATATATATATATATATATATATATATATATATATATATATATATATATATATATATATATATATTAAAGTTGGACACCTCTTACGAATAGTGAACATGCTGTTCTTTTGGCACAAATGGTTCTTCTTTTATGGTCGTATGTCTACTTTTGGCTTTCTTTTTCGTCTTTGTTTTCTGGCACCCTGCTCCCGAGTTCAACTTAAAGAGAAAAAAGAAAGGAAATGAGAGGAAATGAGAGGAAAGCAAGAGAGAATGGTGCTCCCGAGTTTCATTAAAGGAAGGAAGTGGAGGGAAATGGAAGGAAAACTTTCCTTCCTACCTTTCCTTCCGATTTGAGAGGATTTGAAAAGAAAGAACAAAATGTTTAACTTTCATTCCATTTCTCTCCAACTCGGGAGCATAAATGACAATTTCTTTTTCCTTTCTTTTCTCTCCTTACTTTCTTTTCTTTTCTCTTATTTTCTTTGCTATAACATGGGAGCGGGGTGTGGGAGTTCCTACCACTTGATCGATTTTTGGTTGCTACGTGTTTCGCGTCTATTCTCTTCACCGTTTTCCCACCCAATCACTTTTGTATTGCTGGCCTTTTTTTTTTTCCATGTGCACCTCTAGTCGCTTCCAATCAAATGTACTCATCTTTAACCGCCTCAATCAGTTTTAATCTACAGTTTCCCTAAATTCCTTTGATCCTTCCTCCAATCAGTCAGTGCATCTTTTCTTTTTGTTCCAGATCCCTCCACCGCTTAATACACGACGATTCTTCCCACTTTTCTTCTTCGTCTCAAGCTTCATAGATTCGGGGTCGCCACCGCCGACGATTCATGCATTCTACATCTCTCGATGTTTTCCAGACGGAATCAGTCTGTCACATGCGAGCCCTCCAAAATCAACAACATCCTTGGACACTGAACCCAACCATTGAGGTTTCACCATCACTGCCATCCAACGTTTAAAATCCTTCATAGGAGGGAGAACGAGGCAAAAAGGTCAAAGTCGGATGGAATCCACAGTCAACCGCTGTTTCTATTTTGTGTTTTCTTATATATTCCATATTTTCCACTTTTCGATGGGTTTCACTGCAATTCTTTTTCTACTGTTCTTATCGGATTTGATAGCCCTAATAATCACTCTTTATCTCGGCTCGACGGGTAATTTATATATATACGGTTAAAAATAACTCTGATTTGCTTCTAATCCCATCTCTACTCCGGTTTCCGTCGATTGGAGACGAATGATTCTGGTATCAATTTTGTTTACCAAAGTATTTTTGTTGTTTGGTTCAATTTTTTCTTTTCCTTTTGGGTTGGGGTTTGCATAAAATCAGATTAAAAATAATCTGAAGTAATAGGTTGTGGTTTTGCAGGCGGTATCTGTTTTAAAACATTATCCAAATCTTGAGAAGATATCTTTTGTCGGTCACTCACAACACTTAGGAGATGTTGTTTAAAGATGTTAGATGAGATGGATGACTCTTCCCGTTATTGCTTGCTTCTGTTGTGTTTATCGACGTTCACCCAATCTCCATGTCGGTTTAAGCTCTACATCATCGTCAATTTGCGATTTACAGGTAAGCATTATTTGATTTCGGATTTGAACTGACCTCCACTTCGATTTGGGTCTGATTTAGATTTTTTTCATTTTGTGTTTGGGTTATTAGACTGAACTTAAAGATTGTTATGCTATAAGATTCCATTTTTTGTAGCTTCATTCAACACATCTACTGCTTTACTTGATGTTTCTATCGAATCGAATCTCTTTCATGTTTACTTTTTTTTTTCTCAATTTTGTGTGTCTTCTTCCCTGATCTGCTAATCCTCATGATTTGTACTCTGTTTTTGTTCTATCTGTATTGGAGTGTATTGGTTTTAGGATTATGAAAGGTTACAATTACAAATGTTGCCTTTGATTTACTATGCTTTAGTTCTCATTTGCTAGATTGGAAACAAATTTAAGGATTAATTGCAGATGTTGAATTTGATTTACTACGTTTTAGTTCTCATTTGCTAGATTGGAAACAAATTTACGGATTATAATTCTTTAAGTGTTGCTTTTTTGTTGTTTTTTATAGGAAAATTAACAATTTTGTGAAGACGGGAAGCCTTCCTACATAAGCCATCTTATGAAAGAGTAAAATCAGAATACTTAGTTTGCTATTATATCATACACACCGTTTATGTAATCTACGATCACCATTGGCACATAAATCATGTGTTAGTTCGGTATGCAACTCTATAAACAACAAAGTTCGGTTTAAACTTTCCAAGGTTGTGAATCTCTTTCATGTTAAACGATCTCATTGATGTAATCGCATATCCACACGACATATCATTTATTTCCATTTTTCATATCTGTAGATCATGTGATCCTTAGATTTGATTCTAGAACTTTTACGAATTTGATTTTTTATTGGGCAGAATTCAAAATTAGATTACATATCAATTGTGTTGTGATGAAGAAGCAAGGTCTCAGGCCAAGTTCATTCCAATGAAATTCCAATGGGAAGGGGCAATTTGGTAATTTGGTAGAAGGGTATGATTGGTAAGAGAAGAAGATGGCTAAAAAAGATCATGAAATGAGGAGTGTGACCAGTATTCAAGCTGAGGCTCTTTATGAACCAATAGTTTATTTAATGAAGCGTTCTTTAGTTTGTTTAGGTATATGCTATAATTACTTATACTTTATGTAGATAATATAATATGTGTTGTACATCGTTCAATTTTTCCAATCTCATATCAAAAACCATAATCAAATTCATAATCTACTTTGTATTCGAACAAATCAAAAATTGAATTTGTTTGATTTTTGGTTTAAGTTAGGTTTTTAAAGAGTTTTTTTTTTTCTTTCTTTAGATTAAAATCACAATTTATGCACCTCTATTTAGTTGTATTACTATTGTACACAAATTTAGGTGGAGGTTCTTGCAGGACTTATTTACAAACAAAGAGATTCATCACCTGAGAGTTGAAGATATATGAATTGCTTATAGGATAAAATTTCAATCAATTTGCCTTGGTTAATAAACTTCCACGTAAGCTTTTTATTTTTTTAAAAGAAAATTTTTTAAGCAACTATTATAAAAGAAAATCCCAGTTTTCATTTACTTACAAATTATTCATGCATGTTTACAAAACAGGAATTGTGGAAGCTTTAGCTATACAGACAGTAACATGGGAGAATGATAGAGGTGTTGAATTAACTTATGATATGGTAAGATTGTAATTTCCTATTTAGATTTTTTTTTTCTTTTTGCAAGAAGAGCTGAAAAAGGCTGGCTTTAAAACTATAGCTCTTACAGTTGATACATCAGGGCTTGGACGCCGAGAAGCTAACATCAAAAACAGGTTTACCAAAATTACTATTTTGCCATTCTCTTTAAAATAAAGTAAATGTATATTCATAATAAAGGTTTCCATATTTTTTATAAGTTAATGTTGAGATACTATAATCATAATCAATTATATTTGTAAATCTGACTCATTTCGACATATTTTTACAAGGTAAAGTATATTACTGTTTGTTATATTTTCATATTTGGATAGTAAATGCATTAATTAGTAACATACTTTGAATTTAAAGCTCTTGGTTTTTGTTTTTTGCAATTCGTTTTGGACTCTTTTACCAAAAACCAAAATACATTTAACAAAAACCAAATGCACTAAAAGGAATGTACTGTGGGCTTATTTGTTTATTATACCATCCTACTTTCATTTTTCCTTGCAACATCATATGTTTTTACAAGTACATTGCAAATTTTTTTATCATGTTTAGAATCTGTAAATACATGGTTGTGATCAGTGACAAAGTGGGTTAATTTTTAAAATTAATAGTCTTCATTTTATTTTTGTGTTAGATTTCGGTGTTTTCCGGTTATATGCTGACTAAGTATAATATTTCTTTACATAGAAGCATTGTACCTTTTATATTTTGATTTTTTAATTTTCAGGGGTTCCAACGATAATCACTTGACTGGTTCTCCGATGGGCGGAACTCAAAGCAATTTTTACTGTTATAATTAGATTATAATTTGATTTCTCAACCCATGATGACAACATACTTTAATTTCTTACCGCTAATAGCAATATGGATGAGTGATTGAGCGATCAGCCATTCGAAGTGTCATCCTTGTGTTTTGGCTTTGATAAAGCGAGTTTCTCGTAAAAATAATATCACATTAAATTGATATTATCCCCCGAATTGGCTAAAGCATTTATTAAAATAAAGTTGCCAAAGTTAACCGGCCCAAATCTGTCATTTTAATTGGCAACCCATCAATGATTGCAGCAGAACACAACTCATGTAGCACGATGGTAGATGCTTTCTCCAATTATTTTCGCTTCGTCATCACATACTTGACAAATTTAGGAAGCTTATCCATGGATTGGAGGAATAGAGTGTTAATCGAGATGTAAAACACTTGTTCCATGAATTTCTTCTGGTCCAACTCCAAAGAATTCTCGAGGGCTCGAGATGAATATGGCAGAGGAAGCTGGTATGGTTTTAAAAAAGAAGGATTTTCATTCTTCATGCGCCACGACATGCCCGAGTGGTCGCCACGTCGTGGGTACTTGGCAGAAGATTTTTCTTTTTCTGTTTCAGGTTTCTCTTTTTCCATATGTGGATCGGGCTGTTTGGTATCAGTATCATAAATCATTAATGGCTCAGAACTACCCTATATTAGTAGAACATAACATATCTCCATATATATTTGTATTTATTGTAAATTGATTATGATTAGCAATTTCCTAGAATATCTCTTTGTATATCCCTATAATCTCTCCTATTCCTGCTGTATATATTGAGGGCTCCTCATATCAATAAGATCATCAAGATTCATAGGTTCACATGGTATCAACGCTCCAACAAATTTATCTTTTTTTGTTTCCTCTAATTCCTTGTTTTGGCATAATAGACTCGGACATCCGGGCCATCATGTAATGGACTTCCTTAGTTCTAATAAAATTATTTCTTGCAATAAACTTGATCATTCATTTGTATGTAACTCATGTCAACTAGCCAAACACAAAAGACTCCCATTCACGACTCCACATCAACCACACGCCAACCATTTGATCTCATCCATGCCGACTTATGGACCTCTCCTTTACCAAGCAAAAGTGACCATAAATATTATCTTCTAATTATTGATGACCACACACACTATACATGGGTCTTTCCTTTAAAATTTAAATCTGAAACCTATGACAAATTCAAACACTTTCACAAATTCATCCAAACACAATTCCACAAACATATAAAAACTTTCCAGTGTGACAAAGGAGGTGAATTTGACAACCACCACTTCCACCAATTCGCCTCAACCACCGGCCTTCATATCCGCTTCTCTTGCCCACACACCTCCCAACAAAATGGGAAAGCTGAACGCATGATTCGCCGTATCAACGAACTCATGCTCACTCTTCTTACCCATGCTTCCCTCCCACCTACATTTTGGGTTGACGCCCATCATACAGCTACCTACCTTCACAACATCTTACTCACCAAACTACTCAACTTCCACACTCCAACTTCCGCACTCTACCAAAAACACCCTACATATGACCACCTACGGGTCTTCGGCTGTGCATGCTACCCCAACCTCATTGCCACCCGCCCACATAAACTCTTCCCTAAATCCACCGCCTGTGTGTTCCTCGGATACCCGGCCAACTATCGGGGTTATCGATGCCTTGACTTATCCACTAGCAAGATCCTCCTTTCTCGTCACGTCACATTTGATGAAACATCATTCCCTTTCTCTACTCCAAACCCGCAACCTAATTATTCCTTCCTAGACACCGATCCCTCACCCATTATATATCAAACTCCTCAATCCCCTACTCAACCTACCTCTTCACCTTCACACGACCCCAACCCCAGCCCCGACACTGAAGCTCCAACAACCACTCAACCACACGAAAATCATTCGCCTGAAACAACCCCAGTAAATCCCATATCTCCATCCACAACAAACGCCACATCCTTCCCCATCACATATTCCAGACGGCCACGACATCCCCCATCAAACCCCCCTCCTCCTACCTCCACCCACACCATGACAACACGCTCCAAAGCCGGAATCACAAAACCTAAAACCCCATTCAACCTTCACACCACTTCCACTGACCCAGCCATTTCTCCCCTACCCAAATCCTATAAAATGGCAATATCTGATCCTAACTGGCACTCAGCTATGACCAACGAATACAAGGCTTTAATAGACAATCACACATGGGATCTAGTGCCTCAACCAAACGATGCTCATGTTATACGTTGTATGTGGCTATTTCGGCACAAGTTTCATGCCGATGGGACTCTTGAAAGATACAAAGCACGCCTAGTCATAAATGGGAAAAGCCAACAAGTAGGCGTCGACTGTGATGAGACCTTTAGTCCTGTGGTAAAACCCACCACGATACGAACAGTTCTTAGCCTTGTTGTGTCACGATCTTGGCCTATTCACCAGCTAGATGTAAAGAATGCATTCCTACATGGGAACTTAAATGAAACTATCTATATGTTCCAGCCACTCGGGTTTGTCGATACCAAAAACCCAACACAAGTTTGCCGCTTACGGAAATCATTATACGGTCTTAAACAGGCCCCACGAGCTTGGTACCAAAGATTTGCAACATTCATCCAAACATGTGGATTTAAAAGCACCACCAGTGACAGCTCCCTTTTTGTCTACAAGCATGGACACCAAATGGCATATCTTTTATTGTATGTAGATGACATCGTCCTCACTGCCTCAAGTGAATCCCTTCTTCGGCGTTTCATTGGCCTATTGTCTAAAGAATTCGCTATGACTGACCTCGGCCAACTTCATCACTTCCTCGGCATCCAAGTTCAACATCAAAATGGTGGTCTCTTTCTCTCTCAAGCTCAATACATCAACGACATCTTAACACGTGCCAACATGCAAAACTGCAAACCAAGTACCACTCCTGCCGACATGGGGCTCCAAGCTTAGCCTCACTGCTGGCCAACCAATGTCCGACCCCTCTCTCTACCGCAACTTAGCTGGTGCTCTCCAATATCTCACTTTCACACGACCAGATATCGCATATGCTGTCCAACAAGTGTGTCTCTTCATGCATAATCCACGTGAACCATACTTCAATTTTCTCAAATGCATTCTGCGGTATCTCAAAGGAATCAACAACCACGGTCTATACATCACTCCTTCTAAATCTGCCAAACTTACTGCATATTCTGATGCAGATTGGGGAGGGTGCTCGGATTCCCGACGCTCCACTTCTAGCTACTGTGTCTTCCTCGGTGATAACCTGGTCTCTTGGTCATTTAAACGTCAACCCACAATCTCTCGTTCTAGTGCTGAGGCAGAATACAAATGGGTCGCAAACACTGCAGCTGAAACAACTTGGCTACGAAACTTGCTTCTTTAGTTACACCTTCCAGTACGCCAAGTCACAATCATTTATTGTGACAATCTCTCAGCCGTTTATCTCACACAAAACCCCGTGCAACACCAACGCACAAAACATGTTGAAATTGATATTCACTTTGTCCGAGAAAAAGTTCGCATGGGTTCTCTTCGAGTTCTCCATGTTCCGGCAGATTACCAATATGCTGATATCTTCACAAAGGGATTACCTCGTCAACTTTTCACTCGCTTTCGATCCAGTCTCTCCATCCGACCAGCTATAGTTTCGACTGCGGGGGACTATTAGTAGAACATAACATATCTCCATATATATTTGTATTTATTGTAAATTGATTGTGATTAGCAATTTCCTAGAATATCTCTTTGTATATCCCTGTAATCTCTCCTATTCCTACTGTATATATTGAGGGATCCTCATATCAATAAGATCATCGAGATTCATAGATTCACACCCTATTCTTTAATAAATATCGCCATAACATGAGGTTGTGGTTCTGGATCGGGATTCTTGGGTGGTAACCACTCGTTAACAAGTGTTGTTAATAGCCCAAGTTGAATCTCAATGTTCTTAATGACACCCTGTTGATTTCTTATCGTAGCATCAGTTGTGTCATGTCTCTTCTCAAAAACGGTTGCAAAACATGCAAGCATCGATTCAGACTCAAATTTGTTATCAGATTGTGGTTGTTCTTTTTTATAGAAGTCTCGATCGGCCTGCATGCGATTTTAGTGGCTGAGTTGCAATTTTGTGGTCTGTCTGTGATTTTGTTGCTTAGTAGCCCAATATATATATATATATATATATATATATATATATATATATATATATATATATATATATATATATATAAACCTTAAAATATTGTTTTGCCACATTTTTTTAGTTTAAAAGGCTTAGACAAGTCTTCCGATGGCTGAAGAGAGATTACTCATATGTTGCTTGTGACTTTGTGTCTTGTTAAAATGACTAAAATGAATTTTCTTTATACACAACTCAAAATCACAGGTAGGTAGTGAAATCGCGAATGTGTTTGTGAAATCGTAAGTGAGGTAAGTTCACCTGCGATTTCATGGCTAAAAATGAATTTTTCTTAGTTTTTTTTATTGGCTATTTTGTAGAAAGTGATAAATAAAAGTAGCTATATGCTTTTTTTCTTTTTATCTTTAATAAATTTATATATAAATAAATTAACCATAATAATAATGAAATATATGGATAAATCAGAAATTATACTTAAAATTTCTACACACAACTTATTGTTAATGATTATTGAGATTATTTTGTTTAATACATTTTATTTTATTATATATTAGTTATGAGACCCGTATGATATACGAGTTGGATAAAACAAAAAAATAAATATGAATGTTTAAACAAAAATTTATTTAAACTTGAAATTTAAAATTTAACATTTGAATTTAAAATGAAACATATTAAATACAATATATGAGTAGTAATATTGTAATTTATTGACTATTTTTAATTAAGACAATTTAATTATTAAATGAGGTGTAAATGTTATAAGTTAATTAAGAAAAGATAAAATATGAGAAAATGACACATGGAAAAACATTTATTCAAAAATACCATAAAAACATGTGTCCAAGTTAATGAGAGAGTGACATTTGACAAAAAAAAATCTTTATTTATTAGAGTAGATTTTAAAATAATCAAAATATGCAATTACAACTTAACCACTTGGGTTTTAGTGACCTGGTAAGAAATATGGAAGATATGGTGGATAACATATTGACCAATGTTCAAGTTCTGACACTACTCAACCCTTATGGCTATAGAGGTTCGCTTGCAGTGACTGCAAGGAATGAAACATAGCCTCATATTTGCAACGGGGGATTAGTCGGTGTGCGAAAGCTGGTACGAAAACCCTCGTTAGGGAAGTTTTCTTTCCAAATAAAAAAAGTAACGTAAGAAATTATTATTCTATGGTTGATAACAAATATTTAGTTATTTTAAATAATATATATTTGTCTTATATTTAAAATATAATAACTACTAGGTGTGAGACCCGTGTACTACACGAGTTTATTAAAAATAAAAGTTTAATAACAGTGTGTAAACATTAAATATTTTTTTAAAATAAATACTTTTACATAAATACAAACGATATAATGAATAAGTAAATAATTCAATCTATATTAATAAAAAAAACTATGACATATTTTAAAAATAGATATTATAGATAGACCCATATATAATAATTGGCCAACCATACGTTTTTACTCATGTCTATATCATCTCAAATTTTAATAAGATTAAAAGGGAATTAGCTACAAAAAATTTAATCTTTGACCCTACCACTAAAATTATTATATCTCAATTTAACAATATTATTTATAACATTTCATTATTTTTATTCATGTAATAAAAAATACGGAGTATATAATAAATGTTTGTAATGTTCGAAAAACACAACCTATTTATTATTATATTCATTTTATGGAGAAAAATATTGTTATGTTAAATAATAAATGCTTCAATAATTATTGTGTTGATTTATACGGTTACTACAATAAATACTTTGCATATATAGTAGATGTATTTGATTTTGTTTTTGGATTTTTTGTTTTGTCATTGACTTGTGGCTGTCTTTATTTCTCATGTTCCCTTTGTTTCTTTTTGTTTCATTAATATAATTTTATTGGCTGGTTTAAAAAAGAAGAAATATAATAGATGTATTAATTAGTAAAATTAATTAATTCTTTATTAATAAAAAAATACCACATAATAACATGTAAAATTTAAATATATATATATATATATATATATATATATATATATATATATATATATATATATATTTATGTGAAATAATAAATGTTTTAATAATTATAGTATTAATTACACATTTATTACAATGAATAATTTAAATATATAATAGATATATTAATTAGTAAAATTAATATCTGATAATGATATGATATGTAAAATTTAAATAATTCAAAAATCTTACTGTATTATATGTGGCAAAAGTTTCAAAGAAGAGACATATGTCAAAAATATTTTTATTTATTAAGATAGATATTATATGCAACTCTAGTTCGATATAAACGTTATTCAGGTCAAATACATATTTTTTTTTGAGTAATTTAACTTCAAAATATGACAACATTTCTTTGCTTCAAAATATAAAATCTGGTTCGACATAAAACTTTTATATTAATTAATAACAAAATCGTGTCCTTTTCCATAGACTGTCATAGCAGCGGCGTATCAAGGCCCCTTTTCCAATAGAAATTCCTCACTTGATTCCATGCTCCGCAGAACATTCGATTGACGTTTTGCCTCGAATCTCTCACCGTCGATGCCACCACCGTCTCTCCACGTGTACACATCCTAGCCGCCGCTGCAGTCCTGTGCCAGTAACGTACGGTCTAGCAGAGTAGCACGCGAAACATGCCCATCATCTGAAAAAACCGTCGAAAAAAACTTCACTGCAACTTTCTCTTTCCCCTTCGTCTCCCTCCGATACAATCGCCCCTTTCACGACTTCCGTTGAATCAACAATGTGTAAGTGTTGGTTGTAATGTACATAATCAGATTTTCTATTAGTTTTTGAGCTCTCGTTACGTCTTATTTCACTATATTTCTGCAAATGCATGAGTTTATTTGAAATCCTAAGCTCGAAAAAGCAAACAAAAGTGAAATCTCCCTTCCTTTCTGTTTTTACAGCTGCAATATTGTCAATGGAGGTAGATGACGGGACAGAAACGCATCATCGGGGAGTCTGTACGCCTTCTGGTACGCTGAATGCCTGTATCCATGTATATGTTTGCTTTTTATTACATTTTTCGCGTTATGAACCTTCGCAATTTTTGTATGTTCGTTTTGAAACTGATTACTGCTAGTTGAAGTTCTGTAAATGTTTGCATAAGATTCTGAAAATATTAAGGGTTTGTTAATCAGTTTCAGACCACTAAACAATCGGATTATCAAAGATTAAAATAAAGTTACATATTCGTTTCGTCTTTTGACCTAATATGTGAGATTTTTGCTCTCGTCTTCAGGCCATGCCAGAAGAATCTCAATGTTCTTCTATCCTATTAGTTTTTTAAATATCCAGCTTTTGTAAAAAAAAACTTATGCTCAGGTTATTAAATTTCAAACAAGTTCAAATGTCATGTTCTGCAGCCTAATCTATTGCAACTGAATATACTAATTATTTATTATTACACAATCTCTTCCAGAAAACACATATACCTGAATTTAAAGCACAAGATGTGTTCCAAATAAAGATTCCGGTTGCATTGTTGTTGCCCATGTATCCGAGTAAACAAAAGATCAGCTATACTAAGCAAATCATTGATGTACTATGAGAAACATAAGCAGTGGTTTACTTACTATAACCGACTTTTTACTTATTTACATCTATGGACAATAACAATGCAATGAAGATCTTTATTATCAACACATCTTGAGCTTTGAATTTAGCTATATCTAGTCTCTTCACCACAGCCACCCCTGTTTTGGTAACTTTTGGAAGTAGCAAATAAATAGTTTGTGTCGATTATATAATGAATGCAACCATACATTTACGGGTTTTGCATATTTGTTTCTGAAACAGTCAAAGGGCGACAGACTATGGACAGCAATGGAGAAATTATATCACCGAGTCCTAGATATAAACATGTATACATGTCTGATAAAACTAAAAGCAAGCGTAAGAACTTTGATCACACAGATCCGTTTGCCATCAGAGATTTTGTGCTAGGATTTGATAGTCCTAAGTATGGTTCTGTTACAAAAGATATAGAAGATCTTTTTTCACGAAAGAAGCAGATGTTCATGCCTACTTTTAGAAAGTTTCCTTTACTTGGAGTTGATTCACTGGATCTGAAGCCTGGGAAGGATATTTCCATTGCAATTGAAAACACAAAGCATGATACAAATGCACAAGCACAACAATTGGTTGTTATCATTGACTCGGATGATGACGATGAACCCACATCTCAAATCCCTTCAAAATCATTCCAAGATGCGGTTCTCAAGTTTCCTTCAAAACCATTAGAGGATACCAAACTCATGATTCTTTCAAAACCACACGAGGATATAGAACTCAAGATTCCTTCAAAAGCATACAATGATACACTACTCAATGAGCCTACTGAGCAGCCAATGGAACAACTTTTGGTAAGTTTTTCCTGTCATATGATTCAGTCTAAATCATCATTACAATTTGTTAAGTAGAGGCCCATTTGTGTTTATAATACACAGTTTGTTGAAAAGATGTCTGTTCTGATTTGAATCGTTTAAACTACATGTTTCTCTCTTACATTATTTTTGTTTCATTACTCTGTAGGGTGGAGATGATGCTCTTGACCAAGCCACAAAGGAAGGGGGAGATAGAGATACATTAACTGTTGTGGTGCCTAGTGTCGAAAAAGAAAAAAGCTTTAAAGATGATGACATGGATAGTGAAAAAAAACATGATGATGTGGACAATGACAAGAAGCATGATGACGTGGACAGTGGAGGAAAGAAGCATGATAAGGGTAAGTATGTTGGTGTTGAAGATGACGATTCAGACGAACAACCTGAAGCTGATTTTGATGGACTAGGCGATATATGGAAAGAAATGACAATCGGATTAGAGTCTTCAAAGGTAATAATAATAATAATCAATTATTCATGTGTTGTTTGTTTCTTGTCATCTTTAGTTACATTTCCTTCCTGTGTTTATATTTTTCAGGATAGAATCCCAGCATCTCATGAAAATGCAAATGAAGAGGGAAAAGACTGTGATCATACATTTATTTTGAAAGAAGATATTGGTTCTGTATGTCGTGTGTGTGGAATAATCGACAGAAGAATCGAATCCATAATCGAATTCCAGCGTCCTAAAGTAACTTACTTTCCTTGTTTACACTTCACCCTTTTATTTGTTCTGTTTTCTTCTTGTTTCTATGTATCATGAGCAACATGACAACTTACTTTCTAATTTCTATTCAGACCATAAAGAGTACACGAACTTATCACTATGAAAGCCAAACAAAAAGAGGAGATCGAGCTAATCCTGTTCTTGATGGAGTTAAGCTACCCGGAAATGATTTCTCAGTGTGTGAAGTAATAGCTCATCCAAGACACAAAAAGCAAATGAAACCGCATCAAATTGAGGGTTTCAATTTTCTTTTAAGCAACTTGGTGTGTGACAACCCTGGAGGATGCATTCTTGCACATGCTCCAGGATCAGGGAAAACATTCATGCTTATCAGCTTTATTCAAAGCTTTATGGCTAAGTATCCTGATGCTCGACCACTTGTGATTCTCCCAAGGGGTATTTTGGGAACATGGAAAAAAGAATTTACTAGATGGCAAGTGGAGGACCTCCCGTTGTTTGACTTGTACTCTGTAAAAGCTGAGGGTAGGGTACAGCAATTTGAAGTGTTAAAACAATGGGCTAATCAGAGAAGTATTCTATTTCTTGGATACCAACAGTTTTCCTCGATAGTATGCGATGATGACACAAGCTCAATTACAGTTAGCTGTCAAGAGATTTTACTAACATACCCTTCGCTTCTCATATTAGACGAAGGTCACACCCCTAGAAACCAAGACACTAACATTCTCACTTCTCTTGAAAAAATCCAAACCCCTAGGAAGGTGGTTCTTTCCGGAACCTTGTATCAGAACCATGTCAGAGAGGTTTTCAACATCCTTAACCTCGTACGTCCCAAGTTTCTACGAATGGAAAATTCCAAAGCTATAAAACGACGTATTCTGAGCAGGGTGCCCATTGAAAGCCGGAGAAACCTTTTGAAAAAGAGTACAGATAACGAATTCTACGAGGTGGTTGAACATACTTTGTTAAAAGACGAGGATTTTAAGAGGAAGGTGACTGTGATTGAAGATTTACGTGATATGACGAACAAAGTTTTACACTATTACAAAGGCGATTCCTTAGACGAATTGCCTGGACTCGTTGACTTTTCTGTTTTTCTTAACCTCAGCCCCAAACAACAACGCCATGTGACAGAGTTGAAAAAGTTGAAAAAGAAATTCAAAATAAGTTCAGACGGAAGCGCGATTTACGTCCACCCTGCGCTCAAATCTGTATTGAAGACCACCAAGGACAAAAACGACGACGACATTAGTAAAATCGATGAGATTTTGGAGAAATTGGACGAAAGAGAAGGAGTAAAAGCTAAATTCTATCTCAACTTACTCCGTTTATGTGAATCCGAAGGCGAAAAGCTTCTTGTATTCGGTCAATATCTGTTACCTTTAAAGTTTCTACTTCGATTAACAGTGAAGACGAAAGGTTGGAGTCTGGGAAAAGAGGTTTTCATGATCACAGGAGACCATGACAACGACGAACGTGAGATAGCGATGGATCAATTCAACAACTCCCCGGATTCCAGAGTGTTTTTCGGATCAATTAAAGCGTGTGGGGAGGGGATATCACTTGTGGGGGCGTCTAGGATAATTATTTTAGACATTCATCTGAATCCGTCTGTTACGCGACAAGCGATTGGGCGTGCGTTTAGACCGGGGCAAATAAGGAAAGTGTACACTTACCGATTGATTGCAGCGGATTCACCTGAAGCTGATGATCATGAAACCTGTTTCAAAAAGGAATCGATTGCTAAAATGTGGTTTGAATGGAACGAGTATTGTGGGCATCATGACTTTGAGATGGAAACAACGAGTGTTGAAGATTGTGGGGATCCGTTTTTGGAAACTTCGTGGTTGAATGAGGACGTGACAGCTATCTATAAAAGGTTAGTGGTTTAATTAATTATCAAAGCATTGATTTTTGTGTTTATATAAGTTATTGATTATTGTGTTCGCTCTCTGTGTAGATGATCACAAATGGATTTGGATTTGGATAATAGTCAAAACATGTAACTAGAAAGGTAGGAACCAAGAATGTGCAAAACTTTTTGTTTAGATTTTGGCAAAGGGTAGCTGTGAAATGGTTGTTTGACATTTTGACAGTAGGTGCTGGCTGATTTTTTTTTTTGCAAATGCATGAAAATGAATTATATGCAACTCTTCTTTACATGTGTTCATTTTTATTTGGTTTGATGATAAGAAGTAAAAACTAGATTTGATTTTAAGAATTTACATGAAAAACTGTTTGAGTAAAACCTACTCGCGTTAAAAATTTAAAAAAGTCATGCAACTTTGGGTGATGACGAATCTATGGATTCTTGTTTGTACATTTCTTCCACCATTGGCTTCCATAGGCGAACTCGAGCGTTTATGAACCAATTCGTGACCTGATCCATTTCAAGTAACAAAGTGTGATTGTGTGATGAGTGATGATTATTTCAATAAAAGCATGAAAAGCTTACCTGAGTTTTAGTCAAGCCTGTTTGTCTGGCTAGCATATTCTTTTCTGAATCCTTTGGATATCTAGTACAAATCAAGAAATCATGTTTAAATCAAATCTTTGTTTTCTATGTTTGGAATCAATGAGTAACAAAAACAAACAATTTGACAAAAAAATAATAAGTTGAGTGTGATTACGGATGAAGAAAATGCTCAAACAGCCATGCACGTAGGATTGACACACAGCTTTCAGGAAGCCCTCTTTGTGGTCTCCAGATATGTCTATGCTGTTTCCTCACCTTCTGATCCACAAATCTCAACCTCGGAATCCCAATTCCCTCCTCATTCAATTCCCTCTTGCAAAGCCTTGTTGATATGATTTCTATCTGGCTTTTAATTGCATCTTTTATGAACCGGAATTGGCATGATATGGTTTGGAGAATGAGCGTGGTGTAGGGGCTTGAAGCCCCACATCCAGCAAGTGCCTCAAATGATGATACAACAATCTGCATTTGATGATAGTATTGTTTGTATCTTCTATCAACCTATAAGAACAAGTAGTTAAAGTTTGGACTTTGGAATCCCAATTCTTGCCAAATTCTATGAAAATTTTCTAAAGTACCAACCAAGTCAATGGATTCAAACATGTGCAAGCCATCTTATAAAGAATAAGACAAAAACTTACCTCATTCAGCATAGACGATAGCTTAGTCATATTGTTCTGTAAATCTTGTTTTTCAGAAGCTGAGACTGGGCTGGATTCACATCTGTTTTTCAATATCCCGAAGGCGTCTTTGGAATTGTTCATGGAATCATGTTTACAGTGTTGTTTCATAGCTTTCTTGACATTAACAACATCATCAAGTAGGTTTTGAGTTGCTTTTAGATACTTGGAATCAGAAATCACATTCCCAATTCCATGTAGATAACTCTTGGAATCTTGGCTATTTTCATATGCCAAAGGAAAATCAACTATAGTATTAACGCAATGATCATGATCGGAATGGAATCTGATTCCATAGGGCGGAATGCTCGAAACCATTTGATCCATAATTTCATGACTCGTACTATCTCTTAACAAACCAATACTTGATTCACAAAATCGTTGCTGTGAAACGCCAGAATCATGGACTCCACCAACGTTTGGAATGCACATTATGAGATTTTCAATAGGAATCGGTGATTCCGGAGAAGAAGGTTGATTGATTCTTTCATTGTTGAAGCTTGGTATGTAAGTTGACATGTTTTTCTTCTATCTTTTTCATTTGCAATGAAGAAACATTTAATATGGATTCACACAAACAGTTGATGAAGTGAAACATTAACTGTTGGGGAAAAAGGACATGAATATAAAAGCAACAAGTACTTGATCTTCTGTAAAAAGATTTCCCTTCTTTCTTTTCTACTGCAATAAAACAAAACAAGGTAAAATTGTACGAAAGTACGTATGAATTAAATAAAAAGTTAAACAGAAATTATAGTGTGATTTCAATAAGAAGCTACCAATAGTTATGCAAAACCCCATTTATGAAAAAGCCAAAAAAATAGTCACTTTTTTTTCAATGTTGTTAAAGAAATTCTATCTTTTCCATATTCTTCTATAATATATTTATATGTTTCTCTCTCTTAAAGTATATGTTTCTCGCTCTAGAAGAGAGGAGTTAGTTGGTTTTAATGATGTTGGTGGTAACTGTTTAAGTAGTGCAATCGCTAACAACCAGTTGGTAGAAACAAAACAAGCTGAAACTAGATCCGATGAAGTTAGGTTTAGTTTAAATTTGGATATGTTTTCATGACACAAGATTCAACAAAAAATAAATGTGTTTGATCAAGTAAATTTGATTTGAGTTTGACAAAGAACATTAACATATGTGCAACTATGCAAGGTTCCGAAGTGATGTTTGTTTGACTTTTTATCATATATTTCAAACTCGTTTCCTATATACTTAACTAAAGGATCCTCTATTAAATTTATGCTCAAATAACTCGATAAAATCGTGATATATTTAGTTGTGTCCTGCTAGATATTGTGATGGAAGGTCTTGCGGCGATTTCAGCCAAATAATTAATTTTGATTTTTTTTGTTATTCGAATGACAACCGTACAATTAAAAGATACAAGGAAAAAAAAGAAGATCGACAAGATTTACATTGTTCACAAGATTACAGGTAGTGTTACGTTCATACGCAAAATAGAGAGATTTATTATTGATCTCGTCGGGATGAGGTTTACAGTTACATTGATTTTCTATATATAAAGCTAGGTATTGAAGATCTCATATTTATCTTCAAGAAAATAAATGCACACCTTTCTCATGGAATTGTCTATAAAAGCAACATGGTATAATGATCCTCCTATTGAGGAAACTGGTGTAGGTTTGTACAATTTGTACATGAGCCAAATCCAACTTTCCAACCTTAGGTGACATCCCCATATTTATAAAGGTAATTTTTCTATGAGTACCGATGATACATAGCTCATAGAAATCCATATCACATTCTTCAAATATGAAAATCTGTCTTCTGTATCTAGGATCTTTATATATTTTTCATTCATATGTCCAAGTGTCATAGAGTAGACACAACCATATCTTCAATAGCAATGTTTGCTCCACCTAGTACAACCTCAACCTCAACCATGGTCCATGTATATTGTATAAGGTTCCTCAGTTTTTACCGCAATAAGTTACTAACTTCTCTTTGTCACCATCCATTGGTGACAACCAAAATCAACATGATATCCTTGGCTGTCTAATTATCCCACACATATTAACATTCTCTTTACGTTTGAAATGTATTTTTCAAAGTCTAATTCAAGTCAAGCGATGTCTCGAATCTAACATTCCTAAATACCCATAATATCAAGACTCTTATAATATGCTCTGATATAAGTTGTTAGGCATTCGAACAACAATCACACAATAAAAATATGCAAAGAAAAAATAAAGAAAAAGTTTTCATGGTTCAAATGCTTAGGAATAATCGTGTCCACAGGCAAAAGAGAGATTTATTATTGATCTTGAGATGAGATTTATAATTAAATTGAGGTTCTATACTTCTATATACACACTTAGGTAGAGACAAACTGAAAGATAATGTGAGACACTACCATAATATCACCTCCTGTTTGATACTTATATTAGTCACCAACATCGTTTTTGATGTGGGTCTCCCCTAACTGTTGCCAGAAACAATTTGTTACCATAACTCAAACCCTATTTTCGGTTAATGGAAAAAATTAATATACCGAATTAAGCAAGTTTCGGATCTTGATTTCTTGTTGCAAACCATTATTGATACTTTGATCCATTCAATTAGTTTACAAGTTAAATGACTAAGCTTGTTTGTAATGTTAAAAACTAGTTTGTTATCGAAATTTTTTGAAAAATGTACAACATGACTTTTGGTATTTTATAGACTAAAGTGATATGTCACATACAAATGTCATATATAAAAAATTGTCCTAAAAAATTCAATGAATCAAACCCTTCAAGGCTACCTTGATAATAATAAGAGAATGCCATGCATGTTATGCATAAAAAGTTCATGTTTCATCATTACCTATGGCATGTTTGGCTCTTTATATAGTAACATAGTTACAAAATATTTAGAGAATATTTTCTTAACTTATTTTGATAACCTTAAATATAATACATTTTGATTTGTTTGCAATCTTCAATTTACAATATTGTAACACCCGTGTTCCAGATATTTTCATTTATGGCTTAAATTATTAAATTGTTACATTTTGGTCCATTACGCAGGGCATAGATTGTAGCTACGCAGGGCATAGTTAAGGAAATAGGACGTGAGCATTCCATGTAGTATGTAGGGCATAATTCCGTTGAACTCAAACCCTACTTTTTAGGGTTAAGCCCTATTTAAAGGCCTTATAACCCTTGAGGCATCCTTTATCACCAACCTCCATTCCCCTTTCTGTCATTTCGAAACCCTAGCCACAATGTAAGGTTCTTGAGCTGTGTGTTTTGGTGCATATTGAAGAAGAAAGAATCCATTGGAGAGGTGTTGGGGAGCTTGGAGCTTGTGGATCCAGACTTTGTTTTTCATCTAGCATCACCTGGAGGTATAAAGCTCTAAACTTTATGTCTCCTTAGTTTAGATCTAGATTTGGGTTATATTTTGGCATGTTTTGATCCCATGGCTTTGGATCTTGTGAGTATGAGCTACTCCAGAAGACTTGAGCATCATTTTTATCCATTTATGAGGTTATTAAGTCATAAAAATCGAATCTTTGGGGTTATAGTCCACCCATGCATGAATTGTTGGTCATTTTATGAGTTTATGAACCCAGGGTTTGGTTTTGGGCTCTATTAAGCTATACAAAAGCTTAAAGTTGTTGAGTTTATCAGTTAAGACCTTCCCAAGATTAAGATCTATAATTTGGGCATATGGTGTTTAAGCATTAAGAACTTAAATGTGATATTTGGGTAATAGTGGAGTACGCTGGTGTACCCTTTAGGTACGCATGGCGTAACGGGTTGGCCCAAAATCCTTTTCTGTGATTACCCAGTACATTGGGCGTAATTATGGAGTACGTATGGTGTACTCCCAGAAGCCTATTTGGGCCTTGGGTCATTTTGGGTTTTGGGCCATTAGTAGTTGGGTCAAGTATGAGAAAGGTAAAATGGTCTTTTACCCTTAGTAAGATAGAATATGATTTGGACCATTGATTATGGGTTTACCCTAATTATTAATGAAGGTTGATTTTAGATATGTTCAGTGTGAGAAGCTGTGGTAGCAGCAGTTCGAGTGTGTGATTTGTTTATCATCAAATTGGGGCGAGTCTCCTCATTGTACTTGTGGGTCGAAGGCTCCAATGCCGACCCATTGGATTATGTTGTAGGATAATAGTTGTCTTTGTGACACTTATTGATATTCCTGTATGTGCTTGTTGTCTTTGTGACTCTTGCTAGTATGATTGCATGCTTAGATGTAGGGGTGAAATAGACTTATACAGTTGAAAGATACTGAGGGAGTCGAAGGGACTTTGAGATCGGAAGGGACTAATAGAGTTGGAAGGGACTCATGGGTGAAATAGACGTGTTACAGCTTTAGGCTAATATGTATGTATGGTATGTGGTATTTTGGGGAACTCACTAAACTTTGTGCTTACGGTTCATGTTTAAATGTTTTTCAGGTACTTTTGGTTCAAAAGGAAGGGTCCGACATGATTGCATCGCATCCACTAGTGTTTAACATTTTATGATTTTGGGACTGTATTCTGATGACTATTTTTCCACATTGTCATACTTTTGATGGTTTGAATTGAATGATTGATGGTTTTAGTTGACTTAAAAACAAAAAAAAAATTTATTTGGTAATTTTGGTATGTTACAATAACATGTACCTTTAAAAGTATAAATGTCTTTTGATACTGTCAATAAGGCAACATTTGGTATGCACTAACTCAAGAGTTAACGAAATGAAATGTTATGACAAAATGAAAAAAAAAATCTTGTTTGGTTGCCTTACGAAATGGAGCTGAGCATTTTATACTATTTAAATTTATATTTATTAATAAAAAAACAACATAATTGAATGATTTATTTTATTTTTTTCGATTAACCAAACTTAGACAATAAAATATAATGATCAATTTCATTGTATCCCTTCAAATGAATAGCGTTATCATTTTCATTCATTAGTCATTCTATTCTGTAGTATAAACACCATAGGCAAATCCACTGTAGAGCTCAGAATGCCCTCACACACACACACACACACACACACATATATATATATATATATATATATATATATATATATATATATATATATATATATATATATATATATATTCAATAGTGTAATTTTTTTTTGGAAAATTTTGTTTTATGTTGCGATGATATTCCGGAAAAAATGTATGCTACCCTAAGAAAAAGTTATTTTCTAAGTTGTAAATATAATTACAAACTAGCTCCATAAATGGTCAAAACTTATTAAACCCAAGTGGCCAAGTGCCAAGGCAAAAAAGAGTTTAGTGAAACAAAAAATTAGCCCAAATATGACAAAATCCGTAGAAAGAAATCAACAAAGCAATCAACAGATATCCCCTGTGATTGACACCGTTAGTTGCCTTCCTTCCTTTTGTTTTACCATCGATTAGCTGCTGCCATGGGTTTATTCCGGCGAAATGTTTCGGTGGTGAGTGATCAATGATCGAAGTGCATAATGAAAAAAGTAAGTATATAAAAAAAATGAATCCTATTATTTATTGTTTCATTGATTCAAATTTAGTTTTTAGCATTGTGTTGAAAAAAATAAACACACCCCACTAGTTCATGATTAAATCCATGACCTGAAAAATCAACTATAACAAATTTCCAAACACGTTTAAATGGGTCGGATTGACTGACGATATTTTTCTATAAATAATAAATACTATATTAAATGTAAACAAAACAAATAGAAATTCAGTTTTTCTTTTACAGTCTTATATTCAAATTATGTCATTACATATATGTGTATTTTTCAAATTAAAAAAAAGGAAATCTCTATTTGAATCTGGTTTAAAAAACATGATTTACGATCAACCTAGTTGCAAATCGAAACTGAATTGATAAGTTACCAACGAACCAACGTAAACCGGTTTTCGGTTTCACTCGTCGTATTTTTCCCAAATTTGGTTTTCACCGACGAACTTTTAAGGTTTTGACGGTGATTTATAATTCTGTTTAGTTTTTATAGAAAATAGTCCTCTACGGATTTTGAGTTCCTGTTCTTAAGTTTTTATGTCTGTCTAACTCCGTCGTTCTCCGTCAATGGCAAAAACCCGCACCACCAGAAAAACCCTAGATTCTTACACCATCAAAGGCTCCAATAAATCCATCAAACGTACCTTCACCTATTCCTTCTCAATCTCATCTTCCATCTCTTTATCGATTTCTTCTAACGATCTGTTTTTTTTTTCCTATCATAATCAGCCGGCGATTGTGTGTTGATGCGCCCTTCCGATTCATCGAAGCTGTCGTATGTAGCAAAAGTGGAGAAGCTCGAATCGGACGCCAAAGGAAGCAACGTGAAAATTCACATACAGTGGTATTACCGACCGGAGGAATCGATCGGTGGCCGGAGACAGTTTCACGGCACTAAAGAGCTTTTCCTCTCCGATCACCATGATGTTCAGAGCGCCGATACAATCGAAGGCAAGTGTACTGTTCACACTTTCAAGAGCTATACAAAGCTTGACTCAGTTGGTAACGACGATTACTTTTGTCGTTTCGAGTATAATTCTTCCACCGGAGCTTTCAATCCCGATAGAGTCGCCGTGTATGTATAACCGTAACCTTTTTTGCTGCAATTCTCCTCACATTTCTTAATTAAAGTTCGTGAAAAGCTTGATTTTTACCCTTTTTCTTGTCACTATTGATCAATTCAATACATTCATCTGAATGTTAAGTGGTTCTTGTTAACATGGCAGATACTGTAAGTGTGAGATGCCTTACAATCCCGATGACTTGATGGTTCAATGCGATGGCTGCACCGATTGGTAGGTTTATTCTGTCATATCTTTCTGGGGATTTGTAATTAAGTTCAATTCAGTAATTGGGTGATCATTTGGCTTAAAAGTTACCATTTTTCCATGCGTAATCATGTTCTTGTTGGCCTACGAATTCGATAATAAATCCTTAGCAAAATAAAAACAATAAATTTCTACTGTTTTTGGTTCAGGTTTCATCCTGCTTGTATAGACATGACGCCAGAGGATGCTAAACAGATTGAGCATTTCTTTTGTCAGAATTGTTCATCTGAAGAACAAAAGCTGCTCCAAAATTCCCATGCTACCTCTAGACATACTGATGTGAAGGTAATATTCTTGGAAAATATGGCATTAATGTTTTATCAGTTTTCTTCCATTGAAATCTTAGTTTCAATGTTAATCCTTTCATGTTAGGTTTTGGGCATTATGTTGTTGAAGTTTTCTTATATATATGTTAAATGTTTATATGATTAATTTTTCAGGTGGGAACAAAGCGCAGAAGGAGGTGATTGAATATATAAAACAACAGTGAGGTTATGGGTTGATACGAGATGGTAAATGTGGTGTGATACAATAATCTGTATGTATATGTTTCTGAAAAAGAGTTTATGTAATTTAGGGTTTTAATTCCCACTTATTTTTATGTGGTATACGTTTCAAAAGCTGTGTTCTGATGATGTATCTAGTTTACCTCATAATATAAATCTAGACATGTATAAATCTCTTAACTATCTTTGATGGAGAATAAAGAAAGAGGTGAAGTGGTTTGCCTGCTTTTGAATAACTGAAAATGTGATTATATCGGGATTTGCTTATGCTGTGCATATGGTATTAGGCCCTAAACAAGTTTTACTCTGTTTGTTATTATGTATATGGATTGAGGTTGATGTTAATGAGCTAAAATTAAAACTTTTTGTTTCACCAAAAAAGGTGGAACCAGTAAAAACTCTTTTCATCCTTATCATCAAACTAAGAAAACTTATCTAGCTGTTTAATAAACGCAATATGATTTAGATTTGGCAAATCTAAATGGGTCTTTGTAACTCAAATAAAGAAATACACATGCTAGAAAACTTGCGACTTATAGCAAGAATGGCATTTTTCGTACTCATGTTTTCTGGATCAAGCTTTCTTAATTTTTACTCTTACTGTCTTTCCCTATCTCGAACTCTTGCTTTTTGGATCAGGTATTATTCTTCTTGTCATTAGTGCCATCTCCATTTTGATTTATATATCATTCATGTTAGATAAGATAAGAAAGCTTTAAGTTAGTGAATTCATGATTTTAAAATGTTTAACAAACGTCACTTAGCAAATAAAGCATTTTGGAATTTTTCTTTAAAGAAAACGGCATTTGACATGTGAATTTTTTGAGAAACTAGGAGTGCTTTTTAAAAAAAAAAAAAAAAAAAAAAGTTTAAGCTTAAACCAAAAATTCCAAAATGTTATGTTTTCTACATAACTAACAAAAAATTATATCAAGGGCAAATTACAATTAGTTATTTAGACGTTTTATACAAAAACCAAAGAGAAAAAATATATTTTAAGAATTTAGTCCAAATAAAATGACATACCAATTGACCAATCTTATACTTTAATCTAGTCTAAATAAAAAAAATACAACCAGTCAAGCTCAAATCGAATTTGGCTTATAATAAGATCCGGTTAGAATACAATAATCTATAAGGAAACTTGGAAAACTCCCCCCTGCACACAAACACATATTTATAACTGAATAACTGAATATCACCAAGAACTCAATAACTCAACAATGGAGAAACAAGAAGAAGTGATTCTACTGGATTTCTGGGCAAGCATGTATGGGATGAGGGTCAGGATAGCACTTGCTGAAAAGGGTGTTTCATACGAACACAGAGAAGAAGATTTGAGGAACAAGAGCCAGCTTCTCTTGGAGATGAACCCGGTTCACAAGAAAATCCCGGTTCTCTTACACAAGGGCAAACCAATCTGTGAGTCTAGCATCATTGTTGAATATATCGATGAAATCTGGAAAGACAAATCTCCATTGTTTCCTTCTGATACTTACGGCAAAGCTCGTGCCAGGTTTTGGGCTGACTTTATTGACAAAAAGG
This sequence comes from Lactuca sativa, assembly GCF_002870075.4. Classification (NCBI taxonomy): domain Eukaryota; kingdom Viridiplantae; phylum Streptophyta; class Magnoliopsida; order Asterales; family Asteraceae; genus Lactuca; species Lactuca sativa. The sequence goes on from NC_056627.2 coordinate 269,686,603, forward strand.
TGACTCTTGACTCTTCTTGATTTTCTTTTGATTTATTTATTATTAATATTCTATACGTCGGAGTTAATTTACAGTTCAGGGGTATGTAGCTATGTATTCCCTCCATCTACGAAGAAAATGGTCTTTATTTGATTAACGGATCTTTTGTCTAACTTTGTGTATGTAAATGCAGGTATTCCAACCTGGGAGGACTTTGTTGTACACAGCAAAAGGTGAAGAACATGAGGCAGCAAGAAAAGATCTCATAGATTCCCTTAAACTGATTGAAGGAGAGCTTGGAGACAAGCCTTACTTCGGAGGTGAGAGCTTTGGCTACGTTGATGTGTGTTTGATTCCGTTTTATACACGGTTTCGAGCCTATGAAACATATGGGGAATTGAACATTGAAGGCGAGTGTCCAAAGTTGACTGCGTGGGCTAAAACTTGCATTCAGAACAAGGAAAGTGTGTCTAATGTTCTTCCTGAGTCGCTAAAGATGCTTGGATTAGTTCAACAGATGAGGAAGATACGTGGAGTCGATGAGTAGAACTTCCAATTGTATATATGTTGTTAAACTTTCGATCATGTATCGGTGTCTTTTACTTCTCTTTCTTGTGAAAATCTCTTTAATTTGATGTCGAGTTTTCTTGTTTTTACCGTCTTCCCTCTAGCCAATCTAACGAGAAGACAGAGGAGAGAGAAAACGAGGATAGTGAGGGCTTTTTGATTATTTTAATGTTTCTACCAAACTTTATTTTTAAATGGATCATTTTTTATAAAAATATAACGGTTAACAAAAATCATTTTTTACATCTATCAACCGATTACAAATACACATACAAACCTCCAAATTTTAATACATACAAATCTCAATACGTCTCTCAAAACCTCCGGTCATTTTATAAAAAATGTTGTCATCATCATCTCCCTCGTACTCAGGAACGTATTACAAGTAAAAAAAAAGTAGCTATTGTCGTACAAAATATGCTAGAACAAACAATTACCAGCCAGAAAGCGAAAAGTGATCGACGTAAACGAAGAAGATATATCCAAATAGAACGTGAAAAGGCCGACCAACGTTTCATGTGTAATTATTTTGGATGAGCATGCTCTCTCTCAAATATATTATTTCCTAACCTTTCGGTTTTTGTTAAAACCTTGTCATGTCCGGATGACCCTCAAAGATCAAGATTTACGGGAGCCAAGAACAAGCCGGGAAAGACAGTAGTACAAAACATATTTAATAGTGTGATGAGATTTTTTTTGGTGTGGTTTTTCCTAAAAGCACCATTAAAACACTTCGCATTAATAAACTAAGGAACGTTACCATTTAAAACATTTGTTGGTACGGTTTTCCTATACCCACAATAAAAAACATTAAAAAGGCATAATTTGATGTATTACTTCTAAACCGCTCTATTAAACTCAAATGGAAATCACATCAATAAAGCATGTGAGAACCGCACAATTTATTTATTCTATCCTCTAATTTATAAATTTTCATTCCAAATTTTCAATTCCTTCCTAAGTTTTCGTTCTAATAAACCGCATCAATAAATAGTGGGAACTACATCAATAAAACATTTGTACTCTATATTGTTTGTGTCCCCCCTCCCCCTACAAACAACACAAATAAACCACTTTCTTTTCTTCTTCTGATTCACGTTTGGTGGCATCAGGTTGTTTAAAGTGGTATATCAGAAATATGTAGGTGATGGTGGTGTGTAGATTGCTCTTGGCAAAGGCAGGACTTTGTGACCGGTGTTCTTGGTGGTTAGTGGTGGAGAGGATAGGTGGTATAAGAGTGGTCCAAGGTGGAGACATGGTTAACCGGAGGTGAAGCAGATAAATTTACAAAAATGATATATGGATAAATTTATATCAAATGCCTCATTTAAAAGAAACGTATCTATTTTATTTTACCTCATTCATAAGAGAGTTGTTATTTATCTTTCCATGTTCCTATGTTTATTATAGGGTGTTATTTGGCAAAAAGAAACCTATCTATTTTATCGTGGGTTTGTAAATATTATGTAGCGTCATTTATGGTTATCTTGCTACAATTTAAAAAATATGATCGGACGATGATACAATTCAATTTTATTTAGTAAATTTACTGAGTAAAGTTAGTGAATAACAATACAATTTTTTTTTTCCAAAATCGTAAATAAGTACAGCTAGAATATTGAAGCAGTGACTTTTGATGAAATCATCCCTGATGTCATTATCTCTTGCGCCTCACAAGTCACAAATCAAACTCAAAGCATCTTTCACTTATAATATAATAACAATTAATACTATATATTTGAATGACCTGAACGGCTGAATCCATGTATCCAACATTATATATCTACGCACTTCCATCCACACAAACACAAACCAATTAGTGAATAACTGAATATCACCAAAAACCCAAGAACCCAACAATGGTGAAACAAGAAGAAGTGATTCTACTGGATTTCTGGGCAAGCATGTATGGAATGAGGGTCAGGATAGCCCTTGCTGAAAAAGGTGTTTCATATGAGTACAGAGAAGAGAATTTGAGGAACAAGAGTCAGCTTCTCGAGGAGATGAACCCAATTCACAAGAAAATTCCAGTCCTCATTCACAATGGCAAACCGATCTGCGAGTCCAGCATCATCGTTGAGTATATTGACGAAGAGTGGAAAGATACAGTTCCATTGTTTCCTTCTGATACCTACGGCAAAGCTCGTGCGAGGTTTTGGGTCGATTTTATTGACAAGAAGGTAACTCTCATCTTTTCTTCATTTTCTTTTGATATATTTACTTCGCGCAGTTTAAGTTGACGTTTGATTTTTCTTGATTCTTGCAAAAATTTCCATTTTGGTTGTCTCAATTCATTTGAAACTATTTGTGAAAAAGCAAGCGAAAAAAAAGAAGAAACTTTTGGATTGTAATTGTGGAATACTTTCTAATTCCACCATATATACGAACCTTTTGTCTGACTTTGTGTATGGAAATGCACGCAGGTATACCACAATGGGAGGATATTGTTGTACACAGCAAAAGCGGAAGAACATGAGGCATCCAGGAAAGAGTTCATGGATTCCCTTAAACTGATTGAAGGAGAGCTTGGAGACAAACCTTATTTTGGAGGTGAGAGTTTCGGCTACGTTGATGCGTCTTTGATCCCATTTTATGCATGGCTTCATGCGTATGAAACATATGGGGAATTGAACGTTGAACAAGACTGCCCAATATTGATTGGTTGGGCTAAAAGGTGCTTTCAGAACAAGGGGAGCGTGTCTAGTGTTCTTCCTGAGTCGCTAAAGGTCCTTGCCTTCGTTCAGCAGATGAGGAAGAGGCTTGGACTTGATGCGTAGAAGTTTGAGGTATCAAAGCCGATTTGTTGTTTTACTTTGGATGTACTCGATCAATGTTGTGTTTGACTTTTATAAATAAAGTTGTATTTTCGATTTTGAATTGGAAGGACTGATTGATGTATTTGTAAACAGAATATTGCCATGTTTGGAATTTGGAGTTTGGTTTTTGGCAGAATCTGAATTCGTAAAAGTTTTTAATTTTGTAAAAGGGTTTGAATTTTAAATATACTATTTGGTTGGACCTCTACGAAACTATAAAAATAATTATTTTACCTTTTTATATTATTTTTTGTTGAATAAGTTTTAAAAAAATATAAACACCATACAAAATCAAAATTAGCATAAATCAAAATTTATCCTCAATAATTTATAATGATTTTTTTGAGATACATTTACAAATATAACATCATTTTTTTTATATCCCAAGGATTTCAATGTTAAAAAATAACATATTTGACATTGAATGTTGAGAAATAGATGACAACGAACTTGCAATCGAACTGTTGATGATCAATTTGTACTCATTCTTCATTATTAGATAAACACGATATCTCCTCAAATTTTTCTTTCAAACATTTCAACCTATAAATCCGAATGCAACAAGGAAACAAATAAACTCAGTGGAGAGTTATGTAATCATTAACGCAAATTGGATGGATGATCTTTACATAAGTAGGCTTGGGTTGAAATTCAAGTTTTTCCAAAAATCATTTTAAACACACACACACACACACACATATATATATATATATATATATATATATATATATATATATATATATATATATATATATATATATATATGCTTAGGTTATTTTGTTTTTACTAACTATTATGTGCCAGAATGCACAGATCTAGACCACCGGATGAAAAGAATCAACAGTCATGATCTGATGGTCTATGATATTACAATAGGGTAGCATGTATCATACAATCACAAAATTTTTAGCAAAAGGGTAATTTGGTCAATTAACCTATTTTAAAAAAAGGAAATTTTCAGATTTTAAGGGATCATTAATTCCATTATTTTTAAAAATCTGAATTTTTTAAATTAATTATAATTAAAATTTTAATATTATTTTTAATAATAACCGATTTTATTCTGCCAGAATGACAAAAAGTCAACAATAAACTAGTAAATATATTTGCGGTTTTATTCTTGCAGAATATGGTTTCATTCAAGATACTTTTTTATATTAAACATGCTTAAAGAATTATACAACATATTATCAAGAATAACATTTTCAAGGAATACAAATTTTATTATTTTAGAATCACTATTTACATTCATCTGTAAAGAATAAGACTATAAATAGTTATTACATTCATTCTAAAAAAATTATGACAAACAATTGTTTAAGGATTACATTTACTCTTAAAGATTAAAACTAAAAATGGTTAAAAAAGAAAAAAAAACATCAAAATATAATAAAAACACTATTCCATTCCGAAAGAATATTATTGTTAAGAAACAATTTATAAATTCTGACGTAATATGCACTATTGTTCTCCATGTTTCCTTCATTTTCCACATTAACGGCAACTTCTTCAAAACCTAAATCCACAAAGAAAACATAATCAACTTTCAGATATTAAAATTTTTAGTGCATTAAATAGAATAAAACAATAAATTCTGATAAATTCTAACAGAATGCATTTATATAAATAAATTTTTACAGAATACATTATAGAATGCACTTAAATCATAGTTTTTTCTTCTTTATGCATAAACATTCTAAAACATGTATAAATGTATTTTGTTGGAATTATTAGGAACACATGGCTTATGTAATATTTATATTCTAATAGAATGAACATGTGTTTGCATTCTGATATGAAAAAAAAAACTCCAGCTTAACCCTTTTCATACAAATTCTGACAGAATGTCAGCTTAATCCTTTTCATCGAAGACAAATTTAGAACAATCAACTATCAAAGAACAAATAGAAAATCAAGAACAATCTATCATTATTTAAGTTGGATTCTAAATTACAAAATCAACTTGAATGATGAATATTTAAAATTAAAGAAGAATGAGAGCACAATGGGCATACTAGTGAAATCAGAAATCAACAGGAAGGATAATCGGAAATAAAAGTATCGAAAATCAGTGAATAAATCAAATGGAAGATCCATGTGAAGAAACGTAAATCAGTAACATTCAGAGGAAGAATTGCAAGCAATCAAGATGTACAAGAATAGGAAATCAAATACTGCAGGGAAAAAATCGCAAAACCTTTCATGGGAACGAGAAAGATCGAGACCCGCAGAATCGCATCACCGTTGGTTCGATTACACACACAAGAATCGCATCATCGTTAGTGCAGATTGCATCTCCGCCCCTCATCTCTTCCAGAATCGCAAGTTAGATTAGTTTACCTCTCCTCGACAACATATGAAGATGATGACGTTGGTGATCGACGATGGTATTGGGCGGCAATGGTTGTCGGACTTGGTGAGGAGAAACAAAGAATACGACAATGTTGATGGTGATGAATGGCCGTCGTTTTTGTAGGGTTAACAAACAAATCACCCTAATTTAAAGGATATTAAATGTTTTAAATATTTACCATAATTAAGTGTGACAAAATTACTATTACACCCTTTTATTATTTACTAGTTGTGAGACCCGTATATTATACGGGTTGATTAAAACAAAATGTTAAGTACGAACGATTAAATAGAAATTTTATTTGAATTTGAAATTGAAATAAGTGAAAATTATGAGAAAAAAACATGCAAAAAATAAATAAATTAAAATTATGTGTTTAGTGTGTACTAAACGGGTTAATGATAACAAAATGTTAAACACAAAGGTTTAAACTGTAAATTTATTTGAAATTGAATTTGAAATTTAAAATTTAAAATTTAAAATTTAAAATTTGAAATTAATAGTCATTATGGTAGGTTTAATTTATGAAAACTAAATTAATGATATATTGAAAATGAAAATTAAAGTAATGACAAGTGGAAAATAAATATATCTCAAATTATGACAAAATGACATGTGGCTAATTTTATGAGAGAAGGACATGTGGCAAAGTCATTTTCATTTATTAGGGTAGATTATTGAATTTTATTTTTCTTAATTTTGATTGGTTGTTAGAAGCACACAATACTTATTGAAAACATTTGAACCTAATTATATATATATATATATATATATATATATATATATATATATATATATATATATTACATACCAAATCCATCACCAACTTTTCAAAGTATGTTGCTAGAATCGATAATATGTTAAAATCTCCGATTTTTATAATTTATATAAACTACTTCCAATTCACACAAAGTTCATGCATAATTGCTAGATAATGATGTGCCATCACTTATGTATCAAACTCCATATAATATGAATCATTATCCCTAGCTCAAAGTTTGAAAAAAAATCCCTAAAATAACAACCGTTTATCATCTTCTATCTTAAGATTTAAAATACTATTCATATTTTCTAGAAACTTGATACTAGTAATAAAAGGTTTTATCAAAATTTATCATCTTCTATCTTAATATATAAACAATTTGAGACATAAATCTAGAAACAAATACATGTATCATATGACGATCCAGATCTGACATGAAATGCAAAGAAAATCAAAACCAAATAATCGATATCTAGGGCAAAAAAAAATCGATGTATTTCTAAGAATCGGTTTTCAAGGGGAAAAAAGAACAATCGATCTATTTATAGAGAATCTATTTTTAGGAAGAAAAAAACTTACCTGCAACATGAGGTCGTCATCACTTGCGGTGCTAGCTGAGGCGACACAACTTTTGGTGGTGATATCAATTCCAGAGGGAGCAAACGATTGTAGATTGGAGAGGTGGGATAAGGGATGGGAGGGAGGAGAAGGAGCAATGTTGTTTGAGATCAGCGTCGAAAGTCGTTGTGGGAGTCGATTTCAGGGAGGTCGACGACATGAGGAAGTGGGAGGAGGAGATCGATGCTTTAGATGGTCAGAGGTGGGAGGAGATGATCTGAAGGTGGGTGTGTTGTTTTGGAGGCGCGCGTATTAGCTTACGAGGGTAAAAGAGGGAAGGAAACATTATTTTTTATACAATTAGGGTCAAGGGAGTGGACTACGGTTTGGCCGCACTCCCTGCTACATAGGCATGGGAACACTGCCTCCCCCCCCCCCCTATGCGGTCTTGGGTGTGGTTTGACTGCACCTCTCCCAAAATCTGTTGCACTTCTCTCTCTCTCTCTCTATCTCTCTTGTTATGTGTCTTTCACTATCTTCTCCTTTCTCTCACCTCTTTCTTTCTCCAAGGCCATCCGTTATACCCACCACATACCACATATGTGGTGGGTGCCACATCATCACCACATTCCACTACCACATACATGGGGTACTTACCACTAAACACACCACTCCACCTCATTTTTTTATTTAAATTTAATTCAAAAATACATTAAAACACCACTCCACCTCATTTTTTTATTTAAATTTAATTCAAAAATACATTAAAAACATTTTTTAATACTATTTTTCCATTAAATTAAAATACCAAATTACATTAAATAAAAACTAAATTAATTGAAATTAAAAAATAAAATAAAAATAACAATCAAAATAAAAATTACATTAGTTAATTTAAAAAAAATAAAAAAAAACATTAAAAAACTAAAAATTCCAACCATACATAAAATAAACTACCCCCTACGCCTACGTCGGACTCGAACCGACTCTTTCATTGCTAGAAAAAGTTCCAAGTCTTCGCCCTCAAGGTCGTCCGCTTTCATTTTCAAGATTTCCATATCGGTTTTTGTTTGGAGTGTCTCTTGTGCCTCTTGAAATGATGTTTGTGCTTCGATCATTTTTTGTTCCATCCGAGTCATCACCTCGGCCTTCGTTTCCTGAAGCTGCACATATCGATCAAATTTATCGCCGAACATATCCATAACACTAGAATTCGAAGATGTTGACGCCGCTTTTTTTGCTTTATTTCTTCCAACGGGCCGAGGAAGAGGTTGGTCGGTTTCAAGATCTATCGGATCGTCGTTGATGTCGATGTGTGTTCGGCCGTCCGATTGTTGAGAAGCTCCATCGGGGTTTCTCGAACGCTTTGAACCGGAAGATTGGGAACTTCCTTCCGTTTGCTCTTTCCATTTTGGGGAGTCTTTCAATTTTAGCCACGACTTCATATACGGAAAAGCTTTGCGTGTAGGCGTTGTTTTTTCATATTGGTCCATGGCCGCCTTGAAAACATCAAAATCGTTCGAGCCGCTTTTGCGTATGTTTAGGAGATTGTTGTAGATTCCTCCAAAATCGGTGCATTTTAATCGAATATCTCGCCATTTCGACGTAATTTGATCGGCATTTCGAGCTTCACTTTCCATTAACTCGTAAAAAATGGCTCGGACTTTTTCCCAAAAACTTTCGTACGTCTGGCTATCTCCTACAATTGGATCTTCGGAAGCCGCCACCCATGCCTCCGCTAACTTTTCTTCTTCTTCTTTTGTCCATGGGACCCTTTCTTGATTGGTAGTGGGTCGGGTCGGTTTTTTTCCTTTTTTCTTTTTTGGTTGAGGTGGTGGTGAAGGTTGCGTTTCCGGAACAAAATCCGGCGAAAGTGGTGGTTGTGAGCTTGGTGGTTGTTGTTGTGATGATTGTTGTTGTAGTTGTTGTAGTTGTTGGAATTGTTGAAATTGTTGGTATTGTTGTTGCATTTGTTGTTGTTGGAAAGCCGGAAAAGGTTGATATTGTTGTTGGAAAAGTGGTGTTTGTTGGATAGGGGAACCACTTTGAAGTAGATTGATAAAACCGCCTTGAGGTGACTCCATCGTCGGGAATTGTCGAGGTGTTGTGTCTAACGCAAAAGCGTTATCGGGTTTGCGATTTCGGTAGTTTGGAGGGGTATTTTGGTTGGGATCTATGATTTTTGGTTGTGAAGATGTAGTGTGTAGTTTGTGTATAGAGAAAGAAAAGAATGATGTAAAAAATAAGGAGTAAAAGTATGGTATTTATAGGTAAATAAATTATTTATTTATTTATTTATTTTTTTTTACAAATTTAGCCGTTTAACAACGGCTAGTAACGGATACAAATCAACGGCTACACAAGAAACGAATTAGATTGGGCGTTTGGGTTTGTTGTCCGGGTCACGGATGGCCACGACCACGAGCCACCACAAACCACCGGGGTGGTGTGCACGGCCGTGGTTCGTGGCCAAGTAGACCACGGACCGATTCGTGCAATGTACACCGGATGCTCTAACATGGTTCCCACACCCTAGGTGTGGTAAATAACCATACTTTGTGTGGTATAAATGGTGTGTCACCTATGTGACTCCTACGTGTCAGAAAAGGGAGTGCGGTTCTCGTGACACCACTCCCCCAACCTTAGGGGTGGCAAATCGGGCCATCATGTCGTGTTTTTGTCTGACATGACACGACAATGTTTTATATAATACGAACACGACACGACACGACACGAGTTGTGGTTTTTTAACTAACACGAAAACGAACGAGTTAAATAGCAACAAACACGACGCGCCACAACAAATATATTATAATATAACAATTAGTTTATTTAATTAATATTTAATCATGCATAACACAACATGAAAAACACGACAAATAAATGTTAAATCGTGTCAACTTCGTTTTGAATTTTGAACACGAACACGACACGACAAGATATCGTGTTTTTTTACTTAACAGGAACACAAATTCGAATTTAAGGTTCATCCAAATTTTGTTTCGTATCTTGTATTTTTGTCGTGTCATCCATTGTTACCCTAGATACAAGTCTAAGTTTGAAAGTTTAAGAAGTTTTTACAAAATTAATAGACTTTTATCCTTATGCTACAAAACACTTTTAATTTGAAAAATTAAAAGTTTGCCTTTAAAAGGCTACCAAATAGCCCTAGTTTGCACAAAAATGTTTATGGGTTGCACCCCTTGCACTTATATTACTTGGAGTCGCCATTGATGCATAGAAACATTAAAAGGTAAATGTTGTGAAGAATAAAGATAATCAATTTTACGCCTTAACTTCCACACAAATTTTAAATATGCCTTTAAAAAAAAAAAAAAAAAAAAAAAAAAAAAAAAAAAAAAAACAACCCTTAACTGTTGTCATTTGTTGTGGTTGTTAATACATTTTAGAGTAATTCAAAGTTCAAAAGAATTATTCTCACAATTTTGTCCTTAAGTTTGGACTTTGTTGTGGTTTTGATCCTTAGCCAAATGAATAAAATATCATTTATATGATTTCTTTTATTAGTTATATATATTAATTTTTTATTAGTTATTTAAATTAATTGGAAAAAGTAAAATTTCTACATGACCCTCTCGAAACCCTCACATATTTAAATTAAATTTGTTCGTTGGAAACACAAATCCACAACCATTCCCCATCATTCATCAATAAAAACATAAATCCACGCTATTCTTCGTCGACACATATTAACATAATTCACGTGTAATAGATAAAATTCATTTTTGAAAAATTAGAAAAAAGATGGAAAACAACAACTAAGATTGCAACAATCACGAGCATGTGGATCTAATGTAGCGGTGACGTACGCTTTCAAGATGTACTTTGTGGGTGTTTGGATAAATATATTTTTAGGTTATTAGTTTATTGTTTATTGCGGTGGGAATAAACAGTTTTTTAAAAAGTGTTTGGATTACCTTATTGTGGTGAGAATAAACAATAAACAATAAAAAATATTAAGTGTTTGGCAAACAAAATATTTTATATGAGTAAAATGACCAAAAATGGCTTCCTGTTAATATATTTTTCTTATTAAAACAAAACATTTTTTAAAAAAAATAATAATAATAGTTTTCTTATTCATAAGAACTAAAAAAAACAATTATCATGCTACTACATATTTTTCTTATTAAAACAAAACATTTTTTTAAATAATAATAACAACATATATTAGACCACAATGCTACTACATTAAACCATAAAATGAAAATACTAAAGAGTTTCAAAACAAATCATACGTCATTACGTGCACGAGTGTTTGACCTTGAGAAAATATGTCCTGCAATCATATCGCATACTGCACTCATATACATATCCTCACTTCTACGTTGTCTACTTGATACTTCGTTATGTGGCTCAATACCATCATTGGGTCCTTCATCATTGCACGGAATATAAGACTCTTCTTGCGCTATTTGAAATGTTGCATCACCACTACCGCTCATTTTAATGTAATTGTGAATCGCCATTGAAGCTAACACAATTTTAACTTGGGTCTTGAAGTCGAAATTTACATGCATATCTCTTAGTAACACCCATCAAGCCTTCCAGAGTCCAAAAGTTCGTTCAATTATATTGCGAAGTGATGAATGATAATAGTTAAATTTTTCTTTGAAGCCTTTTGGTTCTCGCGAGGCAGAAGTCTGTCCACGTCGAAAATCAGGAATATGATAACGGATGTTTGAACCTTTATAGGGAGCAAGATAACCTTTTGTATTAGGATATCCGACGTCTACAAGGTAATACTTACCTATAGAGGTACAAATAAAGCATATGATTGTTATTCATTTATATCGTTTGAAAATATAAAACTTCTATTAATAAGTAATGATACTAACCATCGGCTGGAAGTGGAAACTTAACTTCATGTCTCCTTCGCGCTTCATTGAAAATTCTCGTATCATGTGCAATCCCCTCCCATCCATCCCACACAAAGGTAAAGCACATGTTGAAATCACATGCTGCCATAATATTTTGAGTAACACAATTATTTTGCCCAATGAATTTGATTTGGTCATGTTGCGGAACAGATGCCTTCACGTGTGTTCCATCGATGACACCAATACAATCCTACAATTTCAAAAAATATAATAAGTTACCAATTATTTTTACAATTACAGAAATTCACCAAATAACATAACTTTGCAAATAAGTAACTACCTTAAAGTATGGATAATACCGAGGATTATTTAAAATATGTTCTGGTATAGTTTCGTTGTAGTTAGCATTTGGTTTGATGATGTCCTTACTTATGTTAACCACAACATCCAAGACTTTATGAAAATGCCTATGGATTGTTTCTCCAGAATGATTAAAGAACTCTTGAACTAACCGATTTCCACATCCATGCGCTAAGTACAACAAGAAAATACCAAGGGACTCTTTAATAGATACACGACGTGATTTATTTAACCCATAATGTACAACAAGATCCCTACATAACATGTTGAAAACCGAGACTTCTAATTTGAAAAGTTCATAACATCGGCTCTCATGATCGTTAAGTATTTCATTGGTAAGCATGCCTCTTGTGCGCGAAGATGAACGATGACGTCTACGCACGTTTTTCGATTTCTGAGTCAATAGTAACCCTTTGACAGCAAGCCCACATAAAAGAAGTGTTTGAATCTCTTCATTTTTTTCAATTTCATCACATAAGTCATCATTGTCATATGAGTTGTCACTTTCACTGTCAATGGCCATGAATATAACCTGTTAATAACGAAAAGGAAACAAGGGTAAGATTGAAATTTACCACATATTAGATAAAATCATGGCAACATCATTGAAAAGAAAACAAGAGCAAAATCAAGGGGCAAGGGCAAAATTGACCACAAAACAAACATGAAACGACATTGCATAAAACAAACACAAAACAACCGTTTAAATTTAACATAATAGTTGAAAAGGAAACAAAACATAATCATGTGGCAAGGGCAAAATTGACCAAAAAATTAGAGTATGTCTAACACATGACATAAAAGGATAAGTCTAACATATGACATAAAAGTAGAGTACGTCTTCAACTTCAACTACTTCTCTTTCTCTATAAGCCTCTTGAGAAACTCCATCTTTGTTTCATTACTCTTTGGAACCATAAAATTTTGACGAGATGGCTTTTTTAAAAAGACCTCTAACGGCTCTAAATATCTTATTGAGCCTTCTTCAAAACCCGGGAAAGTAGAGACATTTGCCATGCATTCTTCTGTTGTGGGTGACCGTGTGGTTTGTCTTGAGGGTTGAGTGCTCCTTGTTAACAGAACATCAAAAACAATGTCGAGTTTCTCTTCATATGACGAGTTTGCCATACTTTTTCCTTCATTTTTTCCTTCAAACTTTCTTTTCTTGTCAAGCCTGGGAGTTAATTTCTTTCCCCTCATATTCATACTAGAACTATCAATTGTGATAAAAGGATCAACATCATCAAATAAGTGGACTTCGTCAGTATCCTCTTTTCCATCCGTAATATCCACATACTGTACATCCTTCGGAGTGGTACTGTTGCCAAATTCACAAGGTACCTTAGCCTTGTCTCCAACAACTACAATATCCCGAAATAAAGCTTCATAATATGTATGATATACATCCAAATTCTTATCCTTACACTTAGCAAACTCTTTATCTTCCTATATGTACAAATTGAGAATGTCACGAAAAACACAATACAAATAATATATTGTTAGATAAAATTTTTAATCATTTCCTTTATTTTCTCATCCCACCATTCCTTTGATGCTGAGATTGTATTTCTCATGAGATCAATTGAAATTCCCGTTTCTAGTCTTGTTAAACGGTCGTAATATTTGAACTCTTTCCGCATAATGTCCCATTTGTTTTTCATTTGATTTTTATCCAATTCTTTACCTATTCGTTCCAAAAGCCTCTTACATATATTTTGGCACGTGGGCTGTTTGAAATAAGTACCCGGTCTATTCCTGTTTTTTAGCTCGGTTATACATTCCTCAAGAAATATCTTGAATGCATGAGGATCCCAATTAAACCTATTTGTAACTTTCACTTTGGGTGTATCAATATCCATATCATGAACATTGACAGTGTCCATTACCTATATTAAATCATGATAAGGAATGAAGAAACTTCTTAAATTTCAACCTAATTTTGAATCAATATAGGCAACGAAATTTTTGAATACAAATAATAATCACTACCATCAATAATAGCAAATAACAACAACAATAATTGATGAAGAAAAGCAAGAATAATCATAGAGGCATGTTATGATCAACCATCACAGGTTAGTGGCAGTTTCTTAACAGGTAAGAGAAAAAAAAACACAATATCACAGGTATGCAACAAATAAAAAGATCAATCAAGAATGAAGTAAGAAAGAACAATCAATGGTTCCTTGTCTGTGTTTGTATCACCGATTAAAAAAAACGCAAACATGTTGCAGGGAACGATAGCAGAAGAGAAAAAAAAAAAAACAAAGCAGCATACCTGATTGTCGATGGCTTCCAGGGACGATGGCCAAGGGAGACTGTGGAATAGCGATCGACAACAACAATATTGGTGAAGCAAACGATCGATCTTGAAGGGTTTATGGGTTTTATGTATCCTTTTTTGAAGGGTAATTAGGTAATTTCCGAAATCATTAAAAATAAGCAATAAGCAATAAGCATTTCTCCCATTGCTTATTAAAATCAGCTTATTTTGCTTATTCCTACCACAATAAGCTGATTTTTTAAGCATCCTATACAAATACTTAAATTAACTTATTGTGATGAGAATAAGCAATAAGCTAATAAACAATTATTTTTTTCCCTATCCAAATACCCTCATAAATCCAATCAAGGTTATGGTCAAATAACTCTCAACCAATGAACGTCCTTGTAAATTATATTTATAATAGGTTTATTTTATTGCAATGTTAAAAAAATCATTTTTTAAGGAATGTGATATTTTTATTTGTGTTTTTAATTTATCCACTTAAAATAAGCGTGTATTGAGTTTTATACCCCATCATCATTCTTCCTCTTTAATTAAATTAGGAGTATAAAAGTCAAACCATCTTTATTTAAAGGATAAATTAAAAACTAAAGTGAAATAATGACCTTCTGTTTCTAAATAGGTAAATATCATAATATGACAAACAATGGATATATATATATATATATATATATATATATATATATATATATATATATATATATATATATATATATATATAGAGAGAGAGAGAGAGAGAGAGTTAGGTTCAAATGTTTTCATTATCTATTATGTGCATGTATAATTGATTCTTGACCAATCATTTTAATTATTTTAAGAAAGTAATTAATGCATATTAAATGCTGAAGATGTAATTAATATCCATTATATCTTCAACATGTAATATGCATTAATTACTTTTTTAAAATAACTAAAATGATTGGTTCAGAATCAATCATACATGCACACAATACATAGTGAAAACAAAATAACCTAACCATATATATATATATATATATATATATATATATATATATATATATATATATATATATATATATAGTTATTAAGCCTCTAATTACAAAATTTAATTTTTGGTTTTGTTATAGCATTGCTACATTTTTACCAAGGATGATTGGTTTCGATCTTACCTTACATGGATTCCAAGTCACAAAATAAGAAATAAAAATAGCCACGTCACGTTTTAAGCCCTAGAAATATATATAACTTTCAACCCAATCATTTTCTTCAACCCCTCAAAACCCACATCACATCCTTTAACCTGAAACCCTAGTTCGATCCTCCCGTTTTCTTAAAGTTGAATGTGGTTATAACCCTTAATTTCCATGTTATTATAGGTTTGCTCATGAGAATTAGGATATCTTTGGTCAGAAGATAATCATAAGAGAAGATTTGTAAATTGCCTAAGAGGGTGTTTAAGATTATTTAAAGACCACTTATTGACTTATGGACTTTTAAAAAAATCAGAAAGTCAAAAAAAAGTGTTTGTCAATGTGAAAATGATTTTAAAATAACTTTTCGTCAACCATTTTAAAAGGAGATTTGATTAAGTTAGAATTTCTAATTTTTTAAAACTCCTTGTGATTTTTTAGATTGTAAAAGCTAAAATACTTTTTAAAAGATGTATAATTTAAGACAAATATTAAAAAAAAATAACATATTGACTTATTAACTTTTTCGACTACAAAAGCTAATCCAATTATTTTTTAAAAACTTATTTTCCTACAACCATAAGTCAATATGTACTTTTGCATACAATACATTTTGAGTTTCAAAATGAAATCCCAAACATCCTTTAAATTCTTTGGTAAGTAAAAAATATGTCAAGTTTATAGAAGACGACCATATGTTTCCTAGAGAGGAGGGAGTCATTTTCTCCCAACTCACTCAACCCATCGTCACATCAGTTTTTCTTTTTTATTTTTGTTTATCTTTCTCAACCCACAACACACTGAAACTTTATTTTTTTCAACACATTCAATTAAAAAAAATACAAAACCATCAAGGTAAAATCTTAATTAGCAATAAAGTTATCACCTGTATCACTCCCTCGGGTTGTTTAATTGGTTTTACTAACCTCTCTCTCTCTCTCTCTCTCTCTCTCTCTCTCTCTCTTTCTTATCATGTATTTTAAGACTTATATCTTAGTTGTTTTGTATTTTTTTTTTTAATTAAGTGGGTTAAAAAAAATATGATTTACATGCGTTGTGGGTTGGTAAAATGAAAAAAAAAAAAAAAACAAAAACTGATATATATGATATGACAGTAAGCTCAATGGGTTAAAAGAGAATAACTCCATCATCCTTTATAGATCCTCTCAATTTTGGTTCCATGTCTTCTTGAATGCTTTTTAACGTTTTTCAATTCACAGTTCATTATTGTTTTGGCTTTCATTTCAAGATTTGATTAATACTGAGTTCATTTTAAAATATTTACAAGGTTATCATCTTCCGGATATGAAAATACCAAAAAAAGAGAAAAGTAATAATAATATTGTAAGCAAAAGCAGGAGCTCACGTCAAACAGTGAACAATTAAATTCTAACGAAACAATTACAATGACATTAAACAATTGACTCGTAAAGAAACTTTCAAACTCCAAACTATTTACCTTAAAACTATTGAAAGTTAAATCCTTAGACATGAGTTAAGTATTTTGATATTTTCTAAAGGGATAATGATTTAAAAGGGTAACATATTATTTAATTTGTACACATTTAGTCACTGAGTGTTTTTTTTTTTTTTTTTCGTTCACATTTACCCCTTAAACTTGTTAAACTGTACACATTTAGTCCTTATGACATGTTACTCCAAGTTAGCCGGGAAAAATGACTTGATAGGGTAATATATTTTTCATTTTGTACACATTTAGTCCTTAATATTTTTGTACATATTTAGTCCTTAACATTTTTTTTTTGTTTCAAAATAAGTTCTTTTTTGTACTCGTTCAGTACTTATTAATGATTTTTTAATGTTTTTTTTCACGACATCTTACGTGAGACAATCATTGATGAGGTGCTTGGGGTTGTTGATGCTTATGTCCAATTCGATCTCGACTGCTTGGTTGCGTACGTCTTGTGGTTTGGCTTAGGTCTTGTATTTTGAATATTGTAACTTCTTCATACTATATCATATTTTAAGGATCTTTATCCACGTGTTCATTTTTTGAGTCTACTACAACTTTCATTAAGATTACTCCTGTTAAGATGTAATATATTTTTACTAACGGTTTTTTAAAAAACATACATACATGCATTTATAAAAAAACGTATGGACATGGGAAGACGCAGTAATACATAATACGTGTTGCCGAGATGAAATAGGTGTTTCCGATACATGGAAAATAGGTATAAACGTAAATAAAATAAAATAAAAATTCCACTGCGAACAGAAAAAACAGGTGTTGTCGGTGCAACACCGGGACCATACTAAATCCGCCATCGCGTATGGATATAAAAATCATAAGTAAAAATATATTATTTTTTAATTTGAGTAATCTAAATGAAAGTTGTAGTAGACTAAAATACTAACGCATGGATATAACGATCGTTAAAATCTGATATCATATGAAGAAGTTACGACGTTCAGAATATATGACCTAAGCAACCAAATAGTCGAGATCGCGATATGGATATAAGCATCAAAAGCCCCATACACCTCATTAATGAATGTCCCACGTAAGATTTCGTGAGAAAAAACTAAAAAATTATTCATAAGTACTATATGAGTACAAAAAAATAACTTATTTTGCAAAAAAAAAAAAAAAAAAAAGGACTATATGTGTACAAAAATATTAACGACTAAATGTGTACAAAGTGAGAAATATATTTACCCTATTAAGTCATTTTTACCGGGTAACCTGGAGTAGCCGGTCATAAGGACTGAATGCATACGGTTTAACAAATTTAAGGGGTAAATGTGGACGAAAAAAAAAATTCAGTGACCAAATGTGTAAAAATCGAAAAATATATTATCCTTTTAAGTCATTATCTCTTTTCTAAATTACAAATTTTAAAATAAAATAAATCATAACATTTCTTTATTTAAAAATAATTTTTTGCTAATTTAAAAAAATATCTTAAATAATATTATAAATTAAAATTATTTAAAAAAAACCATACTACAAATGAAATTATATGAATTAAATGAATTGTGGAGTATTCATTTTCATAAAGTTATACAAAATTATATTAAAAAAAAGATAAAGAAAAAGATAAATAAAGGCACATGCATATTGAATACAACAAAGCTCGTCGATCAATTAAATTGCTCCAACCGCTGGAATCGATATTACTTGGAACTACATGTTGGTAGTACCATGGATACACAAACTTCAAAACCCCACGACTCCTTCCTCCCTAAGCGGATAAAATAATTGTTGTTGATGGACAAAGTAATTGTTGGTGAGGTGGGGATTACATATTTTTAACGGGGATAAATTGATAACTTGAACTAGAAATTTGTTGAATTGGTTTATATGGGTTGATAATATCAACCTAAATCAATATGTTTATTTAAATAAAGAGAAATTAAGTAATTTAACTGTTATAAACGATTTTTTTAAAGAAAATAACAATTTTTTACAGTTTTTGAAAAATAACAGTTTTTTTCGGAATACCTAATTCCTAAGTACTGTTCATCATATTATGAAGTTTTTATTTATTTAATTTTTTTATTTTCATAAAAATCTTTTTATTGTTTTTTGGGATTTCAAATACTATATTTCGAAATGTTCGATATCATCGTTTTTCAATCAGATGTCTAATTTTATTAATTTTATATACTAATACCGGATATAATTCACATTACCACGTTTGTTAAACTTTTTGTTAATTTTAAGTAAAAAAATGATTTTTTTTCAAAATTCCAGAATTGTTCTTTGGATTTCAGACTTGATCTTGAAATTTCGGAGTTTATTTATTATTATTTTTTATTTATTTTTTTTTCTAAAATGTGAAATCTAAAATTTCAATCCGGAATCCGGAATATTGGTCCGAAATCCGGAATGTCGTTCCGGAATTGGTAAAAAAAGTGTTTTTACCTGGTTTGGAATGCCTATTGTAGACTAAATAGTTATTTTTGCTAAAAAAAATTGTTATTTTTTTCAAATACACATTAAAAAATAGTTAGATTACTTAATTTCCCTTATTAAATGGATTGACATTTTCCATCCAACTTAGCTTGCTAAATAAATGGGTTGAGAACAAATTGAACATTTGTTGTGTTGGATTCGAGTTAGGTTTGTTAATTGGTTCCATTTTAATGGTTCTGGTTCTATCGATCATCTTCGTTTCTAAAAGCGAACACAAACACGAAAATATAGAAGGAAGTGGGGTGGGGTGGGGGGGGGGGGGGGGGATTTAATAGTGTGATAAAGAAAGATAATCAAAGAGTGTTTGAGTGTGAGCTATGGAATGATATGGAGTTTTTGACAATAAGAAGATGATTGAAAAAATATTTATAATTTTAGTGTATTTTTAAAAATATTTATCAAAATGATATTTTTTTTGTTTCATTTTTCTTTACTTTTTTTCTTTATTTTTTTAATATCCTATTTTTCTCACTTTCTCTTTTATTCCACATTTTTACTGTTTATTTACTTATTTTTTAAATAACAACTTTTATTTCAGTTTTTTATACCTTTTTTTATTGTTTTTTAAATAATAGTTTTTTTTTTATCTTTTTTTATTTTAAATATCCGTTTTTTTTTATACAAACCTTTGACCATCAAGTTTTAGCCATCATAAATTAAACATACAATACATTTTAAGGTGCACAAACTCCACCATTACACATACAATGTTTTTAAGATAAAAAAAAACTCAACGTTATTTGTTAGAAAAAAAAAACTCAAACATTGTTTGTTACAAAAAAGAAAAACATCACAATTAGCTTGAACTTGAACCGATAACAAATCCTTAACTGTAAAAAAGAAAAAAATAATAAAAAAAATAAAGTGAATAACCACAACAATACCATAAAAATATTTTCTTTTTAATTATCTTGGCATAGACGGACATTATTTTCAGTTATGACTCAGTTGCCTATAAATTCCACGAAGATTGACATTTCTTCATTCTTTAATATCCATACTATTTTTTAGTCTTGTTGAACGAGCACAACATTTTTTATTTCATAATAGTTCTAAATTTGGAAGTAATTCATTAAATGTCAAAAGATGCTTCCTTTTCATCTTCATCTACAATTCCATCTTCCAATATTTCATTTAAGTCAACTTCATTATCTATATTAATCACATTAGTCACAACAACAGCTTGAGAGATTATAGAAAAATCCTCATTATCAATCATTTCTACAATAAAATTCATTTACAAAACAAACAAAAACTGATCAAAAAATGATTACACAAATCTGTCATAACAAGAAAAAAGAAACATAATAACATGTTTGTAATCAATCCATCTACAAAAAGATAAAAAAAGCAAGTTGTGATAAAATCCATCTAAAAAAATAATAAAAACAAAAATTGATCAACAATTGGTCTAACGAGAAGCAAAATCGAGAAAAGCAAAATAAAGAAGCAAAATTAAATAGAAAACTGAAGAATCAGAATAGAGAAGCAACAATTATTCATAAACGAGCAGGAAGATCAAAATCAATAAAAGCTTTGCATACCTGAATGGAGTGATGGGTGGTGGAGGAGGTCACAAGTCATCGATGACAGGTGGAGGAGGCCACAGGTGGTCGACGATGGATGGAGAAGCGACAATGAGTGGAGCCCCAGTTTGCGATTTCGTGTCTTTATTATTTTCTATTCACCGTCTTGTTCCAGGGTAATCGAAAGAAACATATTTAAGAAAGAAACAATAATATTAGTTTTCAAATTAAAATAATAAATATTTTTAAAAGAACATTAAAATAATAAATATTTCCCCATCATTCTATTGTGGTAAAAACTCTAACGATACGTGGCTCATTTGAGGCGTTAACAAAGTTTGAGATATTTTGTAGCAAATCAAGTACCTAGGTTAGTTTTTTCTATTCTCTTTTAATAAATAAAAAATACAACCATTCAAATCAAATTTCTCTTAGGACATCTACAACAAGGGTTCAATAGAAGTTGGATAGATGGTGATTATGATTGAATAGATGTTGAATATAGTGTGTATGATGACATGGAGGATGGTTGAATTAAAGAGTTGTATGATCATTGAGTGGTTAAATAAAATTAATCTTTTCTTTTTTAATTAAATTTCAAACAAAATATATATGTAATCACATTCCCTTATATTTTTATATTTTTTTAATTAAACCACAAATAAAATTAACCATATTTTTAGGTATTATATTATTTAATAAATCAATTTTTATGTGTTTTATTTTTTTCAAATAAATAATACAAATGAAGTATTTAAAAATAAAAACTCGCTTAAAAAGAAATATACTCACTACAAATCTAATACAAACTAATTTCGATAAAATATTATATTAATCGAACTATTACAAATTAATTTCGACTGTCTTGTTAAAAACGTTTCCAAATATTCGAGTAGCATGTCGGAGGAGGGACGACAAATTTGGATGAACCGTTATTAAGAGATCAAGATAAAATATAATTTGTAGATGTCATTTTTTTTATTAATATATTTTTAGGCTTCGTTTTTTTAATTAATGTATTTTTAGGTATTAAATGTTTTAGGTTTTGTAATTTTTAATTAATATATTTTTAAGTATTATATTTCTTTAACTATTATGTTTATAAATATAAAGATGAAAATATAAAATTTCATCATTAAACTGTGTTGGGTTAATAAGGGTTCAATGAAGTATGGATAGTTAGAAGTAAAGTTGAATAAAATATAAAATTCTATGTGACAGATCAATGGACTGTAGATGCGTTCTAGAAGACCACATGGAGGTAGCCAGCTAGAAATAGACTACAATCACCTTTAAAGAAACTTGGAAACTTCGCCCCCATTTCCATTCCCACAAACACACAGTGATTAGTGAAGAACTGATCAACTGAATATCACCAAGAAGTCAAGAACTGATTAACTGAATATCACCAAAAACCCAGGTAGCCAGAGATGGCGAAACAAGAAGAAGTTATTCTCCTAGATTTCTGGGCAAGCATGTATGGGATGAAGGTCAGGATAGCACTTGCTGAAAAGGGCGTTTCATACGAATACAGAGAAGAAGATTTGACAGACAAGAGTCAGCTTCTGTTGGAGATGAACCCGATTCACAAGAAAATTCCGGTCCTAATTCACAACGGCAAACCGATCTGCGAGTCAAACATCATCTTTGAGTATATTGATGAAGTCTGGAAAGATAAAGCTCCATTGCTTCCTTCTGATACTTACGGCAGAGCTCGGGCGAGGTTTTTGGTCGACTTTATTGAGAAGGTAATTAACTCTTTGACTTTTCCTTGACTTTGTTTTGATATACTAATGGCAAATATTTCCATATTTCTTGGTTGTCTCAAATCAGTTGAAAGTTTTTGACTAGTTTCAAGCCATATCTACCTATATACATCATCATAGGTAGTATTGCATAGGATAGGAGTTTTAAGAAGCTGTGGTGACTTGTAACATTGAAGGTAAAAAAATCACAAGACGTTCATTAACTAGTCATGAACTACGTTCTGGGTGTTTTCTTGTCTTGATTGTGTTATAAATTATCCAAAGAGGAGGAATACTTTGTAATCCCTCTATATACGATGGAAATATTGGTCTTTAGATTATCGAATCGTTTGTCTAACTTAATTCAGGTATACCACAATGGGAGGATTTTGGTGTACAAAGCAAAAGGGGAAGAACATGAGACAGCTAGGAAAGAGTTCATAGATACCCTTAAACTGATTGAAGGAGAGCTTGGAGACAAACCTTATTTTGGAGGTGAGAGTTTCGGCTACGTTGATGCGTCTTTGATCCCATTTTATGCATGGCTTCAAGCCTATGAAACGTTTGGGGAATTGAACGTAGAACAAGACTGCCCAAAATTGATTGGTTGGGCTAAAAGGTGCTTTCAGAACAAGGAGAGCGTGTCTAATGTTCTTCCTGAGTCGCTAAAGATAGTTGCCTTCGTTCAACAGGTAAGGAACATTTTTGGAGTCGGTGAGTAGAACTTTGAGTTTGAGGTATCAAAGCCGATTTGTTGTTTGTGTTATTGCTTATTTCGCTTTCTTAACAAAAAATAAATAAACAAAAAAAATACTTAGATGTGTTTGTCTTTTATTAATAAACTTGTATCATCCCTAATAAATAATGATTTTTTTTTTTTTTGCTATTTGTTATATTCAAATTCTTACATATCATTTTATTAAATTTCAAATAATATTTTAATGTAATAATGCAATAAATATAGTAATGAATTGATATCAATTTCATTAATAAACTTGCATTTTAATTTTAAAATTTTTAAAATTAAAGTTCATTAGTTTCTTTTATTTATTTAAATTTAAAAGATAAAAAATATTTTCATTATAATAATTCATTATTTTTCTTATTTTCTTATAAATTTAAAAAATTTCCAAAATTAAAGCTAATTAGTTTTTTTTTCTTTATTTAGTCTTGAAAATTTCAAATGCATGAGGTTGAAGGGAAAATATTTGTTTTATAAGATATATAGATTTTGTTTAAATTTATAAGATAAAAAACATTTCTATTATAATAAATCATTATTTTTCTTATTTTCTTATAAATTCAAAATTCTCAAATATTTTGACATTTATATTTAACTTTTTTTTTAAATTAGCCCATGTAATACATGAGTTTCACAAATAGTTATTGAATATTGATTATAAAATGGAAAGACTTATTGGTGTATCTACTATCTAGTACTCCTTAGTCAGAATTTGCCATGTTAATAGGTAGGTATTTTTTTACTTTTTTTTTATGAAAACCGCAAACGAATTAAGTGGAAGTCTACTCATAATATTTCAATTAAGTGGAAGTCTACTCGCAATATTTCAACGAGTACCTCGCGTTCGAGCTTCTTTACAGGACATTGGGATTTCCAGGAAAAAAATTCCCACATGTAGCACCACAAGAGGTAGTTTAAGGGAATTGAACTCTCAACATCATGCTCCAAATGAATATAAAACCTGATGCATCAGATGACATCACTTGCATTTGGCACGTATTAATTAGCAATATCTAGTACCTCGTAGCAAGAATTGGTACCCCAAAATATAATTATTGCTTTTACCACAAATTGCATCCAAGTCGACAACTTTGATGAGAAAGAAAAATTTTTAAGTCAAATTTTCAGTTTTAATCATTTTTATTGTTAAATTATTATATTTTAGACAAAATTGTAAAAATGGTCCTTATGGTATATACTTTTTTCGAGGTTTAGTTAAAACCTCCATTTTTTTTGGCTTCGCCCTCTTTTTGGGCTAGTTTTGTTGTAGATTTGGTACCTCAGTAAACTGAAATTACTGTAATACCCTTGGGATATTTATTTTGTATTATGCTTTCATTTTTTTTAAATCTAAAACTTATTTTTATTTATTTTAATAATTAAAAAATAAAAAATATCTCTCTCTCTCTCTCTCATCAGTCATCTCGTGTTCACCTCCTCTAATCTATATCCAACATCATCTTCTCTAATCTATAACCAAAACCACCTCCGCTCATCTATAACAACCAAAGACCTCTACTCTGACAAATTTCTTTAGATGTGTACATGTTTAAATATAAAGAATGGTGTCGGAAGTAGGAGGCGAAATAGATGACCCAACACATTTTTGGGATCTGCTAATATACGATCTACCTGTTGGTGCCCCAAATTTAGTATATGTTCTTCTCACAGCCACGTTTCGCCTCTCCTCTAGCTTTTGCCTAAAGTGTATCGGGTTTGATAAGAGTTCGATTCATTTATTGGCTCAACATGATAGTAAAGATTTCACTGGTACAAGTAACCAGAGATGTTTTTTTGCACCACACAACTTTGGATTGGTTGCAACCATTTCCCATTTTTGGTTGTTGAATATCAGGAGATATTGACTTCACCAAAACCATCGGGGAAGTTCTGGTAAACTGAGGTATTTTTCTTCTTTAATCTGATTTAGATACTTTAAGAGCTAGCTGAATCTATGTTTCAAGTGAATTCAGTAGTCAATTGTTGTTGTTATGACCTAGTTTGACTCAAAAAGTGTTTCTTGAGGTCCTTTGGTTTCGAAAAGTACATTCATTCCTTCTTTGATTGATTTTTATATACTATACTAGGGTTGTTTTCTTACATATTACAACTCATCTGTTTGTAGCTTCGAGATCTGGTCTCATTTAACCATTCTGATATTAATTTTGAAGTGAAATCGGGTGATAGAATTGGGCAGATGACTATTTAGAAGATAATCACACCTGAAGTCGTTGAGATCGATGATATTGATTCAACTGTACGAGGTGCGGGTGGGGTTGGATCAACAGGCGTTTGATTTCTTATTTTTGACATTAATCGAAGCCACCAACACATTCTAGTTCTTCTTCCTCGGAGGTCGTATAATTTTCTTTTTGTGTTATCAGAAAGACCATTCCATGATTCTGAAACAAATTTAAAAGCTTCATCTGCTCCCATGGTTTTGTTCATATCAGGTTGAAGAACTACAACCATTTTGTTGTATTGTTTCTTGAGTGATGATTTGTGTGTGTGTGTGTGGGAGAGAGAGAGAGAGAGAGAGAGAGAGAGAGAGAGAGAGAGAGAGAGAGAGAGAGAGAGAGAGAGAGAGAGAGAGAGAGAGAGAGAGAGAGAGAAGGTGGGTCCCTTTTATTTTTTAATTATTAAAATAAAGAAATTAAGTATTAGATTTAAAAAACGAAAGAAAAATAGAAAATAAATATCCAATGGTATTACAGTCATTTCAGAGGGACCAATCCGCAACGAAATTAGCCCAAAAGAACTACGACGCCAAAAAATCGAGGTTTTGACTAAACCTCAGAAAAAATAAATACCGCAGAGACCATTTTTGCAATTTTGTTTATATTATATCCTTTAAAACACTGATGTTATATATATGGTCTTTTTTTAAACGTTGATTAAAAAAACTATCAAATATCATATAACTTCAAACCAGAGCGCACAAGAATCTAGTTTTGTCCAAAATCGGATTATAAACGATATATAAATAATGTTTTAAAAATAAAAAGGATGAAAATAAGAAAATAAGGTGTAAATAAAAGGACTATAAATATAACACTTGAATATACAAGACAAAACTGCAAAAATGGTCCCTGTGGTATGCATTTTTTTGGGGTTTTAGTCCAAACCCCGACTTTTTTGGATTCGTGGTCCTTTTGGCGATGTTTGTACGTAAATTTGGTCCCTCGTAAAATTGAAATGACTATAATG
Source organism: Lactuca sativa (assembly GCF_002870075.4). NCBI lineage: Eukaryota > Viridiplantae > Streptophyta > Magnoliopsida > Asterales > Asteraceae > Lactuca > Lactuca sativa. Next base: position 269,713,438 of record NC_056627.2, read on the forward strand.
CCTTTATTATATTTATTTTCCATTTTCTTTTTTTTACCTATAAATAATTATATATAAAAAACAAAAATAGGGTCCCACATACTCTCTCTCTCTCTCTTCCTCTCTCTCTCTCTCTCTCTCCCTCCCCCCTCCTCTCTCTCTCTCTCTTACTTTCTCTCTCTCATATTAATACGATCATACAAACCCAGATGTTGGGATGAATCGTATGAAGATCTGGGTTTAGATTCAACAAACATATGATACCCCAATAAAACAAAATCAAAACGGAAATCCATCACACCTACATTAAAACCCATCTGCAAACATGATTTTCTTCTAATAACATTTGAAGATACTCAAGAAAAAAACACATATGATTTTCTTCTTCAAAATACACATACACTTATGAACATAGATACTCAAGAAAAAAACACATATGATTTTCTAAACACACACACTGATGAATATACATACTCAAGAACAACACACATCAGTAATTTTAAAACCGTCAACCTAAATTTCAGTTTTTTAACCTAATTTTCAAGTCCATCAAGTTCAACTTAAAACCTATATCCATCTTCTAGATCAAATTCGAAAAAAAGAGTAATTGAAATAAAAATCCATCACCTTCAACCATCGACCCTCCCAAATCCAACTGTTAGACCATTTTCGAAAAAAATACAGCAAAAAAAAACACTAGAAGAAGAAAGGATATGAAACTAATCAGTAAGGTGGAGAAGAAATCATATATATCTTCCTTTTCTTCCAACGTTTCAAATGGGGGGGGGGGGGGGGGGGGGGGGAGAAACATCCAAGCACAGATGATGAAATCCTTCGAAAGCCCCCAATTTGTTTGTGGCTTCAATTGATTCCGGAGATACCAATAGATTAGGAGAAACAACGAATACAAACTCACAAACATGATGGTGGGGGTGTCGTTTGCTTTCATTCTCTTGCACCAAAGGAACGAAAGGAGTTTTACAGGTCAACGGTAGTAGGAGCGACGATGGAAGCGAGAAGGGTGGAATCGTGAGTCGGTAGGGATGAAGCTTTCATTCTGTTTGTAGCACCACCGGAAATCGAGATTTGGGTGTGTTCCCCACTGGAAATCGGAGAAGATAAGCAGGTGAGCAGAAAAGGGGAGATGAGTGGTGAGGATGAAGGTTTGTTTGGACATTGGTATGAGGATGAACATGATTTTGAAGATGCAACGATAAATGGTCTGTTTTTTTTATTTTAAGAGAGAGAGAGAGAGAAAGAGAGAAATGTGGGCCCAAAATAATTATTTATTTTCTTTTTCATTTAAATTAAATAGAAAAAACATAAAAAAATATATCATAAGGGCATTATAGTCATTTCAATTTTACGAGGGACCAAATTTACGTACAAACATGGCCAAAAGGACCACGAATCCAAAAAAGTCGGGGTTTGGACTAAAACCCCAAAAAAATGCATAACACAGGGACTATTTTTGCAATTTTGTCAATATACAATAATGATATGTAACCATACACACACAATTCAACCATATATAATCGTTTCTTATCTAAAACACAATTCAATGACATATAAATATATAATTCAATTTGCTTAACCTGAATCATACTATACATAATTTTTTTCTTATAAATAGACTCTTTCATTTTCATTTTCACCGTATCTAATTTTAAAAAACTATATGCTTTAAGTAGAAACATTACTTGATTCGAGTATTTGTCATCGTTTAGTGAATTAAATTAGAGATGTGCTCATTTATCACTATTAAGATATTTATCTTGTAAAATTTATAATTTGGTCCAGGGTGTAGTGTATCATTATTGAAGTTCATGTTGATTTTATTTGAGGAAAAACTTTACACGCCTTTTCTTTATTAAAACTTTACTATTGTAATTTAAATGTTTTAAGTTAACTTATTTTCGAGTAAGTTATCGAAATTGTCCATATCGTTTTTAAAAAGCACTGGTTTCAATTCCAAAAAAAAAAAAAAAAAAAAAAAAAGTCATTTACGATTATCTATTTAAGTTTGAGCTTGTTGTGGTTTTGGCCATGACCAATGTGAAGTAACTAAACTACCATTTGTTTAATTTTTTTATCATTAGTTATATGAATTAGTTCAAAAATAAAAGTAAATAAAGGGCCCCATCGATACCAACCTATCCTCTCCAACCCACCCAACCTCTTTTCATCTTCTTTCCGTGCAAACCCAAATTCATTTCCATTCTCCATTCATACGCCAACAAAGACTTTAATCTTCCATTTGCATAATAAATAAACACATAAAACATAATCCACAGGCCATCGACACATACACATATTAACTATAGAAGTGACATGTAATATATAAAATTCCTTTTTGAAAAATTAGTAACAAAATGAAAACCAACAAATGGATAGATGTGACAACCCGAAATTTCTATCTTGTAAAGTCATTCACTTCAATCAAAAGTCAGACTAGTTTCTGTTACTTTTTAGCCTTGCTAAGGTTTATTCTAGAAGTTTTAAGCCTTGTACACATATGACTTAATGCTTGAATTGTGAGTGAGGAATTTATGAGTTTCAAAAGGTGTCATTCCTCATTACAATCATAACAAACTTTCTTGTTGAACGTATACTCGTTGGCATAGTGTCCATGCTTCCCATATTTAAAACAAGTGACCTCCCTGTCACATTTCCCATGATGTTTCTTTTTGCACTTTTCACACCATTTTGTTTCGCCTCCTCCTCCTCTCGAACCAGACTTCGAGGATTTACTTTTCTTGTTGGATCTCGAAGATCCCTCGAACTTCCTCTTCTCACCCACCTCAGTTCTTTCTAGACCCCTTTCCTTTAACTGGGTCTCAACATTCTTGGCTGCTCTAACAGCTGCCTTCAACGTGTTTGCCATTTTAATTGTTGGGCCAAAGTCTGACGGTAATCCGTTAGCAAATTTTTCTATCTTAGCGAGCTCAGTCGGCACCAGGTATGGAAATAACTTCATCTTCTCGGTAAACGCAGTAACATAGTCATCAATGCTCATTTTCCCTTTCTTCAAGTGTTGGAACTCATTGTTTAGATCGATCAGATCTATCTCGGAGCAGTACTGCATCTTCAACTGCTCCAAGAATGCTTCTGAAGACATCTTCAAGGTTTCTACTCATGGCATCGTATCCGCCAACAATTTCCACCAGCTCAAGACTCCGGTCTTTAGTTGTCGAACCGCAAAGACGGTTTTCTGCTTATCACTACAGTTGCAGCTTTCAAATACCATCTCCATTTCGGAGATCCAGTCCATCATCTCCACAGGCTTTGGGTTTCCAAAAAGACTTGGTGGTTTGGCACCCAAGAAGTTCTTATACATACGTCCATCTCGGTCGATTTCCCTCTCCGGGCCATTCCTTTTCACCACTGGGGGTTCCATTTGACTGACAGTGCGACTGTTATTCCCTTCTTCAGACTCTCTGTCATTCAGTTTTGGTTGTTCAACAGACATTGAAGGTTCATTTCTGTTATTCTGCAACGGTTGTCTCATTTCTTCCCTCTGTTCAACCATCATAGCCCAGATCATGGCTTGAACTCCAACCATTGTGACTGGCTCAGGTGCAACTTCTACTATCGGCACCTGTTCAATCCCTTAGGGTTGAGGTCATTGATTCCTGTTTCCATTTGTGTCTCCAGCTCCACTTTGGTTTCTTGCCATTTCTATCTATACACCAAATTAGGTGAATTTAGATCTTTATTCATGATAAACGTTTAAATTCCCCTTATCACTCCAAAACATTACACGCTAGTTCTAATATCGTATTCAAACGCTTATAATCCTAAACACATAAGGTTTCCGGATCCGATCGGCAACAAAACATAGATCCGAACAAATAATAGCACATAAGGAAAGCATAAAAAATTTAGCACATAAAAGCATTTTAGGCATCTTTCCTAAAATAAACTAGTGCTCGTGTCTAAAATATGGAGGACACTCATCTCATGATCATCGCTTAGCATTCTAAGTTTAAGTTTAGAAATCCTACAAATTCCTAGTTCGCTTAAACTAATGCTCTGATACCAACAGTGACATCCCCATTTTATGGCCAGAAAAGACCGATTTCATTTATGTTTTTTAATAAAAATCAGAGTAACTTCTTAAGAAAAGTATTGCGGAATTTGTTCTCAAAACAAAATAGGATATAAATTTATCAAAGCATTTCTTAAAGAAATGTATTTTCATTACATTATAAAAACTCGGGATGTCAATCATCGATACAGACCATAAGCATAAACCAAAAAGAAATAAACATCTTAGGCCACAAAGCATAATCTGGCCTCAAAATCATAATCTCTCGTCAGGTCATCCAACTATGCTTTTGTCACTACGTGTATTAGAATAAACTGAGTGGGTCAGGCTGGGGAGCCTAGTGAGCATATAGGGTTTTCAACCCACAATAAATAAGTTTATTATTTTCAACAATCATCAAACCCGATTACCCGTTCCTGTTATCCTCACCTTACGTTCCTAAAGCATCTATCAGAAGGGACCTATCCTAAGGAATTTCATCGGGATACACACTACTGCTAAGGGGATTCCTCATCCATATATGTCCGTTAGGCAACCATTGGGGGGGGGGGGATGGAGTACACCGGTGAACACTTCGTTCATACACACCTACAGACTCCGCTAGATGACTGGATCAATGTCAACATTGAGGCCTCTCATCATTTTATTTCACCACACACCAACTATTTTATCTACCCATGTTCTACGTAACATATTTGTAGATATAAAATACATACATGGTCCAGATCTGTAAAACAAAGCTTATATCTTTCATCCAGCATAACTTTCAAAGCATAAAATACATATACGGTCTAGATATGAAGAAAAAGTTTAGATGTGAAGGAAAGAAGTTCAGATCTTTCATCCAACATAGATTTCAAGGTATACAATTTAGATCTGAAGAAAAAGTTTAGATCTGAGATGAGAAAGTGTAGATCTGAAGGAAAAAGTTTCAGATCTGAAAGAAAGAAGTATAGATCTTTCATCCAGCAAACATCTCAGGTAAACAGATAACATATTTATACACATAGCACATAATTTATATAAAATACTTCATATCTATGTGTAAGATGAAAGTGACTATACAATCACCTGATACAGAGTGATTCGGACATTACTTCGCTTCTTAAAATAATCTTCTTTGACGAAACTGGGAAGTTTGCTTGAAAACCGGGCTCTGCACGGGCAGAGTTTCAAGCCGAAAAACTCTTTTTCTTGGAGCCTTCGGGATCTCCGGGGCTTCCTTCAAGGGCTTAGGGGTTTTCCTAGGCTTTAGGGGGGAGTTAGGGATAGTAGAGAGAGAGAGAGAGAGAAACTAGTGAGAGAAAGATGGGAGAAATGAATGAAGAAGTCAGTTGCCTTCGCTCCCCTTTTATAGGTCGAACTTCGGACGTACGCTGGGCGTACTGAGGCCCTACGCGGGGCGTTCCCTTCGCTTCGTACAACGCATGTCACAAGGCTGTTGGGGCGACGTGGAGCTTCCGAGACCAAGCGATTCCGAATGTGGGGCGTACCTTCTAAGCGGAGCGTATGCGAGGCCATGTGTCTCCATCCGAAGTGAGTCCGTGATCAGCAAGCGACGACCCAGATCGAGCCACATCATCACCCCCTCGCAAATTTCACAATTTTCCTTCCCGAATTCTAAAATTCATAACTTTCGCATATGAGCTCCGTTTTCGACGTTCTTTATATCCACACGTAGGTGGGACCATAATCTACAACTTTCGTTTAGAATCCGTCGGCTAATTTTGACTTTATTTTTAAAGTGATGTTTTTAACAGGTCGGGACAGGATTGGTCCGTTAAAAATTCATAGCTTCTTCATCCGACGTCCATTTTCGTCTGTATTTTTATCGTTGCACTACCATTAATGAGATCCTCGATTCTCGTTTGGGTTGTGTCGGCCAACAATCTACCAATCTACTATTTGAACTTCGGGCTGTGCACTGCCGATCCGAAACTTGGAAAAATCATAACTTCCTCATACGAAGTCAGATTTGGGCATTCTTTTCATGCACACTCTCGGTTTAACAAATACTACGACTTTCGTTTAGATCGCTAGGGCTAAAAAATCATCTATCATAAATTCGCTATTTACGTCACGCAATGTCGTGCCGGTTCTGTCGTGAAACTTCGACAGACCATAACTTCTTCGTTATAACTCGGATTTCGACGCTCTTTATATGCACGGAATCCTTGTCACGTCCACTACAACTTTCTTTATCAATATCGGGCTTATCTAACATTTTATTTTTTACGCTTATTTTTATCTTTTATGTGTTATATTATTATAAACAAGTAATAAGCATACAAAAACACACAATTCACATACTATTCAATTAATTCATCTTTATTACTTTAAAATGGGTTACAATGGTTGACCTAGACTATTACATCATCGCATCAATGCTTAGCCTTGAAACACAGGCGTTACAACTTGCATGGTGGCAAGTGTGAACATTGGAGAGATTTACATGGTCTCTTCACTTATCCAAGCAATTTGTGCTCGAGGATGGTTTGTAGACACTAGAGCCACTGTGCATGTTTGTGGGTAACGAGAGGACTTCCGCACTTACCGTCCAATGCCACCAGGAACGGTAGTTGTCTGTGCTGATGGTCACAGAGCTGAAGTTCAAGGGAGAGGTGATGTTCGTCTGAAATTCACGTGTGGTGAATGGGTTACCCTTCGAGATGTTCTTCATGTTCTACTATCTCGAAGAAGTTGGTTTTTGCAGACAAGTTTGACAAGGGTGGGTTCAAGATGGTGCTTGAGAATGGCAAAATTGTGATCACTAAGGGCAGAAGATATGTTGGGAAGGCGAACAATTATTATGGGATGTATCACTTGTGCCTTAGTGATGAGGGTAGTGCAAGTGGGTATAGTGTTGATAGTAATGGTGCAAGTGTTGCAAGTATGTCTAGTGTTGCTAGTAATGATGTAACTGGTGGATTGGTTGCAAATGTGAATGAAGTGAAATTTTCTGGTTATTTTGTTTGTTCAATTTCTTTATGGCATAAATGTTTAGTACAAACTAATGTTAAAACATTGAAAAAAATGAAAACTAAAGGAATGTTAAAATATGACTCAAAGTATTTTGAAAAATGTGAATTCAAAGTTTACTAAGAAACCATTTCCATCAGTTAAGAGAAATACATCATTACTTGAGCTGATTCATTCTGATATATGTGAATTAAATGGAATACTTACTTAAGGAGGAAAAAGGTATTTCATCACATTTTGTCATGACTCCAGTCGATATCTACATGTTTATTTGCTAAGATCAAAAGATGAACCTTTTTATGCATTTAAATGGTTTAAGGCTGAAGTCGAAAATCAACTTGAAAGACACATCAAAATTCTTCGCTCGGACAAAGGCGGAGAATATTTCAACCAAGAGTTTGACACATTTTATGAGGAGAATGGAATGAAACATGAGAGAACTTCACCATATACTCTCCAAAAGAATGGTTTGGCTGAAAGAAAGAGTCGAACCCTTTGTGAGATGGTCAACTATATGTTGAACCAATCGGGTCAACCAAACAATCTGTAAGGGGAAGCACTATTTAATGTTTTCTATTTTCATAATAGGATCACTAGTCGTTTGATTCCTACAAGCCCTTATGAGTTGTGGAAAGGTAGAAAGCCTAACCTAGACTATTTGAAAGTGTGGGGGTGTGTTGCTTATTATCGGACTCCCGATCCTAAGCGAACCAAATTGGGAGCACGAACTAATAAGAGTATATTTATTGGATATGCTCACAATAGCAAGGCTTACCGGTTATTAGATATTGAATCAGGTGTTGTTGTGGAATCCAGAGATGTAGAATTCTTTGAGTACAAGTTTTCTAGGGATGAAGAAAACTCCAGTCATACAACACCTACAAGTACTTCTCAAGAAATACTCTCACCTCGTTCTATCGTAGAGGAACCGAGGAGAAGTACTAGGGCGATAATAGAGAAAAGTTATGGAGATGATTTCTATTCTTACTGGTCGAAGGAACGCAAAAGAAAGTGACGAGAGAGGTCATCTTTGCCCTTAACTTGGATGATCATCCTAAGACCTTTACTAAAGCCATGACGTCTTGAGATGCTCCTTTGTGGAAGGAATCCATCAAGGATGAAATGGACTCAATTATGGATAATGGAACTTGGGAGTTAGCTGATCTACCCAAGGGGAGGAGACCTGATGTTTGTGAAACGAACTAGTTTTAATCCTACTAACTTAGACACAAAATAAACACACGAAAGGCAGTGTACCTATCGATTAGTAATATAGTTCAAGCAAGTAGGGTATCGAACACAGGGAACGGTAAACAATTAAAATGAATGCTAATATTATCTAAATAAAACAAGTAATAGAAAGGGGGGTTTCTCTAGTTTTGCAAGACTAGAAACTTAACAATGAAATAAAACTCAAACTAAGCAACTAACAGCTAAAGCAAATAAACAATCACTAAATTCAATAATGGAGAAAATTTATGTTTAGGTTCGACTCATTTACTCCTATGGTTGATTTTATGGTAAGTGCAATGGATTATTCGTTATTGGCTACCGATTAGTGTGATTAGGTTCACGTTCGCTATTACTAATCCTTAGAAAACAAATTAATTCAAACATTGGCCAATTGGTTAAACTAATGAGTTTCCTAGACTATTGATTCGGGTTAAGTAAGACTTGTAATTAGCTAATCAAATTACTAATTCAATTAACCTCTTGTTGATGGTTCGTCACACAAGGCTTACACATTAATTTACCTATTTTCTAGTTAACCCTAGTTTCACATTCATTATTCCTAGGCACATAACAATGTGTTCACATAAATCACATGAGATAAGCAGTTAAGAGATGTTCATGCAGCTTAATTACTTAGCTAATTAACAGAAAATAGTTGTTGTTAACACATGAGGAGCTTTAACAAGCTTAACAAAACAAATTCACCAATTTCAATTAATCCAACCACAAAAATCATCACATAGTCATAAATTCATCTACCCTAAATAGAAGATATGAGTTTTAGCTCATGATTACAGCAGAAAGTTTATCAAAAACGAAATCTAATAGTTTACACATAGTTCAAACAAAAGATTAAGTAAAGAGTAAACCTAAATTGCCTTTTATCTTCTCAAAATTGAAAGCTAGGGTTGTTCCACGAGTTCCAGGGCTTCTAGCTGCACCTCCAGTCGCAAATTAACCCCCAAGGGTTCCCCCATTCGTTAGGGTTCGAATGAGAAGTGTTCCTATATATATATATATATATATATATATATATATATATATATATATATATATATATATATATATATATATATATATATATATATATATATATATATTCTGAAATAAGGGCTACTTGGCAAGTCTAGTGACTGATAGCTTCATTTTATTTATTTCTTTTTATAGTTTTTTTAGCACATTCCATTCTCATTTCAATTAATTTCCATGAATATTTTCCTTTTTGTTATTTTTATGACCATTTCGGGTAATTTCTAGTTTCTTGAGCATTATTGCAGATTTTAAGGAAACTAGAGGAGCGGGAGTGTGCGGGATCTTTTGGAAGGCGATTGGACTTGAGGAGCATAGGGGATGTTGTGCTTGATAGCTTTGGAGGTGATCCAGGGAGTAGGCTTGTCGATTGCTTGAAGGCGAAGAAGTGTTGAAATTTAAATTTGAAAGGGCGCGAGAGAATTCTTGAGTGTACAAGATCGATGTTTAGGAGTTTGCGGAAGTTTTGAGTGATGTGGAAAGACAAATTGGGCTTTAATTGAAGAAATATTGAAGAAAAATAGGCTAGGAGCTGATTGGATTCGAACTGGGCCAATGGATTAGCTGTGGGGGCTTAAGACTTGAAGAAGCCCAAAAAGTCCGTCGAAGTCACGCGGCTCGCGTAAGATTCCCCGCGGCCCGCATGGATTCCTGACAAGGGCAATTTCGGGATTTTACTTAGAGCTCTATATTGGGAAGGTTAGTGTGCCTCTTCAGCCTTATCTTGGAGGTCCGATTTTGATACTTTCTCTCTGGAGTTTGGAGCACTTTTGGAGGCCAAGAACACTTGAAGAATATCTTCTTTTCATCTCTTGATTCTTGTCAAATGTTTGGTACAATCTTAACTAACTTTGTTTCTTTGAGTTTAGTCATGCTTGGCTAAACTAATCTTGGTTGACTTTTTGTTGAATCCTTTGAGCTTTTGTTGGATGTTGAAGAATCCATGAACTTGTTCTTAAATCTTTATGGAAATGTTTTGTGTTTTATCATATTATTACTACTAGTATGTTTTTATTCATGAGTTTAAATGTGTTTGTGGTGATTAGTTGGCTAATTTCTTGATTAAGTAAAGGATCCTCAAATTAGCAAGCAACAAATGATTTTTGTGTTGTTTTTGCTTCACACAATCATAAAAACATTTTCTCCAGCATGGTAGTGAAAGCAATTGACTCCTCTTGGATTTGGTGACTTTTTGATTCTTAATGCTAGTTGACTTTCACTAATTACATGCTATTTGGAATTAGTGACTTTGACTAAGGAAATTGTTATGAGCTTCTCTAGCCATTTCAACAATTAAGAAAAGTCTAGGTAATCTCAAGCTCCTTGGATTACTATAGCCAAATTAAGGATTTAAATCAAAGTATTGCACTATTGGATTCTAATGATATGTTCATCAAAAGTCAAAGTGAGGAAACTTTAAGTCAACCATCTCTCCCTTATTGGTTTTATATCAAACCCTTATTTTTGTTGAAATTGTCTATTTAAATCATAGTTAATTCTAGTTTGTTTCAAGTATTTCGAAACACCAAAACCCCCCATTTTATTTTTATTGTTATTTACAAGTATTCTTACAAAGAGATTTTTCATAGAGTTATAAATTGAACCAATCTCCGTGGATTCGACCCCTTTACCACTATACACTATTTTAGTGTGTAATATTTAGGGTTATTAATTTTGTTGGCCTCGACAACCACTAAATTTTTGGTGCCGTTGCCGGGGACTGGTTTATTTTTAATCAGTTTGTTTCTCTATGCCCAGATCTCAGCGTACAGGTGACTTGATTTACAACCCAGAAATCGAAAAAGAAGCAAGACGTTTGGCGAAGGAAAAATGAGTTGAACGTGGTCAAACTTCTAACCCCCACGAGGACCCGGAGGTTGAAACCGCTTCATTAAGTGATATAGAACCCGATTCTAGTCCCGACCCCGCCAAGAAATTCCCGAAATACGACCCCTACAACAAAATCCACCCATTATTGAACCAATTGCAATGGCGGACGGAGGAGAAGTTTCCGAAAGAACTTTGAGGCAAATGATGGAGACCGATGTTACAAAAACTCCAACCGGTATCAATTACCCGGTTTTGGAAAGAGGCTCGGAGTTGAAGTCAAGTTTATTCCATCACCTACCAACTTTTCATGGATTGGAGAATGAAGACCCTCATAAGCATTTGAAGATGTTCCACATTATTTGCACTAGCATGAAGCCACAAGGGTCAACCGATGACCAAATCAAGCTAAGGGCGTCCCCCTTTTCATTGGCCGATAGAGCAAAATATTGGTTATTCTATTTTCCACCGGGGTCGATCAACTCATGGACCGACATGGCAAGAGCTTTCCTTGATAAGTTCTATCCCGCCTCAAGAGTCTCAAGTCTTAGAAATGAGATTTGTGGCATCCGTCAAGGTCAAAATGAGACTTTTCATGATTATTGGGAGAGGTTCAACAACTTGTGCTATAGTTGCCCACAACACCAAATTCCGGAACAACTCCTCATTCAACACTTCTATGAAGGATTGTTGCCAATGGAGAGAAGACTAGTTGATGCCTCAAGTGGTGGTGATGTCTTTAGTAAAACTCCACAACAAACAAGACAACTTTTTAACACCATAGCCGCGAATTCTCAACATTTTGGCATGCGCGAAGACATGAAGAGAGACACATAACACAAAGTCAATGAAGTGGGAACATCAAATCTTGAGTCTCAAATAAAAGATCTAACATCCGTTGTCCAAAAGCTAGCCATGGGACAAACTCCACAAGTGATGGCTTGTGGAATATGTGCAACAATGGGACATCCTACGAATATGTGTCCCATTCTTCAAGAAGATGCAGAGCATGTGAATGCCACGGGAGAGTTCCAAAACTACCACAACAAACCATCCGGCTACCAAAATGCATATAATTCAAGTTGGAAGCCAAATCCCAACATGAGCTACAACCCAAGACCATTGCCTCAAAATGCATTGGTTAGACCATCCTATCCACCACCGCAACCTCATTACCAACATCAACAACCACACTATCAGCCCAAACCACACCCTCCACATCATCATTAACAACCTCCTCAATCTCAAGCAAGTAGCTCCAGAATGTCTCTTGAAGACATTGCCAAATCCCTAGCCACTAGTACCCAATAATTCCAAAAAGAGACAAGGACTAGTATCTCCAACCTTGAAGCACAAATGGAAGATATAGTTACATCTATCAGCAAGTTGGAATCTCGTGGTAAACTCCCTTCTCAAACCGAAAAGAACCCAAATGTCAATGTGGTGACCTTGAGAAGTGGCAAACAAGCCGGAGAAAGCAGTTCAAAGAAGAAGCCAAGGGAAGAAGAGGAAGAAATAGAGATCATTCCCATTGCAGTACATATAGTCAAGAATGATGCACAAGTCGGAGCCCTAAAGAAGACTACCCCTCTAGTAACACCAATAGTCACTCAACCATCGTTCCCTTCCCGACTTGCAACTTCGAAGAAGAATATGGAGGAGAAAGAGATTTTGGACACCTTCCGAAAGGTGGAAGTAAACATCCCTCTACTTGATGCAATCAAGCAAATCCCGAGATATGCAAAGTTCTTGAAAGAACTTTGTATCAACAAGAGGAAGTTGAAGGGAAATGAGAAAATTATGATGAATGAAAACGCATCCGCGGTTTTACAAAGGAAACTTCCACCCAAATGCAAAGATCCAAGAATGTTCACGGTTCCTTGCAAGATTGGAGATGTCACTTTTGGTAGTGCTATGCTTGATCTTGGTGCATCTATCAATGTCATGCCCTATTCGGTGTATGAATCATTGAATGTCGGACCCTTAAGTTAAACCGGTGTCATAATCTCTCTTGTGGATAAATTAAGTGTCTTTCCTAGAGGTGTTTTGGAAGATGTCCTAGTGCAAGTGAACCAATTGGTCTTCCCGGCGGATTTCTATGTGATTGATCTAGATGAGCAAGTATCCTCCAAATCAGCTCTAATATTGCTTGGGAGACCGTTTTTGAAGACGGCTAGGATGAAGATCGATGTGTATGCGGGAAGTTTGACAATAGAGTTTGATGGCGAAACAATAAGTTTTAATATTTATGATGCCATGAGATATCCTAGTGATGTTTCATCTTTAGACTTTATTGATGTTGTTGAGCCAATTACTCAAGAATTGTTTGAGTTATCTAACGGTGATATGTTGGAGATGATCTTAAGCAAAGGATTCGATTGTGGGAAGCTAGCCGTGCAATTAAAGCTTTATTCTTTGGATCCGGAAGTTGAGAAGTTGGTAAATAAAATGGAGATGAAGAAATCCACAAGATTATATGTCAAGCAAATTGAATTGCCCCCAAATCATACAAAATTGCCTCCATCCCTTGTTCAACCACCCGAATTGGAATTGAAGGTCTTACCTCAACACTTGAAGTACGCCTACTTGGGAAAGAATGAAACACTTCCGGTTATCATTTCAACTCACTTAACCGAATTTGAAGAAGAACAACTCATCAAGGTGTTGAAGGAGCATAAAGAAGCCAAGGGTTGGACGATTGCAGATATTAAAGGATTGAGTCCCTCCACTTGTATGCACAAGATCTTAATGGAGGATGAATGCAAGCCAAGTAGGGACGTGCAAAGAAGGTTGAATCCGCCAATGATGGAAGTGGTCAAGAAAGAGATTTTGAAGCTCCTAGATGCGGGGATGATCTTTCCAATCTCGGATAGCAAGTGGGTGAGCCCGGGGCAAGTCGTTCCAAAGAAGACGAGAATCACGGTGGTCGAAAACAACAAAGGTATGATGGACCCCACCCGTGTGCAAAATGGGTGGAGAGTATGTATTGACTACCGCAAACTCAATGCAAGCACACGAAAAGATCATTTTCCATTGCCTTTCATCGACCAAATGTTAGAAAGGTTGGAAGGGAAATCCCATTATTGTTCTCTAGACGGGTATTCCGGTTTTCACCAAATCCCGGTGGCATCGGAAGACCAAGAAAAGACAACTTTTACATGTCCATTTGGCACTTTCGCATACCGTAGAATGCCATTCGGATTATGTAATTCCCCGGCCACTTTCCAACGTTGTATGGTTAGTATCTTTTCGGAATACGTTGAAAACATAATTGAGGTTTTTATGGATGATTTCACGGTATATGACAACTCTTTTCAAGAATGTTTGACCAATCTCACAAAAATTTTAAAAAGATGCATTGAAACAAACTTGGTTTTGAATTTTGAGAAATGTCATTTCATGGTGAGTCAAGGTCTTATTTTAGGTCACATTGTGTCTAAAAAAGGAATTGAGGTAGATAAGGCAAAGATAGATGTTATTCAAAGCTTACCTTACCCGACTTGTGTTCGGGAAGTTCGTTCTTTTCTGGGCCATGCAGGTTTCTACCGAAGGTTCATCAAGGATTTTTCAAAGATAACAAGACCAATGTGCCAACTCTTGCAAAAGGAGGTTGATTTCGAGTTCAATGAGTCGTGCAAAGAAGCTTTTGACAAGATCAAAGAGTTGCTTACATCCGCTCCCATCATGCAAGCACCAAATTGGGATCTCCCCTTTGAAATCATGTGTGATGCAAGCAACTATGCGATAGGCGCCATTTTGGGTCAAAAGAATAGGAGGGCCTACCATGTGATCTATTATGCATCAAGTACACTAGACAATGCTCAAAGAAACTACTCTACCACGGAGAATGAGCTATTGGCCATAGTGTTCGCCTTGGAGAAATTTAGACAATACCTACTTGGTACTAAGGTCATAGTGTATTCGGATCACGCAACACTTAAGTACCTGATGACGAAGAAAGATGCAAAGCTGAGACTTATCCTGTGGATCCTACTGTTACAAGAAGTTGACTTGCAAATTCGGGACAAGAGCGGATGTGGGAACCTCGTTGCCGATCATCTAAGCCGGATCACTTCAAATGAAACTCCTATCCCGTTGCGGGACGAGTTTCTAGATGAGCATCTCTTTTCCCTTACTCAATCTATTCCTTGGTATGCCGATATGGTTAACTTTTTGGTCATAAAAAGGTATCCTGACACATTCACACATGCTCAAAAAGACAAGCTCAAAAGTGATGCAAAACACTATGTGTGGGATGAGCCTTATTTGTGGAAACATTGTCCCGATCAAATCATTAGGCGATGTGTACCCCAACTAGAGCATCAATCTATTTTGCAATTCTGTCATGAATTTGCTTGTGGGGGACACTTCGGACCTAGCCGAACCTTGAGAAAGGTTCTTGAATGTGGACTATTTTGGCCAACCATGTCACACGACTGTTACTTGTTCTGCAAAAGTTATGAACGGTGTCAAATGACGGGAAACATTTCGCAAAAGAGCCAAATGCCCCAAATTCCAATCCTTGTTTGTGAAATTTTTGACGTATGGGGGATGGATTTCATGGGACCATTTCCTGTTTCGTTTGGCAACATTTACATCTTGCTCACGGTTGACTATGTTTCTAAGTGGGTTGAGGTCAAAGCCACAAGATCGGATGATGCCAAAACAGTTATCGAGTTTTTAAAATCTAATGTGTTTGTGAGATTTAGTGTGCCTGGGGCTTTGATTAGTGATAGAGGGACGCACTTTTGCAACAAAATGATGGAGGCTTTATTGAAGAAGTACAACGTGACCCATCGTGTCTCTACCGCCTACTACCCTCAAACGAATGGTCAAGCGGAGGTCTCGAATCGTGAAGTGAAGTCTATTCTAGAGAAAACAGTGAATCCGACAAGGAAGGATTGGAGTTTGAGACTTGACGATGCCTTATGGGCCTATCGGACCGCTTATAAGACCCCGATAGGAATGTCACCGTTCAGATTGGTTTTTGGAAAACATGTCATCTTCCCGTCGAATTAGAGCACCGCGCATTTTGGGCGGTCAAGCAATGCAACTTCAACATTGACGAGGCGGGAAGGCATAGGAAACTTCAACTCCAAGAGCTAGAAGAATTGAGAAATGACTCCTATGAAAACGCAAGGATTTATAAGGAGAAAACGAAGCTCTTCCACGACAAATCCATCACCCGGAAGCATTTTAAACCGGGGCATAGGGTCTTACTATACCATTCACGATTGAAGTTATTTCCAGGCAAGCTAAGGTCAATATGGATTGGACCTTTTGTTGTGATAAAGACCTTTAACCATGGGGTGGTAGAAATTGAAAGCGAAAAGAAGGGACAAATTTTCAAAGCCAATGGGCACCGCTTGAAGCCATTCTATGAAGGTTTCAGTGCTAATGCTCTTGAATTCATCCATTTGGATGTCCCGATGTGTTGAAACAATCCAGGAAGACATCTCGCCAAAGACGTTAAAGAAGGGCATTTTTGGAAAGCAATGTGCTTTCACCCTTTTTCAAATTCAAATAAATCAATTTGCAAAGCGTTTTTTTTGGGATTCAAATAAATTTTTTTTGAAAGGTTTCACCATTTGTTCCCCGTTTTACTCCAAATTTTGAAACTGGGCCTTACGGGGATTGTTTTGGCTTAAAAATCAAGTTTTTTTTTGGAAAAATCTCATTTTTGATGTGCAGGCATGCCCCGTGGCCTGCGTGGCTTGTAGGCTTAAGGTTTGCGCGGCCCGCGTAGCTCACTGATCCATTATAGTTCAGCACCAGCGGCTAGCCCGCGGCCCGAGCCTTGCCCGCGTGAAAGATCAGAAGGTTCAGAGGTTTTCACAGCAACTAGACGCGGCCAACCCGCGACCCGCGCCCTGCCCGCGTGAATGTTCGAAGCAACTTGGAAACTTTTGGAGCAAACAGTGACCGCGGCCAGCCCGCGGCCCGAGTGGCTCAACTAAATGTGAAACTAAATGTGATTCAATTGTGAAACTAAATGTAAATTCTGGTCGAGCAGTGGCTCAACTAGAATATGCTAGTGTAGTTGGAAGCATGATGTATGTTACTCACTGCACTCGACCTGACATCGTATTCCATGTAAGCAAACTGAGTGAGTATACTGTTAATCCACGGACATAGCACTAGAAGGCAGTGGGTAGAGTACTAGGATACCTTAAAAGGACAAGTACTTTTGAGTTGACGTATTCACCATCTAACAGAATACTTGAAGGTTATTCTGATGCTAGCTGGATAGATCACATCAGTGATTCAAAATCAACAAGTGATTAGATTTATACTCTAGCTGGTGGTGCAATTTCTTAGGCGAGCAAGAAATAGACATGGATAGCTCATTCAACGATGGAAGTGAAGCTAATTGCCTTAGCATCGATGGGAAAATAGGCAGAGTGGATTCGAGATCTACTTATGGATATCCGTTTGTGGGATATTCCAATCCCTTCAATACCCATGTACTGTGACAGTGAGGCCACACTGTCTAAAGTATATAATGCGGTATATAATGGGAAGTCAATACATGTAGGTCTGAGACACAATTTTGTGAGACAACTAATTGAAAATGTTACCATCAAGGTTGTCTATGTCAAGATAAGTAGGAACTTGGCAAATCCGTTTACCAAACCTCTGACGAGAGATTTGGTTACATCTACCACAAGAGTCATGGGTCTAAAACCATAATAGAATTGCTTAGTGATGGAAACCCAACTTGGTATCAATGCTCCTAATTCTCAAGTTTAAAGGGTAACAACAAAGTCACTAACGATAGAAGGTACTATCATTAATGATAGATCCATGTGAGGTAGGATAGTACGTCATTGCCGAGAACAAGGTTGAGTTACAACTCCTAACAAAGTTTTGGAGACATCTAAGCAACGAAGATATTGTAAAACTTTGCCTATAGATCTAGAGGTGGCGCCGCCTTAAGTGACGATTAGTGGTTTATCTTCTAAAGGTTCATGAAAAGGGTTTATAGTGCATGTCCATATTAGCGCTCAGGAAGAACGCAAAGACAAATTGTGATGTGTAGGGGTAAATCGGAGAGGTCATTAAGGTTCGTGGTTTAAATCTATAAGGATACCATCGAATCGGTCTCTTCTTGTTTGTTCTTATTAAACTAGGGTTTAATCTTTGTGAGACCTAAGTGACATCATTTGTATGAGTGAAAGGAAACTTTCCAACTTGGTGGGTGATTGTTGGAACTTTATATATATATATATATATATATATATATATATATATATATACAGGAATTGCAAGTTGCTTATTTCCTTTGTATCCCACAATGGTGGGAGGAAGAAACCTTTTTGGGTTTATAAGTTTATTCCCTTGACAGGTCATCAAAGGCTTTAGTGGATCAAAGGAATGGGCCAAGCCCACGTGCACGCCTAGCCTAGCCTAGCACTAGCAGACGTTGCAAGTGTGCGAAACGGTGCGATTTAGGTGCAGTTTGCACTCCGCATGAAGCATTGGTCGCTGGGAGCTGAGGAGATTTTATTTTTGACGAGCTCGGGTCAAGACGGTTTGACCGATCCGGTCAAATGGTTGGTCGTCATTGACTTTATGGAGGACAAGTCGGAATATTCTGGAAGGCCCAAAAAACAAGCAAGCTGTCGCCCTAGGGTTTCTAGGGATCGGCCTATGAGGGCCCGTTTCATGCATTCTAGGGTTTCGATACCTATAAATACAGGTCCCTAGGTACCGTATTAGACACTCACGAAAATTTAAGCTCTCCTCCTCTCTCTGCGATTTTTTCTTCCAGTTTCCGAGTATTCACTTTGCGTTTATCATTTTCTAGTGTTGTTGGAAAATCGATAGATCTGCATTAAATCCTGGGGTTTTACTATGTTGCTTACAACCAATATAAGCGAATTAAAAACCTTTAAGGACATGATTCTAATCCGTGCAGTTATTGAAAATTCAAGATCAGCCGTCAACATGTCGGTTTTACATTATTGTATTGCTTTTAATTTCGTCCAATAACAGGATACTCTCCTTCTACCTTTCTTATAATCAGATCTAATCGAGAATGATTAATCTGGTTTCTGGACGAAACTTGGTAATCATATTAATAATAATTTGATCTATTATTCGCAACTAATCGATATATAATTTTCAATATCATTTATCGGTTTCCTTGCAGGTCTATTGGTTTGACTTACAACACTTGGTTTGACGAATTCATACTAAAAATTTGGTCTGAAATGTGTATAGATCATACCGTGGATCTGCAAATCACGAAACACGTATTCCAGATTTTTTGTGTGGATGACCCATATATATACCGTTGGGCTACAGTAAGCCGGTTTTTGGGTTCTAAATGAACCATTCTGAATGGACCAAATTGTTAGTTTTCCGAAAGAGAAAAAAAATTGATTATATTTAATTAAAAAAACAAAAAAAATTGTTTGATTACTCAATTTTTACGACACTGTTGACTAGTTTGTGCTATTTATAATCGGGAATAGTCTTAATGTATCTGCACACTTCCATCCACACAAACATATAGTGAGTAGGGAACATCACCAAGTACCCAACAATGGCGAAAGAAGAAGAGGTGATTCTACTTGATTTCTGGGCGAGCATGTTTGGGATGAGGGCCAGGATAGCACTTGCTGAAAAGGGTGTTTCATATGAATACAGAGAAGAAGATTTGAAGAACAAGAGTCAGCTTCTCTTGGAGATGAACCCGATTCACAAGAAAATTCCAGTTCTCATCCACAACGGCAAACCGATCTGCGAGTCTCGCATCATCGTTGAATATATCGATGAAGTCTGGAACGATAAAGCTCCATTGTTTCCTTCTGATACTTATGCCAAAGCGTGCGCGAGGTTTTGGACTGACTTTATTGATAAAAAGGTAACCTTTGACTTTTCTTGATTTTCGTATGATTTATTTTTACGATCCTATTTACGGGGGTTTGATAATGGTTTATGGTTCAGATTTGGATTCTTGTTGATTTACCCTCCAAATTAATTGGAAATATTTTGATTTTGGTTGTCTCAAATCAGTTGAAACTGTGTTTCGAATAGTTTCAAGCCAGATCTACCTATTTCATCGTAGTTGCACAAAAGTTTTAGGATTATGTGGCGATTTGTAGTGATTCTTAAATCTTTTATTTATTACTTCCAGAAGTCAAACCCTGGTTTATGAAAATGCAGGTATACCTAAATGGGAGAAATTTGCTGTTCAAAGCAGAAGGGGAAGAACATGAGGCATCCAAGAAAGAGTTCATCGATTCCCTTAAACTGATTGAAGGAGAGCTTGGAGAGAAGCCTTACTTCGGAGGTGAGAGTTTTGGGTACCTTGATGTGTCTTTGATCCCATTTTATACATGGTTTCATTCCTATGAAATCTATGGGAAATTGAACATAGAACAAGAGTGCCCAAAATTGATTGGTTGGGTTAAAAGATGCATTCAGAAGGAGAGCGTGTCTAATGTTCTTCCTGAGTCGGTAAAGGTCCTTGGCTTTGTTCAACAGGCGAGGAAGAGATTGGGACTTGACGAGTAGAAGAACTTTGAGCTAATAAATTACCAATATGTTGTTGAACTAATTTGGCTTTCATGACAGAAAACACTTGGATGTGTTTGTCTGTATAAAACTCTAAATAAAAAAAAGTTGTATTTTCAGATATATTCCTTGCTATCTTTACCTTTTGCTATGTGTGTCTTCTACATATTTGTACTATACAGAAGCTGATGTTGGGGAATATAAAGTTCTATGTAGTCCAAAGGTTGGAACCATCAGAAATCTACTGAATATAAACTTATATGTCAAGATATAAGCAATAACACATTTGGTAGCTATTGGAAGTTTAAGATAAATAAATATATAGGGAGAAGGGATATGGTGTTCAATTTAACATCCTTTCTATATGAAATGTTTTATGAAATCTTTGTACTGATCTGTGGGTTTTTAGCATCCGCCATATTCAGTGGTGGTGTTTGATCAAAAAGAAGATGATTAAAGTATTATATGATTGCTATGTTTTTAATGTTATTTTAATCCACTTAAACATATTTTCTTTAATTAATACTTTTCGGTGGAAATGTTTAATTGCATTTTTAGTAAACTATAGTATTAATTAGTTAAATAATATATATTTAAATTTAAAATGTGATTAAAAAATAAGCTAAAATGTTATTGAAAGAATGTGATAAAATATAGTATAAGAGTATATTACATGAATCATTCTTCATCTTCATGTAGGTATCAATAGGGATGAACATGAGTCGGTTTGGGTCGGCTTTTGGCTAAAATCAAACCAAACCATAAAAAGTCGGTTTTTCAGTTTTTAAAGTCATATAGGTTCGGTGTTTACATGGTTTTTCGGTTTTCCGGGTTGGGTTTATGGGTGTTCGGTTTTAAACCGTGGATTTATGTACTCCGTTTTTTTTTTTTGTTTCTAGTTTTTGGTTCAAACGCAGTGAAAGTATTGCGATAAATAGTATTGTATCTACTTTAAATATACTAAAATAAATAGTATGAATTTTAGTATTCTAAAAGCATAAAAGTGTTCAAAAGATCAAAGTTTAACACCATTAATATTTTGTTGAAAATAAACATAAAGTACTAAAGGGATAAAGTTTAAAGTCTAAAACTAAAAGTTTAAAACATAATAATTAATATATATGTGGGTCGGTTTGGTTTTTATGGGCGGGTTTGTACGTCAAAACCAAACCAAACCGTTATTTTTCGGTTTTTGTAAAATTCAAACTTAAACCGTCGGCTATTGCTTTGGTTTTGGTTTTCGGTTTCAATTATTTTGGTTTTTTTTCGGTTTTTCGATTTTCAGTTCGGTTTTTGCTCATCCCTAGGTATCAAAAAAATGTTTAGTCTTTATTTTCAAAAATTAACCTGGACGGTTCCTTGTTAGTTTAAAAGTTATACGCTTCATCCCTACCGAAATGAAATGACTATATTATCCTTATTTATTTAAATTTTCATTTATTTATTATGACCCCATTAAAATTGTTTAAAAATTAGGCAGGTCCAACTATCCCACACCTTAATGTCCTTAGCCATCGACGACCACCTCCATTTAAGACCTTCACCCTTCACTGTCCACAATGACCACCTCCGGGAACAATCATTAATCATCTACATATGATTTCCTTTTAATCAGACTCATGGTTTGTATGATTTCTGATGCGACCTCGATCTAAGACACTTGGTGGAGAATACTTTCTGCTCTGATGTAGTATGTAAGATCACAACAAGAAACAAGGCCGTCAGCCGTTCTCTAGGAGGTGATCCTGGGAAAACACTCTGACGGTCATGTTAGTATCTTATATGAGAATGAGAGTAAGAGTCTGAGAGAGATAACTTGCCTTCCTGGGAAGTGGAGGAGACCTTTTATACTGAGGCCTCCTGCTAGTCCATACACGACAAAGGCGTCAGACTCGACAGGATCGGGCGCACTGATTGACTAATCATGCTTCTCTTTCTGTCGGAGCTAACGATTTGTTCAGATGGTAATGTTTTGAGCTTACTCCTTGTTTTGTGAATCCGTTGGGCTTGTTATGGAGCGAAGAGTATTATGGACTCGATTCCTGCACGGGCATTCTACTGAGTAAACGCCTGCGGGCGCAAGGCTTTGCTGGGGCGGCCGACTGGGAAGATCCCGGCCCGGTGACCCGCCTTATGGTGTATCTGTCGTGAGTCGTGGCTCATGCCAGGGGACACATTATCAAGTCCCCCAGTCCAGTAGTCGTAGCGTCTGCAGTAGGCTACCTATGATATTCTGGACTTAACTGCTTATACACATGTCGCTTTGGGGTATGCTGGACGTTTCAGTTTTTATGGCAACGTGACCGTCTACTTCGTGTGTCAGTTACGTCAGTCGTTTCAGGGATTTTGAATATCCCGCCTCTTCTCTTTATTATAAAACTTCTCCTATTTCCTTTTATTTCCCATGCATTTTCTAAGCCCTTCCGGTCTCTTCTCTCTGCAACTTCTCTTGTTTTCATGGCTAATCATTCCGACATCGTTCCCACTGCATATGAGTTCAAAACTCTTAAAGAATCCTACGACTTTTCATCGATTGATGGGGTAGAGTTCCCAGTTTCTGACGCAATGATCTTGTTCCTCCACATCCTCCTCCAATCCCCCCCCCCCCACCCACCCCTCCGCGCTGGAAAGTTGGTGTTTACCTGAAAAAACCTTTGACATCGGGCTCCGTTTTCCTCTTACGGATTTCCAGGATGAACTTCTATAGAAGCATGGTTACAGTATCCAGATGCTCACTCCAAAAGTCGTGAACAAGATGGTGGCATTTGAGATGATTTGTTGTACTAATGGTGCAACATCCCAAAAATACATATAACTTTTTTTTTGAATTCATTCGAAACATACAATACTCATATCAAATCAGTCAAAAGTGTATCATATTAACATGTTATCAGAGTACTCTTTCAATAAAAAAACATGTTATCAGAGTACAAATTCCCAAAATCTCAAAATGCGGAAATCATAGGGTGATTGTAACATCCCAAAAATACAGATAATTTTTTTTAGTTTCATTCAAATCACACGACACTAATATCAAAATAGGAAAAGAGTATCATAATAATATGATATCAGAGTACAAATTCCCAAAATCACTAAATGGCGGAAAACATAGGGTGATGCGGTGCGATTAGGTCGGGCCCTTTCCCTTCGAACTGGAAGTACCAGAAACATAAACTGAAAACTGTAAGTACGAAGATTAGTGAGTTCCCCCAAAATACCACATACTAAACAAACATACTGCCAAGCATATATGGGTGCTTGCCTGCCCATTCAATCTATTTCAACCGAATACTATTAAGCATATATGGGTGCTTACTTACCCCTTCGGTGTATTTCAACCGGATACTATTAAGCATATCTGAATGCTTACAATCCTTTTCGGTCTATTTCAACTGGATACTGAGTCTATTTCACCCCTACTACTACCGCATAATATCATAACAGAAATCACGGAGTAATCAAGCAAATGCAGGCATAACTGACAGTTGTCACAAAGACAATCATCACACTACATCATAAACTAGTGGGCCGACATTGGTGCCTTAGACCCACTGATACTACGAAGGAAGACTTACCTCAGAATAAAGATATCAAATCGCACTCGGTGGATGACTCGCGAAAACCTCTTCCTAACGCACAAGCATAAAACTCTAATTAGAATTTAGGCCAGACTCCAACTCAAAGGTCCAAACCCTAGTTCTTGACTTAAGGTAAAAAGGGATCCTTTATTCTTGCCTCAATAGGCCTCCCTCCCCCTTAAGGCCCAAATCCATAAAAATCCCAAAAAGGCATCCAAGCCCAACTACAAGGCCTCTAAGGCCCAAGAACCCCCAACATGGTCTTCAGCCCAAAAATGACCTGCTACCATCAGGTGGGTTTGAGGCCGAACTTAAACAAGTCCAAAAGGTCCAATACAAATCGAGCCCAAAATTGTCTAAGCCCACAAACTACGTACACGTGGCGTACATGGCTCGTACGCCCAATATATGCTGATGACCAATCGGAATCGGGCACTGACCCAGTACGCGAAGCATACTTGGCTAGTCAGCTCATACTCATTTCCAAGTCTGAATCCCTTTAGCCATTACGTCCAAAACTTAGATCCAACCTCAAAATAACGTCTTAAGCCATAAAGTTGCAAACTTTATGCTCTTGCATGCATGGATAGGGCTCAAACCATGAATTAAATCCATTAGCACACTTGGATGGTTACTAACACTTCAATGGTTGAATATTAACCACCAAGATCTGATTTTTATGACTCAAAACACTCCCAAGAGTCCAAAAGGATAGCTCAAATGGATTGGAGTTGCTCATACTCCAAGAAACCAAACTATGGGACCAAAAGATGCCATATTCTACCCTAAAACCTTGATCTAACCTTGTAATGATCGAGGTTCAAACTTTATACCTTCATACTAGGCTCGGTGCACAAGATCTGGATCTACAAGCTCCTTTTTCTCCTTTGCTTCCTCCCAAATTTCATTCTCCTTCAAAACCACCAAAGAACACCACAAACACTCAATGGAAGCTCACAATGCACACAATGAGTCCATGGTTCGAGATTTGCACTAAAAGGGAAGTTGAGATTGAGAGGGTAGAGGACATGAAGGACTTAAGGTATTTGAATAGGGTGTAAACCCTAAAAATTAGGGTTTTCCCCTGGCTCGATTATGCCCAGCATATGCATGGCTACACCCAACGTACATCAGGGATCCCCCGATGATGCGCATGCAATAAGTATGCCGTGCGTACCAAGTGTACGCCCAACATACTCACAATCCTCTATCACATTTTATTTGAAATAAACATAGAATGAAACAATAAGTCATACATGGCAACTCGGGTGCTACAGTGATGCGGTGCGATCAAGTCGGACGCTTCCCCTTTGAACTAGAAGTACATGAAACATAAACTGAAAACTGTAAGTACAAAGTTTAGTGAGTTCCCCCACAATACCCCACACCATACAAACATATATCCAAGCATATTCGGGTGCTTACAATCCCCTTCGGTCTATTTAAAACGGATACAATCAAGCATATTTGGATGCTTGCAATCCCCTTCGGTCTATTTCAACCAGATACTGTCAAGCATACCTGGGTGCTTGCAATCCCCTTCGGTCTATTTCAACCGGATACCAGCTCTATTTCACCCCTACCACTACCATATAATATCATAACAAAGAATCACATTGTCATCAAGCAAACACAAGCATAACTGACAGTTGTCACAAAGTCAACCATCATACTACAACATAAACTAGTGAGTCAGCATTGGTCCCTTCGACCCACATATACAATGAAGGAAACTCACCTCAGATTGAAAATATCAAATCACACTCAGTGGATGACTCGCGAAATCCTCTCCTTAAGGCACAAGTATAAAACTTTAATTAGAAATTAGGCTAATATTCTAACCCGAAGGTCCAAACTGTTGGATTAATGTCTAAGTCCATAACTATAATTGGTAAGACTTGACCCGACCCGGCATGGTCCATTTAGGTTGCATACCATCATGCACTTGGATAGACTATAATGAGAGAAATAAGACACTTATGGTTATTAACATATTATAAGTTCTAGTATATTAATAATAAGAATAATAAGATTATTTAATTAGTATTGATCAAGAATTAATCTAGGATTAATTAAGTGATCAAAAGAAGACTAATTAAATATATGGGTTGATTGTGTAAATCATCCATACTTGTATAGTGGGCTAATGCTCCATGGATAATCAAGTTAGGCTAAAACCCATAGGATGGTTCATGGATGCTCCATGGTGTATTTGTACCCATGGATCATGGAAATGAAAGGCCATGTCAATTAGGGTTTACATGGTGTAACCCTAACTATATAAGCATCTTATTCTTGACCAAAATCGGCCACTAGTGTGTGAAGTAAAAAGGGCTAGCCGATTTCATGAAGTGTAGAATTCTCTCAAGTTATTCTAAGTGTTTTGGTGAATTGTGATTCCATTTGAGGCTTCCACACTATTGGGGCTAGGCACTCAAGCTTCATAAAGACTTTCTACACCAAAGAGGTATGTATTCTATCTTGTTACACTCATTGTTTTTGTATGCTAGATTAGGATTATACCTTGGATGTTCTTATTTGTATGTATAATAGAGAAAACATAGATCCAAGGTATTTAGGGTTGCATGTACACTTAGGAGTGTTAGAATGCTCAAAACCCAACAGTGGTATCAGAGCCTAGGCTTGTTTTCAATCCAAATTAATCTAAGAGTTGATTCTAAAATGTGTTTTTGTAACTTGTCCTCAAGTTATATGAAAAGTCACATTTAAGTTTCATAAAACTCATAAAAGTTGGCAATGGTTACAAAAGATGAAGAGTCTTGCCCTTAAGTTATGGAGGTTCAAGAGTCACTTCATTAATAAATTAATAAATAAAGTGTAACCTTAATTAATTTCATAAGTTATAAAATAAAGAAAAGTTAATTCTTTTATTAGTTTAAAGTCTTCCATAACTTGTCCTCAAGTTATGGAACTTGAAGAGTTTTTGGATTAAAACTACTTTAAACACATAAGTTATGGAATTAATTAGTTTTGAATAGTTTCAAAACTTGCCCTCAAGTTTTGGAATTTGTAAAGTTTTCACTTATGAATACTTTAATTCCAAGTTAGCCCTTAGAAATTTAAAAGTTAAAATTCAACCCTTATAATTTATAATATTATAAGTTAATAATATATATATATATATATATATATATATATATATATATATATATATATATATATATATGTATACGAGTAAATTCAGTCTTACCGCTAGTACGCCTCATTCACGAAGGCGGTCTATAAGGTGGGTATAAGGTTGTTGCCTATAAAATGGTGACTTAATGGGTGTCTACTCTCATCCGCCGCTTGCTTGACCGGTGGAGGGTCGTTAGCCGAACGGGTTTGACAAGACTATAATTCTCCCTTCATTAAAAGTATTAATGATAAATACTAAGTAACTAAACTCTTAATAATACCCAATCTTAGTTACTTAGGAAAATGTGAATATGGTTCTAGCCCATGGAATTCACACTTTGTACCTTACCAAGTCGTTGGTGGAGCGTGTGTGGTTAACCGGCACACTAACTTGGACTAGTAAGGATCACGAAGGGTGACTTAATGTTTGTCATAGATCAATGGAGCGTGTGTGGTTAACCGGCACATTGATTGGGTGATAATATTAAGGGTACCAAGTGAATTGGTATGGTTATTCACACCTTGTTTTGTGATCCTCGGCATCCCAGTCACAAAATTTGAGAGGGCACACTCGAGATTGAAACATGCCTTTGAACAGTTCAATGAATCTCAAAGATCTAGGAGTTTCAAATCCAATTAAAACCTAATAATACATTTCGTTTATCTTGGTGGAAATTGGTGAATCGTCATTCACCTACCTTCAAATATTTTATAGCTTGGATTACGGCATCCCTCTTCTAAGTTATAAAATAGTTTGTTGGGTCCTAGCCTTAATATTTCATATTGGGTGTCATATTAAGGACTTTAAAATCAACTATCTTGAATATCTCCCAAAAGATGTCTGGTTTAGACATTTATGATCTTCCCAAATCTCTTGAAACAAGCTTTCCTAAATGAAGATGATGTCCCTTGGAAATCATACTTCTTTCACCTCCTCCAATTATTCTCCCTAACCCACAAGTTCTTGAAAAGTTTAAGGTCACTCAAGCCCTATTGGCAAGGCAAGGTCTAGGTGTGGTCACATCTTCGAGGTGTAGCCACATATTGACAAGCCGGGAGAGTTGGGTGTCAAAGTCTTGAGAAAGTTGGTGGTTCAATCACTTTCTAATTCACATAGTGAGTTCCTTTGGGACACCTATGAAACAATTTATGACAAGACCCTTAATGATCTTATCTATTTGTTAAGATCAACTTCCTTAAAACTTGATGGACATTGACAATAGTGACACAGGAAATCCAGAAAAGCATTCTCTTCCCAATGGAAAGGGATCGGCCATAGTCAACTCGGTTAACCAAATGGTAAAGAGAAAAGCTAAGTATGTGATAGTCTCGTGTACCATTATCAAAAGGGTCCATATGTTTATATTGCCAAAGAAAGGGGCATTGGTTGCGAAGCTGCCAAATTTACCTAAGGATGTTAATGTCAATAAGTTTGACACTACTTCAGGTAAAGTCCACTATCTAACTCTGCTAAGTTTCTATTATGAGATTCTTGATACATGATGTGACTGGGTCACATGGTGATGTTTTAAGAATCAAAGAAAAGTGAAGAAACTTAAAGAAAGAATATGTTGAATCTGATGGCGTAGATGGATTTCTATCGCATAGTTTGAAGATCGGATTCTTGAGCTACTTCTTAGGAGTTATGAGATATTGCTTAGGAATAGATAACAACAAGTTTTCATATGGATTGTAAGGATAAGTTTTTCCACATAGTTTTAAAATAAAAGGAAAATTTTGATTTAATTTATTTTAAAATATCCTTACAATGGCATTTGAGGAAAAAATTGTTCCATTAATAGCAATAGTGGAAATATGAAATTGATTCTTTCATTTGTGATAATGTCAAAATTTACCAAATAAGGAAAGATTCTCATCACCCAAGTTTCATTTGGACCGGAACTTGGAATCATGCAAGTTGTATAGCATGATGAATGAGAACTTTCAAGTATTGGAAAATTAAGACTAATTACTTGTTCACATGGATGTGTGAGTCAAGTGAAGGACTAAGGGATCGAGTACACATTCTTGTGCACTGGTCAAGTTCACCACAAAAGATTGATAAAACTATTCGTCATAGTTTACAAAAGCTCTGTAAATATGATTATATTTACAAGCTTAAGTGTAACTCTAAGACATTAGAAAAGGTTCCAATGTATGGCAGGGCGAATAAGAAGAATCAAATTAGGCAGAAGGATAAAAGTTTCTCAAATCTGAAAAGATGGGAGAGTACTTTAGTATCAGTTTTGTGATCATCTTAATGATTAAGAAACCATATCAAAATTAGTTCTCTAAGGAAAATCTTAGTGCATTCTTATGACTAAGAAGATGAACTTGAATTGTTGAAGTGGTTAAATCAAGAAGATGAGTCATACTTCGTTCCAATACAAGTCTTAGAGTCATACTCCAAGATTGTAACTTGAGTGACATGTCTCAAAAGAAGGTTAAAACACTTGTCAAATGTAAGAGTAAAAGTTTTCTACTCTTGTACATTTGAAATTGGTAAGTTGTGATGTTTTGGATAAAACAAAGACCAACTTAGGCCAATTGTGTGAAGTGTTTGTCTTGATTAGAATCCACACTATCTCTTGGATATTTGACAAGGGAGTCTTATATGTCAAGAGGACAGTGGGAGTCTTAAAGGTCTTGAAAGTCTCAAGAACTAATCAAGAATAAAACCTAAAGTTCTTCACTAGCACACGACTTAAGGTTTACAACCTATCGTGTTGACATATTCTGTGCCCATTCCAGTTAAAGTTGGCTTTGCATATGAGTTCTTAGAGTTCTCAATTGGTTGCACAACAACTTGGAAGCAATGGTAGGCCCTTGAGCTGCCGGGTGGCAAGAAATTAAGATTGAGTTCAATCCATATGGTTTTGGATTTGTCATTATCTTTGTCTTGTGATTATGGTTTTGACAAATTCATATGGGTAGGAACTCATACACCATATAAATCTAAGTGTCATAAGGTTTCTCTCTGATTCATGAAAATGATGGTGAGGAAACACTTTCACTAAGTAGATTTTAGCTAGATAGCAATTGTGATATTTGCATTCTCAAAGTCGTTAGTGGAGCGTGTGTGGTTTACCGGCACACTAACCTGGACTTGTGAGAAATGGAAAAAAGGTCTAACCATTATGATTACGGCATACCTCTTCATAATTGTTTAGACACACAAGTGTGCTATCTAAGGGAAGGTGTATGATTTTGATAAAGTTTTATCAAAACAATCTAGTATCAGAAATATGAACTTTGGTAAGGAAGTCAGCTGATTTCTGAGTACATGTCAAAGCTAGTGGGAGCATAAGTGTTATGCTAATAATCATCATGTTAGTGGGAGCATGATAATAAGTATTGCAAGTTAGCAATGTTAATTATAGAAAACAAAAGTTTCAATTGGGAAAGAGTTGTTTTGCTATAATTAAGGGAGAGGAAATTATACTTCATCTCAAATCTATAAGCTTAGATCGTGAGGTTTTAATCATTTAGTCAAGGATATATATATGAATTTCATGTTGGAATGGCTCAACATAAGGAAATTTTGTATATGGGTCCATTATTTGCGTTCTAAAATTCGATTATGATTACAGCATCCCTTTTCATAATCTGAATTATGAGAACTTGGAAAATTGAAATGGAAATATTATAGCAAAAGACTGGGTTAGTCTTTATGTGAGACATCATGAATCGTGTCCCATATACTTCGGATATCGGATCGATTACATGTGCTATATTCATCCTTTCTAAAATTTTCCTAATGTCTGGGGCATTAAGAACGGAAAAGGTTTAGAACTGGATATGACTAAAAAGATTAAACAATTGTCGAGGACAATCTAAGGTTTACCAAAGATTGGTTGCTCAAGGACAGTTGGAAGTATAGTGATAATTTTGGAAGGACCATATTGACATAGTCTGTAAGGAGGCAACTCTTGTTCAGAAGGGATAAGTCAAAATGGAATCTGGAAATGTTTCAAAGTTAGAATTTTCAATCTGTTTAAGATTAGGAAACTTAATGCAAGAAGGATATTTCCAAGGAGCTGGTCTCCTTTGGAATGCTCTGTAATGGTTGTTGTCAAGTCTTTCTGATTTTGTGCATAATCATTACAAGAAGATCAATGCATATAAGTTTAGAATCTAACAGATTTCAGTAAATGGCATGAATTTGGAATTCTTGCATTTGCAGTAAGGAGTTGGGAGTGTGAAAAGAGAATCATTGAAGTTATGTTCAATGGATCTAGTTCACAAAGTAAAACATAGTATGCATACTTGGTGTGTGGCATGCCTAGTGTTTAGAAAATATAGTGTACATGTCTGGAGCATGGGACAACTATTGTTTTAAATTCAAGAATAAAGTTGATAGTTGAAACAGTATACAATGAATAATGTGTAATCATATGGTGATAAATAAAGGTGTTTTATTTATGTTCATAGGTTTTGATACCATATTGGATTCAATTATTATTGTGTTTCACTTTGCATGTTTTGACTTCCCGAATAAACTGGGTTATTCTTCCGGAATGACTAAGTTATTCAAACCATCCACAGTCGGTCATATGTTGGAAGTAGATATGAGTTAAGACTGTCATGGGTTGGCTTGTAGAGGTCTAACGTGTTGGACAAAGGGCTACAACACTCATGAGTGCTCATAATTTCTGAGTATTGGATTCAACCCGCGCTCATTGGAATCACTTCATGGATTTTATCACGAGTGATCATGAGACGATAATATCTTATATTCTTCAAACCTAGAGATATGAGTTGTTACTATGAGTTGGTTGTACATTGATTGCACGAAAACGCATTTGGTAACTCGGTGCTATAAAACGTGCCTTTGTGTATGATTCAACAAGTAGTAGAACAAGCCATATGAGTCGAAGTTTATCCATTCCTTTTACCTTCGGGATAAAAGCGATATCTGTGGGCCCCTCGATGATTTGATGATGACAAATGGAAGTGCTCGGCCGGGCTAGGACTGATTTGATTTGTTCAATTAGTCAGTCGTCATAAATCGGAAATCGGGAAACAACAAATGGACAAAGAGAATGATTATAATTGTAACAACTCAAATTTTTCAAACAAAATTTTCCATTTTAAAACATAATTGTGTTCATTAAAAACAAGACATAAATAGTTAATTATTCAGTCAATACAATTATTCAAAATCCCAAGATCATAAAACCATCTTCAGTGTGTATCGATCATGCCGGCGCCTTCCCACGGTCATCGCTAGTACCTGAAATACATGCACAACAACTGTAAGCATAAATGCTTAGTGAGTTCCCCAATATACACTTACGCACATACGCCCTTCCAGGCCCTGACCTTCCGGTCCTCATAACATAATCGCCTTCCGGCCCGTAACATATTGCCTTCCGGCCCACATATCATACATAGCACATATAACATATAACTTACCACATATAGCATACATATCACATATCATAACCGACCTTCCGGTCACACAGTCAAACCCTTCCGGGTACAGTATAGTGAGAAGACTCACCTCGTAAATGCTGAAAACTAGCAACTCCTGAAATCACTCGTGCACAAACCAACGAGCTACAACCCTCCTATAACATTACATAACTCATTAGCACTCATATCATCTAAGTGTGACTATCCCTAAGAAGTCAGACTTAGGTCAACTCTGGTCAACGGTCAACGGTCAACTCGACTGGACTCGGCGAGTACCATGGCGACTCGGCGAGTCTAGTCGTCCTCACAAGTTCCTGAATATTCCCTTTCTACTCGTCGAGTATCCCTCTTGACTCGACGAGGTCCTCGTGGAAGAATCGCGGGGCCACCCCGACTCCACTCGCCGAGTCTGATGAACAACTCGGCGAGTCCCAGTAAATCTTCAAGCTACTCGCCGAGTCTGAAGAACAACTCGGCGAGTCCATGCCATGCAGACGAGTAACTGTTTCCTGAGATAAGTCTCGTCCCGAAGTACACATGCATGGGACCTTCTGGACCTCTAAAGGTCCTAATACAAGATTATAGTCGTGGGATAACAAGGCATTACTTCATCAATTCACTAAATGGGTTCTATAAACCCTAATTTCATAAATACATCATTATAGCAGAGCATACACGAATTCTTACCTGGATGATGTATTCTCTTTATTCCCAATCCTCAGAATGTGACCCCTTGCTGCTCTTTTAGCCAATCCTTCCTCTTCCTTGCACACCCACTCTTCTATAACCAACAATGGCCTAAGATCCTTGCTCCTGCTGCACTAATCGATTTAGGGTTCTTCTCAGAAGGCTAAAACGAACAATGACGGCCAATGGACCCCTTTTATACGTCCCAAACCTGAACGGTTAGGGTTTCCGCTAAACAGCGTCGACTCACCGAGTCCATATCTGGACTCGTCGAGTCCAGTCGCGGACCCGCGACCAAGTCTGCGATCCTACTCGGCGAGTCTTGGCCCCAACTCGCCGAGTCCCCTCTTAAATCATCCCAAAAACATAATTTAAACAATACCTGAGATTTCGGGCTGTTACAACTCTCCCCCACTTGGATTAGACTTCGCCCTCGAAGTCTCACTCCGCAAATAGTTCCGGATGCTGCCCCCGCATCTCGCGTTCCGGTTCCCAAGTCATTTCCGATCCCTTACGGTGCTGCCATTGAACCAACACCAAGGGTACCTCCTTGTTCCTCAGAACCTTGATCTTCCGATCTCTGATCGCCACTGGTCTCTCCGCGTAATTCAGGCTCGCATCCACCTGAATATCCTCCAATGGAACCACTTCCGACTCATCGGCTATGCACTTTCTCAACTGCGACACATGAAAAGTGTCATGGATCTGACCTAACTCCGCTGGTAACTCCAACCGATAGGCTACCCGACCTATCCTTGCAATCACACGAAATGGCCCAATATACCGGGGCCCCAACTTGCCTCTCTTCCTGAACCGAATCACTCCTTTCCAAGGAGAGACCTTCAGGAGAACGAAGTCGCCGACCTGAAATTCAAGCTCGGATCGGCGCCTGTCTGCATAACTCTTCTGTCGGCTCTGGGCAGTCAATAATCTTTGTCTCACTTGTTGAATCTGTTCTGTCGTCTGGAGTATGATCTCCGTGCTGCCCATCACTCTCTGTCCCACCTCTCCCCAGCAAATGGGAGTCCGACACCTCCTACCATACAACAGCTCGAAAGGCGGCATACCAATGCTCGAATGGTGGCTGTTGTTGTAGGAGAACTCCGCCAATGGTAAATACGCATCCCAGCTACCCCCGAAGTCTAACACACACGCTCGGAGCATGTCCTCCAGCGTCTGAATCGTCCGCTCGCTCTGACCGTCTGTCTGGGGATGGTATGCGGTACTAAAATGCAATTTAGTACCCAGCTCCTCATGGAATTTCTTCCAGAACCTGGAAGTGAAGCGCACATCGCGGTCTGACACAATCGAGATCGGCACCCCGTGCCTAGACACCACCTCTTTCACGTATATCTCCGCCAACTTTTCCGCTGAAGAACTCTCACTGATGGCAAGGAAGTGAGCACTCTTCGTCAACCTATCCACAATCACCCAAATTGCGTCAACTCCCTTAGCAGTCGTTGGCAATTTGGTGATAAAATCCATAGTGATCTGTTCCCACTTCCACTCGGGGATCTCGAATGGCTGCAACCTGCCATGCGGTCTCTGGTGTTCGGCCTTAACCCTACGGCAGGTCAAGCACCTCTCAACGAACCATGCTACGTCCCTCTTCATACAGGGCCACCAATATTCCTTCCTTAAATCCAAATACATCTTTGTAGCACCGGGATGGATCGAGAATTTAGATCTATGAGCCTCTTCCATCAACGTAATACGCGTACCGCCCACGAACGGCACCCAAATCCGACCCTGAAACGTCATAAGGCCTCGACTATCCTTGACAAACTCTGAGATTAACCCCACAACCCGCTCTTTCTTCCGCATTTCTGGTCGCACAGCCTCTGCCTGGGCTCCACGAATAGCGTCCAACACTGGAGTCATCACAGTCAGTCTCAAGCATACATCTCGCAATGGAGTGCTCTCCGCCCTGCGACTCAATGCATCGGCTACCACATTAGCCTTGCCTGGGTGGTACAGGATCTCGCAATCATAATCCTTGACCACATCCAACCATCTCCTCTGACGCATATTTAGGTTGGGTTGATCCATCAAATACTTCAAACTCTTATGGTCCGTATATATCGTACATCGAACCCCATACAAGTAGTGACGCCAAATTTTGAGAGCGAACACTACTGCCCCCAACTCCAAATCATGCGTGGGATATCTCGCCTCATGAGACTTCAGCTGCCTCGATGCATAAGCTATCACATGACCCCTCTGCATCAACACTGCACCCAATCCCGAAATCGATGCGTCGCAATATACCACGAAATCTTCCATCCCTTCTGGGAGAACTAAAACCGGGGCTTCGCACAATCTCTGGCGAAGTGTCTCAAAGGAGGTCTGCTGCTCGGGCCCCCATGAGAATGCAACACCCTTCCGGGTCAATCTGGTGAGTGGCACTGCGATCTTGGAGAAATCCTTGATAAATCTCCGATAATACCCTGCCAACCCAAGGAAACTCCTGATCTCAGAGGGTGATTTCGGCATCTCCCAACTCATCACCGCCTCAACCTTGGCCGGATCGACTAATATCCCCTTCTGATTAACCACATGTCCTAGGAACTGGACCTCCCGCAACCAGAAGTCACATTTGGAGAACTTTGCATAAAGCTTCTCCGACCTCAATACCTCAAGGACCTCCCTCAAATGCTCCTCATGCTGCTCTCTAGACCTCGAATACACCAGAATGTCGTCGATAAATACAATCACTGACCGATCCAACATCGGCCTGCATACCCTGTTCATGAGATCCATGAACACAGCCGGGGCATTGGTGAGTCCAAAAGGCATCACCACAAACTCATAATGCCCATATCGCGTCCTGAACACTGTCTTCTGGACGTCCTCTTCCCGTACCCTCACCTGATGGTATCCTGATCTCAGATCGATCTTGGAAAACCAAGATGCTCCCTGCAACTGATCGAATAAATCATCGATCCTCGGCAACGGGTAACGGTTCTTTACCGTTAGCTTGTTCAACTCCCGGTAATCAATGCACATCCGGTGTGAACCATCCTTCTTCTTGACGAACAGAATAGGTGCTCCCCATGGCGAGCTGCTCGGCCGAATGAATCCCTTTCCCAGCAACTCCTGGAGTTGCGAGGACAACTCTTGCATCTCTGGAGGTGCAAGACGATAGGGCACTTTAGCAATAGGCGCAGCCCCCGGAACCAGATCGATA
This sequence comes from Lactuca sativa, assembly GCF_002870075.4. Taxonomy (NCBI): domain Eukaryota; kingdom Viridiplantae; phylum Streptophyta; class Magnoliopsida; order Asterales; family Asteraceae; genus Lactuca; species Lactuca sativa. The sequence goes on from NC_056627.2 coordinate 269,750,060, forward strand.
CCAAACTCTACTTGCCTCACAGGAGGTACTCCCGGCAGTTCCTCGGGAAAAACATCTGAAAACTCACGCACCACAGGGACCTCCTTAATTGACTTCGGTCTCTCGGAAACCTCCCGCGTATCCATCACATACGCCACAAAACCCTTACAACCCTGCTGTAGACACTGCCTCGCCCTAGCGGCCGAACAAAAAGCTGATCCTGAACGAGTGCCCTCACCGTACACCGAAAGAACTCCCCCACTATGGTCTCGTATGGTCACCAACTGACGTTCGCAGTCGATGACAGCGCCGAATCGGCTCAACCAATCCATGCCCACGATAACACAGACATCCCCCATCGCAATAGGAATCAGGTCAATCGGGAATTCAACCCCGAAAATCTCTAGTACACATCCCCGAAGAACCTCCGTAGCACGAATCACTTTCTCGTCAGCTATAGAAACTCTCAAAGGTCGACTCAACGACTCACGACTAACGCCAATCTGCTGACTAAAGGCTAAGGACACAAAGGACCTACTCGCACCCGAGTCAAATAACACTAAAGCAGGCACAGAGTTCACAAGGAAAGTACCTACGCGCATAATAACATAAGCATAACATATTGACATTAAAATAATTACACGAATTACAACATACCTGCCACAACATCGGGCGCAGCGCGGACCTCCTCCGCAGTCAGCTGAAAGGCTCTCCCACGAGCCCTCGGGGCCTCGACCTTCACCGGTCGAGTCTCAGTAGTCCTGGCAACAGGTGCAGATCCCTGACGAAGCTGCGGACACTCGGCCTTTCGATGGCCGGTCTGGTTGCAATGGAAGCAAACCATAAACCCCTTGGGGCACTCCCTAGCAATGTGCCCCTCCTTGCCGCACTTGTAGCAGGCACCGGCTCGACACGCCCCATCGTGACCCTTGCCGCACTTTACGCAAGTGCGGTTCTTCGAACCTCCCGTCCTCAAATCGGCGGACTTGATCCGCTTGGCTGCCGGCTGAGACTGAGCCGGCCGCCGGTCTGCCTGCTGAGACTCGGCCTCCTCCCTGGCCTGAGTCTCTAACTCGATCTCACGCTTCCTGGCATTCGCCTGAAGCTCAGTAAAGGTATGATAAGTGGATTTTGACACAAACTCCCGGATCTCCCTCCTCAGAACACCCAAGTACCGGCTCATCCGAGCCTGCTCTGTGGCCACCAGCTCGGGGCAAAACATCGCCCTCTCATGGAACTTCCGCGTGATCGCCGCCACCGAATCAGTACCCTGCTTGAGGGTTAAGAACTCCTGAACCAATCGTTCCCGCTCCACCGGGGGAACGTACTCCTCCCTGAACATGGTAGTGAACCCCTCCCATGTCACTGCCGCAGTCTCTGCCAAAGTGAAGTTCGCCGTCACGAACTTCCACCAGTCCTTTGCTCCCAGACGGAGCTGGTTCAAAGCGAACCGTACCCTCAGGTGCTCCGGGCATGAACAAGTGTAGAAGCACCCCTCTATATCTGCGATCCACCTCATCGCAGCAATCGGATCCTGCGTCCCATCGAACTCTGGTGGCTTCGTGTTGCTGAACTCTCGGAACAGCAACGAATCACCCCCCTTGTGGCCTAGCAGCGGCCACAGCTGCGGTAGCTGCAGCGGTTGCAGCCTCAGTCAATGCGGCGTACCGTTCGTCGAACGTCTCCATCAGGGTGGTCTTGATAGACCCGAACATCTCCGGGATCTCAGCCCGGATCGCCGCCGCCACCTCCTCGTGGATCATCTGACGAATATCCTCGTCACTCACACCGCTCGTACTTGCCCCGTGCCGCGGTCTAACCATGATATCTCTGAAATACAACATAAAACTATCAGAGATTCTACCGAGTATAATCGTACTCGACACGCAACCCTACTCAGTCCCAGATATCCAGGGATTCTTACTTGGGCCTCCCACTGATCCGGTGTCCTCGGTAGCACGGGCCCAATACTACCGACCACACCGCATCAATGTTCATCCCAAGCCCTCCTCCCCAAACTCCAGAGAGTGAGTACTCTACTTCTGATACGCTCTATCTACCCGCATACTGGCAAAGCATCTCATATAGGCAACTTCCCTAGACTAAGGCATCACAAATCAGGCCACTCTAGTCCTATCATGAATACCTAGTCTTCTAGCATGCATAACAATTCATATCATATAATATTGTAAGGTATTTTGGGGATCTTTACCGTTCGGGCGTTGACTGATCGTACACACTGCTTCTTTCTTGCTTACCACAAAACCATTTACAAAAGTTTATGCCTTTATTTGAAAAGTTTCCTCAAATCCTCGGTTTGAGTTCAGTTACCCCCGAAGGTGCACCCGAATCCCTCAAACCAAGGCTCTGATACCAATTGTAACAACTCAAATTTTTCAAACAAATTTTTCCATTTTAAAACATAATTGTGTTCATTAAAAACAAGACATAAATAGTTAATTATTCAGTCAATACAATTATTCAAAATCCCAAGATCATAAAACCATCTTCAGTGTGTATCGATCATGCCGGCGCCTTCCCACGATCATCGCTAGTACCTGAAATACATGCACAACAACTGTAAGCATAAATGCTTAGTGAGTTCCCCAATATACACTTACGCACATACGCCCTTCCAGGCCCTGACCTTCCGGTCCTCATAACATAATCGCCTTCCGGCCCGTAACATATTGCCTTCCGGCCCACATATCATACATAGCACATATAACATATAACTTACCACATATAGCATACATATCACATATCATAACCGACCTTCCGGTCACACAGTCAAACCCTTCCGGGTACAGTATAGTGAGAAGACTCACCTCGTAAATGCTGAAAACTAGCAACTCCTGAAATCACTCGTGCACAAACCAACGAGCTACAACCCTCCTATAACATTACATAACTCATTAGCACTCATATCATCTAAGTGTGACTATCCCTAAGAAGTCAGACTTAGGTCAACTCTGGTCAACGGTCAACGGTCAACTCGACTGGACTCGGCGAGTACCATGGCGACTCGGCGAGTCTAGTCGTCCTCACAAGTTCCTGAATATTCCCTTTCTACTCGTCGAGTATCCCTCTTGACTCGATGAGGTCCTCGTGGAAGAATCGCGGGGCCACCCCGACTCCACTCGCCGAGTCTGATGAACAACTCGGCGAGTCCCAGTAAATCTTCAAGCTACTCGCCGAGTCTGAAGAACAACTCGGCGAGTCCATGCCATGCAGACGAGTAACTGTTTCCTGAGATAAGTCTCGTCCCGAAGTACACATGCATGGGACCTTCTGGACCTCTAAAGGTCCTAATACAAGATTATAGTCGTGGGATAACAAGGCATTACTTCATCAATTCACTCAATGGGTTCTATAAACCCTAATTTCATAAATACATCATTATAGCAGAGCATACACGAATTCTTACCTGGATGATGTATTCTCTTTATTCCCAATCCTCAGAATGTGACCCCTTGCTGCTCTTTTAGCCAATCCTTCCTCTTCCTTGCACACCCACTCTTCTATAACCAACAATGGCCTAAGATCCTTGCTCCTGCTGCACTAATCGATTTAGGGTTCTTCTCAGAAGGCTAAAACGAACAATGACGGCCAATGGACCCCTTTTATACGTCCCAAACCTGAACGGTTAGGGTTTCCGCTAAACAGCGTCGACTCGCCGAGTCCATATCTGGACTCGTCGAGTCCAGTCGCGGACCCGCGACCAAGTCTGCGATCCTACTCGGCGAGTCTTGGCCCCAACTCGCCGAGTCCCCTCTTAAATCATCCCAAAAACATAATTTAAACAATACCTGAGATTTCGGGCTGTTACAATAATCCATGTCTCAGTCCATATGATATCTAGAATGGAGGAATATATGATCCCTTATCTAATGGACAAGTCATTGACAAAGGTCAGAGTTCATCTACAAGGTCAGAGTTCGACAGAAGCTTTTGAGAGCTACGATTGCCAGTTGGTTCCTAAAGTCATACGCAATAATAGTTTTAGACTTATCCAAGTGGGAGACTGTTGGATTAATGTCTAAGTCCATAACTATAATTGGTAAGACTTGACCCGACCCGGCATGGTCCATTTGGGTTGCATACCATCATGCACTTGGATAGACTATAATGAGAGAAATAAGACACTTATGGTTATTAATATATTATAAGTTCTAGTATATTAATAATAAGAATAATAAGATTATTTAATTAGTATTGATCAAGAATTAATCTAGGATTAATTAAGTGATCAAAAGAAGACTAATTAAATATATGGGTTGATTGTGTAAATCATCCATACTTGTATAGTGGGCTAATGCTCCATGGATAATCAAGTTGGGCTAAAACCCATAGGATGGTTCATGGATGCTCCATGGTGTATTTGTACCCATGGATCATGGAAATGAAAGGCCATGTCAATTAGGGTTTACATGGTGTAACCCTAACTATATAAGCATCTTATTCTTGACCAAAATCGGCCACTAGTGTGTGAAGTAAAAAGGGCTAGCCGATTTCATGAAGTGTAGAATTCTCTCAAGTTATTCTAAGTGTTTTGGTGAATTGTGATTCCATTTGAGGCTTCCACACTATTGGGGCTAGGCACTCAAGCTTCATGAAGACTTTCTACACCAAAGAGGTATGTATTCTATCTTGTTACACTCATTGTTTTTGTATGCTAGATTAGGATTATACCTTGGATGTTCTTATTTGTATGTATAATAGAGAAAACATAGATCCAAGGTATTTAGGGTTGCATGTACACTTAGGAGTGTTAGAATGCTCAAAACCCGACACAAACCCTAACTCTTATCTTAAAAGCAGAAAGGGTTGCTTAAACCTTGCCTCATTGGACCTGCCCTACCAAGGCCCAAATCCAACTACTCCAAAAAAAAAGCATTCCAAGCACAACTACAAGACCCTTAAAGCCAAATATGGCCCAAGAGCACCCAAAGTGGCCTAAAGCCCCAAAATTTCCCGCTACAATAGGTGGGCATGAGGCCCAAACATAAACAAGTCAAAAACCCAACAAAACTCGAGCCCAAAAGTCTCATAAGCCCATAGATTGCGTACGCACGGCGTAAGCTCAAAAATGCACTCTATATGGATAAGGTTTCGAGATTAGCATTAAAAGGCAATGGTGTAACATACCCCTCTGGCACGTATCAAAATATTTTCCGCTTTGGGCTCTCGACACGAAAAATTCCCAGGGGGTAACCCATCCCTGGATTGCTCTCGCTCGGGCACGCTTAACTGCAGATTTCTTATGGGATCTACTACCCTCACAACCTTAAAACGTGTTGCGACAAAGAAGGTATCCACACCCCTTATAAGGAGTGTTTAGTTCTCCTTCCAAGCCGATGTGGGACCAGGTGCAACCCTCCTTTAACCCCCATTATAGGGTTCAACGTCCCCGTAGAACACATCGACCCGTACCCTGGCTCTGATACCATTTGTAACATCCCCCTCTGGCACACATCACAATATTGTCCGCTTTAGGCTCCCGACATGAAAATTTCCCAGGGGTTCACTCATCTCGGTACTACTCCCGCCCGAGCATGCTTAACTGTAGAGTTCTTATGGGATCTGCTGCCCTCACGGCTTTAAAATACATTGTGTTAGGGAAGGTATCCATGCCCCCTTTAAGGAATGCTTAGTTCTCCTTCCCATCCAATGTGGGATTAGGTGCAACTAACCTGCCCGCCTTCTAAACAGCAGATCCCATAAGAACTTTGTAGTTAAGCGTGCTCGGGCGAGAGCAATCCAAGGATGGGTAACTCCTAAGGAAGTTTTCGCGTCAGAGTGACTCCAAAGTTATTACAATTTGTTTTTCAAAATAGTTTAAACACCAGAGTTCCCAGAAATCGTATTCATCAATCGAGCAAGTGTACGGTCACGCCTTCGCCTTCCCGCGGCCATCCACTGAACCTGAAACAATAAACTGAAACTGTAAGCCCGAAAGCTTAGTGAGTTACCCCCAAAATACCCATACACACAAGGATACACATACAATAACAAACAACATACTATGGGTCCAATCATCCATCGGGATGGAATACCCCAGGCCCTCAACCATTGGGTTGGAATGCCCACATACTACGAGTCCAATCATCCTCGGGATGGAATACTCTCGGCCCACAACCATCGGGTTGGAATTCCCACACACAATACATATATAACAGATACTATAGTTCCAATCATCCATCAGGATGGAATACCCCAGGCCCTCAACCATCGGGTTGGAATGCCAAAATACTATCGGTCCAATCAACCATCGGGTTGGAATACCCCAGGACCTCAACCATCGGGTTGGAATGCCAACATAACCAATCAAACATGTGCACCTATATCAGATAATCATATATCAGTCTATAAAGACAACATACTAGGGTCCTATCATCCTCAAGATGGAATACCCTCAACTACCAATCAATCATGTGCACATATAACAGGTAATCTCCTACCATCATACATACAGTTAGACCAAACTATAGGTCACTAAGCATAGCCACATCCGATCTACTAGGATATCGATCTAACAGATCATACTAACAGATAACCATCTTATCTACATGGATACCAATCTAACAGATCATACTAGCATATGACCATCCTATCTACCAGGATACCGATCTAATAGATCATACCAACATATAACCATCCTATCTGCCAGGATACCGAGCTAACATATCATACCAGCATATAACCATCCTACCTACCAGGATACCGATCTAATAGATCATACCATAATATAACCATCCTATCTAGAAGGATACCGATCTAATAGATCATAGCAACATATATCATCCTATATACCAGGATACCGATCTAACAGATAATAGCAGCATATAACATATTAGGATAACAATCCGAAAAGGGTCGGCCTTGGTGCCTTAGACCCTTGAGTATAGTGAGCATAACTCACCTCGCAATGTCAGATCCGCACTGAAGAGTCGAACTCCCGAATCGCCGCCTCACCAATGATCCCGAACTATCCATATAATAAAACCAATTGATTACACAACATAACAATCTTGACTAAGGGTCCACACAACTCATTAAGTCCATTCTCTTTATTGGGCCAAAGCCCAATACCAAGTCCTTAAGCAAAGCCCATTATTGGCCATTTACCAAATTGGGCCCAACTCCCTAATTGGGCCTCAATCCAAGATCCATTATCAAAACTTGGCCCAAATCCAATTATTTAGATAGTCCAGCAAAGCCCAAGACCATCTAGTCCAAACACAGCCCAAAACCCGAAGCCCAAATGATACAAGCCCAACAGAGGAAGTACATGGGGTGTACTCCTCTGGTACGTTGGGCGTACTTTCCCGATGTTGACCACCATCAGGGTGGTTGACCCAGTACGCTGGGCGTACTGGATTTACGCGGGGCGTACTCGCGACTGAACCAAAACTCTCCTAAGTGCTTAATGACTTAAGCACTTAAGCCCATATTTCAGATCCATCGACCAAAAATGTCTGGGAACCATAAAGTCTCAAACTTTATCACTTAGGACGTCCAGAAAGCTCTTAATCCCAGGTCTTAATCCATTAAGACCAATCTACTACATGCATGGGACATCTTAAGCCATTAGGACCTCATTTTTACCACTTAAGACCTCAACAAGGGTCTGAAAGGACAACCCATTTCATCCAAAACATAACATGCATCATTTTGAGACTTTTAGGACAAGAATGTTTCCATAAAGCTAGAATGACTAGATCTATCTCATGCAAGCATAAAGTTCCAAGCTTTTTACCTTATGGAGCTTCCAAAACAGATGATGAACCAAGATTCACAAGCCAATCTTCCCTGCTTGGCTCCTTGATGCACAAGCTCCTTCTTGAAGGCACCAAAAACACACTTATAAGCTCAAGAATGGTCACTAGGAGGCTAGGGTTCTCTCAAGACGGCTGATGGAGGTGTGGAGGCTAAAAGAGATGAGAGGGTATAGACCATAAGGTGCTTAAATAATCAACAAACCCTAAATGTTAGGGTTCCATCCTGGCACACGTACGCCCAACGTACACATGCGTACGCCCAGCATACTAGGGTGCGCCATAGTATGCTTAGCGTACCACATGTACGCCCGACGTACTACTTAAGTCTCCAAACTTACCATTTTGCCACTAGGGCCTCCTTTTGTCACTTCATTCTAAATCAAGGGTCAGAATGACCTAATTAAAATCAAGGGATGAATCTGAAGCTACTGGAAAAATGGGATGTTACAGACTTACAAGAACACTATAAATAGAACCCCTCTAGAGCCAAAATCGGCTACACCATATCTTGGAGATAAATAACTTATTCTCTCAAGCCTCCTTTTGCATATTGATTTTTGTGAACCAATAGAGGCATCACACTTGAGGTGCTAAAGCTTTCAAAGGTCAAGAACTCTACCCTACTCAAGATGTAAGCATCCAAACTAAAGCTTTATATTATATTGCTTCAATTGTATGCTAGATAGGGAGAATGCTTTGGAAAAACAAAATGCATGTATAATTAGAGAAAACACAGATCCAAAGCATTTAGGGTTGCATGTGCACCATAGGAGTGTTATAGTGCTCAAAACCTAATAGGGGTATCAGAGCCTAGGATTGTTTTCTATTATATTTGATGTTCACTAGTTTTTCAAAGCTGAAAAAGTTGAAATTTTCACCTCTGACTGGTGAACTCGCCGAGTACATGAACAAACTTGATGATTCCACTCAGTAAACAGAGCAACTCGGTGAGTCAGTTCGTGCACTCGACGAGTTGAAGGACCTGTTTGCAGAATTTCGAGTTTCTTGGTCTGGTTTGGATTAGGAACACTACCACAAACTGTTTTGGATCAATGGAAATGTTTTTTTTTATGATATGGTAGTGCTTGTACTCATCCAACCACAAGATAATTGTCAAAGTTTTTTAAAATAATTTTTGTTTTATATGATAAACAAAGTTGCTTTTAAAATTGTTGATTTGAAATTGTCTTGGTTATGAGTCTAGTTAGATCATGATTTATGTGATAATTTAGTTGTTAGAAAAAATGATCTAATTGATGTTTAATGACCTCCATAACTTGTAATCAAGTTATGAAAAATGAAAGGTCTCTTCATTAAAATCAAATTAAACTCATAGGTTATGAATGTGAAGAGTTTTGACAAGTTTCAAAACTTTCCCTCAAGTTTTAGAATTTGCAAAGTGTCATTAAATGAAACTTTAATTCCAAACACTAGAGTTTTAAAAGTTAAAATTCAACCCTTATACTTTATAATATTATAAGTTTAATAATATATATATATATATATATATATATATATATATATGTATGTATAAGAACAAGTCAGTCTTACCATTAGTAGGCCTCATTCACGAAGCCGGACTATAAGAGGGGTATAAGGTTACTGCCTATAAAATGGTGGTTTAATGGGTGTCCACTCTCACCCACCGCTTCCTTGATTGGTGGAGGGTCGTTAGTCGAACGGGTAGGATAGGATACTAATTCTCACTCATTAAAAGTAGGGGTGTGTATGGGGTGGGGATAAGTTATAAACCGGAAAACCGGAACCGGAATCAGACCAGAACCGGAACAGAAACCGGTATAATCAGAAAATGATTAAACGGTCTGGGCATTGGATTTCAAAATTACTCTTATCCGGGTTCCGGGTATTTCGGGTATGGGTCCAACGGGTCCGGTTAATCCGGGTTTTTGAACCGGTTTTGTTTAAAAAACCGGAACCAGGTTTAATGGACCGGTTCCGGGTTTAGTGGACCAAAGAACCGGTTCAGGTTTAATACCAAGGAACTGGTATAGAATCAAGAATCGGAATACGACTGGTCTTGCTTTTCATTTCCGTGTTGTACTTGCGCGACGACGACAATCATCAAAATATCAACAAATCATTTTTTAGCCTTCTCTGTGATCGACGACGACAATCAACAAATCGATTCAATTTTTCTTCCATTCATTATCGTCTTGTGCTTCAAATCAATCTCAATTGAACTTCCATTCAATGACTCGATTTAATTTTTCTTCCATTTATTCCCAAGTGAACTTCAAATCAATCTCCTACACTCAATTAAAGAGCAATTGTGGACAATTGGGTAGATAACAATGAAGATACACAAGTAAGTTGTCAAGAATTTTGATTTCATGTGTTATGAAGTTTGTGTTTTTTAGTGTGTTTCAAGATTTATGTTAACATGCGGGAATCACAGAGTTATGATTTCATGTGTTATGAAGTTTGCCAACAAATCCTTTACGTTCACTCTTCTTGATGTAGCAATTACATGTATATTAAATCTAAAGTTGATAAGCAATCTGCATCTGAACAATTACATGTATATTAAATTTACGTTCACTCTTCTTGATGTAGCAATTACAAGTTTATACATATTCAATACTCAATCAAGATTCTGAACAATTTTCAAGAAGTAATAATGTAACGTTGCAGAAATTGAAAATAAGAGCAGGGGTATTTTTGGAAGTTTTCTTATTTTAGTTCAAATTCCGATTCCAACCGGTTCCATACCCACTTTACCCGGTCCGATACCCGTAACCGAATCAGAATCGGTTCCCGTATACCGGTCCGGTTATCGGGTCATAATCCGTCAATTCCGGGTTTCGGGTTTTCTGGGTCCGGGTCCAACGATCTGGGTTTGGATCCACTTTCATCCCTATTATGGGGTGATTTGGTTCGGTTATTGGTTAAAACCCAACCATAACCATTATGATTGGTTAATGCATTTTGGTAGCCATTTGGTATCGTTAATATTGGTTATGGTTAATGGTTTATATCGGTTAGTAGTTTTGGTTAATGGTTAATACTGGTTAACCATAATGTTCAAAATAATATAAATGACGAAAGTATACTGGCATAAAAAATGAAAATAGAATACCAAAAAGTCCTCGTCGGCAATGTTTGTAACCTGACTTATGGTAATAGAATAAAATGTGTACCTTTAATACTTAGAGTGATATAACACATAGTCACATTCAAAATCAAAAACATTCAATAAAAATATAAAACATTAAAAAAATTGACATTAATAATTTCATATATTGATAATTGATATTAATATTAAAATAAAGTCAAACATTCATACATGTTCAATACGATTAAATTAAAAACCATAAAATAAAAGAGTCAAACATTCATATTATGTGTTATTGGATAAAAAAAATCAATCACTCATATACATTCAATGTGATTAAGTCAAAAACTGTAAATAAAAAAAGCCAAAAAAAATACATTCTTAATATATCACAGAGTCAAGAAGAACCAAAGTTAACTTACATAGAAGTTTTGATTATAAAGTCAAGTCAAAACAATCTTTGATTAGGATTAACGGTGTGAGAAGCCTTCGATTACGATTATGAGTGTGAATATTAAACTCTGTATGAATAATGTTTACAAATTGTAGAATTAGCCGATTAGGAATTACAACATTAATCAATAATCTAACCAAATGCATGATTAGAAGACTGTGTGTGTCTACATGATCAACCTTTAATGGTTTGATTGTTTGTTTGTCTCTTGATAAGTGAGGATTAATGGGTTGTATTTTCAAAAAATTTAATGGATCTTAATTAAGTTTGACTATATTATTTTATATATAATTTATGATTTTTATATATTAAAATATACAGTTAGCGGTTTGGTTAATAATGGTTCGGTTAACCTATAAAACCATAACCGAACCATTAGTTATTGGTTAACAAATATTAAAAACCGAACCAACAATTTTTAAAATGGTTCGGTTATATCGGTTAATTAGGTTTTGGTTCAGTTTTTCGGTTATTATGCTCACCCCTAATTAAAAGTATAATGATAAATATAAAGTAACTAAACTTTTATTAAATTCCCAATCTTAGTTATTTTAGGAAAAATGTGAAAATTGTGCTAATCCATGAAATTGCACTTTGCACCTCTGTTAAGTCATTAGTGGAGCGTGTGTGGTTAACCGACACAGTAATCCGGAAGTGACGATGTGTGGCAAAGGGTAACTTGGTGTTAATCATAGATCAATGGAGCATGTGTGGTTAATCAGTACATTGATTAGGTGATCTGTAACATTGGGTGTACCATGCTAATTTGCATGGTTACTCACACCTTGTTTGTGATCCTTGGCATCCCAGTCACAAACTTCAAGGGCACACCGAGTTTTAAACATGCCATTTAAAAGTTCAATGGATCTCAAAGATCTAGGAATTTCAAACCAATTAAAACTAAATAATCTATTTCGTTTTTCATGGTGGAAATTGGTAAATCGTCATTTACCTACCTTCAAATATTTTACAATTGAATTACGTCATCCCTTTTCGCAATTGTAGAATATTGTGTTGGGTCATAGCCTTAATATTTCATATTAGGTGTAATATTAAGGATTATCATCTAATCTAAACTTTGTTCTTCTTCTTTTTAGATGTCTATCCCAAACAATGCTTCCATACCAATTCCTTCAGGCTCTTCCTCCCTCATGAACCTATGTGGGAGGGTCATTTTCGATGGCTCGAGCTTCAATGATTGGATTTGAAACATCAGAATAGTTATTCGCTATGAGGACAAAGAATATGTCCTAGATAAAGAGCTTAAGGAGATTGATGTAACCACTGCTACTCTTGAACAAATCGTTGAACACACTACTCATGAGAGGGATGTGAAAAAGGTGTTGTGTCTTATGATTGCAACCATGTCTGCAGAGCTACATAAGTCCTATGAGGACTACTATCCCTATGAAATGTATCATGATTTGATGGAAAGATACCATCAAAGTGCTCGGCAGGAGAGGTATGAGACCATTTCCTCCATGGTCATGACCAAAATGAAGAATGGTGAACCCATCACGGCCCACTTGCAAAAGATGTAGAGATTCGTGGACCGCTTGCTTAAACTGAATGTCAATTTTGATGAAGAGTTGGCCATATATATTATTCTACACTCTTTACCTCTTTGTTATGATCAGTTTCGTATGACTTATCATTTGAACAAGGAGGAGGTTACTCTTAGCAAGTTTCAAGGCCTATTAAGGACTGCTGAAAGCAACCTGAAAGGAAAATTGGTTGTGTCTACTCCTACTACTACTTCTGCCCCTGTTCTAGAAATCGGACATGGAAAGGAAAAGTTGGTTCTGCTAATTCTTCAAATCCGAAGGATGCAGAGTGCTTCCACTGCCATGAAAAATGGTACTGGAAACGAAGCTGCCCAAAGTACATGCATGACATAAAGGATGGGAAGATCAAACCCTCCTTTGCAGGTATTTACACTACTCAATCTAATAAATCATCACATACTAATTCTTGGGTCCTTGATACAGGTTGTGGATTTCATATTTGTTCTAATTTGCAGGGACTAAAAAGAAGTAGGGATGTGGAGCAAGGGAAGATAAACTTAATCATGAGAAATAGGAAAATCACGTCTGTAACCAAGATTGGAGTTTATTCTTTATTGCTTAGTAATGGTTTAAATTTAGATTTGAATAATTGTTGTTACTTGTCCGATATGACGAGAAATATTATTTCCTTTCATAGTTTGTACAAATAAGGTTTTACCTTTTCGTTTAATAATGAAGTTGGTACTATTAATGCTTATTACAATGGTGTATTTTATTTTGAAGCATTACCTTGCAATGGTGTGTATAAAACTGTGAATGATGTAGATAACCTAGGAAATAATGTGTTACACATTGATTCTTCCAATGATTTGGATAAAGCATGCTTGTGGCATTGTCGTCTTGGACATGTCAACAAGAAGCGCATAGCCTAACTCCAAAAGGATGGAGTTTTGGAGTCATTCGACTAAAAGTCGGATGACACTTGCAAATCTTGTTTACTTGGAAAGATGACCAAGTCACCCTTCACTGGTACTTGTGATATGGGTGAAGGTCTGTTGGATCTCATACACACTGATGTGTGTGGACCATTCAGAACCGCCACAATGGATGATAATCGCTTCTATGTGACTTTTACTGATGATTACAATAGATATGGCTATGTCTACTTAATCAAGCATAAGTCAGAAACCTTTGAAAAGTTCAAAGAGTTTAAGAAAGAAGTAGAGAATCAATTGGGCAGGAAGATAAAGATGTTGCGATCCGATCGAGGATGAGAGTATTTTAGTATCGAGTTCCTTGACTATCTTAAGGAATGTGGAATTGTTTCACAATTGATGCCACCTAGGACACAACCGCTTAATGGTGTGGCTGAAAGGTGAAATAGAACCTTGCTAGATATGGTTCGTTCCATGATGACTCGAGCTTCGTTACCTATCTCATTATGGGGGTATGCCTTAGAGACTACCGCCCATATCCTTAATCTAGTCCCTACCAAAAAGGTTTCCAAAACACCTCATGAGATGTGGACTAGGAAGGTTCCCAAATTAGACCACATCAAGGTTTGGGGTTGCAAGGCTTTCATGAGACGAGAGACTCATGACAAGCTTGAACCTCAGAGTGAGCGATGTATTTTCATAGGCTACCCGCAAAACTCCTTTGGATATCTCTTCTACAGACCGAGTGACAATGTTGTCTTCGTCGCGAGGAAAGGAGTCTTTTGTGAGAGAGAACTCATATGCCAAGGGGACAGTGGGAGGCAAATTGACCTTGAAGAGCTTCAAGAGTCAAGCGGTGAAGGAACCTCAAACACTAGCACTCAACCCGAGGAGGAAACCCTGGCTGAGCCAATTGACGAGTCCGTACCTATAAGGCGTTCCAGTAGAGTTAGAGTTCCACCTGAGTTTTATGGTTCCCATATTACTGCAGAAGGTGATACATTTATTAGTGATAGCACAATGGTAAATCTAGATGAACCTAACAGCTACAAGGAAGCCATGGTAGGCCTCTAGTCTGCTAAATGGAAAGAGGCTATGGACAGCGAGATTCAGTCCATGTATGACAATCAAGTTTGGAACTTGGTTGACAATGTACCGGGTCGAAAGACATTCGTGTGCAAATGGATCTTCAAGAAGAAGACTGGCATGGATGGGAATGTACACACATATAAGGCGCAACTGGTTACGAAGGGCTTTACTCAAACTCCGGGAGTTGACTATGATGAGACCTTCTCACCATCAGTGAAGAATAAATCTATAAGGGTTATGTTGGTCATCGTTGCATTTCACGACTATGAAATATGGCAAATGGATGTCAAAACCGCTTTACTTAATGGAAAGTTGGTTGAAGATGTTTACATGAGTCATCCAGAGGGTTTTGTCAATGCAAAATGCCCTAATAAAGTGTGTAAGCTTGAGAAATCCATTTATGGATTGAAACAAGCATCTCGCAGATGAATTCTTTGTTTCGATGAGAAAGTTAAAGAGTTTGGATTTTCGAGAAGCGAGGATGAGTCTTGTGTATATGTCAAAGCTAGTGGGAGTATAGTGATCTTTCTGGTATTGTATGTAGATGACATACTACTCATAGGAAATGATATCCCAACCTTGCAGGAGGTTAAATCCTAGCTTGGGAAGTGTTTCGCTATGAAGGACCTCGAAGAAGCTGCATATATCCTAGGGATAAGGATATTGAGAAACAGAAGTAGAAGACTAATAGGACTTAGTCAAAGTACCTACTTGGACAAGGTGTTGAAACGTTTCAACATGGAGAACTCCAAGAAAGGTAACCTACCTATCCTAAGCAATACCAAACTGAGTAAGACTCAAAGTCCGAGTACAAAGGCTGAGATAGCAGAAATTAGTCATATACCATATGCTTCTGCATTTGGTTCGATCATGTATGTTATGACTTGTACTCGTCCTGATGTGGCCTTTGCTTTGAGCATGGTCAGTAGATATCAAGGGAACCTTGGTAAAGCTCATTGGACTATAGTTAAGAACATTCTTAAGTACCTACTGAGGAGTAAGGATTGGGTCCTTACCCTTGGTGGGAGTGATGACTTGAGAGTGACAGGGTATAGTGACATAAGCTTTCAAACCGACAAAGATAATTTCCACTCTCATTCGGGTTGGGTGTTTACCCTGAATGGAGGAATAGTGACGTGGAAAAGTTCCAAGCATGAGACTATAGCTGATTCAACGTGTGGATCAGAGTACATATCAGCAAGTGAAGCAACAAAGGATTCGATATGGTTGAAAAACTTCATCGGAGACCTTGGAGTTATTCCTTCCATAAAGGAGCTTATGGAGATTTTCTGCGATAATGAAGGGGCGGTTGCCTTAACCAAGGAACCAAGAGATCATGGAAGATTCAGGCATATCGATAGAAAATACCACTTCATAAACCATCAAGTAGAAGAAGGACACCCCATGATGAAGAGGATATCGTCAGAAGACAACCCAACGGATCCTCTTACAAAGGGACTGACTTGGGTTAAGCACATGCCGCATGCGTGGGGCATTGGGCTAAAGGACAATATTAGTTTTAGTGATTAGATAAACCAAAACTTGGAATAGCTAAACTGTAATTGACATGTGATGAATAAAAGGAGTTTTATTTATAAGTAAAGTTATTGTCTTGTGTCAATCATTTACTATTGTTTCACTTTACATGTTTTGAGTTCCGGAATAATAAGATTTATTCAAACTATCAACAGTCGATCATACTTTGGAAGTAGGTATGAAAGAAGACAGTCATGAGTTGGCTTGTAGATTTGTCTAAGGTGTTAGACATAGCAACAAGTTTGCTACACCATTCATGAGTACTTCTGAAATAAGATTTGAGTGTTGGATCAACCCGCACTCACTTGAATCACTTCCTGGAATTTATCTCGAGTGATCGTGAGACGATAATATCATATAAGTCTTCAAACCTATATATATATGAGTTGTTGACTATGAATTAGTTGTGCATTGATGATACGAAAACACATTAATAACTTGATGTTATAAAACGTATCGTTGTGCATGATTTAATGAGTAGTTAGTACAAGAATATAATGACGAAGTTTATGTGTTCCTTTTTATCCTAAGAGGATTAAAAGCGATATCTTGGGCCCCTCGATGATTCTGTTTTGACTATGTGTCGGGCCCGGTCAGAACTAAATTGATGTGTTCAGTTATGTTCTATGTTAGACGAATCGGAAATCGGGAAACAAACTGCTGGAAAATAAGCATGACATTGTTCCATGTATTTTTCCAGCTGATATCTTGAGAACAGAGGATTATATGATCCCTTATCTAAAGGATGTGTCACTGACTGGGTCAGAGTTGACTGCGGCTTTTGAAAGCTTACGATTGCTAAGTCGGATCCCGAAGTCACATTGGCAGTTATAGTTACTAGACTTATCCAAGTGGGGGACTGTTGGATTTGGTGTCTACGCCCATAACTATAACTGGGATGTACTTGACCCGATTGTAGCATGGTCCTTTTTGGGTTGCCTTCACCAATGCAACTTGATAGGATGGATTTTGAGAATAAGGTTGTTTATGGTTTATTAATATATTATAAGTATAATATATTAATATGAAATCATATTATTTAATTAGTATTGATCAAGAATTAATTTGGAATTAATTTTATGATCAAAAGAGACTAATTAAATATAAGGGGGATTGATTATGTAAATCAATCATTCTTATAGTATGGGCCAATGATCCATGATTATGTAGGTGGGCTAAACTAGTCCATGGAGGCTAAACCCATGGAGCATGAGAATGTGGAAAGTTCTTGACCTTGAGTAGGGTAGATTTCTTGACCTTTGAAAGCTTTAGCACCTCAAGTGTGATGCCTCTATTGGTTCACAAACACCAAAATGCAAAAGGAGGCTTGATATAATAAGTTGGTTATCTCCAAGATATGGTGTAGCCAATTTTGGCTCTAGAGGGGTTCTATTTATAGTGTTGCACATGCTAGGGTTACACTTTGCAAAACCTAATAACCCATGATATACCTTCAATTGTATGCTAGATAGGGAGAATGATTTGGAAAAACAAAATGCATGTATAATTAGAGAAAACATAGATCTAAAGCATTTAGGTTTGCATGTGCACCATAGTGCTCAAAACCCAATAGTACTAACTTAGGACGTCCATTTCCCAAGGAACATGCTACTTGGACAAAAAAAACCCAATAAAAATGAAGAATAATAGATCTAATAGGATATTAAGCAACTTTGAGACTTGCTTACCAGAAAATGATGAGGATGGAATGAAGTTGTTGGATCTATAATCTCCTCCATGAGTCCTTAAGCCTCTCCTTCTTCCACAAGCTCCAACACACAAAATTTCTCTAAAAAATGGCTCACAAGAATTAGGGTTTTCGAGATCTAGGGTTTGGACAATGGAGGCTGGAAATGAGGTCAAACCCTAAGTCATAAAGTGTTTAAATTGGATGAAAAAAATCCCGGATCTAGGGTTTTCCAAACCCTGTCCAACTCATCGAGTTGGTTCTCCAAAAATACGCGTGACAGAATTCCTACTCGTTGAGTTTTCGCCATTCAACCTGAGGAGTTGCTTTCTTGAGTGGAGGTTTTCTTTCCTTAATTGGCATTCTGGTTTCCGACTATTACAACTTAAGTCTAGAAATCCTCCAAATTCCTAGTTCGCTTACACTAATGCTCTGATACCAATTGTGACATCCCCAATTTCACAGCCAGAAAAAAACCATTTGTTTATGCTTTATTTAAAAATCAGAGTACCTCTCGAAAGAAAATGTTGCTGAATTTGTTCCCAAAAATATGATATAGAATTTATCAAAGCATTTTTGAAGAAATGTATTTTCATTAAATTAAAACCTTGGTATGTCATTGTCAATACAGATCAAAAACATAAACAGAAGCAACATAGGCCTTACAACATTCTATTTATTTCTATTGGCCTATAATCCATAATCTATCATCAGATCATCACGTCTACGCTCTTGTGCCACTACCTGTAATAAAAGAAACTGAATTGGTCAGGCTTGGGAGCCTGATGAGCATATAGGGCTTTAACCCACAATAATTAAGTTTATTAATTTCATCAAATCAATCAACCTGATTACCCATTCCCGTTAACCTCACTTTCTGTCCCTAAAGCATCTAATTCAAGGTACCTAGCCTAAGGATTTTCATCAGGATGACAACATTGCTTAGGGGATTCCTCAACAATATATGTCAAATAAGGAAACCATGAGGGGATGGAGTACACCTGGTTAACACGTAGTTCAAATAAGGGCCCACCCCTCCTGGCAAAGAAAGAAAGGCAGGTTCAGGCGATTGATCAAAAAAAAGATTTCCTTCCCTTTCTTTATGACAGAGCAATTGAATGCAATTGAATGCAGCGGTGCAGGGCCTCTAAGATTATGAATAAGCTATTCATTTTCCGTCCTATTGAATAAATTCGGCATGATGGTAGTAGAGTAGTCAATCTGATCTCGCGCGCGGGCCGATAGAAATGCCTATAGATGAGGTAGGCGAGGCTTTCAAATGTGCACATGAAGAAGAAATGTTGGGGAGATTAAGTGCCTAGCCCTAGCCTTAGATATAATGTTTGAGCCTATGTTCAAACCAAACAAACCCACCTCCTATTTGTATTTGAGTCAGGCTGGAAAGAATGCCCGCCAAGTTCAGATAAGGGAATGCTTCCCCCAACCATTAAAGGAAAGGCTCGACGAAGGGAGGGAGGGTTGAAAAGGTAAAGAAGGAAGAATCCGAACGAATGCATGGGCAGGTGAAATGAGCCCTTTTTTTTTAATACCCTCATCACCTACAGGTTGCGAGCCTGCCAGCGTTCCATTAGACTGTCTAGAATAGTCTGTGGTCATCATCTATACTCCACTAGATGACTAGATCAACTTAAACATCGATGTCTCTCATCATGTATTTCATCATCTATATCATCTACCCTTCTTTACCCATCATAATTATAGGTATAAAATACATATATATAGTTTAAATCGAATAAAACATGTATATTTTGTTCATCCAACATAGATATCAAGAACACATATAATATGCACACATAGCACATAATTTATATTAAATACTTCATATCTATGTGTAAGATGAAAGCAACTATGCACTCACTTGTTAAAGTGATGACTCCGAACTCGGACAGTGCTTCAGTTCTAACAATTTTATTTTCCTTTGACGAAACCTAGTATCATTATCACTAGATCTTAGTATAATATTTGTTGCGACTAATTATTAGTCTAGGTAATATTGTTTTTCTTGTATTATATAAGTGTTAAACGATACTTTTCAACTACTATGTACAGATAAGGGCCAAACATGAAACATCGGAGGGTAGGACCATTTTGGCATTAAAGCTGTTCTGAAATCCAACAACCATATGTGGTCCTTCAAACCAGATTCCCCGTACTGCGAGCAATTAAAAGGTATTATAATAACACTTTATATTTTATAATACGTAGCACATATACTGTTTATTGGTTCATAATAACGATAATGAACCTAAACATAAACTATACTTAAATTAGGGTAAGCATAACTCACATACAATGGGATTTAGCTAGGAACTAGGCTCTGCGAGGGCAGAACTTATGTGCGGTAAGCTCTTCTTCTCGGAGCCTTCTGGCGCTTCGAGACTCGCCTCTAACCCTTAGGAAGTGCTCGGGAATGGGAGAGGGGGTTTGGGGGTATTGGGAGAGAGTAGGACATGAATGGTGTGAAGAAATGAGAGATTTGCACATCTATTTATAGGCTGAGAAATGGAGTAACACGGCGTGTTCTGAGTCCCAACATGTCGTGTTGAGGTGCCAAATGTCACCATCTGGTGGCAAGGTGTGGGGAAGAAGCAACAGTTAGGATTGTGTCACGTGTCACTCACAGATTACTCCAAAAATTAATTATTTTCTAAATTCGTAAGTGTCACACCCCCGAACCAGACGGCGGAAACGTCCGAGGGCTGTCGTGACTTAATTGAATACCATAACATTGAATATATATGAAACATAACAACATTCGTCACCATGCATTAATATAGTACAACTGATAAAGTTTACATGCAGTACATTGTTCAAACATTACATTCCCAAAAATAAATTGTTCGGTTCGTTAATAAGTAAACTGCAAGCCATCACCGAGTACATTTTCCTTTGATTCACTGGTTACCTGAGAATACAAGTATTTTGAAAAACGTCAACATGTGAAATGTTGGTGAGTTCATAAGCGTTATTTGAAAAACAATGTTTTGTATCGTTTTGAAAACCACCAGAAAATCCGATATTTTCTGAAAAGAGCTTTTGAAAACATTGTGAAGATCCATAAGTATGCTTGTTTGTTTCTATAGTTGTAAGAAGAATGCTCGTCAAAATTGGGTACATTTTGAAAACCTTGTGTATCAAAAAAAAAACCCTAGGAAAACCCGATGTCTTCCTAATTCCTTGGATTCCATGAAGTTAAAATAAAACCATTGCAGCGCGCGAAGTCATTAAGTCCAGGCGACGTCGGATTATTTTTGCGCATGATTAATTGCTATAAACACGCGTTACACAAACGACCCGTTTATAACTATACTAACGATCCCGTAGGCGTCGTCCGTACTAATCACGTTATCCAACCGCCCTGACTTCAAGTAATCCCACATCCGAAGAGAAAGAAGACACGAAGACCCCGATGACTCCATTAACGGGTTGGGAAAAAAAAAGGTACGAGGGGCCCTTGACCCGCCTCGCATGAAATACCGACTTTACTAGCAATACCATAGGACCCTTGGGGACCAATAGTATCTAAGCCATTGAAAGTCCTTTTACGCTGTGTTAGATCATGTAAGACCCAACAACTCGTAAGGTAGAAGTCTTCGGGCCTTAAGATCAGGTCATTGGGCTAGCTAGGCCCAACAAACAAGATTTTACACTTTGGGGCCCAAAGATGGTGCGTAGACGTCTGTGCACTCTCACGTGTATATTGAATTACCAAATGTTTTCGTGTATGAATCGAGTTATCGTCGTGTTAGTATTTTCGGATTGTTATTGATTCGAGACCGAATCAATTCGTTTAACAACGATTTTTGGTATTGTTGTGTATTGTATTACGCAGGTAGTCGCGGTGCCAATATTTGATCAAGTTGTGTGTATTGAATTAGCCTTGAAAGTTTTCTGTTTTCAGCCCCTCATTGTTTGTAAAATTTACTTTTTCAACCCTCTAATTAAATAACTTTCCGGTTTGGTCCTTAAATCATTTTTCTTGACATTTTAACACCAAAAATTATTGAAATTAATATTTTTCAGCATATTTTTCATTGAAAACAGTTTAAGTCCCTGAAATTGCAGTTTTCTTGGTTATAACCCCTCTTTTTCGCAGTTTTTACAATTTTGGCCCAAATTGGAAATTTTTTTTTGCAACTTTGGTCCTTTTTAAATTTGAAAAGCATTTTAAACCTTTGAAAAGTACTTGGAACACTAGTAGTCCACTGTTTTACAGAAAAACATAGTTTTGGCCCTCCAAAACAGAAAATTTCGCATAATGGGCCCTATTGGGCCGAAATTGTCATTTTTAGCCCATTAAGCTTGAAATTTATATTTTTAATCCTCCAAATGAGTATATTTCCAGAAAATATTTTATTGAAACTGTTTTGACACTCCTCATCCATCAGAATTCGTGATATGTCATTTTGGGCCCTTTAACTTTATATTTTTAACATTTTATGTCCAAAAATTGAGTTTTTAGCCCAAAGAAGATGTTATTAAGCCATTTAGCTATTTTTCTTGGAACACTTTGTATGTAGAAATATATTTGATGCTAGTATCATTTAACATAAAGTATATCTCGATTTTTAGGGGTTTATGGCTAGATCCAACATCATAAACACACAAAATCACACATATAAGCATAGAAATCATACAAGACATACAAAACACATATAGATCTACACTTTCACTTGTATTCCCCCCCCCCACAAAACTCATAAAAACAGAAAATAGGGGGTATGAAGCTCACCTTAGGGTGTGATTTCGGTTTTTGAAGAAAAGATGGAAGAAAACTTGGTGATTTTTGGCCTTAGCACCCTTTTCTTGAAGATCTCGAGTTTGATGTGCTTCTAGGATGTAAGATCACGATTTTGGCATGAATTAGGAAAAGATTTTGATGACAAAAAGAATCTAAGTCATAGATCCAAGCATAATCTTACCTTAGATGAAGAATTTGTGGAAATATCCTCTTGGAAGCTTCCTAAATTTCGAGATCTTTGAGTGGAGAGGGAGGAAGTGTTCTTGAGTGTTCTTGAGAGAGTTTTTTGAGGTGTGTGTGTGTTTGAGATGACCGAGAGTGAGGGAGAGAGAGGGAGAAATAGACCTTTGAGGTGATATGCATGGAGATATGGAATAAGTTGCATGGATATCCAAAAGACAATAATGAGGTGTCAATGGCAAGTCAACTCTTCATCTCTCCTTGGGTTTGGGCCTTGGGCCGAGAGTTTTGAAGGGAAAAGGAAAAATTTGGGCTTTTTGCCCCTAAGCCTAATATTAGAGTTTGTTTAGGTGTGTTTCAACCTAAAAGAATGTGGTATGACTTTTACATTTTTGTTGGACTAGTTTAGGTTATTCATGGATCAAAGCTTTTAATTCATTTCATTCTAGGCCCAATATGGCCCAAAATGTTGAAATAAATTAATGTGAGTCCAATTAGAGCCCAATTAGGGTTCTAAGCCCATGATAGTCAAATTGGAAACTTATTGGTCCATTTGGGTCCAATAAGGAAGTCCTAGTCCAAAGTCGACCTAAACAAGAACTTCTAGGGTTCCCAATTGTTTGATGACTATTTGTAGTACTTGTATGATGTATTGGATTGAAGTTTTTGATGTCATAATAATAGGTGTCACACATGCTCTTAAGTTTTTGATTCACATTAACTTGAGTGTATAGATTACATGACACAAAATTTCCAGTTGTGACATCATCCCCCCGTTAGAGGGAATTTCGTCCTGAAATTCTGTTTGAAAGCTAGATTTGAGAATGCTAGAATAGGTGAGGGTACTTTTGCTTCATTTGGTCTTCGCGTTCCCACGTGAATTCTGGCCCACTCTTTGCGTTCCACCGTACTTTCACGATCGGGATGCGACTTTGCTTAGTACGCTTCACCTCCCTGACCATGATTTCGATTGGTTCTTCAATGAACAGGAGATTCTCATTGATTTAGATTTCGTCAAGAGGAATGACAAGGGTTTCATCTGATAGGCACATCTTCAGGTTAGAGACATGAAACACGGGGTGTACACCGTTTAGCTCTGCGGGTAGTTGCAGTCTGTAGGCTACCGGACCTATTCGGGCGACGATTTCGAAGGTCCAATGTATCGTGGGTTCAGCTTTCCCTGTTTTCCGAAACGTATAACCCCTTTCCAGGGTGAGACTTTCAACAGTACTTGATCACCGACCTGGAATTCTAAGGGCTTTCGCCGTTTGTCGGCGTAGCTCTTTTGTCGGTCACGCGATGCTTGTAATCGAGCTCTGATTTGAACGATCTTTTCCATGGTTTCGTGAATGATCTCCGGTCCCGTTAGTGCCTTGTCCGACGTGTGTGTTCTTGCTAGCTGGGTATCACCTACTTCAGCCCAACATAACGGTGATCTACATTTACGCCCGTACAGTGCTTCGAAAGGAGCCACCTTGATGCTCGAATGGTAACTATTGTTATATGAGAACTCGATCAAAGGTAGGTGGGTATCCCAAGACTTCCCAAAGTCTATCACACATGCACGAAGCATGTATTCAAGCGTTTGAATGGTTCGCTCACTTTGGCCGTCCGTTTGTGGGTGATACGCGGTGCTCATGTCGAGATGAGTTCCTATTGCCTTGTGGAGTGATTGCCAAAAGCGTGATGTGAACCTATTGTCCCTATCCGAGATAATAGATTTTGGCACTCCATGGAGTCTCACGATTTCTCGTAGGTACAAATGCGTCAATCTATCCATCTTGTAGGATTCTTTGATTGGCAGGAAATGGGCAGATTTCGTCAGTCGGTCGATTATTACCCATATGGTGTCCAGTCCGTCCGACGTCTTGGGTAGCTTGGTCACGAAATCTGTAACAGCCCGGAATCTCAGATATTGTTAAATTATGTTTTTGGGGTGATCTAAGAGGGGACTCGGCGAGTTGGAGCCAAGACTCGCCGAGTAGGATCGCAGAC
This sequence comes from Lactuca sativa, assembly GCF_002870075.4. NCBI lineage: Eukaryota > Viridiplantae > Streptophyta > Magnoliopsida > Asterales > Asteraceae > Lactuca > Lactuca sativa. The sequence continues at coordinate 269,775,036 of NC_056627.2, forward strand.
TTGGTCGCGGGTTCGCGACTGGACTCGACGAGTCCAGATATGGACTCGGCGAGTCTACGCTGTTTAGCGAAAACCCTAACCGTTCAGGTTTGGGACGTATAAAAGGGACTTATTGGCCGTCATTGTTCATTTTAGCCTTCTGAGAAGAACCCTAAATCGATTGTGTGCATCTGGAGCAAGGATTATAGGCCATTGTTGATTATAGAAGAGTTGTTGTGCAAGGAAGAGAAGGGATTGGCTAAAGGAATAGCAAGGGAGTCACATTCTGAGGATTGGGGACACAGAGAATACATCATCCAGGTAAGAATTCGAGTATACTCTGCTATGTGGATGTGATTATGGAATTAGGGTTTATGGAACCCCTATTGTGAATAGATTGAATGTTACCCTAGTCCCCTAAACGATTGTAACCCTGTATTGGGACCTTTGGAGGTCCAGAATGTCCCATGTCTGTGCATTTCGGGAATTGGTGAAGGTTTTGGATTGGAATCCTTATGCCTTAGGTCAAAATGTAAATTATGAATCATAGGGTGTATCATGAGCACTGAAATGAGGACTTTACGTGATGGATCAGCCTAGGAAGGCCAGACCTAGGAATGGTCGGAGCAGTTCTGACCTTAGGATGCAGTTTGAGCGGTTGCATGGCATGGACTCGCCGAGTTCGATGAACAGACTCGGCGAGTAGCTTGAAGATTAACTGGGACTCGTCGAGTTGTTCTTCAGACTCGGCGAGTTGAGTCGGGGTGGCCCCGCGATTCTTCCAGGAGTAACTCGTCGGGTCAAGGAGGATACTCGACGAGTAGAAAGGGAATCTCAGAGAATTGGAGGACGTTTAGACTCGCCGAGTCGCCATGGCACTCGCCGAGTCCGGTCGAGTTGACCGTTGACCGTTGACCAGAGTTGACCTAAGTCTGACTTCTTAGGGATAGTCACACTTAGAAGATATAAGTGTTAATGAGAGGTATGTGATGTTATAGGGAGGTTGTAGCTCGACGGATTGTGCACGAGTGATTTCAGGATTTGCTAGCTTTCAGCATTCACGAGGTGAGTCTTCTCACTATACTGTACCCGGAAGGGTTTGACTGTGTGACCGGAAGGTCAGATATGATATGTGATATGTATGCTATATGTGGTAAGTTATTTGTTATATGTGCTATGTATGTTATGTGGGCCGGAAGGCAATATGTGAGGGGCCGGAAGGCGATTATGTTATGGGCCGTAAGGCGTTGTGTTGAGGACCGGAAGGTCAGGGCCTGGAAAGGCGTATGTGCGTAAGTTGTATATTGGGGAACTCACTAAGCATTTATGCTTACAGTCGTTATGTATGTGTTTCAGGTACTAGCGAGGACCGTGGGAAGGCACCGGCGTGATCGTTACACACTGAAGGATGTTTTTATGATCTTGGGATTTAGACAATTTGTATTTGACATGACACTTACATTATTTATGCCTTGTTTTGAATGGAAATACTTTATTTTTAAAATGAAAAATTTGTTTGAAAATTTGCGTTGTTACAATTGGTATCAGAGCCTTGGTTTGAGGGATTCGGGTGCACCTTCGGGCGTAACTGAACTCAAACCGGGGATTTGAGGAAAACTCTTAAAAATAAAGGCATAAACTGTTATAAATGATTTGGTGGTAAACAAGAAAGAAGCAGTGTGTACGATCAGTCAGCGCCCGAACGGTAAAGATCCCCAAAATACCTTACAATGTTATGTTATGAGATGAGTTATGATATGAACTGTTATGCATGCTAGAAGACTAGGTATTCATGATAGGACTAGAGTGGCCTGATTTGTGATGCCTTAGTCTAGGAAATTGTCGATGTGAGATGCTTGATAGCGTGCAGGTAGATAGTGCATAACAGAAGTAGAGTACTCACTATCCGGGATTTGGGGAGGAAGACTTGGGATGAATGCTGATGCGGTGTGGTCGGTAGTATTGGGCCCGTACTACCGAAGACAGCGGGT